>NW_028317852.1:5175000-5793750 GCF_062004578.1 Staurois parvus | reverse complement strand
TCTACCATTGAAAAGCTTTAATATCCATACCTGGAGAAAACTGAGGAGTGTGAAAAATATGAGCTAAGGGCTCTTTCAGATGGGATGGGCCAGTTTAGCGGATCCACTTTCTCAGATGTAGATCTCTCCTCTGATCCCCGTTGAGCAAGCGGATGACAGTTCTGTGTCTGCTGCGCTGCTGGAGAGCAGACACAGAGCTGCTCGCTCTCCTCAATGGGCAGTCGGATGAAAACAGACAGCCTGTCCGTTTTCATCCGATCCAACGGACGTAAGGGGAATTGGATCCCCATCTGTCCCTTTTTGGTGGATTGGATGTCGGCTGTTTACATCCGTCACTCCATAGAGGACATGTCCTCCATAGAGGAGGACATGTGTCTGTTTATGCCCGCCACGCCATAGAGGAGAATGGAGGTTCTGATCGGGTCCGTCTGAAAAACGGGCAGGCAGACCTGATCGGAATGTTTGTGTGAAAGAGCCCTAAAGGTTAAAAAGCAGAGACCAGCGAAGTGAATTTATAAAGAGCAACACAAAGAGCCAAGGATTGGGAGAGAATAGGGGCTAAGATTGGAGGTCAGCACTTGGATGGGCACCACAAGCAAAAGTCTAAGTATTTTGTGGGACCTCTTGTCTTTCCACAGAGACCCAGTCAGGCTTGTATGCCCTTGTCTACACAACTGAAATTTGCACTAGTTGTGCAGGAATTTTTGTTATCAAAAACATGTAGCAGAATACATTTTGGCCAAAATCTATGAAAAAATTAGGTTTTCTTTCATTTTTTTTTTATTCGGTTTTATAGCAGAAAGCAAAAAAAAAGTTTTTAATTTTCAGTGTTTTTTCATTTATAGGGCAAAAAAAACCCAGTGGTGATCAAATAATACCAAAAGAGAGCTCTATTTGTGTGAAAAAAAGACATAAATTTCTCTTGGCTACAGCATTGCATGACTCTGCAGTCACCAGTTAAAGTAGCGTAGTGTCGAAAAGCAAACAAATGGACTGGTCATGAAGGGGGTAAAATCTTCTGGAGCTCAATTGGTTAAGCAGATAAAAGGGAACAAATAACATTATTTCAATATTGGGGATTATATACGTTTTACAGTCTCTGAATTGTTTAATCTTTGCTGCACTAAAATTCATAGGCATATTTTTAAACTACTTAATGACAATGCTGGAAATCTATCCATTTACTGCACAGTATAATCAATTGCATCAACACCATATATTATACTTGTTTATCCAGGATTCAGGATTCGAATATTGTAGAAAAAAGCCCCCCTAACAGGAGATAAGAATGAACAGAATTTCTAATCAAACTAAATCTTGTATTTACAAAACTGCATGTTATTTGATTTCATTGTATCAAATTCAACTAGATAATTGTATCCACTTTTATCCAATTGTGTCAGAAATGCAAATTCAATACATGAGCATCAAAACACACAATTTTTATTTTATTTAAAAAATCTAAAATCTTTCCCCTGCAAAACATACCTGTATTTCTCTCACTTATGATATATATAGAGAGCAGCAACAAGTCATACATTATTAATCGCTGTCCGTTTCTCAATAATCCAATATAGGATAAAATGACTGCCTTTGGCCCAGTGCCAGGACAAGGTCAACAGGTGCCCTGTTTGGTGTAGAAGGGTATGATGCCATCAGGGGCGGACTGACAACTCATGGGGCCCCAGGGCAATAGGGGATCATGGGGCCCCTGTGTCCTTGCCCAAACTCAAAAAAGCCTACGAAAAAGGTACAAGGGGCATCTCATGGGGCCCCCTACTGACCCCGGGCCCTCGGGCAGTGCCCGAGTTTCCAAATGGTCAGTTTGCCCCTGGATGCCATAAGTAATGAGTGCCAAAAAGTTTGCTTTGTTTGTGGCATGCAATGAAATAACACTAGCGAAAATCTCACCCTCCATCAGTGGCAGTAATAATCCAAATCAAAAATCCTCAGCATTGGTGTCAGTAAAAGCAATAATAACATCAGGTTTGGTGGCAATTTCCTCAATAAAAATTCCCAGCATTGGTGTCATTAATAGCAATAATAACACCAGGTTTGGTGGCAATTTCCTCAATAAAAATTCCCAGCATTGGTGTCAATAACAGCAGTAACAATCCCCAGCATAGGTGGTCAGTGGATACTATTGAAACCCCTCCTAAAGTGGAATTTCAGCTTAAACCTAACTAGCCTTAAAATGTCCCCATTCCAACACCTATGCTAACTAACCTGTGTAAAAAAAAGATGTGTATACTTACCTATTTTCAGAACAGCTGACATATTTGCCAGGACACCATGGATCTTCCGACAAAATATTTTTTGCTGTGATGCAGAACCCATTATTTTAAGCACCTATTCCAGGAACGTGTGTGATGGAAAAATTCAGTTTCCTCATTTCAGATCGCTGTGCTCCGATCACATGATCTCCTGTGTCAGCCTGCAGCTGCTGCAGGGGAGAGGAAAGAGAGTGTTTGACAGTGACTGTTAAATCCTGGAGTGGTCAAATCACCCCTTAGGTTCCTATGTCCCAGCCATTGTCAGTGCTCCCCCCTCTTCCTTGCACACACTGCTTGCTCAAGTAGGGGAAATCATGTGACTGGACTGGGGTGGCCTGATATTGGTTAGTCAGCATAGGTGTTAGGAGGTGGGAGGGGCATTTTTAAGGCTAGTTAGGTTTAAGCTAAAGTTCTACTTAAAAAGAGAAGTATTGGCATTTGGGTTAAACATAAAAAATTCTGCACTAAGAACTGAGCGATCAAGCACTCCTGATTGCTCAGTTCTCCCATTCGTTCTGAGCGGAGAGCTGTGACTGTCAATCACTGGTGCTCTGCTCTGTCCCTCCAGCACTCATTGGAGTACTGGGCTGTGGAGGGGGCAGAAGTGGCTAGCTCAGGCTCTTGGTGGACTTGTTGAGAGGCTGCTGGCCCAAGCATCTGGGTGGATCCCAATTTTAAAGTTGAGATCAATCCAGAGTCTGGACAGTCTCTGTGACATCAGCAGACAGTGGACTTTAACTCACTATTGGCTGAAAACAGGTCACAGGAGTGCAGAATGAACTGCACTCCTGTGATACATTGGAGAAGTAGGGCCAAAAAAACTTTGGCTATACTTCTTTAATCCTTATTCACTGGTGGGCAGTGGCAGTATTAAACAAGCCTGTAGCATAAAGGGGTTAATTAACATTGACACTGGTGCCACTACTGCAGCACAAAGGGGTAAATAACTACAGTGCATTTGCCACTCCTCAAACAGTTAACCACTCCACTATAAAAGCTTCACACAATATTGCACTGTCAGTTTGTTAAGAAGTAAGTTTAGGAGAATCCTCCAGCCAGTGGCTGCTACTGTTATGGCACTGGCACAGTAAAAGCTTCTTTCTAGCAGTTCAAACATGCAGCTAATTTTTGTTCAAGTACTGTCATATTGTGCTCCTTGAAACAATCACACCTTCTTTTTCCAGAGCAGCCTGTATTTTTCCTGAGGTTACCTGTGGTTTTTACTTTGTATCCTGAACAATGCTTCTGCCAGTTGTGGCTGCAATCTTTCTTGGTCTACCTGACCTTGGCTTAGTATCAAGAGATCCCTGAACATTCCACTTCTTAATAAGTGATTGAACAATACTGACTGGCATATTCAACGCTTTGGATATCTTTTTATGTCCTTTTCAATTTTTAAAAAGCTCCATTATCTTGTTAAGCAGGTCTTTTGACACTTCTTTTCTGCTCCCCATGGCTCAGTATCTAGCCTGCTCAGTGCATCCATGTGAGAGCTAACAAACGCATTGACTATTTATACACAGACACTAATTTTAATTTAAAAAGCCAAAGGTGTGGAAAATTAACCTTTAACTGCCATTTTAACCTGTGTGTGCGTCTGTACCAAGGCCAAACATTCCATTGTGATCAGTGTTATTTGGATGATTTTGGATATGATTACTATCCTTAAATAAAAGACAGTTTTTTTGGCATGTTCAGTCATATTTTCAATATTTTTAAATATTAGGAGTAAGCACTGCCTGTTTAAACCATCTAAACAATAATCACTGTAAGAATACATACACAACTAAACTTTTGTGCAAAATAATACCATGTGCTACGTAAAAATGCTAATATTCATATAGTGCTCCCCATCCCAATTAAAAGTCCTTGTATTGTGCCAGGTAGCTCAACATAAATATTAGATATACATTAATCTTGTATAAACAATTGCAGTCTCTTATTGTGCAGTTGTGCCATCCTTCTTAACAAAATGAAAAGTTCTTGGTGCTCCCTGTTAGGATTACAAATTTCGGGCAGCCCTTTCTTCTATACAAATATACAGTTAAAAGTACTTTCGGAACAATGAGTCACAAATACCTAGATGTGTGATGCAAAATTCAACTTCTTTATTATTGATCAAGCCTTAACCAATTCAATACCGTGCAATTTTACACCTTCCTGCCCAGGCCATTTTTCAGGTTTCAGCGCTCTCACACTTAACTTGAATGATGTTTAAGAGTCTATCATGCTTATAGAGGTTCAGCTGGACTTGTAGCCCTTCATGGCACCAACCACCTCTCCCGGTGATAATAGGTATCAACTCAGCAGTCACAGTAATAGTATTCTTCATGCAATCATGAAGCAGAGAAAAATGGAGGCCCACATAGTGAAATTCCATTTATTAAAGAGAATAAAACAATGCGTGTTCCACTCACATTTAAAAACCGATGTCCAAGAATAAAATGCAGGACCAGAAGTAGTGCACCAATGTGCGTTCCACTGGCTGGATGTGACTTCACCATGGGCTTCCAGCTGATGCATTTTGCTCCTCCCAGTGGGCATCTTCAGAAGTTGGTCAACTGTATCCAACGCTTTGCATTGCACTTGGTGCTGTAAGGCTTGGATGCAGCTGCTCGGCCATGGGAACCCATTCCATGAGGTCTTCAGCTATTGGCTCTGCAGACAGTTGGTGAGTTCTGCGCACTGTGCGCTTCAGCATGTGCTGACCCCGCTCTGTAATTTTATGTGCCCTACCACTTCATGGCTGAGTTGCTGTTGTTCCCAGTTGCTTCCACTTTGTTATAATACTACTAACAGTTGATCGTGGAATATTTAGTAGCAAGGAAATTTCATGGACGGACTTATTGCACAGGTGGCAACCTATCACGGTACCATTCTTTGATTTCGCTGAGCTCCTGAGAGTGACCCATTCTTTCACAAATGTTTGTAGAAGCAAGCCTAGGTGCTTGATTGTATACACCTGTGACCATGGAGGTGATTGGAACACATGAATCCAATGATGTGGAGGGGTATCCCAATACTTTTGGCAATATAGTGTATATCTAATATTTATGTTGAGCTACCTGGCACAATACAAGGACTTTTTTTGGGACAGTGAACACAATAAAAATATTATCATTTAAGAAAAGAAAAGTAGCACATCATATTATTTTGCACAATAGAGTTTAGTTGTGTATGTATCCTTACAGTGATTATTGTTTATATGGTTTAAAAAGGCAGCACGTACTTCTAATATTTCAACATTCTTGAGTGTCAGAACCCTTTGTAGAAGCAGCAGCCAGTTGTATATTTTTAGCACATTTATATAATAAGTAATTTTTGCATGTAAGGTAGAGATCCTAGCATGGAACACTATTTTCAATATAAATGCCAACATTTCACAATTTCTGCCAGCAACCTACCAACTGAATGCAGTGAGTGCTTAACTCACATACTATACAGTTAGGTTCATATACAGTATATTTGGACACAGGCACAATTTTAGGTTTTTTCAGGTATTGAGCAAAACATATTCAAGCTATAGTTATATAATGGACATGGGCTGAAAGTTTACACTCTCAGGTTTAATTTGAGGGTATGTTCATCCAAATTGGAGGAAGGGTTTAGGAATTACAGCTCTTAAGAGTAGCCATCCCCCCTTTTTCAAGGGACCAAAAGTAATTGGACAATTGAATATAATCGTAAATAAAATGTTCATTTGTTGAGAATCCTTTACTGGCAATGATTGCCTGAAGTCTGGAACCCATGGACATTACCAAAGACTGGGTTTCCTCCTTTCTGATGCTTTGCCAGGCTCTAACTGCAGCTGTCTTTAGTTGTTCTTTGTTTGTGGGTCTTTCTGCCTTTAATTTTGCCTTCAGCAAGTGAAATGCATGCTCGGTTGGGTTGAGGTCAGGTGATTGGCTCGTCCATTGCAGAATATTCCACTTCTTTTCTTTCAAAAGTTCCTGGGTTGCTTTTGCAGTGTGTTTTGGATCATTGTCCATCTGTACTGTGAAGCGCCGTCCAATCAACTTTGCTGCATTTGGCTGAATCTGGGCTGACAGTATATCTCTAAACACTGCAGAATTCATCCGGCTGCTTTTGTCTTCTGTCACATCATCAATAAACACCAATGATCCAGTGTCACTGGAAGCCATGCATGCCCATGCCATCACACTGCCTCTTCCATGTTTTACAGATGACGTTGTGTGCTTTGGATCATGAACTATTCCAAGCTTTCTCCACACTTTTTTCTTCCCATCATTCTGGTACAGATTAATCTTAGTTTCATCCATCCAAAGAATGCTTTTCCAGAACTGGTCTGGCTTTTTAGATGTTTTTTGGCAAAGTCTAATCTGGCTTTTCTATTCTTCAGGCTTATGAATGTTTTGCACCTTGTGGTGAACCCTCTGTATTTGCCCTCATGATGTCTTTTCTTGATTGTAGACTTTGACAATGATACGCCCACCTCCTGGAGAGTGTCCTTCACTTGTCTGGATGTTGTGAAGGGGTTTTTCTTTACCATAAAGGGGATCCTGCAACCATCCACCACTGTTGTCTTCCGTGGACGTCCATGCCTTTTTATGTTCCTGAGCTCACCAGTGCATTCTTCTTTCCTCAGACTGTACCAAACTGTTGATCTGGCCACTCCTAATGTTGCTGCTATCTCTCTGATGGATTTGTTTAATTTTTGAAGCCTTACGATGGCCTGTTTCACTTGCATGGACAGTTCCTTTGAACGCATGATGTAAGTCCACAGCAATAAATTCCAAATGCAAATACCACACTTAGAATCAACTCCAGAATTTTACCTGCTTAATTAATAAAGAAATAATGAAGAAGTAGCCCACACCTGGCCATGAAACAGCTTTTGATTCAATTGTCCAATTACTTTTGGTCCCTTGAAAAAGGGGGGATGGCTACTCTTAAGAGCTGTAATTCCTAAACCCTTCCTCAAATTTGGATGTACATACCCTCAAATTATACCTGAGAGTGTGCACTTTCAGACCATATGCATTATATAACTATAGCTTGAACATGTTTTGGTCAATATCTGAAAAAACTAAAATTGTGCCTGTGTCCAAATATATATGGACCTAACTGTATATACAGTAGCAACAGAACAAATGTACTTCTATAATTGATACAATGGGATACAGCTGGCACGCTATCTCCAACGGCCTTACCCAACCCCTCATCAGGACTAAAATTTTATCATTGACTTCACACAACTAGAGCTTTCTTTTGGTGGTATTTAATCAACACTGGGGTTTTTATTTCTTGCTAAATTAACAAAAGAAGGCTGAAAATTTTGAAAACAAAACACATTTTTCTTTGTTTCTTTTATAAAAGTTTACAAATAAATAATTGTTCTTCATAAATTTAGGCCAAGATGTATTCTGCTACATGTCTTTGGTGAAAATAACCCAAATTAGGATGTATTTTTTAGTTTGTAGGAAAGTTATAGAGTTCACAAACTATGGTATAGATCTGAATATTGATCAATCTTGAAGTACTGACAGCCAATCTAATTTCTTGAGGTCCAAAAATGTCAGAACAGTACAGATATCCCCCAAATGACCACCCAGGGGTAGGCAACATTAGAGAGGTAAAGATCTACCTGAACAACACTTGATGTTAGGGCCGGTTCACATAGAATATGGTCCCAGAAAGGCACGTTCCATGTGCATTTCCTGCACCATTTTCAAAACGCACTGCCTTTGTGATCTACTATGGGTACCAATTCATTGTTAACCTCAACAGTAGATCGCAAACACAGCGTGTTTGTGGGCATGAGATTGCATGGTACTGCAGTATCATGCAATATGGCACAGTTCATTTTTGAAAAGTAGTGCATGCACTATTTGCGTGGTCTGATGCGATTTGCAGCCCCTTCAAATGAACGGGCTACAAAATTGCACCACACTGAATCGCACATGAACACAGAGCAGGCTTCTCTGAAAAGTGATCCATTATGCAGATTGTTTTTCAGAGGTGTTTGACAGATGGTGAGGAGGATATATGTCACCTCTTCACCACCTGATTTAAACCTACAATGGTTGTACCACCAAACTGCAATTGCGTGCATTACACAGCATTTATAGGCTTAAATCACCACCTGTCAAACATGCTTATATCACTTTTCAGAGGAGCAGCAGTGCTGTCACACTTGTAAACCAGCTCTCGGTTGCATTTGGCAGCAGAACCCTTGGGGCTTGCTACACCCGAGTTTGTGGTTGGTAAAACCCTGCAGCTGAGCTGCGGTTTTACCTTCCCCAATTTTTATCCGCTTTAGCTGCACAGGCAGCAGCCAAAGGTGTGCAAATGCCATGCTGTGCCCATACATCTGTTATTGTGCATCTATATGGGCACAATAGCAGTTATGTTGGCATAATAGCATATTTATGATGATGATCTATTGATTGAAACCGGTCGTGGTTTGATGACGCAACTTCCGCTGACATCATTTCTGCCCTTTGAAACGCACGCTGGGACGCTGCGACCATCTTGGTTCCTATTCACAGGCAGCAAGGCTGAATACACTGAGTTCCAGTTTATGGGCACTTTGCTTGTGAGTTTTATTCTTATAATTTCTCCCCGTCATTAAAATTTTTTTATGGTTTTACACTATGGGATGTTTGCTTTTGTTTCTGTTCACATGCTGAAACTTGGTTTACTGCCTGGGAGGAGAGGAGAAAGTTTAAAAAAGCTCTTTTGAAACTACACTGTCATTTATATCCACGCTAGTCATCATCCTATTGGTTACTATCAGCCAGATTGCATGATTCCCAGAAATGAATATTGGTGCCACTCTTGCCATCACGCATTGGGCTAGTCCCTAACCAGGCACTTAACACCAACCTAGAGATAGGTGGTCCACGGCTAACGGTGAGTGCACATACATGTGGGGCACCGATTGAGCACAGAGGAGAACCTGTAATTTTTGCACAAAGTTCACCAATTAGTATTCAACACTTGGGTACTTTATTTTTCCATATTGGGACTGAATGTTACAATTATTCACTTTGCATATGTGAAGCAATATTACTCATGTATTGTCAAATTTAATGCACTTCATTTATGCGCGGTCCACATGGTATTTTGTTTGTTTTTGTGTTATTGGTTCACAAATTAGGACTGCAGTGTATACTTATCAAAGTTGCATGAATATCTATTCTTAAGCGCAACAGCACTATATCTTATTTATGCAGTTGTGCCCATATAGCTACTGTTGTGCCCATATAGATACTATTGTACCCATGTAGACGCTGTTGTGCATCTACAGTGGGGCAAAAAAGTATTTAGTCAGCCACCAATTGTGCAAGTTCTCCCACTTAAAAAGATGAGAGAGGCCTGTAATTGGCGTCATAGGTGACCTCAACTATGAGAGACAAAATGAGAAAAAAATTCCAGACAATCACATTGGCTGATTTGGAAAGAATTTATTTGCAAATTATGGTGGAAAATAAGTATTTGGTCACCTACAAACTAGCAAGATTTCTGGCTCTCACAGACCTGTACCTTCTTCTTTAAGAGGCTCCTCTGTCCTGCACTCATTACCTGTATCAATGGCACCTGTTTGAACTTGTTATCAGTATAAAAAACACCTGTCCACAACCTCAAACAGTCACACTCTAAATTCCACTATGGTGAAGATGAAAGAGCTGTCGAAGGACACCAGAAACAAAATTGTAGACCTGCACCAGGCTGGGAAGACTGAATCTGCAATAGGCAAGCAGCTTGGTGTGAACAAATCAACTGTGGGAAAATGGAAGACTTACAAGACCACTGATAATCTCCCTCAATCTGGGGCTCCACGCAAGATGTAGGGAATGGACTTGCCAGTAATGGTGGGACTCACCTGCCTTGTGGGCTGCAGTACCAGGGCTGGCCAGCGGGTGCTCCCAGCAATCAGAGACTCAACCCTGCAGCCAGCCAAACACCTGAAACTGCTTAGGCAGGTGTATTTAAGTGATGGCCAGACCTGCAGTCTTTGCCTTGGTGTGTGTGTTTTTCCTGGGCCCTGTATCTTGTTCCTGCATCCCTGTTCCTGTCTCTGTCTCTGTCTCTGTCTGATTCATTGCTGACCCTGCCTGATCCGGACCTCTGCTGATTTCTCCTGCTTTATCCCTGGCTTATGACCCCGACCATTCTCTGCCTGACCCCCCTGTACCTACCTGCCCGATTGTTATTGACCCGGCCTGCCTGACGACGCTTGCATTGTATGTATTATCTGTGGGTGGTTTGGTTCGTTTGCACTGTGTTATGTTTTAGTATTGCACTGCGTTTATGTTTGTATTGTTAGTCTTTAATAAATTATATTGTTTATAACTTATCTGAAGCCTGCGTTTCCCTGCGTCAGTCACATACCTCTGGTCATACCCGGGAGCCCTGACATTACACCAAGGCCAATCCTGACCAGAAGTGGCTGCACAGGGAAGCCATCTTGGTTTTTTGATGGGAAGGATGGATCTTGATGAGGCTGTGTATTTATATCTGCTAGTGTTTGATGACAGAGAATATGCTTATCAGACTCTGAAAGAGTATCCCCGGGATGAACTGCTAGAATGTATACGGCTCGCTCATGTTCTAGTAGATCAGGGCACAGAATTCTCTGAGGTGCAGCCATTGATTCAGGTTTGTGCGGAGTTGGTTTCATCTGGTACCCCCGAATGCAGGGATGAATTTTTGCCACCATTTAGTGCCGACCAGGTAGAATCCCTGGTATGGTTATTAGAGGATGATGTGGATTACTTTCTGGAGCGTTATTCTGCATGTTCACCACAGATACTAAGAGATTGTATAAACGCAGTGCAGTCTTTGGTCAGACAGGCTTTGTGTAAGCTGAGCTTTGTTCAACCCATACTGCAGACATGGACAGACTTGTTGCACCCAGCCTCAGTCAGCTTGCAAAAACCCAGTCCTGCTTCTAATCTATTTCCTCAAAGCTCCATTCCTGCATTCCCAACAGCTCCTCCTGCCCTGCTATCTACCGCATGTCAGTACCCTGTTCCCACTCGCTGCACCTATCCTGACTTTAACCCTGTAAAGAAGCCCTCTGTAGCAACTGCTCCCTCCCCTGTTCCATCCTCCAGCTCTTCTCTGTCTCCAGCTGCTCCATTCATTTGCAGACCTGCGTTTACTTGCAGTGCTCCAGTAGTTAAAACCAGAAAAAAGCGAAAATTCTTTCCAACCAGTACCATCCTGCCAGTATCCAAACCGGTGAGCCTGCCGTCTGAGAACCGGCCTTCCGTGGTTCAGCCTGGTGCCTCGGCACCCGCACTTCAACCTGATGTCTGTACCCAGCCTGATGTCTGTACCCAGCCTGATGTCTGTACCCAGCCTGATGCCTCTACCCAGCCTGATGCCTCCATTCAGCCTGATGCCTCTCTTCAGCCTGATGCCTCCATTCAGCCTGATGCCTCTAGCCGGCCTGATGCCACTACCCGGCCTGATGCCTCTACCCGGCCTGATGCCTCTATTCAGCCTGATGCCTCTATTCAGCCTGATGCCTCTATTCACCCTGCTGCCTCCATTCAGCCTGCTGCCTCTACCCAGCATGATGTTTCTACCCAGGCTGATGAACTGATCCAATGCCTGATGACCCAGTGCCCGCTATCATGCCTGGTGACCCGATGCCCGCTGTCAAGCCAGACGATCCAGCGCCAGATGACCCGGTGCCCGCTGTCGATCCAGACGATCCGGTACCTGATGACCCAGTGCCTGCTGTCATGCCTGGTGACCCGATGCCCGCTGGCGAGCCAAATGACCTGATGCCTGGTGACCCAGTGCCCGCTGTCATACCTGGTGACCCGATGCCCGCTGTCGAGCCAGACAATCCAATGCCTGATGACCCAGTGCCCGCGGTCAAGCCTGGTGATCCGATGCCCGCTGTCAAGCCAGATGATCCAGCGCCAGATGACCCGGTGCCTGCTGTCGAGTCAGACGATCTGGTACCTGATGACCCGGTGCCCGCTGTTGTGCCAATTGACTCAGAGCCCACTGTCGTGCCTGGTGACTTGGTGCCCACTGCCTTGCCAGATGACGCGGTGCCCGCTGTCGAGCCAAATTACCTGATGCCTGGTGACCCGATGCCCGCTGTCCAGCCAGACGATCCAATGTCTGACCCAGTGCCAGCGGTCATGCCAGTTGACTCGGAGCCCACTGTCGTGCCTGGTGACTCGGTACCTGTCGCTCCGCCTGGGGGTCCGGCGCCCGCCGCCCCGCCTGGGGGCCCGAGACCTGTCGCTCCGCCTGGGGGTCCAAGACCTGTCGCTCCACCTGGGGGTCCGGCGCCCGCCGCTCCGCCTGGGGGCCCGAGACCTGTCGCTTCGCCTGGGGGTCCGACGCCTGCCGCTTCGCCTGGGGGCCCGAGACCTGTCGCTCCGCCTGGGGGTCCGGCGCCCGCCGCTCTGTCTGGGGGCCCCGAGACCTGTCGCTCCACTTGGGGCCCGAGACCTGTCACTCCGCCTGGGGGCCCGAGACCTGTCGCTCCGCCTGGGGGCCCGAGACCTGTCACTCCGCCTGGGGGCCCGACACCTGTCGCTCCGCCTGGGGGCCCGAGACCTGTCGCTCCGCCTGGGGGTCCGGCGCCCACCGCTCCACCTGGGGGCCCGAGACCTGTCGCTCCGCCTGGGGGTCCGGCGCCCGCCGCTCCGCCTGGGGGCCCGAGACTTGTCGCTCCGCCTGGGGGCCCGAGACCTGTCGCTCCGCCTGGGGGTCCGGCGCCCACCGCTCCACCTGGGGGCCCGAGACCTGTCGCTCCGCCTGGGGGTCCGGCGCCCGCCGCTCCGCCTGGGGGCCCGAGACTTGTCGCTCCGCCTGGGGGCCCGAGACCTGTCGCTCCGCCTGGGGGTCCAGCGCCCGCCGCTCCGCCTGGGGGCCCGAGACCTGTCGCTCCGCCTGGGGGTCCAAGACCTGTCGCTCCACCTGGGGGTCCGGCGCCCGCCGCTCCGCCTGGGGGCCCGAGACCTGTCGCTCCGCCTGGGGGTCCGGCGCCCGCCGCTCCGCCTGGGGGCCCGAGACCTGTCGCTCTGCCTGGGGGTCCGGCGCCCGCCGCTCCGCCTGGGGGCCCGAGGCCTGTTGCCCCGCCTGGGGGCCCGGTGCCTGTCACCCCGCCTGGGGGCCCGGTGCCTGTCGCCCCGCCTGGGGGCCCGGTGCCTGTCGCTCCGCCTGGTGGCCCGGTGCCTGTCGCTCCGCCTGGTGGCCCGGTGCCTGCCGCTCCGCCTGGTGGCCCGGTGCCTGCCGCTCCGCCTGGTGGCCCGGTGCCTGCCGCTCCGCCTGGTGATCCGATGTGCCGCTGCCCGGAGTCCTGCCTGATGTGCCGCTGCCCGATGTGCCGCTGCCCGGAGTCCTGCCCGATGTGCCGCTGCCCGGAGTCCTGCCCGATGTGCCTCTGCCCGGAGTCCTGCCCGATGTGCCGCTGCCCGATGTGCCGCTGCCCGGAGTCCTGCCCGATGTGCCGCTGCCCGGAGTCCAGCCCGGTGTGCCAGTCTTTGATATCCCGCCAGTTACCAGACCCGGGCGGTGGAACATTTTGCCCAGCTAGGACTGTTTGGAGCGTCCTGAGGCCGCTCCTTGAGGGGGGGGTACTGTTAGGAATGGACTTGCTAGTAATGGTGGGACTCACCTGCCTTGTGGGCTGCAGTACCAGGGCTGGCCAGCGGGTGCTCCCAGCAATCAGAGACTCAACCCTACAGCCAGCCAAACACCTGAAACTGCTTAGGCAGGTGTATTTAAGTGATGGCCAGACCTGCAGTCTTTGCCTTGGTGTGTGTGTTTTTCCTGGGCCCTGTATCTTGTTCCTGCATCCCTGTTCCTGTCTCTGTCTCTGTCTGATTCATTGCTGACCCTGCCTGATCCGGACCTCTGCTGATTTCTCCTGCTTTATCCCTGGCTTGTGACCCCGACCATTCTCTGCCTGACCCCCCTGTACCTACCTGCCCGATTGTTATTGACCCGGACTGCCTGACGACACTTGCATTGTATGTATTATCTGTGGGTGGTTTGGTTCGTTTGCACTGTGTTATGTTTTAGTATTGCACTGCGTTTATGTTTGTATTGTTAGTCTTTAATAAATTATATTGTTTATAACTTATCTGAAGCCTGTGTTTCCCTGCGTCAGTCACATACCTCTGGTCATACCCTGGAGCCCTGACACAAGATCTCAGCCCGTGGGGTCAAAATGATTACAAGAACGGTGAGCAAAAATCCCAGGACCACACGGGGGGACCTAGTGAATGACCTTCAGAGAGCTGGGACCAAGGTAACAAAGGCTACCATCAGTAACACACTACGCCGCCAGGGACTCAGATCCTGCAGTGCAAGACCTGTCCCCCTGCTTAAGCCAGTACATGTCCGGGCCCATCTGAAGTTTGCTAGAGAGCATTTGGATGATCCAGAAGAGGATTGGAAGAATGTCATATGGTCAGATGAAACCAAAATAGAACTGTTTGGTAGAAACACAACTCGTCATGTTTGGAAGAGAGAGAATGATGAGTTGCATCCAAAGAACACCATACCTACTGTGAAGAATGGGGGTGGCAACATCATGCTTTGGGGCTGTTTCTCCGCAAAGGGACCAGGACGGCTGATCCATGTACAGGACAGAATGAATGGGGCCATGTATCGTGAGATTTTGAGTGCAAACCTCCTTCCATCAGCAAGGGCATTGAAGATGAAACGTGGCTGGGTCTTCCAACATGACAATGATCCCAAACATACCGCCCGCGCAACGAAGGAGTGGCTTCGTAAGAAGCATTTCAAGCTCCTGGAGTGGCCTAGCCAGTCTCCAGATCTCAATACCATAGAAAACCTTTGGAGGGAGTTTAAAGTCTGTGTTGCCCAGCAGCAGCCCCAAAACATCACTGCTCTAGAGGATATCTGCATGGAGGAATGGGCCAACATACCAGCAACAGTGTGTGCCAACCTTGTGAAGACTTACAGGAAACGTTTGACCTCTGTCATTGCCAACAAAGGATATATAACAAAGTATTGAGATGAACTTTTGATATTGACCAAATACTTATTTTCCACCATAATTTGCAAATAAATTCTTTCCAAATCAGCCAATGTGATTGTCTGGATTTTCTTTCTCGTTTTACAGGCCTCTCCCATCTTTTTAAGTGGGAGAACTTGCACAATTGGTGGCTGACTAAATACTTTTTTGCCCCACTGTATATGGGCACAACAACAGCTATATAGGAACAATAGCATCTTTCTTTATTGTGCCCTATTATGCCCACTGACCTTAACTTTTTTCAGTGCTGCCAGCCGCTGTGGGTCCCACTACCAGGAATGAGAGTGGAGTGCTGTTGGTATCACTCCACCTGACATTGCAGCTGGAAGTATAGAGGAGGCATCAGCTTCTGCGGCAGGCTGATGCCTCCATGGCCACCTGCTCCCTCCTGCCCTGCCTCTCTCCTTCCATTGCTGGATGCTGCCCTAATCCACGCTCAGTGACAACACGCTGGCAAGCCCAGGAGTGATCTACTGGCAGATTGTGGTCCATGGGTTACCGACCTGGGCATTAGCCAGCCTTTCTTAGGACATGAGGCCCGGCCCACCAGACAAGTGCCTGATGTGCCCTATGGCCAGTCTGGGCCTGCCAACCAGTATATATTGGGCACCTATGCTAAAGTGAATTAATATACCCCAAAGTGTCAAGCCACAATGCCAACACATTAGTTATATAGGTAAACATCTGAAAGAATATGTAAGCCCTACAGTTCATATTCCTGATATGTGCCTGCTGTAAAATGTACTTGTATGAAAATGTATCTTGTTCTTTTTGCATTGCTTCCTTTGTGTGAAATCCCTGGTGTTCCTGCCAGTCCCTCTGCTTTCCTATTAAAAACTGACTACAACTAAGCAGGAGAGCACAGCATGGTCAGTTTTCTGGCCGTGCTGAGAATTCAGCCTTATCTTCCCCAATGATCATACTTGTGCTGCCACTCCCCCTCTACACAGCCATTCACTGGGAAGATCAGTGTACTGCTGTTTCTCCACCCCCAGCCTCTTATACAGCTGAGAACAGAGAGTATGTGATCACTTATAAAGAAGGAAAAAAAGGTATTTATAAAAAATTTTTTATATATCTATACACAAATGTTTTCTCTTTCATTTCTACTTCAAACTGATTGGGTTGTTTTACAAGGTGAAGGTTTACATACCATGTACCATAATACGATACATTAGAAACTTATTAAACTTAACGCTTTCTTTCTATCACTTTAAAATAGTTTGTTTGGACCAAGCTGATCTAAAAGAGCTATTACCTTCACTAACAGATGAGCCCACTTTGAGTGTTGTATAAACTATATGTAGCATCAGCTACATACAGTATACATCACTGCATTCTGGCAGCAGGGACAGGGATTTCCACTCCCGGGAACAAAACTGAGTTGGGCTGAACATTGCTCAGCCATTCACAGGAAGCCTTGTATTTTCTGAATGAATACAAGGCTGCTTCTGATTGGCGGAAGTGAAGATTGTGATATCCATCTGCCTTTGCACCTCAGCCAATCAGAATGAGCCCTGTAATAATTCAGGAAATACAGTTTGCCATTTTTTGTTAAAGTGCACTGCTCTACTTTAGCTGGTAATTGAACTGGCATGCAATGCTGTACCCAAATTAAGTTTATATCATTTTTTTCACACAAATATAGCTATTTTTTTGTGGTATTTGATCACCATTGGGTTTTTATTTTTTTTGTGAAATAAAGACCCAAACTTTTGAAGATAAAATATAATTTTTAACTTTGTGCTATGAAACATATCCAAAAAATTTTTAAAAATCAAATTTTTTCATAAAATTTGACCAAAATGTTTTCTGCTACATGTCTTTGATTAAAAAAAAAACCCAAATGAGTGCATACTGATTGGTTTGCATGAAAGTTATAGCACCTACAAACCATGGTATATATACTGGAATTTGTATTTACATTTTTTTTTTATTCTACTAGTTGCAGTAATCAGCGACTTATAATGGGACTGTGCGGTGACACAATCTGACACTAACTGATGCTGGGGGAACTAACTGCCACTAACACTCCAGCAAATTGACAGTCTCAGCTCAGTTCTTGTGAGCTGTGTGGAAGGGGAAGTGTTTCGTCCATTCAGTGCTCTCTGAGCTCTGCAGAGTGTAACTACAGCTCTCCACCCTGTTTTCTGAAAGCGCAGACATCCTGTATAAATTCTGCACTTTGAGCAGCTACAGAGAAGAGAAGACTGCAGATAAACAGGTACAACTTATGTTGCAGGATTTGTTTCATCTCTGTGTATCACCTGAGGCCAGTCACTTCACTGGGTATATGTGAAAGTTTACAACCAGTTTAAACCCACAAAAGTAAAATCAGTCTGTATATGCAGTAAACCCACTGTGGAACCTAAGGGGTTAATCTTCTGCATTGTGTAAAAATGCTGTTTGATTCCGTCTTCTCTGATTTTTCCTTTCTTCCCCAATCCATCTGCTGACAGACAGAGCCCTAGGAGGCACTCTGCACATGCTCAGTTTGCTGTGTATTGCTATAAAGCAAGGGGGGAGGGTGCATGTAATTAGTACTGTCCAGACAGAGGGTTGGGGTCATGCAGCCTCATAGAACAGGCAGAAGAGAATGAAAACGTCTCCTACAAGCTTTAACCAGTGCTCGGACGGACACTGACATTAGTCACAAGACTGCTGTATACTGCTGATAAGAAAAGGTATTTAGCAGTTTATATTTACTAAAATTGTTGCATTTCTATGTTCTGTGTACTGTGGGAGACCAGATATAGTGAATGCAGGGTCCTGGATTTAGTAACATTAGACCAGTGGTTCTTAACCTTGTTGGAGGTACTGAATCCCACCAGTTTCATATACGCATTCACCGAACCCTTCTTAATTGGAAAAATAAAATATGATTTTTAAAATTCAAAACATAGGTATATATTTAGGTATATATTTATACATAGGTGCACAAAATGAACAAAACCGTTAAGAACAAAGAACAAAACCATTAAAACATGATTTTCACACAAAAAAAAAAACATAATAATGAATATTTACTGCACGAATCATATGAGTCGGGTGTGGGTCTTCACCTCCGCCGAACCCACGAGACTGACTCACCGAACCCCTGGGGTTCGATCGAACCCAGGTTAAGAACCACTGCATTAGACACATCACACACACACACACACAAAAAAAAATTATTTACATAAAATTATACAAATGTACAGAGCTTGTACATATTTAGCATATTTCTATAATAGTTTTGAAACACAATTCATATTCAGCAGAAACAAAGATCTTTGTCCTAACAGAGGCAGATTGAGGAACAATTAATTAATTCATAAGACCCAGATGCTATCAACTTTTTAAAAAACATTATTCATCTATCCATTTATCAATCAAATATCAATTGCTAAGTTTTATGTTTCCCTTGCCTTCCATTAATATACATGGACTCCTTCATCAGATATATGAAAAAATGAATGAACAAATAAATACAGTAAATCATAATAGCAGCAGGCGCAGCAAAATTGAAACAGCCAACATACAGCCAGATCATACAATTACGTGTTTGGTGGGTAAACATGGAACATAGTAATCTAATGAGAAAAGGTTTATATTGATTCAGTAGTCCAACCTTGCTTTATAAGAACTCTTTCATCTATTTATCTAATTATCTCCCAGAAAGCAACTAAACTTTAAAGCTCCATTTATGCCTTGATTCTCAATGGCCCTAAGCTGGTGAATTTTTCAACACATTCACTACACTTCTGCCAGAGAACCATTCACCCATCTTAGCACATTATGCCACATATGTAGAACATTCAATGCATATATTCATTAAGAGATGTCCTTTTTTTGTATTTTAAAGTGAAAATTCTAGGATTTTCCATGTAAGCCTGCTGTCCATACATCAGAAACTACATGCTTTACTTTTTTTTACTTGAAGGGTTTATTTCTGTAATTGAAAATGAAAACATAATTCCATTTTACAGATACTACCAGCTCAGCACACTGATCATGTGAGCTGGCAACCCCATGGTAAGGGAGATGCGGCCTGCTTCCTTGCTTATAATAGCTCAAATGCTGCCAAGCATTAAATGTGTACATTCCTAAAACACTAGTAGTGTCCTATGCTGATGTGTTCTCAGCACTACTTGTACCCAAAAGGAAAGGGGGGTTTGGGTGTTTGGAGTGTTATCTGCAACCTTCACATTCCTCTAAGGTGGCAAGTAGAGTGTTACCCCTGACTTGTCAACTTCCAAAGAATTACCTTATTATTCACAAGTATAAACATGTAAGCAAGATGTTAAAATAAAGTCACAGTACAGGGTTATAATTTACCAAACCAAACTGTTTTTTTTGTTTTTTTTAAATAATTTTTTTATGGAAAGTATAAAACAACATACAATAACCAAGTGAGCATCAGTCAGAGTTCTCTAAAGAACAATAAGTGCAGTGTCAAGACTAGAGTATAATATCATGAAATTAAAGGAAAGGGATATTGATTCATAACAGTGATATCATGAAATACAGATGACATTCCTTGATCAAGTGTTACTGGTGTAGATTACCTCAAAATAACAAGAGCTTGGGTTTTGTTGGAAAGAAAAAAGAGAGAGAGAAGAATGGAAACAAAGATAAAGGAAGAAAGAAAAGATTTTGGGGGAGAAATGGGGAGAGGGGGGGAGGCAGACGGACAATCTATTTCTATGGTACCATCCAAAAACTAAGATACCGACATGAAGCGAATGATTACCATTTTGTCCAAAAATGGTCATTAGAGAGCGTAAGAGATCAGCCATAGTGCCTAAATATAATGAGGTAGTTTTAAGCTCAAACTAACATGCCCATATTTTAGAGTGTCTATTAGTGGATCCTCTGACTAAATATGTAAGTTATTTCAAAAGGCATAAATCGTTTACCTTGGGTAGCCATTGGGGTAAGAAGGGGAGCAGAATTTGACCCCAATAAGCTGGAATCAGAGATTTAGCAGTGTTTAATAAGTGTGGAGTATTGAAGCTGTTATATCGGCCTGTTGATATAGTATAGCCATGAAATAATATTAACCAATGGTCAAATGTGAAAGCCTCACCTTGTTTTGTAGAGATCATGTCAGAGACAGCCCACCAAAATGTGTGGATCATGGAGCAATACCACCAAATGTGGTCATGCGTGGCTCGACCACCACATTCTCCAACACAGAGGTGAGCTGCTAGGGTACATTGCATGAAGTTTAGCATGTGAATAATGCCATCTGGTGAGCAATTTAAAGTTCACTTTTTCCATCTTAGAGGAAATAGCCAACACATGAGATAATTGCAGAATCTTATCCTTTTGCTTATCAGAAAGAGTAAATTATGAGTCCTGCTACCAACAATCAATGTAGTCTGGATAAGGTGAGCCTTGAATAGACAAAAGAGCTTTATAAAATGTTGATACACGATGCAGCGGAGGATCCTTAGGGGTAGATCTACTAAATCTGGTGCAGCTGTGCATGGTAGCCAATCAGCTTCTAACTTCAGCTTGTTCAATTAAGCTTTGGCAATAAAACCTAGAAGCTAATATCCAGAAGTGCACCTATTTTTGCACTCTCCGGCTTTAGTAAATAAACCCCATAGGTTTCAAAATAGATTCAATAGGGTATAAGTCTTTGAGTGTGCGAATGGGTTGTGGCAGGCTTTTCACACTGAGATACTTGATGCCTCTGCAGTTGGGTAGAAATATTAAGAGTCTCAAATTGTATATATTAATTTTACAATTAGAGAGTGCCTGAAATGTCTGGATGGATGCCATCAAATTAGGGATTGTGAGACATGGCTTCTGGACAAAAAAATAGAATATCATTGGCATATGCTGCCAGTTTGTGTTCCTTCCCTTTAACAGTCACCCCATGGATATCTGGATTTTGTCTAATAGTGGATAGGAAGGGTTCCAAAGAAATAGCAAATAATTGGGGGGGGGGGGGCAATGGACACCCTGTCAGGTACCATTATAAAAAAGTAAACTATTCACTCAAAGTGCTATTGACCCAGATCCTAGTGGATGAGCATAACATATGCAATAAGATGGAACATCTTGGGGCTTAGGCCCATAAACCGTATGGTTACCATTAGATAAGCCACTGACACAATTCTACATCAGTGGATAACACCAGGATGGGCTGGGAAAATCTCATAAGAAAGATATAATAACTATAGTCAGTAAAGAGTTGTCCCTGACCTCCCTACTAGGAATGAAACCTCTCTGATCAAGTGAGTTCCATTGAGGGAGCAATGAGAAAAGTCTAGTTGCTAAAACCTCTGTATATAATTATGTTAGGTAAAGAAATAGGGCGATAGCTCCCACAACAAGATAGGTCCCTTTCCAGTTTAGGTATAAGTGGGATGTGAGCAACTAGTGAATCGGGACGAAAACTCTCTGTTCCCACTATGGAATTATCATGTGAGGTCTCTTAGATTGTAAGCTCCAAGGAGCAGGGCCCTCCTAACCCTCTTGTATTGAACTGTATTGTTGCTGTATTGCCTCCCTTTATTTTGTAAAGTGTTGAGCAAACTATATAAATCCTGTATAATAATAATAATAATAATAAGTATGGGATCAAGGTGTCTTCAAATTTTTTATAATAAGAGGTTGTGTACCCATCAGGTCCAGGAGTCTTACCTGTAGGTGTGGATTTGAATGCCTTATAAAATTCTCCCTCAGAGAAGTCAGCTTCTAGTTTTTTAAAAGCCTACATAGCTTGGGTAATCATGCCCACTTTAAATATTGCAATTTTTTTGTATGCCTTTCACTTATAGGAAGTGCATGTAATTCACCACTGACATTGTATAAATCAGCATAAAAATCACAAAAAGCTTGTGCAATTTAAGAAGTAGTATGTTCTAAGATGCCTGGGGAAGATTTAATTTTAGCAATAAAAGTGGTGGACTTTTCCTCTGGGATCGAACGTGCTAGCATCCTACCCAGCTTATTTCCCCACTCAGGAATTCTCTGGTAGACAAATTGGAATTGTTTCTTAAGGTCTTAAAAGTCCAATAAAGCTTTGAGATCTTCCTGTTTCTGTTGTAATTTGTGCAGAACTGCCCTCTGCAGTGAAGGTTAATGGGCCTCCTCAAGATCAGCCACCTGTCTCAGCAATGTCTCCATTTGTAATTGAATTCTCTCTTCTTTCTGGCTCCAAGCTCAATTAATTTATTTTTCATAAAAGCTTTATGGGCCTTCCAGAGCACTGATGAAGAAAGGTTCGAAGGATACATTCTCCAGAAAAAATTGGGTTTTGACACATTGGTAGAGTGGGAATGGTTAGGTGAACTGAAACAGGTACATGATCTGTGAAGGAGGTGACCATTAAAGAGTGGAAAGCGGTGGTTATCAATAAATATAGTGCCTATTTTGCAATAGGAATGATTAATTTTAGAATAATAGGAAAAATCACAATCCTTAGGGTGAAGTATCCTCCATGCATCCATCATTTGTGAAGCCTGGAGGTTCTTTTTAACCTGTGACAGACGTTTACAGGGAGTAGTGGTGTGACCTTGAGAGGTGTCTAAAAGTTGGTCAAGAGGTATAATAATATCTCCAACCATTAGAATCACCCCAATTGGAAAGTCTTTCAGCCTAGATAAGACTCGGTTGAAAAAGACCGTTTGATTAAAATTAGGGCAATAAATGTTCATCAGAGTACATGGCGCATACCCAAGCTTTCTTTTTAGAAATAAGAATCTCTTGTGATCACCAGACAGCATTTGATCGAGAGAAAAAGAAACATTCTTTAGCTTTATTAGTGTCAGAAAGGGTATAATATCATGTGAGGTAATATGGAGAGTTAAGTCTAGTTAAGGAAGTATGGGTCAGATGAGTTTTTTGTAAAAATGTTATGGACCAGGCCAAGCATCTCAGTTCTCTGTATAGCTGATAAAGTTGACCAGAAGTGTTCAAGCCTCTAACATTATATGAGATTAGGTAAAGAGTTGCCATGACAATATAAGAGTAATTAACTTAATCACAACTGGATTAGATTGCCCATCCAAAAACGAACAGGAATGAAAGAGGGGGAAAACAGAAAAGATAAAATCATGTAAAACAGTAGCATGTGTAAAGAGCATTTACTTAATGCTGGGAAAGTATCACGTAGCTTTGCTACACCATGCGGAAAACTGCAGTGGACCCTTCGGGGCTCAGGGGTTTATAATACAAGCCATAGAGCAAACCTGAGAAAAAGTGTAGCATACAGCTTCCAAATGGGGGAGGGTTAAACCTAAAATCAGGCCCATAAGGCAGTCAATAAAATGCAGACAAATGCAGACTAAGAAAAATTATGAGGACAGGATTAAAAGCAATCACCTCTACACCCCAAAATCCCCTCTCTCTGCTCACCTCCACACCCCCAACCTCTCTGCTCACCTCCATACCCCAAAACCCCCTCTCTGCTCACCTCCACACCAGCAACCCCTCTTTGCTCACCTCCCCATCCCCAACCCCTCTTTTCTCCCGTCCACATCCCAAAACCCCTCTTTGCTCAGCTCCACACCCCAAACCTCTGTCTGCTCACCTCCACACCCCCCTGCCTGCTTACCTCCACACCTCTCTTTGCTCACCTCCACACCCCAAACCCCTCTCTGTTCACCTCCACATCCCAAACCCCTCTCTATTCACCTCCAAACCCCTCTTTGCTCACCTTTACACACCAAACCCCTCTTTGGTCAACTCCACGCCCCAAACCACATTAGCACTCCTATGTACACCACTCTCCCTGCTAAATGCTACAAGCTAATCTCCACCCTCCCTTTTGATCCCCTCTGTGCCCTGCTTTCCACTTACCAGAGCCTTGGGTAAGGCCATTCTGTCTAGGTACTGTCCTGTAGAGGGAAGCGGAGAGCTCTTGTAATATTCTGCAGAGTGGAAGTTCAGTTGGATCTGACAGCTTTTCCAGCAAGATGCCACGGCACCCCTGAGGACCTTAGGTAGCACCCCGGTTGAGAAACGCTGATTTAGGGTGTATCTGTTTTATTTTAAATCAGTAAGAACTTTAAATTATCATTTATAAGAAATTTATAAGAAAAATAAAATTGCAAAATGTTAAAAAAAAAGAAAAACGTTATTTCTTTTGTAAATAATTGTAACATGCTTTGTACCAAAAATTTAATTTTAGTGTTGCAGTAAATAGGACAATCAGCAGAATAAAATGTATAATTTTCCCCATAATAATGGTACTTGTTCAAAATATTGCTGATCAAACTTGAAACAATTCAAATTTTCCCATTTTTTTCCTTTTTTCCCCCTAAAATGCAAATAAATGTAGAAAATTCTCAGAAGACCTTAGAACCACAGGAAATTCCCATTTGTCCCCAAAAAACAATATATGTATCAATTCTGTATAAGTAATTATGACGTTATGGACTCATGAATAGACACATAGTGGAAATGTGAAAAACGGTCTGGTCTATAGGGAGTAAAGAGGTGTGAGAGCTGAAGTGGATAATAACAAAAATGTATTATTTAAAGTAAAACTATTTTTTTACAACTACCATTGACCAAACTGTATAATATATATAAATGGGAAGACAATGCCACAAAAAGAAAATGGTGTCTTCTAAAAATATATATCATTTTATTAGTACTGGTAATTAATGGCACATACATGCGGTGTAAATATTGCTCTACAAAGGGTACAGTATATAGGCATCAGGTGGTTTATTAACAGCTTGTACACTTTCCAATACTCATACTCCATGCTGCTACAGTTTACCTTCTACATTCATAGCTAGCCAGAAACAAGATTTTAAAAGCAGATAATTCCCTCTTTATCGTCTGTCATATGTTCTGTGTAGGAATCCTGATGTGTGACAACAATGCTAACTTACAATGGGGAAACAAAGACATTAGAATCAATGCATTCTGTTTATTGAGATAAGATAATATACAATAAAATAATGCAGCAAACAGTGATCATTAAAATATACAGAGAACACGGCAAAAAAGAAAAACCCTCAAAAAACTGATGATTAACAAAATACAAAACGGAAGTGAAGCAGTAATTCAGCACTTGCAACAACCTATATTCTTGTCAAATTACACATACAAAAGCATGTGCTAATGTAGTGGCAAACCTAACAGGCAAACCAAGGAAATCTGGGGACAGGACAGGATAACACTAGGTTTCAAGACTGCAGGATAACTGGGAGGCCAAGGTTAGATAATGGATGAAATAAGACAGGATAACAGAGCATTCAATGACTAAAAGCCAAATCATGTGACTGGTAGAGGGGCAGTGATATAAAACCTTCCAGCAGGTGTTAGAGATGATTAGTATATAGATCAGAACTGCAAGAGACACCTGCTAGTGATACAAAAAAAACACCTGCTGACAGTTTCAGCCACTTCAATACCGGGCACTTATACCCCCTTCCTGCCCAGGCCAATTTTCAGCTGTCAGCGTTGTTGCACTTTGAATGAAAATTGCGCGGTCATGCAACACTGTACCCATATGACATTTTTATCATTTATTTTTTTTCACACAAATAGAGCTTTCTTTTGGTGGTGTTTAATCACAACTGAGTTTTTTATTTTTTGCTAAATAAAACAAAAAAACACCTGAAACTTTTGAAAAAAAAAACGCTTTTATTCATTTCTGTTATAAAAAAAAGTTTGCAAATAAATAAAATTTCTTCATAAATTTAGGTCAGAATGTATTCTGCTACATTTCTTTGGTGAAAATAATAATAATAACAATTTAATTTTTTTCAAATGTTTCTATTGTGGTTTTTTTTTATAACATTTGTTCTTTTTTTTACTACTTTATTTTTCAGCACACTGTGAACAAAGTAATACAATGTTACTATAGTAACATTGAACTAATCTGGACAGTGATCAGGATTTTTTTTAACACATTATGATTGCTAATACCAAGGTATTTCATTGATATTTGCAATCATTGTTACTGAATTAAACTGATTAATTCAGTCTTTTGTTGTGATTAGCTGTGATTGGGCAAAGTTGATCACCTGATACAGATGGGCTGTGATTGGCCCTGTCTGTATCAAGTGACTGCCTTGACCAGTCACAGCTAACATAATTTTACACAATATATGGCATGACAAGAAGCCATCCATTGTATACAATTGACATGTGATCTCCTGTGATTGGTTACAGCGGTCACATGACACTGGCAATGGGCTGGTGTAGTGATATGTCATCGTGGACACAGCCAGTGACAGATAGCGCCGGCGTGAGTCGCTCGCTTTGACAGGACGTCATATGATGCCCAGTCATAACGGTGAGTGTCCCACCCGGCCGTCAATCAGGTCCACTGAAAGCTTCTAAAGTGGAAGTTTAGTTGAAAAAAAAAAGTCCTGCTAGATCACTTCAGGCTGGTCCCTTTTGCAGGCATAGCTATGCAAAACATTTAAAATAAGTGCCTATACTGTTTAATATCCAGTAAGAAACTGTCTCAGCCTGCTCTGCACATGTCCAGTTGCTTTTTATTTTTCAGCACTGTGTCAAATCTGCTAAAAGCCTAAAGATGTTCTGCTGCTCAAGGGCTCTGGGCTTCAGCAAAATGGCAGTCTCCACCAAAAAGGAAACAGGAACAATATAATTATATATATAATTATGGTAGCATAATTATTAATGTGGAATGTATGTTCCTTGCTAAAGAACATTATTTTGTATGTTGTTATGGGTAAAGTTCATCTTAAAAGGAAGCTTGTCATCAAGATGATGTGTCTGGCATTAGTACCTCCTAATTTATTTTTCTAGAACTTCTCATTTGCATGTCTATTTCAACTCATTTAGCATGAAAGCCAAGCAATTAGCATTTTCATAATGAGGTTATTACAGCCTATGTATTTCTCTTATGGATGTGTAACAGAACAAGACCTCCCGCCTAAGGGGTCTGTAACAGAATTAGATTCCTGTTGCCAGGGTACATAATGGAACTGGATAACTACTTTAGGAATGCTTATTAAAATGTTTATTATGGCATAGGATAGAGCACTAGAGGGCCGAATTTGTGATGATTCCATTTACCCCATGACCAAAGACTCAAAGTTCTATCACCAGCACCTATTGTAACTAGGCCCCCTTCATGTTCCGGCAAACATAGAGAAGTCTCCTAAAGCAGAGAAGACAACTCCTTGATACCCCAAGCTATCACTAAAACCAGAAATATTTGAGATGACATAAGGGGTAGATGACTTTGGAGCAAAAGCAGAGACAAGGACAGATGAGACCTAAAGGAAACAGACACCATCAGAGTCTTAGACGTGACAGGCATCGGACCTAGGAGTTAAAGTGAAACTAAACCCAGTGATTTAAAGTGTATCTTGACCATAATCAAAAAACATCTGTTATAGTCTCTCACTAGCATTTACCTAGCAATCTTTGTTTTTCTGATTGTCCCCTGTAGCATAGTCTATTACCTGGTGACCCAACCAGCAAGTCTGTTGTTTTTCAAGTTCCTTAACAGACCAAGCTGTCCAGCAAAGGTGGCAGTTAAAGGATTTCACAAACCGTTTAACACTGACAGGTCAGCTTTTTTAAATTTATATAAAACCTTTATCCCTAAAGGAAAAAAAAATGTTGCTGTAGCTGCTTAATAAATGTTGGCTGGACTCCAATGTAAAGCCCATCTATATCTACTAGTCCATCTAATTCTAACACTACTCTCCCCACTGATAACACAATTATAGCTTGGGATTAAAAAAAAAAAGAAAACTAATATATCACCACATCAAATGATTGGTAACCCACAATAGATTAACTTTTTGTTTTTGGGTTTAATTATGCTTAGATTGTTTCTCAAAACAGTTACATTTCAGACAAGCCTGAATGATAACTGCCATAGTTGCTTGTGCTCTCAACTGTCAAGCTTTTATATGGCTGCTGTCATAACTGATCAGCACCATGGCAACTGCAGATCAAACAGAACCTAAGATGTCATATTCTTTGGCTGTAAAGGATAGTAAGGTTTAATTCTACGTTAAACCAGAGTACTCTTGGAACAGTCAAGCCTGCTCAAGCAGAGTAGGCTCAAGAAAGGTAGACTATTTAGAGTTGTCTTGGGATGCACAGGTGGCTTAGAGAGATCAATCTCAGGGAAGAGGGGCAGTTCAGATAGAGCAGCCTCAGGAGAGACAGATGTTTGGGATTGATTAGTCTTGGGACCAGCAGTTTAGGCAAAGTCCTTGAAAGACAGACAGCACTGACATATTTCCTGAATAGATTGGCAAGATGCATAAGCTACTAGAAAGATCAGCAGCACAAACAAGGTCTCAAGTGAGAGTGGCATTAGTGAATTAACCTCCAGCCCAGAGGTCAGGGCAATGGAAATTCTAGGATTAAATTCCGGGTTTAGGACCTATGGAGTGAAATCAATATACAAAACCTACATAGAAGAGGGTGCTAAAAATACTTTTGTTGAGGTTTCTAGAGACCAAAAGCACTGGCATTTCAGAATATCTAGTTTTTCAATTTTCATTTGATAGATCAGTCAATTACTATTATTATACAGAATTTATACAGCACCAAGAATTGAAAAGTGCTTTATAATATAAAGGGAAACATTACAGTAACAATACAAACAAAGATAAGAAAGTTTGGAAGGCCCTGCTTGTGAGAGCTAACATTCTAAAAGAAGGGGGGAAGTGGTAAAAAAAACTGTAAGGGAATGAGTTGATGAAGAAAATAAACGTTTAGCTGTTTGGTTAATTCAAAGTAGGTTCCCTGAAAACATGATTTTTCAGGTCAGGAAGTGCCTAAAGGGAACATTGTAGTGTTGTGGGTTTAAAAAGAAAAAAAAAACTACAAGCTATCTGATATAAAAGTATAAGCCCAAGGAGACATTCAAAAACAAAACATTACCCTGATGCATTACATTTTTATTTGGAGGCATTGCTGAGAGGTAACAAAATCTTACCATAATACTAACATATATACATTGTCAAATATATATATTAAGTGTTAACATGGCAGGAAGTAACAATGGGTCTACCTCTTCCAGACATAGCCAGGGAAGTGAAGCAGCTCAGGCTGTAGAAGTAACAGCTCCTAAGGAGTCTGGGAGATCTCAGGAAACATTACAAAGATATGTAGAATGTGGTGTAATTGAACATATTGCAAAAGATTAGATATAGGAGACAACCTAGAGATGGTTGTCGCAGAAGAAAAGGGGCAGGCTCAGAGTCTATGGGAGGACCTGTTTACTCAAAATGGTCAGGTTTGTAGACATTTTGTGGCATTTGCTGATACAAAAGACAATAAAAGTCACTGCCGTCTTCTTCATGGCCTATGTTATGGTTTGTGTGCAATGAGTTTGCCCAACAAATGCCATCTCTAAAGAAAGACTTGTCGGAAACCCACTACATTTTAAAAGCTAGACACCAGGAAATAGAATCATGGACAGACAGACTTGACCAGGCATGTGTTCAGCTACACCAATCCAAAGAGAGTCAGGCAAGTTTGGTAGACCAAATTGAAAGTGCTCAAAGCCTATATGAAGACACTCATAGCGAATTTAAGCAGCTTAAAAAGAAGTACAAAGAACTTCAGCAGGAATTACACTTTTATAGGCAAGGAAGGAAGTCCCATCTTGAAACTGACTCCCATACTAGAGCTAAAGACAGTAAAGCAGAATTTGTACTTGTTAGATCAGATCAGAAAGTGTTAGAGGAGCAGATAGTAAGGTTAACTGCCCAATTAAACGCTGGTTTCGGGAGTCGGGCCAACTCAGTTAAGCAGGAAACTTATGAGCAAGAATATAAGTACTAGGGTGGTTTACCTGCAATTGACAGTGAAGCAGAGTTAGAATATAGGTCGCCCCCTAGGATTCAAAGGTACTCCCCAGAGCATGCCGAGGAGGAGGACAAGAATTCATACAGGCAGGATAGGAAGTCCCGGGTATCATTCAAAAGTTATGATACACCAAAAGTCATCAAATTTCTAAAAGAAACTGTTTCCATTTTTACTATAAAGGGGTCTCCAGCTATTACTGAGCAACTGGAAACATATGAACACACTTTAGAAATTTTAGGCATTGAGGATAATATTCCAAAAATTTATTTATTGCCATGGGTGTTTGAAGGTAAATATTGACAGTTTTTTCATTCGATGAAGTTCAATGGTAAGTCATGGAGAGAGGTAAAACATAGATGTCACATGGAGTTTGGGCTAAGCTCCATGACTATTTAGCAATAGATTCCTGTACAGAAACCCTGGACACTGACTTTTTGGAAGAACAACTGTTATCTCCCTACACGTTTATGATGAAAAATACTGTAAACAGTTGCCCTGTGTATATTGTGGGAACTCGCTTCAACGTGGTAGAGATTTCAAACACAAACAGGTACTCGCTTTCTTTTTCAGGGCCTTTTTAGCCCACTTTTATTTAAATAAAAGTTCAAACATAATGCTTCCCACGCAGGGGTATCCACCAACAAAACAAAGATTCAGCCTCCTGGCTTACACACAGTTCAATTTCTGTCTCCTGCAGACTCTTCCCAAATTATAGCCCCTAGCACACAGCTAGTCTGGCTTCCACCTCCCCTAGGTGAAGCCCACCTGACTCCTATCTGCTGGGGTGGAGCCCTGCTGACTCCTAGCTGCCGGGGTGGAGCCCAGAACCCTGGTCCTGACTCTCTCTAAAGGCCTGCACACACCTGTGCAATCAGTCTCCTGGCCTATCCCAAAACCTGGTCCCAGGATTGGAGATTTCATCCCTCCCAGATCTCTTTGAAATCTCCAGGCTCCAGATCCCAAAACAGACCTTACAAACAAAGGAGGAAAGTGAAAAGCCACTTTCCTCCGTATCAAACACTTACCCTGGAGCCCCTCAACCTGCCTTGTTGAGAATCCAGGGTGACAGATCGCCACACTGTCACAATATGTAGATAGTTGTTCCTATCATTCCAAGGACGGAAAACAGCTCCAACTAGTAGTAGGTATCGGGATTGTAACCTCGATTTCTGGGGGATGCAGACTTGGACCAAAAAGCAGCCAAGTTGCTGAACTCACCGCAATCCTGAAAGCTGTTGAGATGGCCATTTATTACAATATTAAAGAATTTGCCATTATAACTGATTTCAATTACGTTAGGAATAGTTTTGTAGAATATTTTCCCAAAACTATATGACAAAAAGCAACAATAAACCTGTAAAACATGGTTAGTTATTCTGTCAAATAGACCAGCTAGTGAGGTCAAATGAAGTAACCCTTATTTCAAGAAGACCAAAGGCCACTCCAAAGTTCTAGGTGCAGAAAAAGAAGGGAATGATTTGGCTGATTCCCTAGCCAGGGAAGAAGGGGCAAAAAAAGCAGAATTACTAGATATAGACCATCTATTAGGCACAATACAGACAGAAGCTATCACTAGGCAACAAGCTAGAACAGCAAGTGATGCTAATGTGGTACAGTGGAATCAAGTGTCTTCTAGTGAGGATTTAATTACTGCCCATAAGAAGACCGAATAATTGCCATATTTTATAGACATTTAGAAGATCCCAACCAAAATCCCATTAATCAAGAACATTGTGCTGGGAAAGATGATTTAGGTCTTTTAATTAAATCCAAATCCCAATTTTCATTGCATCAGGGACTGTTGATACGAACCTCAAAAGGTGGTATCCAACAATGGTTCATCCTGCTTAAATTTAGAGGTCTAATGTTGCCCATGACACTCCTACTTCTGGGCATCACGGAGAAAAGATCACATATGAGATCCTTCCGGATTATGCTTACTGGCCTCATGTTATGTGATATGAAGGCTGCCTAATATGCCCCCAATTTCTGCCTACTGCACCAACCCATACAGCACCTCTACAGAAAAGGAGGATCTGTATGCCTTGTTCAGACCTTCAAATGAAATTTATTGGACCTGTAACTAAATCTTCACAAATAAATCAATATATTCTATCAGCTATATGTTTATTTACAAAGTATGTCGAATGTACTCCAGCACCGAACAACAGCTCCGACCAGATGCCCCGAACAAGAGACCAACCATCGAGAATCGATCCAGAGAAGGAGACCTGCATATCCAGAGAAGGAGACCTGCATACAAGACCGTCCCGAGGACCCGCCGTGTGGAAGATCCTGTGGACACTAATATGGATGTGCATGCCAGGCCGGCCTCATCACCAGATCTTCATCAGGGATTCTCATCCAAGAAGTACCCAGATTCAGCTTAATTGACATCACCCAAAAAGTTTGCATCAGCGTTGATACAAAGACCTACACAGAGAGTAACTACAACCCACAAAACATCCAATCTCCAGAAATCAAAGAATGGTACACAATGCACCTAAAAATGGCACACGCTTGAGTTGAGGACATCCTAATCCAAGCTTGCAAACCATTTGTTTCGGTAGCTACGGCTCATGAGAAAAGACCAAAGAGGTTAATTGGAGAACTGATAGCCGGACATATCTTCACAGTCTTAGGAACCATTGTTTCTACCACTATATCTGCTGCTAATTCCTTGTCAGTAAAGACTCTCACAACTGAAATCGAACGTCTACAAATGAGTATAAAAGCAATTCACCATGAACTTGAAAAGCAGAAAGTGAGGTTAATGGACTTGCTTGCTGTTGTCAATGACCGTGGTGACTGTTAATGTCAGGGCTCCAGGGTATGACCAGAGGTATGTGAACTGACGCAGGGAAACGCAGGCTTCAGATATGATATAAACAATATAATTTATTAACACTAACAATACATAAACGCAGTGCAATACTAAAACATAACACAGTGCAAACGAACCAAACCAAACCACCCACAAATAATACATACAATGCAACCGTCGTCAGACAGGCCGGGTCAATAACAATCGGGCAGGTAGGAACAGGGAGTCAGGCAGAGAATGGTCGGGGTCACAAGCCAGGGATCAAACAGGAGAAGTCAGCAGAGGTCCGGATCAGGCAGGGTCAGCAACGAATCAGTCAGACAGAGACAGGAACAGGGACAGGGACAGGAATGCAGGTAACAAGATACAGGGCCCAGGAAAAACACACACCAAGGCAGAGACTGCAGGTCTGGCCATCCCTTAAATACACCTACATGATCAGTTTCAGGTGTTTGGCTGGCTGCAGGGTTGAGTCTCTGATTGCTGGGAGCACCCGCTGGCCAGCCCTGATACTATAGCCCACAAGGCAGGTGAGTCCCACCATTACTGGCAAGTCCATTCCTGACAGTTACCATGCATTCAGAACTGATCACCCGTTCCATAGACTTACACCAAACTCATGAATTGTTCAAGAGAGAGCTACTGTTCATCCAGGAACCCATACTCTTCTATACTTTAGCCTTCCTGAATTAAATACAGAATGGAATAAATGACCTTTCTCATGGATACAGTACATACCGCTATACTTTGTGTCCACCAAGATGGTCAGAAGCCTGCTCCATTGGGTCAGTGAAGGTAAAGTGGAGGACTTTCAAATCAATTTGACCTTTGAAATGGGAAGTGCAATGCCCCTCTATATTAATCCAGATGATCTCGAAGTTTGCTTTCTGTTGACCATACCCTATGTCTCCTTTCAGATTAAGACAATCCATAATGTTCGAACATGGAAAGAAGATATACATGTACAGATTAAAACTCCTGACTTGATTGCATATCAACCTTGGGGTGCCAGATTTGTATGCCATCCCTATCCTGGTGTCACACGCCGACTGACGGTAGCCTCTAGCGGCCCACTGGCCGGAGTCCCTCAGGGCTCAGAGTCTAAGCCTCAGTCTGCTGGTTCACCAGAGCCCCTGATGGTGGGGATGGACTTGAAGCAGCCTGAGACCAGGTCGTGACCCCCGAGTAACACCAGCTGTGGTAAAGGCAGCCGCCAATGGCATAGAGCAGGTAGGAGCCAGATGTGAGGAGGTATAGCGAGGTCAGACAGGCCGGGTTGGTAACAGCGGAGCAGACGGTACAGATCAGCAGGCAAAGAATAGTCAGGTCACAAGCCGGGTTCAGCAACAGGAGGTCAGGCACTGGGAGAAGGCAGAGAATGGTCAGGATGAGCCAAGGGTCAGGACTGGAGAGAGCAACGGTATCAGGATCAGGCTGGGTCGGCAACAAGACAATCAGGAAGACAGGGCATACAGGAACACAGGAACAAGGAAGTAAGACCATAAGGCGATTTTGAGATGCACAGGGCTGGTTTAAATAGGCCGCCCTGTGCTCTCATTGGGTGACAGGCGCGCACCCGCAATCTCGAGTGCGCATGCGCGCCTGCCGCTGTGATCGCCCAAGTCCCAGCGCTCGCCGACTAGTATGAGTTGGAGATCTGCGCATGCGCGCACCTCCGAGCGTCCGGGATCCCTGACACCTAAATGAATGCACCCATTTCAAAGACATTAACTTCCAATGTAATGGAAATCCATTTGTATATGATGCAACCCATGCACTATGTGGAATATAACAAACATGGTTCTGAAAGATGTGAAGTAAAAATGCAAAAAGCCACAGATCCATCAAAAGTACAGGCGATTGGGTTGTCAGCACAACCTTAAAGAACATGAGCATGTTTTATGCTTTGCCTGCTACAGTATCCATCATAAAGGTACCATCCAACGCCAGAATCACCATCAGGAAAACCACCCTTTATCCAGTAGGAACTGAGGTATTGGAAGGATAAGTAGAAATGAAAGTGTCAATATCTTCCAACATCAAGAAATACCAATGAATCCAGATTTAAAATTTTACTGGAATATGAACCCAACCACACAATCCAGGTGACTATTAAGAAAGACAACTTGTCAATTGAAAACTTTGATTATTCTGAAGACAACCGCATATTATTGGACAGTAGATCTTATTCTCCACCAACGGATATAATCATTTTCATCTTTTATTGGACTATTAATATTGTGGTTGACGATGTTGACAATCCACATTGTGAAGGTATCACGAGAAGTTCACAGACAAATACCAACTGTTTTGAGACTTGTCAGTGGAGGATGTCAACAGCCATTATAATCAAAACCATGTTAACAAGTTGCTATACAATATATGCCCTCACATATCTGTATATCAAAAAGGGGAATATGTCGTGGGTTTTATAAGAAAAAAAAAATTCATAAGCTGTCTGATATAAAAGTATAAGCCCAAGGAGACACTGAAAAGCACCACATTACCCCGACGCATTACAGTAGAAGGTTATTCAGACAGATTAAGGTAGGGGTTCCAGAGGATGGGAAAGGCTCTGGAAAATTCAAGGAAGTGAGCAGGAGGACTTGGGAGGAGTGACGAAGACAGTTAGGGTAACATTTTGAGATGAAGTTGATGATGTAGTTTGGAGCAGAGCTGAGAATGGCTTTGTATTTTGTTCTTAATGTTTTGAATTTTATGTGCTGGGCAAGAGGAAGGATACAGATGGGGTAGTGGACACTGAGCTGTTGGTAAGGTGGATGAGTCTGGCAGCAGCCTTCATTAAGGACTGAAGGAGCAGATAGTTTGTGTAGAGGTAGGCCAACAAGGAGGAAGTCAACGTGAGAGATAACAAGGAGTGAATTAGTAGCTTGATGGTGTTAGTTAAGAAGGGGAGAATTTTGGAAATTTTACAAAAGTCAAGGCAACAAGGTTTGGACAATGATTGGATGCTGTGCTGAAATCACAATTCAGAGCCCAGAATTACACCTAGCACTCGACATGAGGGAAGTGACTAAGAGTTGTGTTATTGATCTCCATGGAAATGTCAAGGATGGGGGCAATGAGGAATAGGGGAAATAAACAGCCTAGATCAGGGGCTGTTGTCATAGGTAATTGAGCTGTTGTTGGAAGCTTTGAGTGCTATACTAAAGTGACTCTACCATTGAAATACTGGGATACAGTGGCTAGAAGCTTGAGGTGCTGTGTTTCCATATTAGAATATTTATAGTGTTGGAGTGTAGAAGACATTGTTAAGAGTGTGAGGAAGATGGTTGGAAATATTGCATACTAAGTAGCAACAGCAGGGGATAAGGACAACTGGATTGTAAGTGGGGCCGTGGGATAAGCAACTTGTTTGTTAATTAGGGCTGAAATGTACCTGAATTGAAAATCATCTGAAGTGATATTTAAGCTCCATTCACACTTGTGCGATTTTTATTGCAACTTTACAGTGCGACTTAATGTGACTTTGAAGCAACTTTGATACGACCTTGGAGTGCAACTTTGGTGCAATTTTGGCTTTGGTTTTGACTAAGGATGATTGTTTGCGCACTACAAAGTCATACACAAGCCGCATGTATATCAATCCGGTGCAACTTTCGTTAGCCTTTGGAGAGTTTAAATTGAAGTCTATGGCCCTCAAGTTGCATGAAAGTTGGAGCAAAGTAGTGCAGGAACAACTTGAAGTTGCACAGATATAAATGGTACTCATTGGGAAACATGGGGTGCGACTTGTCATGCTACTTTGGACTAAAGGTTTTTTTTTATTTAGTTAGTTACAAACATGTCACACTTACCTGTTCTGTACAATGGTTTTGTTCACTACAATGTTCACCACGCAGGAATACAAACTTAATAGAGGTTTTAACCCCTCACCACTTGAAATTAAAACAAGAGTTGGTCTTATATACACATTATTAGACTCCTAAATTATTTGATTCACTAAAGATAAAAAAACAGCATATTCTACATGGTTCCCAAGTAGTAATGAAAACATCCTTTAAATAAGATCCATGCTAAATTCAGAGCCCTTGACATAAACAAGAACTGATGCAGGTGATCACAGAGATAAGCAAGCTCATAGAACATCCCTCAATATAGTTTCTTGAGTCGGAGTCATTTAGGCCTTGGCATTATATTATTATATTATGAATTACATACAGGATTTCTGTTTGCAATGTGTGACTTAAAGGAGAAGTATGGCTAAATATTTTTTGGCCATTCGTCTCCTGAGGAGCACAGGAGCACACTTAGTTCTGCACTCCTGTGTCCAGATTCAGTATCTAAAACCCACTATCGGCTGACATTACAGAGCCAATAATGTTGGGATCTGCCCAGGTGCCTGAATGGCAGCTGGCTCAGCCTCTCAGTGGGCTACTGAGAAACTGAACCAGCAGCTCCCGCCCCCTCTACAGCCCGGCGCTCTAGTGAGAGCTGCAGGGGCAGAGCACAGAACAGTGACTAACAGTCACCAGCTATGTGCTCACTGAGGACTGAGAACTGAGTGATAAGTGACCTTTGATCACTCATTTCTTGGTGTAGAGCCAGTGGGGGGGGGGGGGGGGACAGCTGCTGCATTGGATTGATTCTGCAGCCATCTAGGTGAGTATGTATGCTTTTTTTTTAACTCTTACATCTCTTTTCAGTGACAACCTAAACTGATTATACATAAACACCAGAAGAGGGCAACCTGTTCATTGTGAGAAGGCGAATATAAAACAAAAAATATGCAGAAACTAACAGGTAAAACAATAGGAACAGTAAATCATATAGAATAATGTCAGAGGATAATAGAAGAGAATGTGCAATGACAAATAAATGCCTAAACACAGGTGGAACTGAAAAGGCAGTGGTCACAATAAACTAATTCTTAATCTTATTACACACACTTAAAGGATAAGTTCACTTTTTAACAAAAACAATAATGAATGCACATTTTTTTGCAGGTATAAAAATGTTCATTTATTATTTTTTGTTTCTGGAGCCTCTAAAACATTTCACCAGTGATCAGCAGATCACTGGTGCCATGCTGGTCTTCTGCACACCTGTCAGTGTATCTGTATGCCCTTACATCATATGGGCAAACAGATACTTACTGACCGGAAGATTCAATGAACTACCACAGTGCTGTGGTAGTTTATTGAGAACTACAGGCTGACAGCAGCAAAGACTGTAGGAACTTGTAGTGTTCTCATTCACACAATACTGTTTCAATATTGCATTTTTTAAAAATTTTGACAACTAGTGGGGCTAGCTGTCACAACAGAGGATCAGGGGGTGTGGGGGCCTGAATATGGGTTTAACATGTAACATGGTGAAATCTTTTAAAGTGGTTCTAAAGACTGAAGGTTTTTTTTTTTAACCTTCATGCATTCTATGCATGACAGTAAAAATCATTCAGTATGCAGCTCCCTAATACTTACCAGAGCATCATCATGATCCAGCGCTGTGAACTGGAGCCTTGGCTCTCCTGGTTCTCTCTCTCCTCCTTGGTTGAGACACATTGGCTCCTACTGCTGTCAATCAAAGCCAGTGAGGAGGGAGTGGAGGGCGAAGCCAAGCCCCATTCTGTGTGTCCTGTGGACACACAAATCAGGGCTCGGCAGCGAGCATGCATGAGTGCCCCCAGAGCAAGCACCTTGCTATAGGGGTACACAGAGAAGAGGAGGAGTCAGTAGCGCCAACAGGAGGATCGGGTCTGCTCTGTGCAAAGTAAGTATAACATGTTTGTTATTTCAAAAAAGATTTACCTTTAACATCGCTTTAATCACAAAGTAAGGTGAAACCAAGTCTAACCAATGAGATAGTGATTGGAAAGGTAAGGTAGGAACAAAACAAAGCTGGGGCTTAGGATTATATCATAAATTGACATGTAGATAGGATCCAGATAGCTTGCAATTGCCTTACGTAGATGTTGCAGGGCACCATGGTGTATCAGCCGAAACTAATACTGTCCAGTGCACGACTAGTGGCCCAAGACCAACATTTCCCATCCATCTGGCACACAGTTAAATCCCTCTTCCCTGGGTGTACTCACACATTTGGACCAAGACAGGAAGCTTTGCACCAATAACACACACAGTTCACTCCATTCCCTAGGTATTGGCTGTAATAAGCACTTCTCTAGATATTCACTTGGAGGCTCATAGTGGTAAAGAAACTATTTAACTGACTTGAGTTCAGTTCAGAGCTCAAATGAAATAAAACAGTCCACATAATGGCAAAAGCATAGTCCAAATATTGCCTTGAAATACATAGTATTGTAGCAGTCAAGAGGCATGAGTTGTCTGGTGGCTCATTGTCAGGAATCCAACCGCGGTAGCCTCTAGCACTCCACAGACCGGAATCCCCCAAGGCGCGGAATCTAAGCTCCAACCTGCTTGTTCACCAGAGCCCCTGATGGTGGGGATGGACTTGGAGCAGGCCGAGACCAGGTCGCGGCCCCTGGGTTCACCCAGCTGTGGTAGAGGCACCGTTGAAGGTGTATAGCGGTTAAGAGTCTGATGTGAGGAGGTAACTGAAGCAGCGTTGGGCAGACCAGGTCAGTAACAGTGGTGGCAGTGTAGTACAGAATCAGCAGGCAGAGGGATAAACAGGTCACAAGCCGGGTTCGTCAGCAGGAGGTCAGAGTGTATGGGGTTAAACAGGAGAATGGTCAGACAAAGCCAGGGATCAGAGCAGGAGACGGACAGCAAATCAGGATCAGGCAGGGTTGGCAACAAACAATCTACTCACAGGAACTCAGGAACACAGATAAGACCATACGACACATGAGCATTGCAAGAGCTGGGTTTAAACAGCCTGCCCGACTCCTGACAGGCGCTCCTGGGTCCTAGTGCTTGCCGGTGCCGTCATTGGTGACAGGAACAAAGAAACTTAATTATGAGCATGACCTAATCAAACTTTTATATTGGCACGTATTTCCATGAGGTATTAGACACCATTAGACACCAGGGCATCAGATCAGAAGGCCACACTAACACTAGAAGGCAATTGAAAATGTAACGACTAGTGATCAAATCCCTGTAACAGTCTTTGAATTTTTGATAAACTGGATTTGTCTCCCTTGTTACTCTGAACAAGTGGGAAACCTGGAGGAATTCCCACACAAACTAATTATACAGCTCCATGTGTTTCTTCTCAATATTATCAAACATATCCTCTGACAAGAAAGGAAACTCCATCCTATACTTCATCCTTATATAAACAGCAAGGAAACCCTGCAACTGGGCTATCCCAGTTAGACTCCAGTTATTGGCTTCCCCTGGTGGCAGAAAAGAATAGCTAGCCTAAGAAAGGGTAACCAGTGGTCCGGGGTCATCTACATAGTGGGGCACAGGGATTAACCACACATTCCTCAAGGTTTCTGGACTCACATTTGCAGGCTTGATAACAGCTATCACATTGCCAACCTCTGCCTCAGATGTGCAACAAGGCTCCACAGTCTTGGCACTCACCATAATCTCCTTCCATACCACAGCTTCTGCCTTGGACTCCTAAGGCAGTCACTGGTCTTGACCTTCAGCTCCACTATTCCAACCTCAACTGCTGTGGGGGAAGCAGCCTAGACCACATCCACCTCTTCACAACTCTTGGCTCACATTGGTGTAATGGAGTGTGTACCAGGCAGGGGTCCAGCAGAGCACTCAAGCGTTGCAGATAGCACCATCTCCTCTGCTTAGTAGGCATTGACCAGACTCTCTTTGGATAGGGGGTCTAATGTATAATGTATAAAATGTATAACCCAAATATTTGTTCAATTACAAAGCATTGTGCATCGACTAATTCTGGGTTAAGGGTGTGCAAAAGTAAGTGTACTCCTGTGACCAACAAGAGAAGTTACTTCAAAATAGGAGTAAAGGGGAAATCTTATCATTTGAACACTTGTTCTAATGACAACTTCTTAGGAAGGGACTTAAGTTGGGTGTACATGTATCGAAATTCGGTCGGTTCAGCTGGAACCGAATGAATCTCCAATTTGTTTCAACCCTATCTGTTCAACAGAAGCTGACCATTAGACTGGCTTCTGTTGAATGTTACTGCTGGAAAACCAGCATTCGATCAGCTGCTGCAGCGCAGATCAGTGTATTCTGAAGGTGGAAAGGGAGGAGACTCATGCATACACATTGCTTGTGTGACATACATGTAAGATATGTAATTGTCAAGCATTACAACAATACAACATTATTAATCCAATTCAAAATAATTTTTGCCTGCTTTTGCTAACTACTATATGCAAAAAAGATACTACCTTAAATAAAACTACCAGTTAAATATTGTCCTACTTTTTGAAAACCCATGCATAGCATTTTACTGATTTTACTTTGGCCACTGACCTACTCAAGCTATTCCGCCTGATACATGTAAAACAGGGTGTTTAGACACTAATTTTATGCTATAAAAGATGCTATAAAACCATACTGGAGCAAATCCTTAAGGGCAAAGTCCAGTAACCCATAGCAACCAAGCAATATTTGCTATACTAAAGTCAATATAGTGTAGTTGAATTTTGACTGGTTGCTATTAGAGATCTGATATTGCAGACCTGCTGGTTGTTGGTCACATCCTGTTCACTCACCTCCATCCCTATCATAAATATGGAGGCCTCTTGATCTTCTAATATATCTATAACAAGGGAAGCTGGTCAAGTGTGAACATACCTGTATATCTCTGGTATTTTCTGCAGTTTTCTAGTTGCTATTGGCATTGCACTTTGCTCTTAGCTCTTTGCTCCTTGCACTCTTTAATTAAATAAGCCTGTCCTTTCCGAGGTAAAGATTTTCCATGCTGAAAATCCTCTCTTTCTGTTCACTGATCCCATTTTTTTCCCATATACTCGCACAGCAAGGAAAAATGGAAATAACCTCTCTGCTCATTTTTAAGCACTTGCATCCACAATCCAAAAAATAACTGTTTGTGACTCTCATATCTGTAATAATGGCCTCTCTGTAAAGCCTGAAAAAAATCTGTAGGCTATTAATTAGTCAGCATCACCTGTTTAAGATATGATGGTTTCATCTACAATGTTGTGTGATATTATTAGACAACCTATCACCTAGACCACCTATCTGGGCTATTTCCTACCACATTGTCAGTCATTTGTTAATTAGCGGTATTATTTGTTACCTCTATTTCTTTCTTTAAAATGTGAAATTGTCATAACATAGTCACATGTTGCATACGGGCGTAGCAATTGGTTAACATAAGGGTGACCACATGCTGGCATTAATCTGGTACACCCCTAACGTCAAGGGTAATATGTTCTGAATAGCTATTCAGAATAAAACAATGTTTTAAAAGGCATGATTGATATTAATGTGTCCTACTCTTCAAAAGCCCCAACGTGATATCTTTAAATCCCTGCAATTCTTTTTTTAGAACAAGCTAATTATGTGCTTGGCACTTTATAAAAATACCATTGAGATTCAGGATTGCAAAGAATGACAACACAATAAAATGGTTTGGATAAGACCTGTCTGTGCCTCAAAATGGATACATTCTAATTGGTATTCTGGAAATGAATAGCTGGTGACCCAGAGTGTTTCACACACAAATAACCACCCAGTGTAAGTTACATGCAAATCTACTGAGCTGTGTAGACGCGTTTAACCCTTTTAAAAGCTGAGTTCCCGGTAATCCTCTGTTTACTTCCTGAACTGAGTTAATGCAGGAGATTTTAAACTCCCTCTGAGCTCCTGAAATGAAACTGTGCAGCGTTTCTCCGACATCCACTGTTTTATACATAAAATAAGAATAGTATTTTTAGACACAGCTTTGTTAAACGGAAACGCGCCATATCGAAGCATGCTTTTCATGTACGAAGGAATAGTTAATGAACCTTTAACACAGTGATTAGTGCCTTGAAACACATTTGTGCATTTGCTGTAAACTCCCCCCTCCCTTCTTCCAGAAAGCAAAGAAGCAATTGACTAATGGTGCTGTTTGACTATGCCAGGGAATGCAAATCATTGCTTAGTTGTCATGACACATCACTGTTTCGCACGTTAGCAGAACAGCGCTCGACACAAGTCACCGACAAGGGTTAAACAGAATATTTATATGGTTCGGTTTTTTTTTTTGAGTGCGTGAAGCGTAGTCGAACGCTTGGGGGTTAATATCTCCATCGACACAAAAGCCTCCTATCTGTCTAATCCTAGTGAGCATGGGAGGTCTGTTCATCAAGCAGTTGATCTGTATCACAGCATCACCTCTGAGATATAGGACAGTGTAAGAACCTAAAAATAGCCGCACACACACACACACAACTCGCACACAAAAAAAAAAAAAGCAACCTTGAAGTCATCAGGAGGATGAGCCAAAGAGGGAGAAAAAAAATCAGCAAGCCTGCTTTCCTCTACAGTCTCTGGACCTGTTACATGCTTGTGCTGAATTTAATGTAAAAGCACAGGAGTCTGCTTCTTCAGCATGTGAGGAAATATTAGATCTACATTCTGCTAGAGAGCAGGGCGCCACCTGCCTTTTAATTCCTATTATTCTCTGCAGGAGCCACATAGAGAGAGAGAGAAAAGGAGAAAAGATGATAATTATTAAACCTGCTAGTACGGGAGGTGATGCTGCCTGGACTATGTCACGGTTACCAACTGGCCACATTCAAACCATGAGACTATTCCCTGTTGACTGTATGGATGCTCATCGAGGACTTGCTGAACCTATGCCTGTGCCTGGTCCTGCTTCTCTTCCTACCTGCTTCCTCTAGGATCTGCACTTCCTACAGCTTGGAAATAGTAGATTCCAAATATTGAGACTTCTCCGTAAGGTAAGAAGACGATGTTTCCAAATAAGGGAAAGAAGCTGCTTGTGACTGTTTTTCATTACCCTTGACAGATGAGAACTGACATTTCCTATCTCCACATGAAAGATTGCCTAGTTGGGGAAACCTCAAACTGATCACTTTTCTTTTGAACTGCAAGCTTCTCTTCCCCAACATGTGAAGCAAGGTGAGAAGCAAGGGATAGACAGATGGATGTGAGGATGGGGGGGGGGGGGGGAGCTAAGGAGATTTATTAAAACAGTCTGTGGGGAAAACCTTGTTTGAAACAAGTATTTATTGCTTTTACTTTACTTTGCAAACTAGCTTTATTACCGAAACCGCAAGGCAACCCATACAAGCTAAAAACTAGAAGAAAAGGGTCTTTTAATTAAGTGAACCCATGGTGCTATACAGGCAAAAAATAAAAAAAAGCATTTTCATCTATTTCTAAAGGAAAGCAGTGTGATGCTCTTTGTGATTAGTAAGTCCTAGGTTGTGTGAATGAGACTTCTAACCCTTTCGAAGGTATAATAGAATGGACAGCTGTGTGGGGAAGTTTTCAGTCTTCTAGCGCTGAGCCCCCATTAGCATGCAGTGTCAGATGTGTTGTGTGTTTAATGATTGCATTTGGTGGTGTGCCTCCTAGCTCACATCTCTCTGTTGTTTTACAGCACAGGGGCAGCGAGAAAGCGAGGGAGGAAAAAAAAAAGACTTCCAGCAAGCCTTGCTTCATCTTCCGAAAGCTGGGTACCATTTCCAGCGGCGGCGAGGGGGGCAAAGATTCTGTTCGGATTGGATTAGATCAAGCTCACAAGTGATGTGCACAGCCTGGACATCAGAATACTAAGAGGCTGGAGGTGTGGCACCTCTGACTTCCACTTTTCTCTGCCTGATTTTCTTTCCTTTTGCAAAAGAAAGGGTATTTAAAAATAGCTTGACTTCCTGCAAGCATTATTTTTCTAATTTCTAAAGTGATGCCTGCTTCATAGTTAAGGTAAGGATATAATTGGGTTTTTTTTTTCAGTTGCTTGACTACTAGTTGACTGTTCAAGTGAGGGAAGTTTTAAATGTGTGTATGCTTTAGCCTGTTGCTGATCACAATTACATTGTGATTTCCCTTTCAGACTTGCTTGGCAATCACCGGTTACATGGATACCAATTTCATAAGGCTTTATTTTTATGCAAACTAAGGAGCATATAAGGAATAAGTGGTTGCTGCACGCTATAAAATTGCTTAGTTGGAATGGAGCAGAAGAAAAAATCTGTTTATGATTGCAGGTTATTAATAGAAAGTGTATGATTAGGGTTAACCTAGGAGAAAAAAAAGCACAGAGCTAGAACAGGTAACTGATCTTTTGCTGTATTAACCCTGTAGGGCCTGATGGCCTGGGTGGCGTAGTAATTCCTGGGAAGAACAGGTTAATTTAGCACGGAATTATCATTTTGTTTTAGATTTATTTGGCTGTTTAGGTTTCAATAAGGATTTGCGAAGAATAGGAAGAAATTACTTATCAAAATCCTCTTGTTTGATAAAAGAGCATTAACAGCCATTTAATAAGATTGACATTCTGCATGGGAGTTAATGACATGCAAATCACAGTGTATTGCAATCACTTTTGTTTGTGGTACATAGAACACTGTGTTAAGAGACATTCTTTTTGTTAGTATCACCATTGTGCGTAGTATTTCATGCAGTACAGTGAACCAAGCTTTATAAATTATCTTTTAAAAGTAATACATGTTGATAATGATAGCCTTTTGTAGGTGATATTCTTTTAGGAATGACAAATTCAGCAATGGCGATATAAAGTATGTATCGTTGTGATGGAAGCACCATAAATGTGTTTTGTTATGGGTTAGTAATACTGAAAAATGAAATGCTAATTTTTTTGCTCCATAAGTTCTAATGATGATCATATGAATAACTATGTTTATAGGCTATAATGTAATTGTCACGGTCCCCAGTTACCATTGTTCTCCATTATCCTTAATTGCAGAAAAAGTGCTACTGGTGATGGCACAATGAAAAGGGAGTGAGAAGTGAGAGACACTAAATTCTAATTAACTGGTTTTTCAAACCATAATTAAGACTGTGAAGTCATCCTCTTCCCCCTCCTCCTCTGCCATTGCTTCAACAGTTCATGATCATGACTTCATCTTCAACACTTGGATGTCATGTGTGATGTCATCAAATGCCATCAGAGCAGAGTAATTACAGTTGTGGACAAAACCTTCCAATTCATTTTTAACTCTTGCAGAAAGGATTGTAAACATTTTCCTTGTGACTTTTCAAATGTATTTTATGTGCTCATAAAACTGTAAGATTAAACTTTGGAAACCAAACTCATATTCAAATTTTTCACAGTTGGCATTTGTATACATAGGTCTTGATGGACCTATTACTGACTTCTCTCTTTTACATTTTGTCTGCTAAATTGATGGCTAGCTGGATCATTTCCTTACTGTGAACACTCTGCTTTACATATCGGATGAACATGCCTATTAGTTTTAAAGCTTCATCACTGCAATAACATAACAATGAATGAACAAATTCTGATATGACCTTTCATTGTGTTAAAGATAGTCACGCCTGGTAAATGTTAACTTAGGAAGTAGTCTGTTTCACATCTTATGTCATAAAGCTAAGACATACGTTTATTTCTAGAAAAAGAATAATTTTGTTGGAATTATATATTTTGAAGGAAACAAATCACTGCACTGTTTCACAGTGTTTGACTTACTGCCAAGTAAATGGTTAAAGACCTGTTTCAACTTCACAGAAAAGTCTTCTCAATGGGCCTCTTCCTGCAATCCCATAAACATTGATATTCCATTTTAAGCTATGTTCACTTTCCTCTACAATCCTAGAATGGGTTGATATGTCCAGTGAAGCTCAGGTGTGCATGTGTGTTTATATGTACAATATAATTTATATGGATACACACACACACACAACATATATGGTGAACCCGTACGTTATCAGCTTTTAAGCAAAGATGGGAGAATCAACATTTCTGATGTCTAAAAACATATTTTCTAAACAAATCATAAGATTTTGTTGCATGGTGAAATGTACTTTGAGATTAGCCATCAAATTGGCTTTCCTTACTTTTGAGTATGAAGAATGTTTGTAATGGTGAATAACACCACATGACAAAAAAGCTCCTAGTGGATCGTTACCACAGTGTCTAATTTTATCTTTATTTTAACCTGGTAATCCTTCCAGTAACATCGTTCCTGTCCTAGAGTGACAACGCTCACTCTGCATCTATGGAGCAGCAGCAGCATTGTAACCATGGGGCAGGAAGTGTGTTTGGGCTAATGAACACCCTCCTCCCTAGCTTCATAATGCAAGAAAGAATGTTCTGTAGTCAACAGAGGAGAATTGGCCAGGGCTGAGAACACTAATTGAGATAACATCATAGAGTGCCCAGGACACAAGACATCAAAACACTTGCAATTATCAAACAGGTATAACAAATAAACTGGTATATTAAATTGACCAAAAGGGGAAATAAGAGAAGTTCATTATTGCGATTTACATAGAACTAACACCAGGCCATTAGTGCACTAAGGTGAAATCCATTGTGAATGGCACCCGTACACACCTGTGTCACAGAACACCACAATGGGTGGCAAAGCAACACAGTGTGCTGCTCTAGCATAAATGGCCCAGGAGCAATTTTTGATCCATTGCAGTGTCTTAAGCAGCACGTTCTAAGGTATGGGCTGGCTTAATGCAACACGCATTAACACACCACCATAGTATAAATGGGCCCAAAGGGTTTGTTTGAAAACAGTGATTTGTCTTAATTATTAAACATGACCTGATTTTATTTTTTATATACAATACATTAGATATAAATTAAAATGGGCTATACTTTCAGTTATCAAAAAAGATAAGTTATAACATATAATAAACATAAAAGAATCAGCATAATATTACATATATAATTATATTTTATTTATAGTTATGTACCATTTTTTTCTCACAGGAACATAAAGCACAGTGTTTATGATATAGACTTTGCTAACCTTGGTATTCTTTGGATCAGCTGGGTAGAGTACAGTTACATTGTGCAGTATTGAAGAACAGATGTCAATGAACATTCTGTTTGCAATTGGAACACACTAAATGGAACATAAGCTTTAAAACAGCAGCTGCATTAACAAAGGTTATCTTGTCTCAAAGAAATTCCTTATCTGAATGGACATTGATGAATAGGCAGTTTTTATGTCTGTCTTTTTGTGGATTAATTTAAAGCCATCCTTTACATTTCTATCTGTCTATAAACTAATCAAATGTTTTAAAGTAGCCCCCTTCCCCCACCAATCCCTAGTATTCATAGCCATGTACATTGTTATTATTATTATTGCTAGTATTATTACTTAAAGGGAGACTCTGGACAAACAGTCAAGCACACACTTGAAATGTTTCTGGTATATGTAAACTTCTTTAACTGTTCAGCCTCTATTGTGATACATGCACCTTTACCACTCTACATAAACTGCAACCTCCCACATTCTAATTTTCTTACATGCATTGCACACAAATGTTTTTGTTAATGTAAATAGGTATTAGTGTTGTTTGTCTTTCCGTGTAATGACGAGCTCACATGTTGTGGCTGCAGTTTGCAGTGTCATAGATGGATTCTCCTATACTCATGCATTCATTCACTTTGCTTGTCCCTATTTGCTAAAGGGACAGATACCATCTTGTTCTGGGTCACACAGAGAACAATCCATGCCTCACCATTTCTCTCTGTTGCATTAAAAATGTGGGAGTGCTAATGTGATGAAAACACATCTTCATGGTGATATGTCTGTTAATTGCTCAGCCTGCTTGTGTCTGTGTCAGAGCTCATTATTATTTGGCTTTCACCTACACTAGTGCTAGACTGAGAGACCTAGGGATTGGGTCATTTCTTGGATTACAGGCAGAAGTAATGCATTAAGCTTTACAGTGCTGTGCAGTATGACTCATGTTTGAATGCAAAAAGAAACATCTGACACTGGAATATAATGGTTTACTCTACTATAAGCTGTGTATACAGGGCAATAAATGACACCATGAAACTACAGGATCGTTTCTCATCTTACACAGGTGAAAAGCACAAGGTGCAGGTAGGAAGGTTTATAATTTCTTTAACCTGCTGAATGGTTTATGAATAAACACATTGTGTACTCTTTTTTTTTTTCTCCAGCAAGTTAACACCCACCCTCTTTAGGCCCCACAGACTTAAACATGTTTGGTAGCACTGAATAACCCAAAAGAGCCTCACAGTACATTACCCTCCACTTTTAATTCAGAATCTGCTGCAAAGTGGATTTTTTTATACTGATGGATGGAGTTCCAGTTAGTGTGACATAAAAATAATCCTAAAGGTTACTCCAAAAAGAGTTATAGCCCTTATTTTCAGCTTTTTTAATATAGCAGAGAACATCAAATGATTGATTTGAAAATTTTCCTCTGACATTTCTATCCTTGTGCATTGAGAACTGCCTTAATTGTTACAATCAGTCATCTTTAAGCTGGCCATACACTTTTAATTTCTCTTTTTCCTTTAGCCAGCAGGCCAAAAACAAACCAAAACAAATAAACAGATTTTTCCAACCACACACACAAGGGAGGTGGATGGAGGAATCTATTGTATTCTGACAGCGGCACCAACCACTGTCTATAAACACTGATCAGCGGATGCAGTCAACTGGCTACAGCCACTGATTTTGAAAATGTTTTTTTCCATCAAAGGATCGACGACTTCTGTTGAGTGGAGAATGCAACACACTAATCGAAAAACATCCAGTCCCAGCTGAACCGGACAAATTTTAATCAGTTTATGGCCAGCTTTAGAAAGAAAAATGTTTTCAATGCAGAATGGAGAGCAACAAAAAGAACCATGAATCTCTCTACCCACACATTTAACTTTTCATTCAAGGTTGATTGGATGTAGGATGTATGGATAGTTTACCTAAACATTTGCAGAGTAAGGTATTTTTTAGCAATTTATTCTTTTTCTCTAATGATTAGATGTGTGCAGTGCAGAACAGAAATAGTCATTCATTGCTCCTGGTAATGAATGTCATGAAGTGCGTATTTTAATTTGGTTTCCCATCATATTTAATACATTTCATAGTTACATAATAAAGACACATGTCCATCAAGTTCAATGTGTTCAAGTCATCAAGTTCAAAGTTTTTTTGAATTTATCTACACTCCTCGCTGACACTACCAACTGTGGAAGGGAGTTCTACATCCATAAAGCTCTAATAGTAAAGAACCCCTAAGCGGTTTGAGATTGAACTGTTTCGAATCCAACTTCCTTGTGTGGCCATGTGTTTTCTTTAGGGTTTAGATTTCTATATTGCAATCATATCCCCTTTTAAGCATCTATTCTCCAGGGAGAATAAGTTTAATGTTTGCAGTCATTCCGCATAACTGAGGTTCTCCAGCCCTCTTATTAGATGTTTTTCCCTTCTTTCCAGTACAAGGACATCCTTTCTCAGGATTGGTGACCGAAAGTGGACAGCATACCTAAGATGTGACCAAACCAACCAGAGTTTTGTAAAGTGGTAGAATTATAGTCTTATCTCTTGAGTAAATGCATGCCAATGGTTTTGCTAACCTTGCTTGCTGCAGTTTGGCATTACATGCTATCTCTGAGTCTGTGATCTACCAGGGCTCTCAGATTCTTTTCCATCCATGATTCCCCAGAGGTTCTCCCCCTGCATGCATATTCCTAGCTGCCAACTGCCAACTTCATCTGCCATATAGCTGGCCATCCTTGTATCCTAAGTAGGTCTTCTTGCAAAGTTGCTATATCTTGCTGTAAAGGTATAGGCCTGCTTAGCTTTGTGTCATCAGCAAACACTGAGATTGAACTATTTATCCAATATCCGATTGCCTCTCGAGGGATCAGGAAGTAATTTTTTTCCCAGCAGGAGCAAATTGGATCGTGCTTTGCTGGGTTTTTTTTTTGCCTTCCTCTGGATCAACTGTGGGTATAGGATTAAAACTTTTTTTTTTTCTATGGTTGAACTGGATGGACTTTTGTCTTTTTTCAGCCAGACTAACTATGTAACTACGTAACCTCCTATATCATTTTTGAGCAAGTTAAACAGAATTGGTCCCAGGACCAATCCCTAAGGTACCCCATTAACAACTCTAGACCATTTAGTAAATATGCCATTTCATGCTAACTGTTTGCCCTCCTTGGAATCAAACAGGTAGGTAGAGCAGGTGCCCTTGATATTGTTTAGTCTCGAAAGAGTTGTTTCTCTCCATTGCATGGCTGCTTAATTATGGGCTAAATGTAAAGAAAGCAAAGTTAAACCTACCCTGGGGTTGTTATGATAGCTTTAAAAGCAGAGAAAAAGAAGAAGAAAAGGCAAGAGCTGATGTGTTTTAAGGGTACAATCCTTTTAAGCTGAATTACAAACACACACACATATATATATATATATATATATATACAGATAGATAGATAGATACACAAAAAAAATGCAGTTTTGTACTCATTAATACACCATTACATGTATTTTTCATTGTAAGTAGTGTAAGTACCTGAATTTTACATGGTTATGTTAGGGGAACAGAACAGGATGCCAGAGAGATATTCACTGTCCAGTCACAAGCTAGGTTAGGGACAAGACATATAACTGTCACTAAATTGCAGTACAGAAAAATCATCAAGTATCCTGCCCTGCCAGGTAGGATGTGGCAGGTAAAACAGCACCACTGTATGCATTTCATTTGACAATTTAGCTGTTTGCCTGGAGATCAGCATAAAGATTTTTTATAAACTAAGAGTATAGTGTTGTAAAGATGTCTTGCTTTTATGGGAAGAACATATTTAAATATGTCATTTAGTGCTTTATAAAATCTGCCAATATAATTAGAAAGGCTTTGAGATGTATAGATCTGGTGATCGAAAAGGTCATAACGGGTGTTTGACTTTGGAGATCATGAAAGTGCCCCTTTGTCCCATTATCAATGTTCATGTGTCCATTATTATCTCTAAAATTGATAACGTAAGGGTGAACAGTGTTATCACAAACATGTTGCTTCTACTATTTTGGATCTTTCACCAATGACATTAAGCGCTGCAGACACTGTTTCTTTCTTCTAAATGTAAACCCATCTGGATGTAGGAAATAGGGGTAAAGATGACGTATCAATGTATAATACATTTTTCCTTTGTTTTGAGAAACAGGTTTCATATAGCAGGCTATGCATCCTGCATGCTGGTTTATCAAAACTTTTGCAATTCTATAAATCTTACAAAATATAATTTTTTTCAGACTAGATCAAAGGTTCCAATGAAATTTTCCTGTAACTTTGAAGCTGTAATTTTGTGGCATGCAGCAAATATCCTGCTACAAAACGTAAGTGGTGATTCAAAATAGCAGCTTGCATTGCAGAATTGGTCTTAGAATTTCAGGTTCATTCCCTATAGTCCTAATTTCAAATTCTCTAGCTAGGAGTGAGTTACTGACTTAAAATAAACCTTCCTTTACCCTCAGGGTCTGTTGGTTTTCAATGCTTCTTAGTCCTCGATGCTCCATCTTGGTTTTCAGTGCTTTAAGGTACATGGGTGACATTAAAGTGGAACTGCAGTGTATCTGAGCACCAAAAGCCACAACTGCAATTAAATTCATTTTCATATTCAAAGCAAATGTACACATCCTTCCATGTCTCCATGCTTTATTTTGTTGAGAAATCATTTTGAAACCCCCCCCCCTGGAATTTATGGCAGTGGCCATCTTGATTAAGGGTACGTGTTTCACGTAGCATTTACTTCCTAGAATCCATCTGCCCTTAGCTCAGGCATAGGCTAAACTGAGAACCCTCCCTCTCCTCCTGAAGACTACTGGGATGTATGACATCATTTGCCTAGGCATGGAAACCAGGAAGTAACTGAAGAAATGTAAAAAGGTTCAAACAAGTAAATAGGATATACATTCCTATCTCTTTACTAATGGTAGCACCATAAGGATTAAAAACAATCAATGTTTATTGAGAGAGTGAAGTTCCACTTTAAGGTGCCTCACCACTGCCTCCTTGGAAAGCTGGGTGCTAAAAATCCTATGGCAATGCACTTATACAATGGTGTGGGATTTTAAGTGCATAACTTTCCGAGAAGCAGTAACATCACCCTGGCCTCCTGTAAGCTGGGCTTGAGGTAAGACTTTTTTTTTCTTTTTTTAGTCTTTTGGATTTCATTTGAACCTATATTTTTAGGCTGTTTGGATATGAGTATATTTACATAGAACATCAATTTTAAAAAAAAGCTTGATGTTCAGGAGTTTAGTTCATTCTGATGTAACTGGCTGCATGCTTGTTCCAGGGCAGTGACTTACTAATTTACTTGGAGGAAGGTCAGACTCTAGATGGCAATCTTAATAGCCAACTGTATCCAGATGGCAAGAGTATGCACTCTTTTAAAAGGTTTACTTTGAGGGATCTTTTTATAAATGTTTTACACAAGAGTCACGCATTTTTTAAACTAGATTTAATTGGAAAATGTGTAAATCATGTATGAAAACATTTATAAATAGACCTCTAAATGCTGTCCCGTGCTTTGTAATTACCTTCAAGTTAGGACCACCAGTTTGTTTTGCCAATATAGTAGGTCTGTTTTTGAAATACTTCCTTTGATATGTTATACTTTTGAAACTGACTGCGTAGTCTTCTAGTAATCTTGTTTGTCGGCTTATGTTTCTTAGGGAAATACACATATTACATTGCTAATGGATACCTCTCTTTTTAAAGCTGACACATGCTACTAATTGGCAATCAACCTAAGATGTCCATTTTGGAAGCTATTTTTACAGTTGGGATTTTTAAAGCTAAACTAAAACGAATTTGTCTGTGGTTATTCTATTCATCTGCCTTCAGCACAGTGGAGGTGGTCACTGCCTTAGCCTTGAAGGTCCCACGAGGGACAATACTTGCATGCAACATATGTGTTCTTTTTATGTTTGAGCAGGCTTCCTTTAGATGTTTTATTTCCTCTCAAAGCCCAAATATACTGGTGGCTCAGCTGGTGTGCTTGTGCGTTAGGATGCATATTCAAAGCAGGAACCAATAAGAATGGGCTACTATACTGTATACATTTTATATATAGGGGTTGGACAAAAATATGGAAACACTATATAATTTGCAGGTGTGAAAGTGACAACATGTTTCGTGTTGAAAGCGGAAGTGATATAACATTCTTTTGCTTCAGCTGTGTGATGAGACACCTAGCTAACAGACGGAAAGCCTCATTTTCATCATTCACTGTGTGCGCTGCTAGTACTGAGTCATATCACAGATTACTGAGTTTCAAAGAGAGCAAATTGTTGGTGCCCGCTTAGCTGGTGCCTCTATGAATGAAGTTGCCAATTTATTTGCGGTGCTGAGAGGTCAAAGGTTATGATAGTATATACAACTTCCGGGAGCTCAGTGAATTCAAGCATGGCACCATGATAGGTTGCCATCTGTATAATAAGTCCATCCGTGAAATTTCCTTGCTACTAAATATTCCACGATCAATTGTTAGTGGTATTATAACAAAGTGGAGGCAACTGGGAACAACAGCGACTCAGCCGCATGTCTGGGTTTGGAGTTTGCCAGGAGAAAGGTACTTGCCTGACTGCATTGTTCCAAGTGTAAAGTTTGGTGGAGGGGGGATTATGGTGCAGGGTTGTTTTTCAGTCGTTTTGCTTGGCCGTTAGTTCTAGTGAAGGGGGGAACCCTTAAGGCATCAGCATACCAAGACATTTTGGAATAGTTGGGGATGGCCCCTTCCTGTTCCAACATGACTGCTCACCAGTGAACAAAGCAAGGTCTATAAAGACATGGATGAGCGAGTTTGGGATGAAGAAGTGTGACTGGCCTGCACAGAGCCCTGACCTCAACCCGATAGAACACCTTTGGGATGAATTAGAGCCAGGCCTTCTTGTCTGACATCAGTGCCTGACCTCACAAATGCACTTCTGGAAGAATGGTTAACATTCCCATAGACCCTGTGGACAGCCTTCCCAGAAGAGTTGAAGATGTTATAGCCGCATCGGGTGGGCCAACTCAATATTGAACCCTACGGACTAGGATTAGGGCGTCTTTATAGTTCATGTACGTGTAAAGGTAGGCATCCCAATACTCTTGACAATATAGTCTGCATGTGTGTGTGTATATGTGTATGTATATATATATATATATATATATATATATATATATATATATTTTTTTTTTTTTATTTTTTTTTTTTTAAACAAAGTTTTAAATATGCCCAAAAGTTAGTGGATTATAAAAATGGGGAAGTAGACATATGTATTGCTTTAAGAAAATCAAATAATTATCTTCAAGTGTTAAGAAATCACTTAAAGAAAAAGTATGCTGTGCTGCACTGGAAAAAAATATTTCAAGCAACAGACAGCATGGATTCATGAAAGACAGAAGTTGTTAAACAAATCTGATTTCTTTTTATGAGGAGATGAGCAAAACCTTGGACAGAGGGGTGGCAGTGGACGTGATATACTTGGATTTTGCAAAAGCGTTTGACACAGTTCCCCACACATGGCTAATGTGTAAGGTAAAATCTACGGGCTTGGAAAAATCCGTATGTAAATGGATAGAAAACTGGCTAAAAGATCGTATTCAGATAGTAGTGGTTAATGATTCATACTCTGCATGGTCTAGGGTTGTTAGTGGTGTACCCCAAGGTTCAGTGTTGGGACCCTTACTTTTTAATATATTTATAAACAATATAGGGTCTGGGATTAAAAATACACTTTCAATCTTTGCAGATGACACTAAGCTGTGCAGTGGAATAACGTCCTTACAGGATGTCTTCAACTTACAAGCCGACCTCAGTCCACTAACTAATTGGGCAACTATGTGGCAAATGAGGTTTAATGTTGATGATTGTAAGGGTATGCACCGGGAGGCTAAGAATATGCCTGAACAATACATACTCTGGGGGGGGAGGGGGGTACAGCTGGGGGAATCAATGGTGGAGAAAGATCTGGGAGTTCTGGTAGATCACAAGCTTAATAATGGCATGCAATGCCAAGCTGAGTTTTCTAAAGAGAGCACAGGGGCGGACTGACCATTAGGAAACTCGGGCACTGCCCGAGGGCCTGGGGTCAGTAGGGGGCCCCATGAGATGCCCCTGGTACCTTTTTTGAGTTTGGGCAAGGACACAGGGGTCCCATGATCCCCTATTGCCCGGGGCCCCATGAGTTGTCAGTCAGTGTATTAAAAGAGGTATAGAGATATCATATTACCCCTTGTGACAGTATGAAAGGTGAGGTGATTGATGGACGTTCTGTGTCACCTCGCATGCGTTCATATCTGGGAGCTTAAGGTGGAGTCCAGTCCGGGTTTTCCAGGCCACTATGGCAGAGGCAGTTCTGGACCTGATTTTGTGGTCCACTGATGACCACCAGCAGGTGGTATAAAGCAAGTAGGACTGGAGCAAGAAGTTGCTCTTGGCCTGGGACTCAGAGACTCATATCTGAGTGAGCTGTGGATGAAAGTTTGTGTTATACAAACAAGGAAAAGTTTTGCATACTGTTTTCATTTTTGTTGGTGACAGGGAGAAGCCCGTCACCTTTGAGAGAGGAATCTTCTGTGTTTTGTTAGTGCTTGGATGGTGAGGATTTATTTTCAGTTTTGTTTGTTTTGATGCTTGCAACCTTGTAAATAAAACTGACGACAAGTCCGATTTTAAGAAAGCCCTGCTGTTTGGACTACCTTTTTCCCAGGGAAGGTGATCCTCCACCTGAGCTACCCCCCACATATCAATTCCCCATCAATAATTTTAATGTTTTCTTGGGCTCTATTAAGTGTGGAATCTTTCAGTTGTTCCGTACAAAAATCTTCTTTTCTGACCTCTAGGTCAGGCACCAGAGATAATCTCTTGTTCAGTATCTTCAATGTCTGTGTTGGAATCCAGCTCCTCCTGCTCCCCAGCCATTACAGCAGGGGGAGAGCGGTCCTCCTGACTCCTCTCCTTGTCCCACAACCTCCAGAAATGGGGAAAATCTCTCCCCTCTATGACTTCATGAAGCAGTGAGGGTGCCACTCCCACTGAATGTGTCACAGTGTCCCAGGGAGTATCAATCTCAATCATAGCAGTCTGGTAATTATGTGCATCACCATGTATACAAGTAACCCCAATAGTGCTGGGGTGTAACCGTGCCGGGTTTACAAAATCACCTTTGACTAAGGTCACAACCAGGGATGGACTGACAACTCATGGGGCCCCCAGGCAATAGAGGATCATGGGGCCCCTGTGTCCTTGCCCAAACTCAAAAAAGCCTATGAAAAAGGTACCAGGGGCATTTCATGAGGCCCCCTACTGACCCCGGGCCCTTGGGCAGTGCCCGAGTTTCCAAATGGTCAGTCCGCCCCTGGTCACAGTCTAGCAGAGCAGTTACTGGCTTTTCATCAATTGCAATCACACATATTTGCTTTTCCATGCATTCCTGACATGCTGCAGTACATACCATCTGTGCAAAAAGAGACATGCATTTTTCTAAATAAGCATTTTCACATTGCATAGGTTCATCGTTTAAGGAACAGTTTGCAGCAATATTACCTAAGGCATGGCAACGATAACACTTTATATGTTCTGTACCCAGACCTCTAAACGGCCTCAGTGACCTTCCTGACCTATTTGGCCCGTCTCCAGGTCCTGAGCCCACAGTCTCATTATGTGAAGCAATAATCCTGTAATTTCTCCCTGAGCCTTTGACCCCTGGAACAGTCTTACCGGATCCTCTGGGCAGTTTTTCACCCCTAGCGACATTGGGGTGGGGCACGGATGAGTGCAATAAGTCCTCAGCGGCTGTATATCTCTCCACCAGGTCCACCAGCTCGTTTGCAGTCTTAGGGTCTCCATGGTCTACCCACTTCCTCAAAGTTTCAGGGAGCGCATGTAGATATCGTTCCATGACCACACGCTCCACAACCTGAGGGGCTGACAACAGCTCTGGCTGGAGACACTTCCTGGTGAGATGTATCAAGTCAAACATCTGGGATCGGGGTGGCTTGTCAGTACTGTAATACCACTGATGCACCCGTTGAGCCCAGACTGCAATGGTGATGCCCAGGCGTGCAAGGACTTCTGCCTTCAGCTTCTCATAATCCTGGGCAGCATCTGGTTCCAGGTCATAATAGGCTTTTTGGGGTTCACCTGTCAAAAATGGTGCAAGCAGTCCCACCCATTGCTCTTTTTTCCATCCTTCCCGAACAGCAATTCTTTCAAAAGTTGTGAGGAAGGCTTCCACATCATCTGCAGGCGTCAACTTTTTGCAGAAAATAGCTGGCCCACACCATTTTCTGTTCCACTGGCAGCAGACCTGTGGACTCCTTCTTTAATTCCACTAGGTGTTGGGCCACCTGCTTAAGGAGCTCTCGGTCTGCTTGTTGGGCCTCTGCGAACTGGCAATTGCTTTCCTGCTGGGTTGCAGTGGCCTGCAGCAAGGCTCCTATTACGTCCTCCATCTTCCCACTTGCTCAGGAAGTTGCCCGCATCCTGCACCATATGTGGGGGGTAGCTCAGGTGGGGGATCTCCTTCCCTGGGAAAAAGGTAGTCCAAACAGCAGGGCTTTCTTAAAATCGGACTTGTCGTCAGTTTTATTTACAAGGTTGCAAGCATCAAAACAAACAAAACCAAAAATAAATCCTCGCCATCCAGGCACTAACTAAACACAGAAGATTCCTCTCTCAAAGGTGAAGGGCTTCTCCCTGTCACCAACAAAAATGAAAACAGTATGCAAACCTTTTCCTTGCTTGTATAACACAAACTTTCATCCACAGCTCAGTCAGATATGAGTCTTTGAGTCCTAGGCCAAGAGCAACTTCTTGCTCCAGTTCTACCTGCTTTATACCACCTGCTGGTGGTCATCAGTGGACCACAAAATCAGGTCCGGAACCGCCTCTGCCATAGTGGCCTGGAAAACCCGGGCTGGACTCCACCTTAAGCTCCCAGATATGAACACATGTTAGGTGACACATAACGTCCATCAATCACCTCGCCTTTCATACTGTCACACCCTGTACAAATCATTAGTAAGACCTCATTTGGAATACGCAGTTCAGTTTTGGGCACCAATTCACAAACAGAATATTGGGGAATTGGAGAAAGTACAGAGAAGGGCAACCAAACTGTTGAGGCATGGAGGAGCTCAGCTATGAGGAAAGATTAGAGCAACTGAATTTATTCTCTCTTGAGAAGAAGAGATTAAGGGGGGATATGATCAACGTGTATAAATATATCAGTGGTTCATATAGGGAACTCGGTGTACAGTTATGCACCCTGAGATCATCACAGAGGACAAGGGGGCACTTTTTACATCTGGAGGAAACAAAATTTAATCTCCAAACACGGAAAGGTGAGAGCTGTGAAAATGTGGAGTAGACTCCCTCAAGAGTAGGTTCTGGACATCACAGTAGATTGCTTCAAAAAAGGCCTGGATTCTTTCTTAGATACACAGAACATAACTGGATACTAACATTTATATGTAAAGTTGATCCAGGGAATATCTGAATGCCTCTTGGTGGATCAGGAAGGATTTTTTTCCCCTGCAGGAGCAAATTGGATCGTGCTTTGCTTGGGTTTTTTTTGCCTTTTCTGAATCAACTGTGGGTATAGGATTATAACTTTTTTTTTTTAATGGTTGAACTGGGTGGAATTTTGTCTTTTTTCAGCCAGACTAACTATGTAACTGTGTAGCTACTACAATGCTGATGTTATAAAATGAAAGTGTATGCTGTGACCATAAAAATCCTTTAGCTTGCAATTTTCGCTTATTTTGCTAATTATATCAGTAGAAAGAAAAAGAATATTATTATTTGTTTGTACATGTATGTATAAGAAGAACGTTCAATTCATTGCAAGTTAGGTGGTTGGTGTCTGATGGGCATGGCATGAGGTTCAGATTCAATGTTACCAGGGTTTAACAACAAATCCTGTATGTTTTATACTTGTGGTCTAGGCAAATCCTTGTTCAGCCTGGAAGGATTGTTTTCAAACCACATGGCCTTTGAACAAATAGCCAGAAGGCTTAGAAGGACCAAATAATGGGTATTGTGGCTAAGCCAGACACATTACTACAAAATGATGCTGGGGAGGCAGAGCAACACATAAGTTCAAGTTTAGGAAAAATGCCAAACTGCATAACAAGCTAGCTCTTTTTTCTATTATTGAGGCATTTTTTCTTTTATTTTGTTGTTGATTTGACATCAGTGGCTAAATTTAGTTGTTGTCCTCTCCATGGCAAACTTTTTTTTTTTTTATCTGCAAGGCTTCTCTTTAAATAAAAATGAGATTTTATCTCAGAGGGTGGTACTTGGGGGTTTTCTTTTTTTTGGAGATATATTTGTTTTTATATTATGTTTAAAGGGCTTTTATTTTAGGTGAAACTGGTATTTGGGATTTGCATTTCTTTTGTGAGTTTTTTTTTGTGAGAAAGAAAAGGAAATAGCAATTTGTAAATGAATGGCCAGCAGCAGGTTAATAGGGCTATCCAACAATTCTTTCCTACACATCTGACTCCAGCTTCTATATGTAACCTGTATATTAACCCTTCAGCTCTCTTATTCTGCACATCTGCACATTATCCCCTTATCACTATCCTCTCACTGTGAGTGACATTTACAATTTTTATCCATCTCAATGACAATATGTGTCTTCATCTGAAAACAAATGTGGAGAAAATTCCAAAGAGTGTTAATTTGGACGGTTTTTGTACTGCCATAGCATGTTTATTTGGCATGCTTTATAACAAAAAGTAAGGGGAAAATGTTTTCAACATATCAATAACTAGAAATTAGAGGGCATCATGGCAAAAATGTTAATGGGCCTACCATTACACCCTAATTACCAATGCAGGTGATGAAGGGCTGACAAGGATGTGGTGTGTAAACTGAGTTAGGTATGGGTCTGTGTAAAATGAGGGTGGATCTTATTCTCACAACAGGCTAGAGAAAAAAGATAAATGTACATTGATTAAAACTACACTTATCCTTTTAAGAGGCCATGCTACTAACTTAGCATTAGGGCACTAAAACCAGCCTGTAAAGAAAACGATAAATAAAATAAACAGTGTAGGTGAGCAGTGACCTAAAACTTCACCATATTGCAGATCTCTGGCCACTACTGATATTCAAAGCTTCTGGGGGTGACCAATACAAGATCCTTCTCTGCATGCCGTGATTCCTGCTGCTGATGTCTATGTCACTACTGTGTCCTGTAGCAGGAGAAACCACAGTGCATTTAGGCTAACCAGGTAATCAACACTCCCAGAAATGTGAGATACCAAGGGCAGCTAGAGACCTGCAATACTGTTAGTTAAGTTTTAGGCTTGCCAAAAAAGTATTCATCTTCTTTTTTTTAGGATGTGATCTTAGAGTCAATATGGGAAGCCCCTTTGAGGTGCCATTGACACCTTGCATTGGTGTCAATGGCACTGAGAAATAAAATGTCATGGTTTAAGTGGAAGTCCTACTGACTTAATGCAAAGGGAGACATTTTTTTCATGTCACAATATACAACTTGGCATTACAAAAGAGAGTTACAGAGAAAGTGAGTAGTAGAGATATTTTTGCTGGCTCTGTTTACAAGTGACAGTGGTATTTTGGTGTCCCAGTGTGCTGACAAAGGTCTGGGAGGGTTGCTAGAATGTTACTATTTGACCAGTAAATGCTGGGGAAGAAGAAACTCCACTGGACATCTGGAGAGTGATAATAGTCTAGTACACAAACAGATTCTAGGTGAGAAGCTGAAAGAGTAGTATTTACAATGTACTATTTATGTATGTAGCACCCCTCTAGTTAGCTAGGGGGTGCTAGCTAGGTTTTCTAGAGAGGAATTCCGGGCATGAGTCAGCCAGGTCATCATTGGGTAATAGCTAAGGGCTCTGCAGGTCAGTTCCCTGATACCTCCACCTGAGCTAGAGACTTGGAGAAGTCGCTAGAACTCAGTGGGTGGGGATGAGGAGAGGATGATCTGCACACTTAAGGGACTCTGACCAATCCCCAAGTAGGAGTCTTGACATGGGGACAGAGCAGCCAATAAGTGGGACAGAGCCTGCTCAGCAGCAGGAGAGTTTGGGAGGAAGATGGAGTGAGAAGCAGAGATGCAGGAGCCTGGGAGGGGACCCAATGGGAAGAGGCCTACTTACAGGCATAGGTGCTGGAAAGGAGGATCGCTTAGCCTCACCAGTCCCCAAAGAGAGGACCAGGGAAACAGCCAGCCCAGCCCAGTCTAGCAGAAGGCCACCAAAGCACAAACTCACAGGAGAGGACTGAGTGAGTAACCTTACACCTCCTGAGCCAGATAAGGAGAGAGGGCATTCTAGTGGGAAACCTGACTAGATCCTTACCCGGGACTGTTAAACTTTAAGTGGCAGCTTCTGGATCCCCTTCCCTAGGGATCCCCTCAGGCAACTGGGTGAAGAATAGGATTCATCTGGGGTCTGGGGTGTTAAACCTGGAGAGGCTAAAGAGCTCTCTAAGAAGAGATGCTTGAACATAGTTGTCCTCAGTTGCAGTTTCCTTGGGCATCCCATACACCCCTCAACCCCATCCAAGTTCAATACCTCTGATAAAAACTAAAAACCAAGCTTAAGGACTGTTTACTGTCTCCAGAATGCAAGTCTGAGAAAAACGCATGATGACTGGCTGTGCAGGACTATAGGGGGACTGAATAACTTCAGCGACTCCTAAGGGGGTAGTGCTACAAGTATACCAAAACATTCATTACTGTATTAGCTTAACCGTAGTACCCCTTTTTTGAGAGCCTATATAAGATCTGTCCAGTATCTTAGAAAATATAAAAGATTAAATCAGATTTTTAAGCCTCTATAGCTCTCCCACAGTAGTATTAAGAGCGAAAAATGGTAACGCATATATGAGTTTATTACAAACCACTTTAAGCTCAGTGCACTCTTAAATGTATTGAGGAAGCATTGAAGCAGCTAGACAGTGGCAGTGGACCAATGTTATTGATTTGAAGTCTAGGAAATACAAAATAGGAAAATGACCACCACTCTATCAATTTATTACTACCGTAAGAGAAAAGCATATGAGAAGGGCCATTCTTCAAAACTAAGCAAAATAAAATTTCCCCTGAAATGCGTCTTGCTAGCCACTAAGCAGAGCGTTACTAAAAACTGATTCCAATATTGATCTCAAAAGGAGCAACTTAAATGAATGTAGATGAAAATATAAATGAATGTTTATTTATCTTTGCAAGTTAACAGGATTGTATGCTTGGTACGTCCATATACTTGAGCGTAAACGTTCAACAAAAGAAAACTTTAATTTTTTATTAGGGGATTTCTGCCCATCCCCAAGCACCAGGCTGGTGTGGACTGATTGGTTGGCTGGCTTTAGTAAAAGGGGGCTGTAGAGGGTTCCCACTAATTTTTTTATTTTCCCCATGCCCCCCATCAGGCTTTAACAGGACCAAGCCAATAATTTGTGCAGTATTCTTGAGGTTGCTGTGGTATAGAATGCCCTCACATGTAAAATATAATGCTATTATTGCAAGGAGGAAGAGTGTTTATCCAGGTTGGGGGACAAGGCGATATTTTAATGTTACAACAAAAACTGCATAAGGGCCCCCTATACTGATAAGCCCCCACTCCTATACAAAATACCTGGTCAACACTGGAAAATTTAAACTATGTGAAAAATAAAATAAAAATACATACCTTGATCCCGGTTCCATCCACTTCCTGGAGGAGTCAGCATGGTAATTGTGCTTCAGCATTGCCTCCTAGAAAAGCTAGAGGAACAGAATTATTCCTGATTGCACTGACAGAAATGAGACACAGTGACATCATAATTGATTCTAGAAAGTATGTGAAACCTTCAACTGTAATAAATTAAACATTTTTCTTACAGCTCTGACTAGGAATTTTGTATTTTAGGTGAGGTATTTTCGTGAAGGGTTAGCTGTAACAAAAACCTGGCTGTGTTTGACCATACTTATTATGACTAAATCTACTGGTTTACTATAATGAAGCACCCCCACTATACTATCCCATACAACTCTTTATAGAGAAAAATCACCAATCCTAGGGTTAGTGGTCAGTGTCTGTCATTTCTGCACTATGTGCTGGCCTTGCAGAATACCCCTGATGATGTAAAACATATGAAAAAACACGTTGTATGGAGCCTAACATGACATCACAACGCTAAGCAACTGCTGGCTGGAATGAATGTGACATTCAGCTGGGATTGCAGCAGCCCTGGGATTGTTTTGATGCCTACTTGCTTTTAACCAAATGTGAGTGCAAAATGTATCTTTTAATACATTTTATATAAGGACATACTGCACCATGAGTCTTTATATTTTACATGCTGATACCATTTGAGAGTGAGGCTGGTGTGGAAACTGAGGGTCGGAGTGCTGCTATACTACTTAGCTTGGATATGTTTGGGGTTAACCCCTAAATCGCTATTGGCTTTTCATTAGTTTGAAAGTCCAGCAGTTCCGGTAAGAGCTCCTACTTACTTCTGGTTGTCACAATGATCTCTGAGGTGTCTCCTCTTCCTCTGAATCTCACTTGATGAACGAATGCTTGGAAGCACTTTTCATTTACTTGTGAACTTTATTTGAGCACATTTACATATGGTGGACTTGATTTCTAATGTCCACTTCTTTTATATTGTATCATTATGTTTTGCACCGCACTGCACTCTTTGTATTGCATATTTTGAAGATTTTGTATCTATTAACCTGTGCTAGCTGCGTTTTTATTTTAATCGTTACTTAATCTTAGCGCAGAAATTCACTTGGTTGTATTGGCCTTGCAGAATGACCTATCTCATCTCTGGGGTGTGGGGTGGGGGTTCATTCTGGCATCTTTCCTTGGATGCCAGAGGAACCTATCCCATCACTGCCTTAAATTATACCTTACCAACAGCAAGACCTATTGGGATCCTATAGGAAAGGTGGGGGGGAACCTCTGACCCAGACTGTAACATTGTAAGTTTGTAGCAAATATCACAAGGTGAGAGGCAAATAAGGGGGCTGATCTGCATAAGATATATAAAAAGGTGGGGGGGGGGTGGACACGCTTTGGTACCTTTTCATTGGATGCCAGAGGAACTTGTCCCACCACTACTTGCAGTTTTAACTTGCCTGCAGCAGGATCCATTGGTGATAGAAAGAACTAGGGTAGAGATGTGGGGCAGGATATAGGGGGGGATAAGGATTCCAAACCAAACTATAGAAGAAACTGTGGAACAAGACACCAGCTTATGGCTACCAAATCATATGTTTACTTAAAGGTCAAGTTTGAAAAAGTTTAAACAACTTAATATATATCAAACCCTGTATCCATCCACAGCCCGTTCCCCAACCCTCCCTCTGTAAATCCCTTCCCCCAACCCTCCTAAAATACCCACCCCACCCGAACCAGTAAAAATGTATGAGTTGGCCCTACTATGACTTACATGTGCATCATGCACCAATATGATGGTGCTTAAAAATAATACCAAAAGCCATAAGTCACTGTGTATAATATATATGCACATCAGGTCTAGGACCATATACATATGTATGTGTATGCTGGCACTACACGGATGAAAAAAATAAAGTAAAAAATAAATGAATAAAGAACCGGTAAAAAAATGGCAAAATGTCTATTTTGCCTCTTAGATATGAGTCCATGTATGGGGTCAATGATCCACTAATATATAGTTGGGGGGCTACTTCCATGCCATGACAGTTCTTCAAGCTCCAGAACTTTAATCATGTATGAAGGAGATTTGCAGCCTGTATAACGAATTCAATAACTCTTGCCAGACTCAGACTAAAATGGTTGACAAATTTGTGGCTCTAGCCTGAAAACCCTGCTGACATCAAAGGGTTAAAAATCAATGCTGATCAGCAGATAAAGTAATTACTGGTCTAGCCTATGTTTTATGTTACTGCAGGTACAAAAGCAATACAATAATAGTTAACTAATGAGTCCAGTGGACACCTGTACTAAGGCGCTATAGGGTTCTTGCTGAAACAGAGACATAGCTAATAGCAACTGGGACCTGCACTGTATTGCAAGCAACTCCAAACAGATAATGTGATATAGACATGGACTAGAAAACTCCTGAACAGTCCACCAAATCTTATGCACCTGGATACTTGGCTAGTCATGCTATGGTCTCACCCACTACAGGCTCCCTGATCAGATCAGCTGTGTAGCAGTTGCTGGTAAAGATATGCTACCAGTGTTAGCTGGCATGCACTCTAGTCAAGGTGCTAAGGAGTTGAAGGAGTGTACCCCTTGATGTCAATGTGTTTTATCCCTCCAACACCGACACTTCCTCAGGACTTGGATAAAGAGTCCCATCCCTCTCTATATATATGTCTGTAATATTGTAATTTTGTAGCAAGTGTCACAAGGTGAGAGGCAAAGCATGGGAATGGTTTGCATGAGATATACACAAAGGGGGTGGGGGAGTCTTTGGCATCTTTACCTTGGATGCCAATGTAACTTGTCTCATCAATGCCCTGTGCTTTATAACATGCAGGAAGCAGGACACGTCAGGATCCTGCAGTTTTAACTTGCTTGCTGCAAGACCTGAGGAGTAGAATACAACTACATTCCTAGGATTGTACTGGACGCCAGTCCTAGGGGTATTATGCAGCACTGACACCAATCTTGGCGGGATTTTGCTGCACTAACACCAACTTTGGGGGTTGTTATTATAGGTAATGACACCAGTAAATAAATATTCCTTATTTGTGATTGAGAGTCATTTTGTTTTATATATCTGTCACTCTCAATTTCTAAATGTTTAGTACAGTATGCCCAAAAGGCTGCCTATCCTGACTCATACTGTAAAGCTTGCAACTTTGTAGCAAGTATCACAAGGTGAAAAGTAAAGCAGGGGGCTGATCTTTGTGAGATATACAAAAAGTTCAGAATATGGTGCACATGCACCAACATTTAAATGATTGTATTAACTAGGGGGAGGTTTTCAGGTTCAGGAAGTAGATAATTGGATTCTGACCCTAGACAAATGCTGAAGAATAAGACATATTACTATCAAGAGGTACAGGTATGAATGAAGGGACCTATAAGGAGATGAGAGATGGCACTATGTTATGTAGGAATAAGGGGGCTTTACAATAGACTAGTAGCTTGTTTTATTTTGTCTGGATATATACTTTTACTTTACTATTCTGTCAATTTCTGTACTCTATATGCTACATCACAGAACTGCCGTTTGCATTATGTTTCTAAACAAAAGCATACTGTAGTTGTGCAGATCAAATGTTTTATTTCACAGTACATCTGTTATCCATCTATATGTCCTATCAGGCTACATTTAGTAAAGATTTGAAAGTGTTGCAAGAAAAAAAGTGTTATGTAGAAAATAGTTGCAGCTATAATTAGGTTGGCATAAGGCCAATGGCAATGTGTTATAGCACCTAGGCATCTAGCAAACATTCCAAAAATGACTTTCAGAAAAAAGACTCATATGATCATCAGTTATTAGGAAATGATCCTGATGTCTAATGCAAAATGTAATTACAGTCTTAAGTGTATTTTCAGAAACAGAGAAAGTCTGTCAAACAAATTGGTAGATCATGAGGTTTGATGCTTGAGGACCACCAGAATTTAGCTGATATTACAGAAAAATGGCCTAGTTGGGTTGTTAATATTCATAGCTATACTCTGCTTCAGAGGAAAAAGGTAAATAGAAAAGGCAGTGGAGTTTGTGAAAAGTGATCTCTAAGAAAATATGCCAAAACTGAAAGGAATATGATGGTGTTGCGGTATTACGAGAAATATCTGATGAACAAATTATTTCACAGCTACAGCCCCCCTGATGTTACTGATGAGGGGACAACCCAATTCTATACACAGTGGCTGACAAAGTCATTCAAGGGCTCCTATGCAGAAATACTGTATTTCACTAAGTTACTAAAAATTATTATTTACCATTATTTTCAGCATGGAGGGCCTATTAGTGTTGAAATTTACAGTTGCCCAGATAAACAAACATCATAATGGCAAGTAACACATGCATTGTTACTTACAGAATTACTTGAGCCTTCATATTTTGAGATAAAATAATGATTCTTGAGAAAATAAGGTTGCACAAGCAAATTACATCGTAATAGCAAAATACATCAAACAACAACAGCTAATTATTTGACATTACAACATTGCAATATTTTGCCTAGCGAAAACAGATCAGTCTGCAATGGCGCATTACATCACAAAAAGAAACATAGTCTGCTGCAAAAACAGCACATATAACACAATAAGTGAGAGCAGCTCATGCCCAACCTTTTCATGTCAAACGATGAACAAATGTTCCCAATTCCAAGCTGAGGAGTTCCAATAGGAAAATACACATCAACTGTAATGCCCTCTATAAAAGCACCTGGACAACTGCAGCCAATCACCTTTTTTAAGACAAGGCCATGTGGACAACTTGAAATCAAAAAGCAAAGGACAAGGGAAGCGCATACCATACCACAATGATTCACTTTATTGCATGTTAATAGTATAAAATAAATTATTCACATACTCCGAACTGTCAACAACATCAGTGGAGTCCAAGGTGGCCTAGCCAGAAAACATCCTCATCCCCCCGCTATAAACATCTTCCACATGAGGTTTTTTGGTCAGGCCACCTTGGACTCCACTGATGTTGTTGATTTTGGGATCACTGACAGTTCGGAGCATGTGAGTGCATTCATTTATTTTATACAATTTACATTCAATAAAGTGATTCATTGTGCTTTGTTTGCGCTTCCCTTGTCCTTTGCTTTTTGATTCCAATCTCTTCATGTGCAGGTCCTACCAGTAATATGTCACAGAGCATCAGAGACCATTGTGTGTCTGCACAGGTAGTAAAATTGCTTATTTCTTTACACAAATAGAAAAGGCTGCACAGCTAATATCAAGTGGTGATAATCGGAGATTTAATTATCCCTAAATTTCCCATTCCTTAAATTAAATATTGGTATAATGGCACTACTGCTGCAGGAGAATGATGAAATTTTACTGGATAATTCAAGTGCAGGTCAGTTTAATGGAGCAGTTTAAAAAGTTCTAGCTGAAAAAATTATACTCTGCTAGCTCTGTTAATCTCAAATAATCTAAAACCAATAAAAAGCATTCAACACATATGAATCTGGACTTGCTGGTTACCCACAAATTATATATATATAAAACCACTTAAAAACAATACAGATACCATTAAAATACAATACATATGCCACTCAGAAATCCAAGACGGTAACATATTAAAGATGTGTATCCCTAGTTTACTAGGGATGTTTTTATATATTTAAATTTAGTACTGCAGAGTTTACAACCTTTCTGGAACATGTACATCCACTAAATTAAGCAAATTGAGACATATTCTATTATCTTTGCGGCTACATAACTGTCCACTGGACTGATGCAATAAATTAGCTGGTACTATATTCCTCCAATGCCAATGCTGCATTTGTCATCCAAAAAGTGCAAAATACTATATTGTAATCAACAGCATGCTGAATTGTATAAATTGTACCCATCTTCGTGCATTCTAGTGATCCAGTGAAATGTATTTTGGTATGTTTATTAAGCATCCAGTCTGCTGTAAATTCACTCTTGCAGCATATCCTGTTTCCATTGACAAACCTTAGCACATTGCAGATTGCACAATCACATAAAGCAGTCACTATCTTTTTATTTTAGTTTTTATTGTAACTGCATTTAGTAACAATACTGGGATATGGCTTGATTTTAGCTTTCTTCAGTTGCCATTACAGGGGCAGAACTGAAAGCCAACCAGGTACCAAAGGAAGAATAATTACCTCTTGTTTTGGCTATACATACGGTTTTAAGTGCAAACTGTCATGGAAAAATGTACTGCCTGTCATAGCTGGCATGAACTTCTGAAAATGCTAGTTACTTGACTGTCAAGCTGATCCTTCAATGCTCGTGGAGTTTCTGTTCCAGAACCAGTATGGAAGTAAGAAATTCCAGCTTTCATTTCCTTCATGCATGCTTCAGGCCTGTGATTCTAGCCAGACACAGCATGGAATCTGCCATTTTCACAATAAGGCCAGTAATAGCAAGTCCTATATTGCTCTCATGACAGAAATATTTTAATATTAGCATGCAATGAATCACCAATTTACAGCTGCTAAAGCAAGCAAGATACTTATAGATGCTTAAAAAAGCATAGACTCAAGAGAGTATTGTTCCTCTATAATAAATATTAGTATGGCCTTGACTTATATACAAAGTTCAGGTTTGAGTGCCATTTCACAAAAAGTGTGTGCCAGAGGTGGAAAGAGAAGGACAGCTTCAAATGTGCATGAAGTATCTCAGCTGATGAAGGAGACAATAAATAAATGTTTGCAAATGGGTGATAATGAAGGAAATATGGTCACTTTGAATAAAGGTAATTTTCTCACATTGATAATTCAGTGAAAAGTTCACTTAAAGACCAACAAGTAAAAAGAAAAAGAAAACCTTGCAATTGGTTACCCACTGAAAGGACTAAATGCTTGTTGCATGAATAAGGTTTAAATATATACATTATTTCTTGCTTCAGCTCATCTGCAGCCTACTTTGTAAACTGTGACTGGTTCCAGTTGCATTCCAGCCTCCTCAGCACACATTACAGGGTTAAAGTCCCTGTATTGTACATTATAATGTTGAGGCTCCTCTCAGAGACCAGAGCTTTGGGCAGGGGAGGAGAGAATCAGAGCCAGTTGGAGTGGGGTTTAAGGTTAGTACTACAGCCTGTAATTTAACCCCTAGACATAACACACCTATAAACCTTGAAGTGCAGGAGGCCCTTCTGCAAGGGTGGATATTTTTTAAATATTTGGAATTAGGCTTTATATGACACCATAAAGGACTATAACTAGAAAAAAAAAAAGAGATGAAACCTATGCATATGGACAGCGTTCGTTACCTTAAGGGCTGGTGCTACTTGCACAAGCATCTTCAGTGTGGGCACCTGGCTTTGACAGCTTGTGGCTTCAAAGCCAGGTGCCCACACTGAAGATGCTGGCACCGGGAACACAGGGCGACCGGTGAAACGGGCTGTGGGTGGGACATCATGGGATCAAGGGACAGGTGAGTGTCCATTTTTTAAAAATTAGCAGCTACAGTTTTTATAGCCAATGACTTTTATTTTTTTTTTACTTTCACTGGAACGCCGATTTAAGTTATACTATCCTTTAGATAGAAAAACTGGTCACATAAGTAATCCAATGCAGCAATGTCACCTTTGACTTGTGAAGTCACATTTTAGATCAAGAATAGAGTGTTACATGTAGGCTTGTCAATCAAAAGACCATGTACTATCCCCTCCCATCAATAAAATCACTGTACTAAGCAGAATTAATGTTTGCCATACAAGGTTCTGAGTTTTGAGAATTATGACTTCTACATGTAAAATAAAAAGTCATCCTAAGAGATGGAAAAGGATCCATTCATACACATACACGGACATACATACAGACACACAGACATATTGACAAGTTTAACCAGGTGCATTCTATTTTAACTTATGAGACGTTATTTCCTTTACTCTTGGGAGGCTCAGACACATTGCTTAGATCAGAAGCACATGGAGAGGCACACATGCTTCCATAAGCTTGTTAGATTTTTATAACTTCTGTTTTTATTATTTATATTTTTGTTTTACCTACACTGAACTGTTATGTATGATACTTTTAATATTGTACTTTTAAGCCATTATGTGATACAATAAAATCAGATTTTATTTTGTCAGCTATTTAACTATCTGAAATTGCCTAAAGACACTAGAAATTATTATATGTGTCACAACATATTCAGCAAAAATGAAAGATGCATTTTTGATACATTTTTTATGTGCTTTTGATGCATTTTTGATGCTGTAATGCCTATGAAATGTGTTAGCCTTGGACCCTTTGTTTCTTGGGTAATTTGTACAATAAAGCATTGTTGCCCAGATGCCAGGAGCATGAGAAGTGACTGATATTAGACTGCTTAAAGCAGATAAGAACTTGTTTGTGGGATTAAATGTGTTTATGACATCCAGAAATGTTACATTAGACTGCTTAAATTATATAATAACTTGTTTGTGCAATTAAAGATGTCTACTTGCTTGAGAAGTTAGAAATCTTTAGGTTTAGGGTAGATAAGAAGCTGATTTGAAGCAAAAGTGTGATATTCTTAGATAACGTAGTGTAGAGGCTGGGTGTGTCTCTGTTATCTTCAGGGAACCCTTCAGCTAGCTCCTCCTTGAGTGGGTGTGGTGCCCGCCCACTTCGGAAAAGCTGCCAGAAAAAGGGTTTAAAAATGGGGAGCTTAAGCGTAATCAATGGGAGCCTTCCTATGCAAACGAGGAAGCTCTGATGCTGGGACTCTTGCCAAGGCTATATGGACTCATCGATTGGTCGCGTTTACGGCTTCTCCGTGACTCCCTGTGCATTATGGTTCTGATGGGGTCTGTTCCTTCCCCTTCTTCCCATAGCTTTGGTAATGTATTAATTCTTTGCTGTGACGCTGTCAAAATAATGCTCACATTATTATTGGTGTGTGTGTTATTATGCAGATTGTAATGACTATAAGATATATCCTCCTGTGTGTGAAGTTGTGAAATAGGCATACACAGGAACCTTTTAAGTAGAATAACAAACTAACAGACCATAAGCAAAGCAAACGTGAAAAATAAACAGGACAGTGAAGCAAAACCAAACCAGCAACCTAACTATATACATTATATACAAAATGGAGAGAAGATGACATGGGCAGGACTGGGAACAGGGAGAACAGAGATGGGGTAACAGGATACAGGGTACTGGATACAAGGTACAGGATAAAGTAGGGATCAACAAGCATGTACAGTATATAGCTAGCAGGCTAAACATTGAAGCACAGATGCACATCAAGGGAGGGGTTATATACCTTCCCAGCAGCCAGCATCAGGTGCAGTCTAATTACTGGGATCTGCTGGCTGCTGGGAGATACCTGCTGATGGCCACTTGAACTGCACCATTCCACTTTGGGAACCACAGTGCCATCAGCAGGTAATCCAGGTCCTGACATGTATACTTACTTTTCCAGTGTTGTACAAATCTTCCCTGTAGCTGATCTCTGGTAGCTGCAGGTATCTGACATTTCCAAATAGTTCAAATACCTGCTCTTCATGCTGTGATTCTTTCCAATGGCTCAAACATCTTGTAATGAGGATTTTTAGGGCATGGACCACCAGAAGGAAATGTTAACGGCATTTCTTTATAAGATTGTTTTAATTTAAAGTGGTTCTAAAGCCAATAGCTTTTTTTCACCTTAATGCATTACAGGCCTAAAGGTAAAACATCTTCCTCTAGCTCCCTCCGCCTCTCTCCTAAATATTTGCCTGTCGATTCAGCACTGTGTCCATCTGCAGCAGCACTGGTTCTCTCTCCCCACTCTCACAAGCACAGAGACAGCAGTGAGAGCCATTTGCTCCTGCTGCTGTCAATCAAATCCTGTGAGGAGGGAGTGGGGGTGGATCTAAGCCACTCTGTATGTGTATGTGGATGCACACAGCCCATCTCAGGAGCACAACAGCATGAGTACCCCTATAGCAAGTGGCTTGCTATAGAAGCATTCAGAGTAGAAGAACAGAGAACATCATCAGGTAACCATTGCACAGAGCAGGTAGGTATAAACCTCTTCTTTTATTTTAACTAAAACAACAGGAGCCTTTAAAATCACTTTAATTTGGACCCTATAGTCCAGGGTCACTTTAAGAAGATTTCTTCTAAAAGGGATTGAAGCATTTTAATGGTTGTTTAAATATACATTATTAGACCATGTATCCAGGGATTCAAGGATCAGAGGATTAGGAAGAGTTTTATTTTTTTTTCCTGTTGGTGCAAACTAAACCATGTTTAAAAAGAGGTTTTGCATTGTTGTTGTTTTTCAATAAGGCTTAAAATGGATTAGGTCAGTTTACACTTACTTATGTAACTTTGACTACCTTCAGATACATCTAGGTAATACACATATTAGGCTTTAACTATTACATTTTTTATTACTTGTTAATAGACTTAAAGTATAACTAAAGGCAACAGTTTCTTTTTGTGGAGGGGGATTAGAACACCTGCTTTTGTTTCTGATGTTTGAGCACCTATTAGGGAGATTCACCTTCTCTATGTGTCCTGTTTACTGTTATCAATGAAGGTGAAAGTGAAAGAATATTCCAAGTTTTGGGTTGTCTCCAAAACAGGAATAGAGGGAAAATCTTCCACTTTTAGTTCTGGTAACCCATCTGGCAAACGGGGATGGGATTCCCTCTCTCTCTGGAGATATTTGCTCTCACTTCCTGTTTTGACTATGGGACAGGAAGTGAAGAGAAATCTCCTCAGTTAGACACAGATTGAAGGTAAAAACCTCTCCCTTACCCTATACAGAAAAAAAAAAGTTACACTTCTAGTTCCACTTTAACGCAATGTCTATGCACCCAGTCACAAGCTGGGTTAACATCCACCAACACTGTTGTCAGTATTGTTTCCTGTGAAGATATAAGAGCTGGCGGATGGCAGCACGGTACATATCGGTGGAGGAAAATGTAAGTTGTGTCCAGGGGCGGACTGACAACTCATGGGGCCCCCGGGCAATGGGGGATCATGGGGCCCCTGTGTCCTTGCCCAAACTCAAAAAAGCCTATGAAAAAGATACTAGGGGCATCTCATGGGGCCCCCTACTGACCCTGGGCCCTCGGGCAGTGTGCGAGTTTCCAAATGGTCACTCCGCCCCTGGTTGTGTCAGATGTGAAGATTTCTCTGTGCCCAGACATTGACAGGATACGCTGAAGACTAATGAGCTCACCTCTCTTCTCTGTCTTTCTGTCAGCATATTGTTTGTTAGCACATGAGCTCTGTAGTACAACCAACTGGCTACTTGTGCTGCATTCCTGTCTCCTAATCTGAGAGACTAATACCAAATCCAATTTAGCTACTTACACTAGACACATTTAAATACAAGCATTTAACCAAAAGCAAAACTTTATTTAGTTTTGGATCAAGTGGAGAGGGATTAGAACACCAGTTTTTGTGACCCAAGTAAAAAAGCACTGTAAAACCTCCTGTAGTCCAAAACACTGATCAGGTTCCGACATTCGGATAAGCTGATCCAAGCTAACAGAAATGGATCAGAAGATAAAAAAATAGAAGCCCTGCACTTCACGACCCAGCTCCCATACAAAGTGTTATAGATATGCCTTCAGCCTGACTCCTTCTGGCCCGATTCTTCCATTATCATCAAAAGGAAAAGGAAAAGAAAATCCCAAATTTTGGTTTGACATCAGAACACTAATAGAGGGGAAATCTTCCAATGGAGCCACTAGTTCTGGCTACCATGATGACACCTCTGATCCCCTAGCTTTGGAAGGATTCTGTCCCACTTCCTGTCTTGGCAATGGGAAAGGAAGTGAAGAGAAATACCCCCAATGGGACAAAGATGGCAAAAGAAAAACAGAAAATGACAGTGGTTACAACCCTACCTTAAAGCGGAGCTCCACTGAAAAGGGGAAGTTCCGCTTTAAGCCTTTGTCCACCGCTCCCTATTAAGGATTGGCACTTTTGGGGAGCGGGTACCCAAATTTGACAGGTACCCATTCCTTTTCCTCTGTGATTGCATAAGCGATCGGAAACAGAAGTTGTCCTCCCCCCTCCCTCCCTGTAGTCTTCTGGAACATGTGACAGGTCCCAGAAGACAACAGGGCCATTCACAAAGCACAGCGCTTCTAACGCATGTGCAGTGGGCACCTGGCTGTGAAGCCGCAAGCTGTCATAACCGGGTGTCCACACTGAAGAAGCTGGCGCCAGGGAGAGAAGACGGCCGGTGAAACCAGCAGTGGTGAAGACACTGCTGGACCGAGGGACAGGTAAGCGTCGGTATTTTAAAAGTCACTTCAAACAGTTTTTGTAGCTGATGACTTTTATTTTTTTTTTTAGGTGGAACTCCGCTTTAAGTCAGCCATAGATGGATCGAAATTCGACCAGTTCAGCAGGGACTGGCAAAATGTGATCCATCTATGAGCAGGATGGGTGTACAGAAGTTGATTCCTGTATCAACCAGCCTGTAATTTTTTTTGTTTTTGTCTGATCGTTATCATCGGTTATAGCCAGCAACACTGATCATTGAATTCTGCCCTTGGGGAAGGATCCCCACTGACAACACAATAGCACTGCGGGAATGTGGGAATCTGCATTTTTTTTTTTCATTCAACCCGCTGGTTGAACGAAAAAAAAAGTAAAATGTATGGCCTGCCTTACTCTATCCAAAATGAAAGAAAAAAGTTTAGCCTGTAGTTACACTTTAATAATGTATTATTGAGTAGAGAGCTGCATCTATTTGCGTCTTTTATATTTGCCTGGAGTTCAGCTTTACACTTCAAAATGGATTGTGGCGAAGAGCAGGGAGTACTGAGAAACAAATGTATGATAATATAACAGACTGGAACAAAATAATAAATAATGAAACCTTTCAGCCAATTTGCAGGTTTCTTTGACAGGCCAGGTTTACAGGACATAGCGTTTAGTGTGATATACAGTCTTTCTCATTCTGTAATTACTCGATAATACTGACAGGCCATATGTCTTATACTTAGCTGAATATACCTATATTGTTATTGCAGCAAGGAAAATCGTTTCAGATGTGAATGCCCTTTTCTGTACATAGGACAAAAGAGTAACAGGTGTGTAAGAACTTGATTGAAGAAGGCATTACAACACTGCTGTATTGTTCTACTACCCATTGAGAGGAAGTTAGCTTCATTTTGTAGTTTGCTACACTGTAGCATTTCTATAAAACAAAGCTGAGAAATTACATTAAAAATCAAAAAGTTTATGGTGTCCGGTTCAGGCCCGGACCTAGGGGGTGCTGAGGTGAACCGTACATCCCCTCCCCGATCTCAGAGTGCATCCACTGCTCCATGATGAGCCAGTCTGATGGGGACAATTGATGTCAAGGGGAATTCCGATGGGACAACTGTTGTAAAGGGGAACTCTGAGGGGGACAATTGATGTCAAGGGGGATTCCAATGGGACATCTGTTGTAAAGGAGATATCTGATGGGGACAATTGATGTCAAGGGGGATTCCGATGGGACAACTGTTGTAAAGGGGAACTCTGATGGGGACAATTGATGTAGGGCTCTGTTTACACCTTTGGAGATGTGAAAGAGCTTGCCCACTTCTGCACATTTCTATGCATTGGGTTTAGGGCAGCCCTTTCATTTCTAAAGGAGAATGTGACCCTTGTGAAAAATTGCACCATACCAAAATACATGGTACTTTGTTACTAAAACTGAAGTCTGCAAAATCTGGTGCAGCTTGTACATGGAAACCAATCAGCTTCCAGGTGTTATTGTCAAAGTTTAATTGAACAAGCTGAAGGTAGAAGCTGAATTGGCTACCATGTCCAACTACACCTGATTTGGAGTGCTCCAGTTTTAGTAATTTCCCTATGTGTTTTGGTTTGTAAATTAGCAAGATGTGTGGGGGTGCCATTGGGAATTAATGGCGCTGCCACGCGTCTGCAAAAGGGTTGCACAATTTTGCACACAATAATAACCGTGAATCTTGTGAGCTGTTATATATACACTAATAAATGGATAATTATATAATTAATCGCCCACACTATGCACACTCCCATACAAATGTGTTATGTTTAAACCTCTTTAAAAAAGTGCTGTGCTTCACCCACTTGTGTACCAATCAATCCTCCTATTTAAACTTCATTTTCCAAAATTATACATATAAATCAAGTGATACTGAAATGACATCAAACAATTACACATAAATGTGCAAAAAATGTCCATCAACAGTCCAAAGAGCCACTTGAAACCACAATAAATATCCTTCATCTATGTTAAAGTGTTACTAAACTCAAGACTCTGTATTCACTATATCTGGTCTCCCACAGTACACAGAACATGGAAATGTAATTATTTTAGAAAATATAAACTGCTAAATACCTTTTCTCATCAGCAGTTAAAGCAGTCTTGTGAATTCTATCAGTGTTAGGCAGAGCACTGGTTAAATTTGTAGGAGGAGTTTTCTTTCTGCTCTAGGAGGATGTAGAACCCCTTACCTATGTCTGGACAGTGCTAATTGGCCCTGTGCTGACCAATCCTCTCTAGCAATACACACCAAACTGAGCATGTGCAGAGTGTCTCCACACAATATGTCTTCTCAGGAGATAAGAGAGGGGCACTGGAAGAAGGGGAGGATCAGAGAAATTGGGATCAAACAGCATTTTTACACAATGCAGATGACTAGCCCCTTAGGTTTCAAGGTGAGTATAACAAGCATGCTTTACTGCATATACAGACTGATTTTACTGCTGTGGGTTTAGTAACACTTTAATGATTATTCCAAGACCTCTTGTGCCCAAAAATAATATCCAAATGTGATGACAAATGCCCTCCACCAGATATGCTCTCACCTGGTTTACATGATCAAACCGCTAGGTGAAGTCGTATATAGCTTGTGTCCCTCTGTTAGGACTGATGCTATTGTCCGGTTTGGATGAGTCTGCACTCCTAAATAGTTCCACCTTTTCTCCTTCTCCTTATTGATCCTCCTCAGGCATTCATGCATAAGAGAAAAGATCACCAAAGCATAGTGCTTATCATTTTAAAACATTTATTAGCTTCAAATAATTTCCAATATTCCACTCACATTTATAAGGTGCCTGAGAGCACCACACTACAAATCTCGTTAAGTAATGAGAGATACATATCCATAAAAACAGTCTGCAGCTAGCTGTCTTATTACCACATCCAAACATTGCTGAGCATCGTGACATCAAAGCTCAACATTGATGTAATTTCAATATCATTTGATTTATATGTACAATTTTGGAAAATTGAGTTTAAATAGTAGGAATCATTGATACACAGGTGGGTGAAGTGTGGCACTGTTTAAGAGGTTTAAACAATTTTGCAAGCATTCCCTCAATGCATAACTGTGAACCTAACCTAAGGGTGGACTTTGATGGGGACAGTTGATGTAAGGGGGGGACCCTGATTGGGATACTCGCTGTAAGAGATGACTTTGATGGGGACCCTGATGATGACTTCTGATATAATGGAGAACAGAAATAAACACTTGATATAAGGGGGCACATGTTCTGTTTAATCATCCTAATCTAAAGACAGCCTAATCCATACTAGAGGAGCAGGGCCCGCCTATCCAGGGGTGGACTGACCATTTGGAAACTCGGGCACTGCCCGAGGGTCTGCAGTCAGTAGGGGGCCCCATGACATGCCCCTGGTACCTTTTTAATAGGCTTTTTTAAATTTGGGCAAGGACACAGGGGCCCCATGATCCCCTATTGCCCGGGGGCCCCATGAGTTGTCAGTCCACCCATGCTCCTATCCCTCTTGTATTGAACTGTATTGTTGCTGTATTGTCTCCCGTTATATTGTAAAGCGCTGAGCAAACTGTTGGCGCTATATAAATCCTGTATAATAATAATAATCATAGTATTCCCTGTTCACTCCTGCACAGCTTCTGCACTACCTGTTACATCCAGGTCGTGCCTGTATGACAGAATGTCAGCGTCGATAGTATGGTATGCTCCCCTTGCCTTTTTTTACTGCACCCCCAGATCAGATCTGGCCCTGGTCTTGTTTATAGATTTGTCCAAACATATTATATCCACTTACTGTTGACTGACTCATTACTTCTGCTGGAAGTCTATTCCAAGCATCACCTACACTTATATTAAAAAAATACTTTCTAAAATGAGTTTTGAACTTTCCTTCTGTAATTTGAGTTCATGTCCCCATGTTCTTGATCTTAGCATCATATTGAAAATACTGCCTTCATGAACCTTATTCACCTCCTTGATGTATTTAAAGGTTTCATTCATGTCTACCTTTTCACTTCTTTCATCCAGGCTGTACATGTTAAATTTCTGAAGTCTCTCCTGATTTGTAGTGTTGGGTATCCATGTTCAACTTGAACATCGTTTGTGTGGTTGCCAAACACATGAACGGTAAATGTGTGCATTGTGAGAGCCATGATTGGCCAAAGTCAATCTTAATTTTTTTTAATTCTACTTTATTTTTTTGCCACAGCAGCAGCATCGGAAATATTTAGGGCATAATTGCTGTTCCCCCTTCTGCATCGCAGGTGTTCCTCCTTCTGTGTCAGCAGTGGTTTCCTTTTTTTGGGGGGGGGGGGGCTTTCTGAATTTTCTTATTTATTTTTTTTCCAGCAGCAGCAAAAAAAATGTCTCCATATTTGCTGTCCCTCCTTCTGAGTCGCAGGTGTTCTTCCTTCTGCGTCGCCAGTGGGGTTTTTTTTTTTGGCTTTCTTAATTTTTTTATTTTTTTGCAACAGCAGCAGTAAAAATTAAATCTCTAATTGCTGTACCCCCTTTTTTCTTTATTAAAAAATAAAAATAATAAAACGGTTCTCATCCTACACTCCTAAATAAAAAGTTATAAAAATCCTACAAAAAATCCCCATCATGTCCAAAAGGCCAATAGGAAGTAGCTCACAGGCAGCTAAAAGAGGGCAAGCAGCCTCTGTGTCCACAGTGAAAAGTGGTGGTCGTGGACATGGTGCATCCTCTGCAGGAAGAGCACACTTGTCCTTTTTTTCCAGTGCTGGCCATGTTATTAAGGCACAATGTGCAGATGAGGTGGTGGAGTGAATAACTGCGGTAGACACCCCCTGACCCATTCGCACCCGCTGAGCATTCACCACAGTATGACAGTTCTGACAGTTGGTAAATAATTGGGCGGAAGTAGCGGTGACGCCAGCGGTGACTTATCAAAAACTGTTGTTTTGTTTTTTTTCCAATTAAAGGAATTTTTCAAAAGACTGGTCTCTTTATTTTTTACTGAATTTAACCCTTTAGTGAATGGGTAGAGGTACAAGTACCCCTTACTCATTCACAAGGGGGGGCAGCATCAGGCTGCCCCCTTATTTAAATGGATACCCTGATGCTAATGAGCCCCCCTGCCAGCAGACCCCCACAACCGCCGGGTCAGGGTTGTGGAGAAGAGGCCCTTGTCCCCATCAGCCCTTTCCTGCTTTGCCAGGCTTGTGTTCGGATCAAGGGTCTGGTAGGAATTTAGGGAGGACCCCATGCTTTTTTCCCCCTAGTGCCTGGTATGGCTTTTAGGGGGAACCTCATGCACTTTCCCCCCATTTTTGGGAGGTAGAGTTCCTCTTAAAAGTTAGGCCTGGTAGGGCTTTTAGAGGGAACCCCACACACTTTTTTTTTATTTTGTACTGTGGGGTCCCTTATAACCTTCCTACCAGACCTAAAGGATCTGGCATGGATTGGGAGGGGGGGGGCTCTCATGCAGTTTTCGTTTTAATAAAAATTTAATTTTTCTGCTGGAGCAGGTTCTATACATTGTACAAATGTGCAACTTTGCAGGTAGTATAAGGTGACCCCCCAGGCATGATATTTAAATGATTTTTTCTTTTCTTTTTTTTACTGTAAGAAATGAAAAATGACTGCTCCTTTAAAAATGGTACATTTTGAAATTTTTATTTTCACTAATTCATGTCCCTCAGGGCAGTACCCAAGTCTCTATACCCCTTTTATGGTCAAAAACTTGCATATAAGCCTTCAAAATGGGCACTTTTGAATTTACAAGTTTGAGTCCCATAGACTTGCATTGAGTTCAAAGGGGGTGTTTGGCCCATCACTACTAATATGATTTATCCCTCAGCACTGTTTCTGTTGCCTGCCTCTGGATAAAACCTAGAAGCTGATTGGTTTCTATGCAGAAGTGAGCCTGATTTTGTACCCTCCAGCTTTAATAAATAAACCCTATTTTATCTTATCAATATCTTTATGTAAGGGATATCTCCAGAACTGGACACAGTATTCTAAATAAAAATCTATATAGGGGAATCAGGACCTCCTTCTTTCTGTCTCCCAGGGGTTCTAATCTCTCTCTACTCTATAAAAAAAAAAAAAAACTTTCCCTCTAGTTATACCTTAATTGTACCTTTAAAGGTTTGTGGTACACACAGCATGTTCCTTTTGCATATGATTTGTTTACAATCAGCACACAGAGATAGAGAAAGATATATGAACTATATGTGTGAACTAGTAGTGTTCCTGAAGCAAAATGCTTCTTTTTACAATTACGCTACTGTACATGTATGTTTTGGTGGAACGGTGTTTTGCATCCACCTTGACATTGTTCTGAAAGGGATGAAGTTGAGCACATTCTTGCCATATACATTGAATGTTTCTTGCCACTTTAATGTGCAAGGAATCACAGCTCCTTCATTACTGCCTTTGGTTTTACTGACGAGCATACCATAGGTTACAGTATGTCACAGTATGTCACAAATATTTGTCAGAGTAAGTCCATTGCTAACTCAATCAGGTGTAGGGTTACCACCAATCTGGTTTTGAACTGGAAAGTCAATTTTAAAATCATTGTCCTATTCTTTAATTTGTGTTTCTTTATTTGCTTTGCATAGTGTCCACTTTGATGGTTTGCATATCAAATGGGACTGCCTCCAAGACACCATACATGTTCAGCCCAGGACCTGGCTGGCCATGCCCTGTTTTTTTAGCAACTTTAACCTTAGTTCCTGTGTGAATAAAGCATTCTAATGTTGTTTGCAAACCTTGATGGACAATATGTAAAAATATTGTTATGCTGGATGTGATTTACTAAAACTTGAGCACTCAGAATCTGATGCAGCTGTTTACGGTAGCCAATCAGCTTCCAACCTCAACTTGCTTAATTAGAGTTTGGCAATAAAACCTGGAAGCTGATTGGTTTCTATGCAGAGCTGCACCAAATTTTGCCTCTCTCCAGTTTTAATAAATAAACCTGTGTTTTGTTTAGTGACTATATGTAGATCAAATTCTTATCTGCACATGTTAGTTCCAGGAAAACTGAAACTAAATTGTTTAATTAATTTGTTCCTTTTAACACTTTATTAAATCATAGTGTTTGCTAATTAGACAATTAACTTCTTCCTCACCTTATTCTCTTAGCTACTAATTTACTACTTTGTTTTACCATTATTATGTAATTTACACACATTTTATTTATTCATTATTGTAATGTTGCAGTAAAAGATACACAACATTGAAAGATGAAGAGAAAAATAGTAAGTGTAGTGTATAAGTCTAGGAGCAGCATTCAGGATAGCCTGGAGGGGGGATAGCCTGTGTAAAGGTAGGCTAGTGAGAAGAGAGTTGCATTATTCAAGGTGGGATATAATGGGATATAACCAATATAATACACTGCTCAAAAAAATTAAAGGGACACTTTGAAAACACATCAGATCTCAATGGGGAAAAATATCATACAGGACATCTATAAAGATATGGACTGGGTAATGTGTTAGGAATGTAATGATGCCAAATCGTTTGATAGAATTGAAAATTATCAACCTGCAGAGGACTGATTCAAAGACACCCCAAAAATCAAAGTGAAAAAATTATGCAGCAGGCTAGTTCATTTTGCTGAAATTTCATAGCAGCAACTCAAAATTGTACTCAGTAGTTTGTATGCTTGTATGCATGCCTGACAACATCGGGGCATGCTCCCAATGAGATGACAAATAGTGTCCTGGGGTATTTCCTCCCACATCTGGACCAGGGCATCACTAACCTCCTGGACAGTCTGAGGTGCAACCTGGAAACGTCGGATGGACTGAAACATGATATCCCAGAGGTGTTCTATTGGATTTAGGTCAGGTGAGTGTGGGGACCATTCAATGGTAACAATTTCTTCATCCTCCAGCAACTCCAGGATTCATCCCAATACTCAATGTCAGTCAGGGTGCCATTGTCTAGCCTGTAGAAGTCTGTGTGTCCCTCCATGGATATGCCTCCCCAGACCATCACTGACCCACCACCAACACTGTCATGCTGAATGATGTTACAGGCAGCACAACGTTCTCCACAGTTTCTCCAGGCCCTTTCACATCTGTCACATGCGCTCAGGGTGAACCTGCTCTCATCTGTGAAAAGCACAGGGTGCCAGTGGCGGACCAGCCAATTCTGGTGCTTAATGACAAATGCCAATCAAGCGCTATGGTCCTGGACAGAGAGCATATGGCACACTAGAGAATGTTGGGCCCTCAGGCCACCCTCATGAAGTCTGTTTCTGATTGTTTGTTCAAAGACATTCACACCAGTGGCCTGCTGGAGGTCATTTTGTAGGGCTCTGGCAGTGCTCATCCTGTTCCTCGCACAAAGGAGAAGATACCGGTCCTGCTGATGGGTTAAGGACCTTCTACGGCCCTGTCTGTAGCAATTGTGCATACAGTGATGGACGCGGTCACCCATCTTGTATCTTGTATCATTTCTACTCCCAAATCAGTCTCCCTCCTCCAATTTCCCCCTCCCTCAGGAATGTGGTCTGTGTGTGTATGCTGAGTTCAAAAGGCAACAGGCCTCAGTGGGAGAGCTCCATGGTTATAAATCCCAACCTAGCTGGTGCCCGGATGTCTGTTAGCTTCTCAATCTGGGATATCGTAAAGCCATAAAACCAGTCCTTCACTGAGCTTCAAAGACATTCCAGGTAGTCGTAAAACAGACTCACATTTAAAAATCCACTTTTCCATATAATTTTATATCTGGAGATATGGAAGGCTTACATAAAAACCGGGCATATATTCAGATCGGTCACTTTAATACAAGTCGCCTGATATATTACACCCCCTAGCTGGTATCCACAGGAGAGCAGAAAATGATATCTCCTTAACCGCCCCAAGCAGGTATGTCATATTTCATATCTCGACGTTCAGCAGAAGCTTCTGCATATTAATCTACTAGTGGCCAGGCTGCTAAATCCACCGAGGGCAAGTTATGGGTCATGATATAAGCTGCAGGGTATTTTGGTTCTAGCTGGGGTCTCCGCCTACAACTCCCTCACCAAATCAGGCGATTGGTTCTCTGCTTCAAGGAGACACCCTGCTGAGTTCCTAGAAAAAGGCTGTTATGCTTGGAGCAAAAAGTTAAGCTAAGCTAAGCTGAGTTGAAGAAATTTCCCTTTTAACACCAGGAACCAACTTTGGGAGATAAGGCACTCTTTTGCTCTGACACTTGAAGGCTGCTTAAACCAAGGCTGACTGTACTGTTGGCTCCAATCTAAGCATTGATAGTGTGATCTCTGTAACTTACAGTTGTGATGAGATAGCGATAACTTCAACCTCTGATGGATACCACAGTCAGTGACTCAATGAGAATGACATCTTGTAGATCTTGTGAAGTTTATTCCATAAACTGAGAGAATCTTACAACAATGAAATTCCATAGGTCAAAAGAACATGCTGTTTTCTGCTCCATGCCATGAGGCTAACTGCAATACATCTCTGGGAAGGGGGGAGGGCTTTCTATGCAACATTAGCTAAACTAAAGGAAAGGGAGGAGCAGAGACAAAACACTGAAAACATTTAAAGGCATATGACAGTCAATATGACAGTGATGTGAAACATGACACTCCCCGTCGAAATCTATGATTTCTATTATAATAAACATTAGTTCAAGTCCAATATAATAATACTATTTCTTTCCAGGAACATCTGCAAAACAAGAGTGAAGGGAAGAACAAGGGAAAACAATGCAAACATTAAGCATAATGCAGATGTTGGTCTCAAGGTCCAGGCTGAGACATTGAAATCCAAATTCAGAGGGGAAGGCAGCAACATGCACAATTCCTTCTTACCTCCCTTTAATTCAGGTTGATGACTTGTCTTCCTCTTTTGGCAAAATAAGTACTAGTTCCTTTATAGGCCTGAAGTAAAGGTGTGCAGAACCTTCTTTCATGGTGGATATAGCCAAGATGTGTCCTGAAATGCTGTAGTAGGTACTGCACGACTGCCGCAGTCAGCAGGGTTGAGGCTAGTGGGAACCTAGTGCCATTGTTCAGGCATAGAGAAGACATGAATCTCTCTTCTGGTGGCATTCATTAAGGATGCTTGGGTGTAAGAGCGTGGTATCTGGAGTTGTTCTAATGCTTTTAGAGACTGTTTCCAGGATTCCCACCTTTGTTGTTTCTCCTTGGGTAAGGGGGTATCCTTTTGACCTTTTTAGTAATAAATCATCTTATCTGAAAAGTGTTGAACTGTTTCTAAAGCTCTTTGATGCAAACTAAGAACCCCTGTCTCTGAAGAGCGCTACTGTGTGCTCTAAACGTCTACATACATCTGTCTGCGGTGACATTGTGTATACAATCGATTATTCAAACATCATAGTGTTACTGCTGATATTGTCGAGTTTCCTTTTTCTCTGTACAAAAAGGAGGTGGTGGCAGTGTGAAGGGTTAATTGCGCAATTAACCTGACCCAGTAACAATCGCTCCCAGGCTGCAGGTACACAGATTGTGGTCCATTAGCTGGAAAATATTTGTGCAGGGTGCAGTTGGGCGTGGTATTGTTACGCACGGGACAGCGCGGTTTTAGATTGCCTAGTCCTTTGGTCACAAGTTTGGTGAGAAGGGCTGGGGTCTGACACTGCGATTGTCACGCTATCCAGCTCTCCTAGAGTAACTGCCTGTCTCCTGGAATCTCCTACATGCTCTTGAGACTGTGCTGGGGGACACAGCAAACCCTCTGGCAATGGCATGTATTGATGTGCCATCCTGGAGGAGATGGACTGCCTGTGCAAACTCTGTAAGGTCCAGGTATCACCTCATGCTACCAATAGTGACACTGACCCTAGCCAAATGCAAAACTAGTAAAAAAAACAGTCAGAAAAGATGAGTAGGGGAAAAAATGTCAGTGGCCTCCACCTGTAAAACCATTCCTGTTTTGGGGGTCATCTCATTGTTGCCCATCTAGTGCACCTGGTGTCAATTTCATTAACACCAAAACAGCTGAAACTGATTAACAACCCCCTCTGCTACTAAACTAACCAGATCAATATTCTAGGAACTTAATTGACTTGATGCTATACTCTGATTAAAAAGTGTTCCTTGAAATTTTTGGAGCAGTGTAAATCAAGACTATTGGGTCGCATTTATTTTAAATAAGTCAAGACCAATTTTCAGAACAGGATGTGATGCACACCACAATACCTTTCCTCCCCCAACCCTGGTCCTCTTCTGTTTACAGGAGGTGGAGTCCTCCTTTATATGTGTCCATGTCCCAAGATTTTCATTTTGCAGCCATGCCATCCATCGCACAATTTCATTGTTGTTCGTTGGCTGGATACGTCTAGCTGCTACTATACATTTGTACCACTCACTCTATTTATTTCTATGCCCAGAGAATGACTGAATGCTGAATAGGCAGTTCATCCAGCATGTGTTGAAGAAGCTGGATCAAATTTTCTTTCTGCTGTGAGGTGCATACTAACTGCAGGAGCATGCCAAATGCAGAGAGAATGGGAAACCTTTAAATAATGAATTCACAAAAAATGAAGTTATCCTTTAGGCTGAATTTATCTGTTTTGTTAGTTATCATTACTTTTTGTTTTCATATTTGTATTTTCAATTTATTTTCTTTACAATTATAATAACTGAATAGAAGTTCACCAAATAGACAAATTCTTTGTCTGCTCTCAAATGAGTTCTAAAACTGTAAATTGGAGCGTTGTGAACAATTTTGACTGTCAAAGACTCACAGGTGAAGTTTTGGGCTTAGATGGAATGAAGTACAATTTACAAGCAGGTCTAAACCAAAATGCAAAGTATGTTTTTTTTATGTTAGGGCTTCGACTATTATTTCCAAACTGTAGATCTGTAATTTACAAGAGCAGTCCTATTTTCTTTTTACTTGAAAGAATAAAATTCAGATAGAATTATTAGTTATGTTAGCATGACTCAGTGAAGCCTTACAAGCTAAAATATAATACACAGACATACATAGATATATATATATATATATATATATATATATATATATATATATATATATACACAGTACTGTATATACTCAAAGGACAAATAATTTGTAATTGTTACTGCATCTCTTATATAGCTTTCATCGTAGTTATCATTTTTTATTCACTTTATATCATAGTAAGTAATAGTTGTAACAAACAATACAAAAATATAATCGGAGCTAAAAATATGTTAACCCAATCACCATAATTTGATATAATCTTTTACAGTATGTTTTAATGCTATTTTAAATCTAGATCTTCATTTTAAAAAAAGCCTGGCAATTCTGCCTTGAAAGTCCTTATTAAGGCAATCCCTGTTATGGGGTGCCGATGTGCTCTTGTGTTGTCATCTTGTCACATGCACTTCCACTGCAGCCTATAAACTGCTATGCTGACACTCAGTGGATAACATCAGAAAGCTTGTCCAGATAATACCATGCAGCCAAGAGTGAATACTTATAGACAGGAAGCGTCTGTAAAGCAGATGTAGGTGATCAGCAGCACTGAGATGAAAAAAAAGATGAACAAAAGGGCAAAAACATTCTTTACCTAATAATGGAAATGTCCAGTTAGGCTTTATGCCTACGTGACATAGACTAACATACACTCTTTTATATCCATAATTGTCTAAATAAAAAACATTTAGCATATGTGCATCTTTGATCTTCTTTGTCTGAAAAGCCCAGGCCAATTTTCACCTTCCAGAGCTGTCGCACTTGGAATGACAATTGTGCTTTTTATTAGCACTGATCACTGTATTGGTGTCACTGGGGATGTCAGTGACACCAAGTCAGCTCCCCCCAGTGTCACAATGCCCGCCACAGTCCTGCAGTTCTGCTATATCGCTGATCGCCGCTATTACTAGTAAAAATAAAAAAAATTCCAATATATATATATCACCATTGTAAATGCTATAAATTTCACATAAACCAATTAATTTACATGTATTGGGATTTTTTTTAGCAAAGACATGTAGCAGAATACTTTTTAGCCTAAATGTATGATGACATTAGATTTTTTACATTTTTTTTACTGGACATGTTTAATAGCAAAAAGTCAAAAATACAGATTTTTTTCTCCAAATTTTCGGTCTTTTTTTAATAGTGAAAAAAAATAAAAATGCACAGGCGATCAAATACCACAAAAAAAAGCTCTATTCGTGGGGAAAAACGTAAATTTACTTTGGGTGCAGCATTGCATGACCGCGCAATTGTCACTTAAATTAACGCTGCTCTGTAATGCAAAAAATGGTCAGGATGGGGGTAAATCTTAAGGAGGGCAAGTGGTTAAAGAAAAAGTCAGTGTCACGGATGGACTGTATCTGTGGCTGGCAGTGACAGGGTGACAGTTGTAGTGAGTGGAGGATGATGGATCCACACTCTGACAGATCCCAGGCTGGAATGCCCCAGGCAATGGGGGGAGATAAAACACTGTGACAGCAGGCAGCTGAACTGAGCGATCCCACACAGTGACAGATCCAACGCAACACCCCACCACCAACAGTGATATAGATCAGTAGGCCCAGCAGCCACTAGAAGAGCAGGCTGTGGGATCGTGATGATTTCATCACTTATTGACAGTGCACATGTGTTGGATATTCGGCCGGCCAAGTCACACTCACACAGACACGAGACATCAGAGCTAGACATTACCTTTCTCCACAGGCGTAGCATCACCTCTGCTGATGAATGGAAAGAGAAGGGCTGGAATGCCACAGTGGCCAGCAGCAACCAGCCAGCTTGCTGTAAGGGACTGAGTCTGAGAGGAGCACTGGAAGGAGTGGCATCTCAGCTTCTACACTGGTCCCAGACACCCGGGATCTTCCTCTGTCCTTTCTTCCTCCCCTCTTCTGCCCCTCCTCTCAGCTGAAAAATCATTCATGACATGGCAGCATCCCACACAGAGATAGTGCCGGCCTGCGCAGCTCCCAAGTGCCACTAGGTGAGAGTGCACCCTAGGCAGCTGCCTAGTTTGCCAGTGGAAGCTCTGGCCCTCGGTATATATCTAAAAATCGATAAATCCTGATGTACTGAGACCTTACTGATCTCACTTCTTGAGGCCAAAAAATGCCAGGACAGTATAAACACCCCCCAAATGGCCACTTTTCAGAAAGTAGACAGTTTGAGGTATTTAGTAAGAGGCATGGTGAGTTTTTTGAAGTTTTTTTTTCTGTCATAATTTTGTGGAAAATTAAGCAATGAAAAAAATTTTTACAATTTATTTTTTTCTTTAGCATACTGTCACCAATGTAGTATAGTGTCATATAACTGGTGCAGCAGTGATCAGGAACACTGACTGGTGACAGTATATATATAAAATAATAAGAATAATTTTAAAAATATCTCTTGTTTAAATTTTTTATTACTAAATTTTATGATTTTTTTTCTACTCCTGTGACCAGAGCAATACAATGTTACCGTAGTAACACTGTACTACTCTGGGCAAGTGATCAGGATTTTTTTTTTATGATTACAATTGCTTGTACCAACGGATTTCATTGGTATACGCAAGCATTTTTACTGAATTAAACTGATTCATTCAGTAGTTTTGGTTGATATCAGCTGTGGTTGGCCACAGATGGTCACATGCTACAGACGGGCTATGATTGGCCCTGTCTGTACATGTGACCACTGTGACCAATCACAACTATCAGTACAGTTGTAAGCAATGAATAGTATGAAAGGAAGCTATTCATTGTTTACAGCTGTCATGTGATCTGCTGTGATTGGTCACAGCAATCACATGACACTGGCAGTGGGCCGGTGTAGTGATCTGTCGTTGGCCATGTCTGGTGGACACAACCAGTGACAGATCGCGCCAAAGTGCGGCAAGACCCTGTGAGGATGTCATATGATCATAATAGGGATCCCACTTGGTCATCATCTTACAATAGGCAGGAAGGAGTTAAAGAAGCATTCTTCCATTTGATTTATGCGCCTCAAAAGAGTTTGTACTTTTTAATTGTAATAAAAGAGGGCTTATCTCTTTTTACATTGTGTGCATGTGGTTTTGTGTTTGTTTTTTTAACAATGACGCTAGATGTCTTGGTTATGAAGCTTTTAGTATATTTTGTACATTTTACCAGGAGAAGTTTTAGAACATCTATCTGGATTTAAATGACTGTGACTAGAAGTTTATCAAAACTGGGGCAGCCAGAATCTGGAACAGTTGCACATGGCAACCAATCAGCTTCTATCTTAAGCTTGTTCAGTTAAGCTTTGAAAATAAAAGATAAAAATTGATTGGTTGCCATGCACAGCTGCTCCAGTTTTGATAAATCAACAACTATGTACCCATTTAGGAGATTTTCACATTCCCTGTGTGCAGAAACAATTTGTTTACTTTTCCTGAAAGTGAAAGGAAATCTTACTAATGGAGACAGAAAGAGAAATGGTTGCTGCCTAATCTTTTTTTGTGACAGTTTTCAGGAAAAGTCCTTTGACTTTACTCAATTACATATGATGAAGCAGGTTCAAGGTTTAATGGTATTATCTTGGGTCTTCATTTCAAATGATAAAACCTACTTGGTCCGTATCTGCCAAAGATAGGAGATGGGTAAGATTCCGTTAACCAGGGTTTTACCAAAAAAGAGTTGGGCTGATAACTTGTGCAGACTGTGGAATTCTTTCCTTCCTAAGGATTTAGTGTTACATGAACTTCCAGGAGGTTCTGGGATATGTGACCCTTGTTTGTGACAAATGCTAAATGCACATGGCTAGAGAAAGTGTTGTAATATAACATAGTAAGGTCTTCGAGCCCTGAGCTTTCAACCTGACTTCATATGGCTGAGTGCTTGTTGAAACTCAGTCAGGGTAAAAGGTTTGTTCATAGACTAAATGACAGCTTCTGCAAGTTTAAGTAAGTTACTATTGTCTAAATGTTTGTTTGATATAATCTCTAGTACCTGACAGAACAGTGGGTTTGTGTTGAGTCAGAGAGTTGTAGAGGTTGGCATAGTATTTATGAAATTGATTTTCAAAAGCTTCTGACTCATGTATACAGGGTCTGTGGCCCTTTTGATCTTTGCTATGTTCTGTGCCAGTTTCTGCTTATATAAGGCCCTTCATTAAAACTTTCCACTCTTATTTCTATGCTCGTATTAAGTCTTACAGCATAGGAATAAATCCCTTTTTGCTCTATGTCCTAGGAGCTTTATGAGTGATGCTAAGAAGTAAGAGCTCCAATTTGTTTCTGGTGAAGCTTCTTTAGTCTGGCATCCAATGTTATGTATTAGCCTCTTACAGTATACTTACAGTATACTTTTGGGCCTCCCATAAAGAAAATGTGGAACCATCCTCCTGGTCATTTTTATAAATGCACTGTCAAGTACGGCAAATGGCAAGTTCAACAGTCTCCATATTTAGTGCGCCAATCATTGGTGAAAGATTTAGATGTCAGGTAAAATTAGTTCGTAAGACAGAGCTATTGAGGCAAGTATGTTTGGGTGAAAATGGAGATTGCCTATCTATCCATGAGCATTTGTTATGTGGAGAACTTCCATTGAATAGATTTATTTATTATTTATTTCAGGCACTTATATAGTGCCATCAATTTTACACAGTGCTTTACATATATATTGTACATTCACATCAGTCCCTAACCCTTGAGGGACGTACAATCTAAGGTCCCTAACTTACATTCATGTATAGTAGGGCCAATTTGGACAGGAATCAATTCACCTACCAGCATGTCTTTGGAGTGTGGGAGGAAACTGGAGTACCCAGAGGAAGCCCACACAGGCACAGGGAGAACATACAAACTCCAGGCAGGTGGTGCCGTGGTTGGGGTTTGAACCAACAACCCTAGTATTGCCAGGTGGAAGTGCTAACCATTTAGCCACTGTGCTGCCCAATCTCAATGAATCCATCAGTGACATGCATTTCAAAAGCCTTTTTAATTTATCTAGGGGTTCTGTAGGGGAGAGCTGTTCATCTATTGGAGGTATATAGCAAGGGGTTTAAAATCAAATTAAAATCTCCTTCCAAAATAATAGAGCTGACAGCAAAAGATTGAAACTCAGACAGAATGTCTGTGCAGTCTCGTAATTGTCCCAAATTTGTAAGATACATATTGTCTAAAGTTTATCTCCCAGGTTGTGACAATTGTTTCCCCAATTCGTACGTAATACCCTCTAGGTTAGCCAGATATGGTTTGATGGGGATTTTTTAGATAGAGGGTGAGAAGCAGCCTGGGATGAGTCAGCTTGCGAGTGAGGCAGGAGTTCACCTCAGGACAGGCTGGGAGGTTCTACAGGTTAGGGCTTCTGGAGTCCTCTCACCTTTCCAGAAATCAGAGAATCTTCTGGAACAAGGGAGGAGGAAGGGAGGAGGCCCAGATCTGCATGTTTGAGGGACCTTGGCCAATCCCCAGGCAGGAGGTTGGGCATGGTAACCAAGGCAACCCTCAAATATCAGAGAGCCTGGGGAGAGAAGAGAGTCAGGTGGAAGATGGTTTGAAAGAAGGTTGGAGTGTGGAGCCTGGGAGGGGGCCCCAGGGAGGGGATCCCACCTACAGGCAGGATGCTAGAAGGGAGGATCTCTGCTGCTTCAACATCTCCTTGAGACGACAACCTGTTAGCTGGGAAGAAACCAGCCTAGAATAAGGTCTAAAGGCAGCCACAAACCAACCATGCCAGCATGCGAGGATAGTGTGAGTACTCCTAGATCCTTTGTGTCATATAAGCGGAGAGGACAGTCAGGTGCAATACCCAACTAGTCTTCACCTGGGACTGCTTGAGTGCAAACTCTTGGGACCCCCTTGCTCAGGGATATCCTCAATACAGCTGGGTGAAGAGGATTCATCTGAGGTCTGAGGAGGTACACCAAAAAGGGACGGTGCTTTTTTTTTGCCGGTCCACATTTTTTGTACATAGTTGCTAAGAAGTTCGTCCTCAAGTTCTACAGTTCCTTGGGCATCCCATATACTCCTAGACCCTATTAAAGTTGTTAACCCATTAATAAAAACAACTCAAAACCAGCTCAAGGATTGTTTTTCTGAGTCTGAAAGTACAAGTGTGGAAAATGTGTGTTGCCTGGCCGTGCAAAGCTTAGGGGGACCCAATCAAATCCACTGGCCCTTATGAGGGTAGTGCTATGCATAAATAAGGATTAAGTGGGTTTTGTGCCCACCAGACAGGTAGGTAACAACACCGGAAAGACAATAAGCCTAGTGAAGGGGCTAAATAGAGCACTCTCGCTCTGCTATTCAACTTAGATGCCCAAAAGGTGCAAAGGGTGCAGATCATGGGTGCAATGCAAGGCTCCTGCAGACCTTGTATGGATAGACAGTTACCTCATAGCAGGAAGAGTCAATGAACTACAAAGTCGCTCACCAGCGCCCTCACTGTTCATTGAGAACTACAAGCCATCAGCTGCAATGGCTGATGGTAGTTGTAGTCCATTAATTCACAGGAAACTATGACTGAATGATGCGTACGTGTGGCCGGAGCCCATCAAGGCCGCATTCTTTTCAAAAAGTAACATTAGATGGAAAAGAAGATCCCCCACCTGCTGTTACAGAGCAAGGGAGAATTGGCATTGGAATTGGAATTGGCAGCAGGAGCTGGAACATTCTGAAGTATAGGTGGAACATGTTCCAATAGGTGAACGTTTGATCCTTTAAATATTACTGTGCAACACATCTACACTCTATTTCCTCTTGGTCCATTCAATATGCACCAAATCAAAGGAAAAAAATAGAAACTGGTCATATTTACCCTGTACACCCCTGTTCATTGATTTGATCCCTTTCTGCTAATACAGGTGCTAAGTTGAAATGTTTATGTCTTGCGCCCATGTTATTTACATGTCGATTTGGAAAATATGCTCCACCAAGTATTCTCTCACTTAACTGTGTTCATTCCTATCCAATATTCTATACACTTCTGCAATCCCTGACACCCTAACCTATGGGCAAATGATGCCCTGGGCTTGAACATCTATTTTCCAATTTCTTCACCTTACTAATCTAGTCTCCCTTAAGACTTGCCCTTTTGGGGAACTCCATACTAACAAACGTGTGCCTAAGCCCCTTTTTTATTCATTTTCAAATGTAAGCACTACATTTCTGCTATGTCTGCCTCTTTAACTATAGATAAACCCACAAAATTTTAATATATTTGTGTCCAGGGTCTGCACCAATTTCACTTAATATTCTCTATCTATAAATTCCTCCATGAGGATCTGTCAGAGCCTGTGTCCGAACCTGGCCCTCCTGCGGCGAGTGGCAATTTTACTTCTTGCTGAGCCAACTGGAATGCTGCACAGCTCCCTTGACAATTATTTGGATGATCCTACCTTGAACTTGTTTGTCATGAACCTTGAACCCCTTGTTCCTCCCATGAACTTCCTGATATAAGCCATGTCTCTGCACTTCCTGTTTGCTAGATTATTGTGCTCTCCAGCCAGTATCTTTCTCCTTGCCTTCTCTGTTGTTATCCATATTTTGCTACCACTCGTTATTGACCCTTGGCTTGTTCTCAACTACGCTTCTGCCTGATCCCAACCTGCGACTGCTCATTACCGACCTTGGCTTGTTTACTAACCTGCTTAATATGCTACTGGACCACTGCTTTCTCACCTCCTGGTGGGGTGATCCTGAGGACTGTGACCTAGTGCTAACACGCAGCAAAATCCATTTCCACCATCAGGAGCTCTGGTGAACACCTGTTGGTACTTAGACTCCACACATTGGGTGAGCCCACGGTGACCTGCCTGTGTACCTATCCTTCTGGTTTCAGGTGAGCCTTTCCACTGCTATAGCATCTGGTCTTCGAGCCTGACCCCTGATCGTGAAAGGATCTGTCCCTTTCTATTGATCTTCACCTACAGTATATGTGCGTAAGTGGGCTAAAGCCCTCCAACACCCTATCCTATAAATGTTGGGAATACATTTGAGAGTCCACCTCTACAACTTCTTGCTGAGTGGTGCAAAAAAAAAATACCTACAAGGTCTTTATATAAAATGGTAAAAATTACCTGAGAAGTTACATTCACACAATTCGATGTTATGGAGACTTGTTGGAGATGCAGACAGGATAAGGGTTCATTGTACCATATATTCTGATTGTGCCCTCGCATTCAACCTTTTTGGTCCCACATAATGTCAACCATCAGACAGGTTTTTTATATTTCTTTACATTTAGACCATCTCCATTATATCATAGGCCTCCCTTTTCTCAGCATCTCCAAACAATCCTAAAAATGTGTGATCTACATATTGACAGCTTCCTGGAGGGTTATCCCTCGACACTGTCTACTCATAGAGTCCCCATCTCAATCTCAGCTTCTGGACATGATGTTAATAATACACATATTACTGTTTACCTGATGATGTTTTAACTTACTTTTCCATCATTATTCATTTGACATACTCTATTATGACTCATGTTGTATCATCTGAATGTGCGATTCTCGACTTTTCTCAGTTATTTTTCTTTTATGATTGCTTATGTTTCAAATCTCGGGTGCTTAAAATATTTGTACTGTATACAAAGTTATACTTTGAAAATTAATCAAAATATAATATGATAAGGTTTATCTTCCATAAGACAAGACAGAAAGAGGAATCTCCCATTCTTGTCTTTAAGTTCTTTATCCACTTTGTAATCCATGTTTTTCTGTAACAACATGAACACAGCTTTTATCCATAGTAGCAAATATGCAATCATTTAGGCCAGTAAATGAGAGATGTCAAACCCAGAGCCATTGTTACTGGCAAAGAAAAAGAAGGCATGAGAGATAAGAAATGTGTCCAAAACAGCATCTTTTAAAGTACTGTAGTAAAAGGAAGTGGACAGAGTTGCTAGCGTACAGGATGTTTAAGTTATTATGGAACCCATACATTGACCTTTACAGCCATAATATATACCGGATACATACAAAAGAGAATGCAATATTGTGAGAAAAACACTAAGGAGACAAGAGTCCGGAAATAAGATCCTCAAATATGACAGAATTAGACTGTAAACCATTCTACTGTATATCATAGGAGAAATACAAATAGTATTCTACGCTCATTTGACTATATTGAACAACAGACAGCTTATTTTACAGTCTGACATTCTTCCAAATGTTTGTGATCTTAAACTGGGGATCAGTCCTCACAGGTGCTGGCAGCCTGAGAGGAAGATTGTGATTTCCTCCATAAAGTATGTAAATCAAGTTTCATTCCAAAGTTTTACAAAGACTTTTGAGGTGAGGATCCTGGTAATGTGGAAGTTGTCAGGCAATAATGAATACGCAGTACCACCCAGGTAGTGTTATATCCTCCAGTTGGAGGTTAGTGTAGAAACTATGAAGGTCTTCTGGTGTGCATAAATTATACACTTTGTCCTTGAATGCAGAGATAGAGAGAAAAAGCATAATTTATAAAAGGGATAACAAAGGTTTCAATGTTCACTTATACTGGAGTGTATTAGGAGAAAGGTCTTAAAAAGGTTGAATTGAAGCATCATTAAATACGATCAGTTTTTCTGGCTTTACTAATAATTTATTTAATCAAAGAAAGGTTTGGTAGACAACAGATAACATCCCTCTGTGGTCCATCTGAAGTGCCTTTAGGGTGCAAGGTTCTGTGGATTCTGAGAATTGAAGATGCTGTGTGTCTTCCAGATGATTGTCAAGGTCTTCCAAATGAAGGTTGATTGAGTTTAAAATCTCTCCATCATTGAAGATGCTGGATTATCAGGTTTACTTTTGCACTTGCCTTCACCCCCGTTTCCAAATATGTTGATACCATTGATGTCTGAAAATCATTCAGTAATAGCCATTGGAAGAGTGGACTTAATGTTTGAGCTTTTAAGCAATTCATTATCATTCATTATCCAGTGTGGCAACCTGGTGGATGAGGTGTTGGCATCTCTCTGGTGTGCCTGATGGAGACAGGTTTCCTCTTCTTCCTTGCAGATCTTGGTGACATTTGGTCTGAGTCCTGGTCTAAGCCCTCATAGTGGCAGGAGTGGAAGATCTTGGGGATTCCTCTCCTTGAGTCAAGATGTTCCTGAGAGTCTTCTGGTTAGGTGTAGTTTTTGGAATTCTTTCCAATTTGGGGGAAAATGGATAATAAAAGGGAGTTGCTCAGTTTTCAAGCATCCACCATGCTTGCCAGCCAGGTCAACCCCCTGAAAATGTTTGTATTGCTGTCTGTGCAGCTGTTTATCTAAAACTAAGAAAAACCCATTTTGGCTACATACATACAGTACTTTAAAGGATAAGTTCCCCATTTAAAAACATTTATAAATGCACATCTTTTTGCAGGTAAAAAAATGTGCATTTATTGTTATTTTTTTTTTGTAAAGGCAACCTGTAAAGCATTGCACCCATGATCAGTAGATCGTGGGTGCTATGCAGGGCTCTGGCAGACTCTGTACTTGTACCTCATATGAGCAGTCAGTTACACACTGACAAGAAGCCTTAATGAACTACTCCTGTATACAGTAAGCTGCAAACATTGGCAATTCTCCTACCGAAGTCATTTTTTTTTACCTATTAAAGGGAGGGTGTGTTGGGCCTTCTTGTGGAGTAATAAAGCCCCATGGATCAGTTGGGAAAGCCTAATTCAGGCTAAAGCTAGGGGGGCATAGGCCGCCAAGACTTACACCAATATTACAGGGGTGCTCACTTAACCCAGGTAGTGGACTGGAACATTTACTCCTGTTGTAAGGGATGGGTTGCTGTGGAACATTTATTTTTGGGGGTCGATCTGAGTGTGGCCCTGTCACTTCTTAATCTACCCTCACATTCCTCCCTTCTCTCCCACCCTTTTATAGGGACCACTCTTTAAACCTTTGATAGAATGTGCATTAGTCACTCAGTACCATTCACCTTGAGTCTGATCACACCTGTCAGGGGCAAGCCAGACTTTGTCCCTGGCCTGCCCAAATCCTTCCATGCATCAGGAGGGTCCCACTCTAAGGTTTTTGCCAAGCATTTCTTTCGAAATGATCATTTCTTGCACCTTGCAGAATTGTTGGAGATCTCCAACACGGGATGTTTTCTTTTTTGGTCCTATATTTAACTTAAGCATTTCCTAGTGATCCCAATGCAGATCCCATTTTTTCAGATCACCAACTGTTCTGGAATCATTGTGTTCATGTAGAAACCTGCAGGGGAATTTAGTCTCAACTCTTAATGCAGCCGAATTTGACTCCAGTCCTGACCGCCATCATCCAGATTGTGCCTATTGGGTGTCAAAGTTGGAACTTGCTCTCACTGACTAGGACTGGGACCTCATTCACTTGTATTTCCATAAAGGATTGATGAAGAGTTCCACTCAGGAACATGGCTATAAGATAAAGACCAGGTGGCACAAAGAGCTGTCTGTGCTTTATAATATTGCACAAACTGAACACATTTCCAGGAATCTGCATTGTGTAGGAATCTCCTTCAGAATTTCGAAGTTATGCCCAGGGCTTTTTTTTCTCAGGAATAGGTACAGGACTTCCATCCTTCTGAGTCACCCTTGTCTCTTGCCCCTACCCACCTTCAAGTACTGTTCTTTGGTTTCACTTGCTACCCACCTTCTAGTACTTCCCCTTTTAGAGAATTCAGAACCAAGTATTATCTTGTAGTGCCAAGTAATTTGTATGGAATTTGTTAATGATAACAAGAAAAACAGTGCAATAGATCCCCTGCAGCCAACAACAAGAGACCCCCCCCACCAACAAGCAACTATAGATCTCACCAGCAACAATAGATCCACCCCAACAACAATAACCTCCGGCAGCAACGTCAGATCCCCCAGCAGCCAGCATCAATAAAGCCCTCCCTCAGCAGTAGATCTCTAACAGCAAAAAATGACCCCCTCCAGAAACATAAGACCCCCTAGCAAAAAAAATCTCCAATCAGAAGCAACAGAACCCCCCGCAACAACAGATCTCCATACAAATATAAATCCCCTCAACAATAATAGATCCCTCAGCAGCCAGAATCAATAGACCTTCCAGCAGACCCCAGCACCCGTTGCCATTACATACATTTAGTGCTGGAGTTGCCAGAACTGCATTCACCCACAGCCCCATATTATGCCATGGTCTAGATTACAAGCCTGATTTTTATAGAGGAGTACCTTACTGAATGCTCTAAGAGCTGTTTTACATCAGTGGAACATCATGGTACATTGGTGGATGTGTAACAGGGTAGGTGAACATGTATGGGGCAAAGCCGCTGGCGGACTTGTTCCTTCCTCTTGCCCCCCTCCTTCTTCTTTTTTTTTCCTTCTTTTCTCTCTTTTCTCTCTAGTCCCATAGCACCCCTTTTGGGGGTTTCATTGTCCTTTTGCTACATTCTTATAATATGTTTGTTAGTTGTACGGTTATAGTCACCAAATATTTCATCCAAATTTTATATCATTATATTTGTTACTTCGAGAGAGAGTCTGTATAATCAAAATGTCATGTTGAAAAAAACGCTTGTGGGTTCAATTAATCATTTTGTGTTATTTCTCCATGAGCCATGTAACTGGGACTTTAGCAGAAATGTGCCCATTGCTTACATACCTTGTCATTAAAGGTGTGAATCTTTCTCATCCTAAAAGGTTACGAGGTATGTTATCATAAAGTTCAGATCTACTGAATGACAGTAAAACATGACAAAAGCCAATAACAATGGATAGTTTGGAATCACATTAAAGGCTAAGTTCACCTCTTCATAAAAAATAAAAATTGTACATATTTTTTCAGGTAAAAATGTGCAATTTATATTTTTTAAAACATATTATTTACCTGTATGAGTGTGTACCCATGTCTTATAGGCTGAAGCTTTGTCTAAAAGTCCTTCCATCATGCTGACAGATACTGCACAGAGTGGTGATCTTCAGGTGCTGCAGGGGTTAACAGCAATGGCTGCTAGTGTGAAAGACTTGTGCAGATCACCCACCCCTTTCTGCCTCTTGAAAATTTACAGAATTTGTACTATTATTGTTCCACAATGCCTTCTGTGAATGAGTAGGACAGATCCTGTCATTCATCCACTCCTCCACAGGGCATTACATTGTGGGACAATGATGGCATATTTTCTGTGAATGACAGAGGGGGCATGAAGGGGCAGGCAAGTCCTTCACACTTGCAATTGCTGCCAGTAACCCCTGTAGCACCAAAAGGGTTAACAGCAGAGGTTGCTCAGCTGATTTTTTTCCTCCAAGCTCCTTCAATTTCTCAGACAAAGTTTGTTGAAGTGGGTGGTACCAATAGAGTCACACATGACTGCCTATATTGATCAGGTCATATGGACCTAATTAGTGTATGTGTGTATATGTGTATACGTGTGTGTGTGTATACAGTATATATATATAGTTGTGTTCAAAATAATAGCAGTTAGACATCACTAACCTGATCAATCACTGTTTTTGGTAGAAATTATATTTCTACATGGCAAATAATTTACTAGCAGGTGTAGTAGAGTAATAGAAATCCAACAGACCCAACAGTCATGATATGCATGCTGCTGATTCTGTGTAATTGAATCACTAATTGAAAGGGGCATGTTCAAAATAATAGCAGTGTTGAGTTCTATTAGTGAGGTCATTCATTCTTTGAAAAACAGGTGGCAATTATTGCCCTTATTTAAGGAAGGAAGGCAGCAAATGTTGTACATGCTGGTTACAGTGCATTTCTCTCTGAAATTCTGAGGAAAATGGGTCGTTCCAGACATTGTTCAGAAGAACAGCGTACCTTGATTAAAAGTTGATTGGAGAGGGGAAAACATATAAAGAAGTGTAGAAAATAATAGGCTGCTCAGCTAAAATGATTGCAAATGCTTTAAAATGGCAACCAAAACCTGAAAGACATGGAAGAAAGCGAAAAACTACCATTCGAATGGATAGAAGAATAGCCAAAATGGCAAGGACTCAACAATCAGCTCCAGGAAGATCAAAGAAGGTCTTAAGTTACTGTTACAATTAGAAGATGCCTATGTGAAGCCAAGCTATCTGCAAGAAGCCCCCACACAGTCCCACTGTTGAAAAAAAAGACATGTGCTGAAGAGGTTACAATTTGCCAAAGAGCACATTGACTGGCCTAAAGAGAAATGGAGCAACATTTTGTGGAATGATGAAAGTAAGATTGTTCTTTTTGGGTCTAGTGGCTGGAGACAGTTTGTCAGACGACCCCCAAACACTGAATTCAGGCCACAGTACACTGTGAAGACAGTGAAGCATGGTTGCGCAAGCATCATGATACTACGGTGTTGGGCCTATTTATCGCATACCAGGGATCATGGATCAGTTTGAATACATCAGAATACTTGAAGAGGTCATGCTGCCTTATGCTGAAGAGGAAATGACCTTGAAATGGGTGTTCCAACAAGACAACGACTCCAAACACATCAGTAAACGTGCAACATCTTGCTTCCAGACCAACAAGATTGACGTTATGGAGTGGCCAGCCCAATCCCCGGATCTTAATCCAATAGAAAACTTGTGGGGTGACATCAAAAATGCAGTTTCTGAGGCAAAACCAAGAAATAGAGAAGAATATATATACAGTCATGGCCGAAATTGTTGGCACCCTTGATATTTCTCCAGGAAATCATGTATTTCTCACGAAACGTATTGCATTAACACATGTTTTGCTATACACATGTTTATTCCCTTTGTGTGTATTGGGACAAAACAAAAAAAGGGAGGAAAGAAAGCAAATTCGACATAATGTCACACAAACCTCCAAAAATGGGCTGGACAAAAGTATTGGCACCCTTTCACAACTGCGGATAAATAAGAATGTTACAAGCATGTGATGCTCCTGTAAACTCACCTGGGGCAAGTAACAGGTGTGGGCAATATAGAAATCACACCTGAAAGCAGATAAAAAGGAGAGACGTTCACTTAACCTTTGCATTGTGTGTCTGTCTGTGCCACACTAAGCATGGACAACAGAAAGAGGAGACGAGAACTGTCTGAGGACCTGAGAACCAAAATTGTGGCAAAATATCAACAATCTCAAGGTTACAAGTCCATCTCCAGAGAACTAGATTTGCCTTTGTCCACAGTGCGCAACATTATCAAGAAGTTTGCAACCCATGGCACTGTAGCTAATCTCCCTGGTCGTGGACGGATGAGGAAAATTGATGAAAGATTGCAACGCAGAATAGTCCGGATGGTGGATAAGCAGCCCCAAACATGTTCCAAAGACATTCAAGCTGTCCTGCAGGCTCAGGGAGCATCAGTGTCAGCGCGAACTATCCGTCGACATTTAAATGAAATGAAACGCTATGGCAGGAGACCCAGGAGGACCCCACTGCTGACACAGAGACATAAAAAAGCAAGACTACAGTTTGCCAAAATGTACTTGAGTAAGCCAAAAGCCTTCTGGGAAAACGTCTTGTGGACAGATGAGACCAAGATAGAGCTTTTCGGTAAAGCACATCATTCTACTGTTTACCGAAAACGGAATGAGGCCTACAAAGAACAAAACACAGTACCTACGGTAAAATATGGTGGAGGTTCAATGATGTTTTGGGGTTGTTTTGCTGCCTCTGGCACTGGGTGCCTTGACTGTGTGCAAGGCATCATGAAATCTGAGGATTACCAAAGGATTTTGGGTCGCACTGTAGGGCCCAGTGTCAGAAAGCTGGGTTTGCGTCCAAGATCCTGGGTCTTCCAGCAGGACAATGACCCCAAACATACGTCAAAAAGCACTCAGAAATGGATGGCAAAGAAGCGCTGGAGAGTTCTGAAGTGGCCAGCAATGAGCCCAGATCTAAATCCCATTGAACACCTGTGGAGAGATCTTAAAATTGCTGTTGGGAAAAGGTGTCCTTCCAATAAGAGAGACCTGGAGCTGTTTGCAAAGGAAGAGTGGTCCAAAATTCCGGGTGAGAGGTGTCAGAAGCTTATTGATGGTTATAGGAAGCGACTGATTTCAGTTATGTTTTCCAAAGGGTGTGCAACCAAATATTAAGTTAAGGGTGCCAATACTTTTGTCCAGCCCATTTTTGGGGTTTTGTGTGACATTATGTCATATTTGCTTTTCTGCCTCTGTTTTATATTTGTTCCAATACATACAAAGGGAATAAACATGTGTATAGCAAAACATGTGTTAATGCAATACCTTTTTTGTGTGAAATACTTGATTTTCAGGAAAAATATCAAGGGTGCCAACAATTTCGGCCATGACTGTATATATATATATATACACCATATATTTAAATGCATAAAAAAAATTTGTGGTCCAAATAGAATCCATTTGTCTAGCCTATAGCATATATATATATAATTTTTTATTTTTTTTAGGGGCGTTTCTTGTGTATTTGGAGTAACACTGTACTTATGCACTTCCTTGATGTGTAATTTTTTATGATTAGAAGCAACAATCACAAAATACTGGTTTATTGGCCTATGTGCACGTGGTCAGTAACAACACCTATGCTTTCTCCATTTCCTCAAACTTAACCTGTCCAAAACAGAGCTCCTGGTCTTCCCCCCACCCCGTGCCCCCCCACATCCTCTCCATCACTACTAACAACGCCACCATCACTCCCACACTACATGCCAAAGTCCTGGGTGTCACCCTGGACTCACACCTCTCCTTCCTATCCCACGTCCAATTGCTATCAAGATCATGCAGGCTCCACCTCCGCAATATCTCCAAGATACGTACATTCCTCACCCCAGACACTACTAAACAACTTGTACACTCCCTCATCATCTCACCCCTGGACTATTGCAACTCCTTTCTCACTGGCCTACCCAAACAAACGCTATCCTCACTGCAGTCGATCCTGAACTCAGCGGCGAGACTCATCTACCTCACCAACCGCTCCACATCCGCCACCCCCCCTCTGCCAATCCCTTCACTGGCTCCCGATTGCCCAGCGCATCAAATTCAAATTGCTAACTCTGACCTACAAAGACATTCACAACGCCGCCCCAAACTACATAACTGACCTGATATCCAAATACTACCCTACCCGTGCCCTTCGCTCCTCACAGGACCTCCTACTCTCTAGCTCCCTGGTCTCCTCCTCCCACGCCCGATTGCAGGATTTCTCCAGGACTTCCCTCATTCTCTGGAATTCCCTACCCCAATCCATCAGACTGTCACCTACCCTCATCACCTTCAGGCTCACCCTGAAGACCCACCTCTACATGGAAGCCTACCCCACCCTTGCCTAACAGCTGACCTCCTCCACTCCTCCCACCACAGCCATTTCCTCCAGTATCACTTGTCTAATGTTCTGTCCCCCTTGCTATTGTACAGCGCTGATCAAACCCTTTGGCGCTATATAAATACTGTATAATAATAATAATATATTGAAGTAAGGAGAGAGCAATGTGAGTGTGATATACTGTATGGCACACAGGCATTAAGACATCTCACAGTATGTAAAAGTCCTGTTTCAATGTTTGTCATGATTCTGGACACAACTTCTGCTTCAAAATGTCAGGAAAAGCAAGGCCTTCTCTAGCCAAAACAGCATACAGTGAAAGGCTGGAACCTTGCATCCCCACTTGCACAACTCGCACAATGCAAGCAACACAAGATTCCTCATCTTTGGCACTAAATCCACTGTGAAAAGGTAAAATTCTCCTGGGTGGCAAGCCAAGAGAACAAACACCTCTACACAGCACAACAATATATATACAAAATATAGTGCTAAACAATAAATGCGTGCAAAAACAAACGACTATGCTTGTGAAAATCAATGTGTGCTATACCAGTCGTCTTAGTGCTCGCCTTAGTGCTCATCCGCTTCCAACACTCAGTTGCGCTCACCTCCAGGTCTGGAGATGTTTAAAAGTGCTGGCTAATGGTGGTGAAGATCTATGTACCAGTATACCCTCCCAAGTTAAAGGGGAAAGGGTAGTTTGACCTGTCATTACTGGTCAAACCTAGAGGTGAGCGCAATTGAGTGTTGGAAGCGGATGAGCACTAAGGGGTGACACAGGAGCACTGTGCAAGTGTATACAGTAGTGTGGTACACTGGTCTATTTCGAAGTACAGCGGATTTAAAGGGATGGTTCACTAATTTTTAAGACTATATTCTAATGACATGATACAGTCAGGTCCATAAATATTGGGACATTGACACAATTCTAAAATGTTTGGCTCTATACACCACCACAATGGATTTGAAATGAAACAAACAAGATGTGCTTTAACTGCAGACTGTCAGCTTTAATTTGAGGGTATTTACATCCAAATCAGGTGAACAGTGTAGGAATTACAACAGTTTGCATATGTGCCTCCCACTTGTTAAGGGACCAAAAGTAATGGGACAGAATAATAATCATAAATCAAACTTTCACTTTTTAATACTTGGTTGTAAATCCTTTGCAGTCAATTACAGCCTGAATTCTGGAACGCAAAGACATCACCAGACGCTGGGTTTCATCCCTGGTGATGCTCTGCCAGTCCTCTACTGCAACTGTCTTCAGTTCCTGCTTGTTCTTGGGGCATTTTCCCTTCAGTTTTGTCTTCAGCAAGTGAAATGCATGCTCAATCGGATTCAGGTCAGGTGATTGACTTGGCCATTGCATAACATTCCACTTCTTTCCCTTAAAAATCTCTTTGGTTGCTTTTCCAGTATGCTTTGGGTCATTGTCCATCTGCACTGTGAAGCGGCGTCCAATGAGTTCTGAAGCATTTGGCTGAATATGAGCAGATAATATTGCCCGAAACACTTCAGAATTCATCCTGCTGCTTTTGTCAGCAGTCACATCATCAATAAATACAAGAGAACCAGTTCCATTGGCAGCCATACATGCCCACACCATGACACTACCACCACCATGCTTCACTGATGAGGTGGTATGCTTAGGATCATGAGCAGTTCCTTTCCTTCTCCATACTCTTTTCTTCCCATCACTCTGGTACAAGTTGATCTTGGTCTCATCTTTCCATAGGATGTTGTTCCAGAACTGTGAAGGCTTTTTTAGATGTCGTTTGGCAAACTCTAATCTGGCCTTCCTGTTTTTGAGGCTCACCAATGGTTTACATCTTGTGGTGAACCCTCTGTATTCACTCTGGTGAATTCTTCTCTTGATTGGTGACTTTGACACACATACACCTACCTCCTGGAGAGTGTTCTTGATCTGGCCAACTGTTGTGAAGGGTGTTTTCTTCACCAGGGAAAGAATTCTTCGGTCATCCACCACAGTTGTTTTCCGTGGTCTTCCGGGTCTTTTGGTGTTGCTGAGCTCACCGGTGCATTCCTTCTTTTTAAGAATGTTCCAAACAGTTGTTTTGGCCACGCCTAATGTTTTTGCTATCTCTCTGATGGGTTTGTTTTGTTTTTTTCAGCCTAATTATGGCTTGCTTCACTGATAGTGACAGCTCTTTGGATCTCATCTTGAGAGTTGACAGCAACAGATTCCAAATGCAAATAGCACACTTGAAATGAACTCTGGACCTTTTATCTGCTCATTGTAATTGGGAAAATGAGGGAATAACACATACCTGGCCATGGAACAGCTGAGAAGCCAATTGTCCCATTACTTTTGGTCCCTTAACAAGTGGGAGGCACATATGCAAACTGTTGTAATTCCTACACCGTTCACCTGATTTGGATGTAAATACCCTCAAATTAAAGCTGACAGTCTGCAGTTAAAGCACATCTTGTTTGTTTCATTTCAAATCCATTGTGGTGGTGTATAGAGCCAAAAATGTTAGAATTGTGTTGATGTCCCAATATTTATGGACCTGACTGTAGTTGGTGTATGTGGATCACGATTTATGGGATATATACCACACAAGTCCATGTGCTGATATTCAAGATTTAAAGGGACAGTTCACTATTAAGGACAATTATTCTTTATTTGTGTGTACAATTCATGTAGAGCACTGGTTATGTGCAGTTTATGGAGTCCTATATACATGCATTGATTAGACGGCTGGTATAGCACACATTGATTTTCACAAGCAGAGTTGTTTGTTTTTGCATATATTTATTATTTAGCACTATATTTTGTATATATATTGTTGTGCTGCATTTTTGATTTGTTTATTTATGTTGTACGTGTGAGAACACATTATATGCTAGCTGCACAAGTTTGTTTAGGAGGTCCATAGCGCTGAGTGTTTTCTATACACACCTCTATGCAACCTTATCAGACAGCAAGAACAAAATATGTGAGGCTGTCTGAACAGGGGTAATGTCAAATGATCTCTTTCATGAAAGGACATCCTTACCAATTTACTCTGCAGCTAAAAGCATAAACAGCAACAGATAATCAGTCCTGATCAATAATGAGATGCATTTGTTCTGCCAAATACAGAAGAAACTATGATCAAATTGTCCCAGTTCAAACTTTAAAATCACAGATTTGCCATCTAAATGTGGCAAATATTCAAACTCACTGTTACTCATTTGCCAATTATAAAATTGACAAATAGTGTTGCACAGTTTCCTACTGAAGAACAGATGATGGCAAATAGTGACAAATGTGATTCATAAATAGTTCAAATGGGTCAGAGCAAACGCGGGAAAGTCTGACGAATATGTGCCAGTTGTGTAGAATCCAGTTGTGAATCCTTTAAGAAATATACCCCAAAGTTGCTACCTTGTAATTGGCTAACAAATAATAGTGTCAATCAAACTCATTTGCCTGTTTTAACCTGATGCACAGTAAAGTAAAATAACAAGATCCCTCACCTGTAATATATGTTTTACACCTCTAGCTGAGAACCAGCACCCCAGACCCTTCCAGCTCCCTAATGAATTACACATAAAGGATCTGCATAAAGGACTTATAACTAAAGCTCTCTATTAATTCGAAAATGTATGGGTTTCCCAAGGTACTGTCCATAAATAAAATCACTCTGAGTATCTCAGCAACATTTTGGGGTCCAGCATTACCCTTTCTAAGCCAAAACCATAATCACAGCTCTGGCTTAAGAAAAGGTTATACAATACAGTTATTTTAGTTGTGTCTTTTTACTTTGTAATATTCATAAGAACTTTATTCATAAGACCACAAAACTACCAGCATTCACTATTTCACCCACTATTCACTATTCATCTTTAAAAAAAAGTCATACTGTATTTACAGTGTACTGCAGCTACTGGAGATCAAGCAAGTCTAATGTTAGAGACAGGGGTTCTGCATGCAGAGATAGTAGAGAACAAGGAGATTCTATAGGATAAAAGGATCGAACTGCACCAACTAGTGGTAGGGCACATCTGCCTTTTCTAGTGGCCATGCAAATGGAGCAAGTAGCTGAGGGTTAAGGGTGCAGGACAGGGCACACTTCTAAACTGTTGGAGCCAACACGTGTCTTGTCTGAAGGTGACAGCACACTCACCTGCACACTTTCCTCCTTTTTGACCTCATCGTTCGACTCCTCCCCAAGCACCCCTATGCATGTGCAATGTCCCAAGCTAAACAGGGCCATATTGTTTTGCAGCTCAAATGTCTGGGAGACAGAAGCCACACTTGGCCAGATCTGCCAGCGGTCCTACAGGCCCAGGACCTGACCCTATGTCATGTTAAACTGTATTTCCACTTTTGCAGTTAAATTTGAGAACCCCCACACATGTTTTTATGCATTCCCATTCACACAGCATACCTTTTAAAAATAAAAAAAATGTAGATGTTTCTATGGACAAGGTATCATGATTGATTCTAAGAATATTTAAAGAGACCCACAGTGGCTCTCTCCCCATACTGATTCTAGTTAACCCTCATTAACATACAATGCAGGAGGGCAATTTTTACATTTTTAACCCTTTGCTAAGACAGATATTGTTCAAATCTAGTTTACAGCTGATAATAAAAAACTGCAAATATGGTACAGACAGGATAATTATGTTAAAACATTACTCCACAAATCTCTTCTAAACCCCACATCCCAGAGTTGTATATGAATGGGGTGAGATTTTTAATAACAGTGTTGTCCTCAGTGACACTGAGGACTCAGGGGTCATCTGCTGCAGGCAATTTGTGGCAAATCTGGTCTCTTCTGCTTAGATACCTGCACACCGACCCTAGGATTCTGGTTAGAGAAGGATCACTATTGAGTGGCCTCCCTATTAGATTCCTGATACAAAGAAAAAATGACTTGTCTACTTCCACCATCCCAGAGGGAGCCCAAAATGTGTCACTTTCAGGAGGTGCTACTTTAATAAGCTCTTTACTGCATTTCCTGGTGGTATGAGGATCCCCGCTTATAACCAACCTAACCCCAATCCTCTGATCCCTGAAAGGTGCAGCAATGGTGGTGGCTGCTTCAGCATCACTTTTAAGAGTATTTTTAAGCTATGGCTGCCAGCAGCACTCACAGGCAGCACCTGAACCACAGGACTGCTGACTACATCAGGTCTAGAGCAAATGAGGACACTCTCTCAGAAGTGAGAGCTATATAGATTACTTGATGTCTGGGCTGCACCACTGGTTGGAGCTTGCAAGATCTGCACTGACACTTCTGGATTGCTTTGCAGACAGTGTGCTTTCTGAGAGGACCTTCAGTGGACCAGGAGGCTTTGCTATAAAGAGGCAAATTCACCTATTCCCTGACTGTGTGGACCGCTTCACTTTCATTAAAACGAACCAGTCTTGGATTACCAATGACTAAAAAGTTTCTGCTTCTGATGCTGAATATTAAACTTTTTGTCATTTGGAATCCCCCCCCAAAATTATACCTTCTACAGTTATCAGCTCCTGCCATCTCTGCTGGCCTATTCTGCTGCTCAAGCACTTTACCCACCATACAATGTTTCCACAGCTGGACCTTTCAAATTTTTGTTTGCTGCATGGTAAAGCTTGTGTTATACCTCAATTTGCTGCATCTCTCTCTTACATTGTGATCTTATGAAGCTGTTTACATACTGTTTAGCCACTGTATAGTGAGTGTGGTTATTGGCTCTTAAATTTTATGCTCTCGTTTCTATTTCAAGATAAACCTGCTTCTCCCTCTTTTATATTGCAGCCTAATCAAGCTGCTTACATGCCATCCCACTGTACAATTTGTGTGTTTATTGTCTACCAAATAATACATTATAATGTTTATTTCAAAATAAAACCTTCCTTATCTCTCCATCTGCAAGAAAGAATGGTTGTAAGCTGTAGCTATACCTATTCTTGTGAAGTTACACAAGGTCCAAATTCTAGCACTCACCATTAATGTCCAAAATAAAAAAACATATATTTATTAAATATCCAGGAATATACAGTCAAAAATTGACGTTTGCTAGTAGCCCCTAAAATGGCAAGAATTTACCAGTAAGATGGGAAAGAACCTCCCGCACTGCCACTAAAAGCCTAACCACACTAAACTGAAACCCTCAACAGAAAAAGGGACTAGCAGCCAACTATATAACCAAATAGTAAGAGTACATGGAGGGAGGTGGTGTTGCGCTAATCAAATGGAATCTAACTAAATAGGTGAAAAAAATGAGAGCGAGAAAAAACGGTAGATACCCACACAATCAATAATAAATGTGAAACCACAGCATAAACAGCACAAACAATGTAGATGCACTGTCATATATAAAACAACATAAAAACAGAGAACACGTCCTCAACTAAAATTGATGGATAAAGTGATGTGCTATGGTTGTACTATATGTAAACTAAAACAAATAAATCGAGTCAATGGAAAATACTAAAATATGAAAAAAGAAATATATTTATAAAACCATTTGGTGAAAATCATGACATGGGTCCACAAGAACAAATAGTGATGTGCGACTGTGAATATTCAAAAATAAATAAATATGGATGACATGATTGTCAGAAATGAATGATGAGTGAACCCATGAACAAACAAATCACTATAAATAACACAACAATGTGTATAAACACAAAAAAGGTGTAAAAGTCCACGATTTGCTAATGCGTGTAAAGTCTTACATTAAATTCCCAGGTAAACTTGATAGGTGATAGTGAGAGTGATCAGCTTGAAAAGTGCTGATTTTCACCAAACAGTTATATATATATATATATTTTTTTTTTTTTTTCCATCTTTGCACATATTTTTCATTAACTCGATTTATTTGTTTTAGTTTTCTATTGTAAACCATAGCACATCACTTTATCCATCACCTGTAGTTGAGGACGTGTTCTCTGTTTTTATGTTGTTTTATATACGACACTCCACCAGCGTTGTTTATGCTGTGGTTTCACATTTATTATGTGGTTTTCACATTTTTTTTCTCTCTCTCATTTTTTTCACCTATTTAGTTAGATTTCATTTGATTAGAGGAGCACCCCCCCCCCCTCCAATTTACCAGTAAGGCTCCCCTCATCTTGACTTTAATGGGATAAGCCTTAAAGTTTGAGTTCACCAAACTTCAAATCAGACTCACCAAACCTTTGCCAAATTGAACACATGGACAGATTTGGCCATCACTAGCACCTACCAATTTACTATTGAATGATACTGATAGAAAATCATAATAGTATTTGCACTGTGGGATTCTGGAAGATTGCAGCAGTCTAGGCTCATGCTGTCTATTAATTCATACAGGAAATATTGCAATTGCCACAATTGTTTCTACTGAATGAATTACATTTTTAAGCAGTTAGAATTTGGAACACGATTTTGGGGCACTCCTGGAATCCCATTGTCCACATACAAATAACTATAATTTCTATTTACAAATAAATTATTTGCAGAGTTTTTTTTCAATCAAGTGACGATTAGCATTTGACATGTAAGTAAAAAGAACCAGAAAGAAAAAGCACATAGCACAGCCATGCAAAGTAGTGTGATTACAGTGAAGCACAAACACACAGCCCCTAGTAAAACAGCAAACAGCACACAGTTAACCCTTTGATTACTCCAGATGTTAATCCCTTCCTGCCCAGTGTTATTAGTACAGTGGCAGTGCTTTTTATTAGTACTGATCACTGTATATTTGTCACTGGGGATGTCAGTGACACCAAGTCAGTTCCCACCAGTGTCAGAATGCCTGCCACAGTCCCGCTATAAGTCGCTGATTGCAGCCATCACATAAAAAATCCCAGTGTACATATACCACCATTTGTAAATGCTATAACTCTCACGTAAACAAATTAATTTACACGAATACATGTAGCAGAATACATTTTGGCCTAAATTTATGACGAAATTTGATTTTTACATTTTTTTTACTGAACATGTTTAATAGCAAAAAGTCGAAAATATTGTTTTTTTTCTCATAATTGTCGGCCTTTTTTTTATAGCGCAAAAAATAAAAAACACACAGGTGATCAATTACCATTGAAAGAAAGCTCTATTCGTGGGAATAAAAGGATGTAAATTTCATTTGGGTACAGTATTGCATGACCGCGCAATCGTCAGTTAAAGTAATGCAATGCCATAACACAAAAAATGGATGCAAATCTGTGAATAATAATGTAAAAACTATGGAGGGTTCTATGCTCACCTTTTATGAATAGGCTCCTTAGTATGTGTCTTGGATGTATTGCATTTAGTGTGTAGAACTTAAATTGTTTAAAATGTAGGGTTGTTGTATTCAAAACTATACTTATTGAACACTGTAAAGATTGCTGTTATTTTCACATTAATATCTATTCGTTTATCATTAGCTTTTACATTTTATATTATTGTGTAATATATTAGGGATCTTTAATCATAAAACATTTATATAGTACAATGATGATTTTTTTCAGTTGCTGCAATAGTCTTGTGAACCCATTGAAAGGTGGTGAATTCTGAAGATTAAATAGTTATTTCATGCTTTGCCTGCTCTTTACTGTCTGTCTTTACAATAAATTATTGAAATTATTCAGAAATTCATGTTTTAATACCATGCTTTATTTTTTTCTAAGTGCTTATCAGTGATTTCTAACTTGATTTTTTTTTTTGCAGATGGCTGTGATCTGAAATCAAGTTGGTAATTAAGGTACTGGAGTGGCCCACCGGACCTGACACTCTCATGGCTTCCGGGGTTGCAGCATGGCTGCCCTTTGCAAGGGCAGCTGCCATCGGGTGGATGCCAGTGGCTAACTGTCCTATGCCACTGGCACCTGCTGACAAAAACAAAAGGCAAGATGAGCTAATCATTCTCAATGTTAGTGGGCGCCGATTCCAGACTTGGCGAACTACTCTGGAACGATATCCAGATACCCTACTTGGAAGCACAGAGAAGGACTTCTTCTTCAATGAAGAAACCAAGGAATATTTCTTTGATCGTGATCCTGAAGTGTTCAGGTGTATTCTAAATTTTTACAGGACTGGCAAGCTCCACTACCCTAGGTATGAATGCATCTCTGCCTATGACGAAGAACTGGCTTTCTATGGGATCTTACCTGAAATCATAGGTGACTGTTGCTATGAAGAATATAAAGACAGAAAAAGAGAAAATGCAGAGAGGCTAATGGATGACAATGAATATGAGAATAGCCAAGAAGCCATGCCCTCCCTAAACTTACGCCAGACTATGTGGCGAGCCTTTGAAAACCCCCATACCAGCACTTTAGCCTTAGTCTTCTACTATGTGACTGGCTTCTTTATTGCAGTGTCTGTGATCACCAATGTGGTGGAGACTGTTCCCTGTGGCACTGTGCCTGGAAATAAGGAGCTTCCTTGTGGTGAAAGATATGATGTAGCCTTCTTTTGTCTGGACACAGCCTGTGTCATGATTTTCACAGTTGAGTACCTCTTGAGACTTTTTGCAGCCCCAAGTCGCTACAGGTTTATGAGAAGTGTCATGAGTATCATTGATGTAGTGGCCATCATGCCATACTACATAGGCTTGGTGATGACCAACAATGAGGATGTGAGTGGCGCCTTTGTCACCCTGCGGGTTTTTCGGGTCTTCAGGATTTTCAAATTCTCACGTCACTCCCAGGGTTTACGGATTCTTGGGTATACCCTAAAGAGCTGTGCCTCTGAACTGGGATTTCTCCTTTTCTCACTGACAATGGCAATCATTATCTTTGCCACTGTGATGTTTTATGCTGAAAAAGGTTCATCATCCAGCAAGTTCACTAGCATTCCTGCTTCATTTTGGTATACCATTGTTACCATGACAACTCTTGGGTAAGTGTTCTACTTATTATATTTGCTCAATACGGAATAAGTGCATTGCTACAGCCTTGGAACCCTTCATTTATTTCCTTCAGGTAGATTACCATTCTTGTACAATGACATTTAATGACACTCCCTTGGGATTTTAAATGCATTTTCCTTTTCGCTAAGCTGCTTACACAGACACACAAAATCAATTAGAGGAGATAGGACTGAAGTAAAACAACAGATTATAATTATGCTTATTCTTTGTGTGTGCTTTGCATCTACCTGCTTTTTGATTAGCTAGCTCTTGATGAGATGAAGGTGACTTTTTATATTACGTCTGGGGAGTCAGGGAGGTCTGTGTATACATTAAACATCTGAATGAGAGGAACAACCTGTTTGATGAAGATTATCCCATTAGCCTTATATGCACAGACATTAAAATGCAACGGGAAAGTTGCAGCATTACCGGCTGTTCCTGCGATGGAGGCTGTATTTTGCTATGAATAATCCTTTTATTTACAAGATATGGTCTTAAATCCCTTGATTTCTGTTTACATTTTTTGTCCTGCCCTTCTTTACAGCATTGCATCCTAGCAGCATCACTGATACACATGAATAGCTTAAGGATATATGATCCTATTTTCAAGGATCAAGCATCAGTTTAAACTGAGGTGTCCACAAAATAAAAGGAAATAAAAAAATATATGTATAGATGAAATGCTTTTAGCTGGTAAAAGCATATGTGTACGCACATGCTGCTGGTACTATGACATGATTCCAACTGTAAATGTCAAGGATCTCACGTGGTGTCTACTTGTACTAATACTAATGTATTAGGGAACAGGATACACAGCTTTGTGTTCAGTTCACCAAGAATTTCAACTGTAATAATATATTACTTTGAGGACAGTGCGCTAAACATATATAATTATCAAGCTGTCCTTAGAGCTCAGTATAGTTAGTGATGGCTGATGTAGACAATGAATTAGTCCCTAGAAAAGATGTAATGACACTGTATACTGTGATCCCCAGGCTCCGGGGGGCAAAGTGAAACGCATTGGAGGCATGGCCTGGCTGCAGTCCAGGTTGAGGCTGTTAAACATTCTTATCTGGGGTTTACAGAGATGTTTGGCTCATATGGACATTTTCTTTCCATTATGACACTGTATAAGTGCTTGCTTATAATAGTACCCCACCTGAGCTTTACTGAGAAGCATCAAATGGTAGGCAACAGTACAATTTTTAATGGCATTCAAACCATACTGTACCTAGTACAAAAGCATAACATCTCAACAGAATAAGTACATGCAAACCAGCAGACATCCCCTGAAGTTCGTGTTGACTTCTTGAAAGTTAGTATTTGCATAAACACTCATATGGCAAAACTTGAGGACGGCGATAGGTCAGTGAGGCACATAGTGCTATTTTGTGGTATACAGGGTAAGGTATGCCTAATATTTCCATACCAAGATATAGTGTTCTACTATATAAGATGTGGTGCCTTCTGTATACCAGTAACTTTACTTTGCATGCATTTGCGTTGAATACAGTTGTATATTAAGTTCTTTTTAAAAAGTGCCTAAATTCTGGAAACACCAACCTGACATAGGTATTTTTAATTCATGATGAAAGGGCAGAAGAGACAGTAATGTCCAGCCAGGCACACCTTTTTAAATTTGAGGAAGCAGCTTATCTCATATATTAGCTCACAATTTGCGATGGTGATAAAGATCTGGGAAGCATTCCCTCCCATCTGTATTTGCACGCCTCACATCTACTTTTTACATTAATCACAGTCAGGTTTTTATCACAGCATTCCTTTTTCTTCTCCACTTATTGATAGCATAACATCTCTATCATATACTTGTATATGACGTCTTCAGTAGTTTTCTCTCTACCTGCTGCAAAAGAAAACCATTCAGTTTATTGTTTTAATTTAAACTTCGTATTATATTCATGTTTAAATATAGTTGCTGTAGTTCTTGCTCAAGGGCTAAAATCCAAAAGTTCTGTGGAGCGAAAAACAAAAATAGCTCATACAATTGTGCCACCAATTGTTTCATTTCTGAAAGTACATCGTGTTGGATCAGGCACTTTCTTTTAGCACGAAAATCATGTGTCGCAGCTGGCACACTAATGAAGCGAAAAATGATCGATTCAGAATTTCCGTTTTTGCATTGTCTTTGACTCACTTTAGAAGCTCACACATACAGGGTTAAATGCTACTTTTTTTTCCAAATGCTTGCAAATAGACGAATGGACTGAAAAAGAACACAAACCACTGGTCAAAACGGCATACATTGTATTTAAGTGGATTTATGTTTTCACCAGTGCCTTTTAAATCTTTTCTGGAATCTAGTAAATCTTAAGCATTGCACTCCCTTAAATGGAGAAGTGTTTTCTTTAACAACATAAAAGTTTGCAGATTGTCACTTTAGTATTGTAGAAGCTAGATGTCTGGGCTGTATCTTTCCTGCTGACAGCATGGTCCTTGTTTAGCTGCTTTAGGTGAATTTGTGAATTATGTTGAATGCTAGGAGCGATTATGGTACACAGCCAATTTGGAACTACAAATTCTAGTTTTCCCAGGGATTTATAATTCCATAACTTAAAACATAATTTGCCGGGAACTTAATAAGGGGCTACATTATTCAGGCTTACAGAGTCAGTGTTAAAAACCTTCTAGAATAAAATAATAAAGCATAATAAAAAATAATAATGTGAGCCCCAGGTACTGGCACTTGGCAAAGTAGCAACTTTTCCCCCTATTCCTTCGATTGACATTGATAGGGATAGGCACATCCCATTTGATTTGTCTGTACAAGCTTGGCTCACCTCCATTAGCCATTAACTGCTCTTAAGGGCATCTTTCCCTGTGACATGACAGGCAAGCGTACATCTTTGACTGATTGCACTTTCCCCCTGATTTACAGTAGAAGTGTGAAGCTGTAGCTGGGCCCCCTAAACATAACCAGGCCCCAAACTCCTGTCTAGGGTGCCTTGTGGATTATATACTTATATCAGAAGGCAGCAGCTTGGGCCCAATTCCTCTTGGTGGGTATAGTCTTGGCTGTGCCTCCTGACCTAGTAGTAGTAGTAGTAGTAGTAGTAGTTATATGAGTGTCCACAACACATACAGTAGAGAATCACGTATATCCAGCCTTGCCAAGCTTACACAGTATTGTCTGGACACACAAGCATAGTTTTGCAACATTTACATGTCTTGTTTCTTCACTGCTACGAAAAACAGGCATCATGGAGAGAATATGGCTTCTGTGTTTCTATGTAAGCATATTTTTTACATTAGTTGAAAAGTTTAAAGTAAAAAAAAACATAGCCATTACTCATCCATATATATTTTCTAATTGATTGATTGGTTTAGAGGCAGATATGGCAATATACAGGTTTTTTTTTTTTTTTTTAAATAGGGCATTGGGAATATTGCCAGCATCCTCACAAAGTGTAGTTGGAAAGAAACAGAGCAATACATTTTTTATGTGACACAGTTCTGCTCACTTCTCATGTGCTTTCTGCCCTTTGTGAAAAGTATTTAGATGTTAAGTACAGTACATGATGCTCAGTTTCTATTTTATAAATTGCTTATTTTTTGTATTTATTCATTCTCCATTCATTTTGTCCATTGCCATTTGGTAGTGAAAATCTGTCTGCAACACTGTATATTGGAATATGATATATATTGTATGTAATTCTAAATTTTAAACAGACATTGTTAAAGAAAATTGTAATCTTTAATATTGTCCTAATTTGGAATTTAGATACAAGTGTATGCTTGTAAATAGCCGGGCGCACAGAGATGTGCGGCCTCCCGGCGTCTGGGCCTAGACCGGTGCACTCCCAGCACACATGTCCAGTACTCACAGAAAGGTCCCGGTTTGCTCTTTTGATCGGGACCTTTCCCGATCATGTGACCGCCGTGATGACGCGTCACGGCGGTCACATGATCCCTAAACCCCGCCCCGCCTCCCGGCTTCTAAAACTCTTAAAGGGCCAGGAGGCACCGGCGGGAAGGGGTTAAAGGATAAGTTCACCTTTGGGAACATGTTACATGTTTCACCTGTTTTAGTGTGCAACATGTTCCAACACCTGAAGCTCTTCCCCCGATTGCCCCCCATCCCTGTGACATCAGGGCAGGGATCCTCTGCACCCGCTGTCACAATTTGAAGAGTGTACAGTTGCGGGGCTCCACCCACACAGTCACGTCATTCATTCAAGGAGTTCTGGGAATGAATGCCTACAAGCACCATCAGTCTTTGCAGGTAATGGTTTATAGTTCTCAATGAACTGCGAGGGCCCTCATGAGTGCTTTCGTAGTCCATTGAGCTTCCTGGACTGAAGTAACTGCTTGCCCGTATAAGAGGCATGGGCAGACAGTTGCACCATCAGTCTGCAGGAGCCTGACACTGCACCTGTGATCTGCCTATCACAAGTGCAATGTTTTACAGGCTCCTAAGGAAAAAAAATGTAAAAGCACATTTCACCTACAAAAAAATGTGCTTTTATTAAAGGTGAAATTATCCTTTAGCCAGAACCTCCGGTTATAAAATAGATAAAAAGGGCCTCTGGACTAATTTACTGTTTAAATGTTTTAATCAATAAATTTACTAGATTTTTCTGGCCTTTCTAACAGCATGCTCAGGGCACCTCAAAGTCTCACCCTTTTCTCAGTATGAAAATCCTAGATTTCCTGTATACTTAAAAAGAGTGCGCACTTTTTGCCAGCAGAGAGAGATGGTTAAAGAGCCATGAAGTGCATGTCACAAAATTGTAGAAGTGGAAGCTTGCACTCCTCATTAGGAAAAATGGTAACACTACAAATCCATACTACAGTAATCACAATGAAAATGTTGTTGCCTTTGATATTGTTACCATGTGAGATCAGTGAAACCAGCAATGGATTCTGATTTGTTGCTATTGACTTTAGTATTTTGCAAATGTAGTTTCTTGTTTGTTTAATATGAAAGCTCTTTATATTTTTGTAGAATATTTTTCAGCCTAAAATTATTTAAATCAACAGAGTCTGCTAAACTACTCAAAATTCCATTTTGTTACCTTTTTTTGTATGCTTTTATTAGGGATGCACCAATACCGATACCAGTATCAGTATGGGTGCTGATACAGAGTATTTTCACAAGTACTTGTGCTCCTGAAAATGCTCTCAATATCAGAAAATGATACTTTTCAGTGTGATTTGCGTCAATTAAAATTTCACTGCAAAAATTAGCATGTGATTTGAACAGGAATGCAATTCCTGTCCAAATCCCATTCAGTTACCACAGTGGGTATATGGGGATGTATACTATGGAAGCAGATGCTCCATATTCTCAGTGGTAGGAGAGAAGAGAAAGCAACGGGCTAGAGGGCTTTTGATTGGTAAGCACTGTCACATTGACGGTGCTGATCAATCAGATGCCATCTAGCCAGTACTGTCATGTGACTGTCTGTCACTCCTGTGCAAGGAGAGGAGAGGAGAGAAAGCTGCAAGGATCTCAAATTCCCAGACCTGTGAAGCAACTTTCTCTCCTCTCCTTGCAGCGATGACAGTACGTGCTCAACGGCACTGTCCATGTGATGGTGCTGACCAATCCAAAACCGTCTAACCTGAACTGTCATCCCTGCAAGAAGAGAAGAGAATGTGGCAGGGATTTCACCCCCCCCCCCACTTTCTTTCCTCTCCTACGACTGAGAATATGGGGTATCTGCTTCCATAGTATATATCCCCACATGCCCACTCTCTGTTACGGGGAAACCTCCCTGTACCACTCCTGGGTTCACACAGGAGCAGTGGGGAAACCACATGCAATTTGGACAGGAATTGCATTCTTGTTCAAATGGCTTGCTATTCTTTGCAGAGCATATTGCATCCATACATTTTGTATTAACGCAAATCACACCGCAAAGTATCAGTAATCAATATTGGCGAGTACTTGACCGAAAGTATTGGTACTCATACTCGTAAAAAAAGGTATCGGTGCATGCTTAGCTTTTATGATAGGCACAGCTATGCATCAAAAGAATTAGGCACCAACAGTGTAACTATAACTTTACTTCAAGAAAATACAAAGCTAAAAATACACTCACTGGTGTAAAATATAAAAGCGCTTATCTGTGACTCAGGATAATTTCCCGTATCCAGGCCAAAGCTTGAGCAAGAATCTATGCCTAAACTACCACCCAAACATTGACCTGAAAGTTGGAGCCTTTCAGCTGTTGGATGCTGCATACTGCACTCATAGTTGGTAAATTAAATTGAACAAATCCCAGGATGTCAGACACCTTACAGCTTCAACTCCTTCACTAGCAATAGTTGGCGGTTTATCCTGGACAGGACTTGATTCTGTGCTACAAATAAGTGCTGTTATTGTATATTACTCTTGCAAGTGTTTTTTTTTTCTTTTTATTGTAAAGCTCATCCCCAAAGGAATTGTATTAGGTCACTCCTGCCTTGCACCTGTGATTATCCACCCTTACCTGGACCCAAGAAAACCAAAACACATTACTTGGTTTAAATAGACTTTATTTAAAGACAAAACCCCAAACCAGAATGGGTTATTTAGACAACAGTTTCCAATACCACAGAAATGCCAAATACCTTTTTTAAGCAACACAATTCACAAGATGTCACTGTTGTTCACCATGTCTGCCTGAGAATCAATCAGTGCAAAACCATGCACTAGGTGGACAGAGAATGATACCAGCTCATAATACAGATAAGCAACAATCCAACACAGTACAGCAATACGAATGACTTTTGCAATACAGCCTACCTTCTGCAGAGATGCTCTGCCTAACAGTTACCGGTGGGATAATGTGGAGAGTCTGCCAGTGATGGGGCACCCTAGGATTGAGCAGTTAATTGAGTAAACAAGATGGTAGTCAGAGGCCTCTCACCACTGATGACTCTGATTCTGGTCCTGAGCAGTCCCTCGGTGACCAAGCATCCTCTCTCTCAAGTTCACTCTCTGCAGTTGTAGCAGGTGGTGGTAGCTGAAAATTGTGCCACTTTGGATAACTGGAACACTGAAATGTAGGATACGACTGGACCATTCTGGAACAACAGTGTGGCACATGAAGCATGCGGTCCTCTCTGCAGACAGTTTCCCCTGCAGCAGCAAAGTCTCTCAGGCTCACTCCAACAGTGGAAACAGCAGCTTCTTCTGTCACAGTAGAATGATATAAAATAGTACAGTCCCTCACTCTGAACTTCCAAAGCACAGTTCAGTAGCAGACAGCCTTCAGTCCCAGAGTGCTATACACAGGCTCTCATGTTCACAGTTGTCTGCATGTGGTCCTGAGTTCACTAGCGCACAGCCCAGAAAACAGCCCAGTCCAGCTCCTTGCTCTGACCAGCACAAAGGAAAATTCTTACAAGGCTCTGTGTAGCAGCAGTCTTGGAGCCTTCAGCCCTGTTCTCTAAGGGTATTCTGTCTATCACACAAGAGAAGGAAAAATAAATCTTGCTGCTGTTTATTTTGTCATCAAGATTTAAAGAGCCCAGCCCAGTGATACATTATATATGCATTTACTTGAATTAAAGTTATTGCTACACTCTTGGTGTACACTCTGCCTTGTGTTGCCCTTAGGTAATTGGTGGAATATTCAAAACCATTATTCAGAGTGGCAAGGTGGTTGTCGTGTCATAAATGGATTTATTATTAGAGTCATGCCCTACTCCTACCTCTTGATTGTTTATTTATTTAAAGGTTTGAATATTTTATTGCATTTGGATATCTTCATCTTTATTGGACTAATTGTAAAAGTATGCACCATATGGACACAATCTACTAATCTTCAGAAAACTAAACCCAAGAACAAATATATTTTAGCTTACCAGTCCTTAGATGTGGGGATGAACCAAATATACCTGGGTTTGCTGGAGTTTGATTCACAGAGCCCAGTGTCACTGATTCCCATGAAGTGTCAGTTAGTGCTAGATTGACCGCCATACTATTACAGTCCCACTATAAACCGCTGATCACCATACTAGTCTAAAAAATAAATAAATAAAGTAAAATAAATACAAATATATCAGTACATATCCCATAGTTTGTAGATGCTATAACTTTTGCACAAACCAATCAATATACACTTATTGGGATTTTTTAACAAAAATATATATATTTATGAAGAAAATAGATTTTTTAAAATTTTTTACTGGATATGTTTTATAGCCGAAAGTAAAACGTATTGTTATTTATTTCAATATTATCATATTTTTTTCATTTATAGCTCAAAAATAAAAACCCCAGTGGCATTCAAATACCATTAAAAGAAACACAACTGTCAGTTAAAGTAACACAGTGCGGTATAGCAAAAAATGGCCTGGTCAGGAAGGGGTAAAATCTTTTGGAGGGCAAATGGTTAATACCGCCTGTGAAGTGGAGCATCTGTACAATGTATCCAATCTAGTACAGGAAAACTGCCATTTACAAAGAAAAAAATGCAATTTAACCACTTGCCCTACAGAGGATTTACCCTCCTTCCTGACCAGGCCATTTTTTGTGATATGGCGCTACGTTAGTTTAACTGCCAATTGCATGGTCATGCAGCGCTGCACCCAAATTAGATTTACATCCTTTTTTTCCCAAAAATAGAGCTTTCTTTTGATGTGCTATAAACAAAAAATGACTGACAATTTTGAAAAAAACACTACATTTTTTACTTTTTGCTATTAACCACTTGCCTACCGAGCACTTATACCCCCTTCTTTACCAGGCCAATTTTCAGCTTTCAGCGCTGTCGCATTTTGAATGACAATTACGTGGTCATGCAACATCATACCCATATGAAATTTGTATCATTTTTTCTCACAAATAGAGCTTTCTTTTGGTGGTATTTACTTGTCACTTTTTGCGCTATAAACAAAAAAAGAGCAAAAAATGTCTTTGTTTCTATTATAAAATTTTGAAAACAGGTAATTTTTCTCCTTCACTGATCTGCGTTGATGAGACTGCACTGATGGGCATTGATAGGCAGCACTGATGGGCACTGATAGGCGGCACTGATGATGGGTGCTGATAGGCGGCACTGACTGGCAGCACTGCTGCGCACTGACAGGCAGCACTGCTGGGTGGCACTGACTGGCGGCATTGCTGGGCTGCACTGATGGGCACTGGTGGGTGACACTGGTGGGCACTGCTGGGCACAGGTGGGTGGCACTGCTGGGCTCAGGTGGGCGACACTTCTGGGCATTTGTGGGCGGAACTGGTGGGTGGCACTGCTGGGCACCGATCATCGATCCCTGCTCTGACAACTGCTGGTTCTTGGCAGTACTTTCCTCACGCTGTCGTGCAGCCGAGAACCGGCAATTGCATTTCCCAGTGATCAGCGTGTCATTGGAGACAGCTGATCACATGGTAAAAGGACGCTGCGATTGGCCTTTCACCACATCACCTGATCAACTGTGTCCATAGGACACAGCGATCATGGAGATCGCCGGGTGCGCACCCAGAACTGGCCTGCCGCAGTGCAGCCATCATTTGGCTACCTGCAGTCGGCAACTAGTTAAACATGTCCAGTAAAAAAATTTAAAAATCAAATTTCGTCATAAATTCACACCAAAATGTATTCTGCTACATGTCTTTGCTAAAAAAAAATCACAATACATGTAAATTATTTGGTTTACATGAAAGTTATAGCGTTTCAAATTGCGGTGTATATATACTAGAAGTGGTTAAATGGCTGGGAATGATAGCTTTGATCACTTCTGTTTGTAAACAAATGGCCGGGGATTCCATGCATCTTAGTATACCAGCCGTATACCTTTATATCCTAGGCAAGGATCTGATATAGATGTTAATGGAAGACCCCCAGAAACCATACCAGACCTTTATCTAAGCATGCAGCCTGGCAGGTTAGGAAAGGAGCAGGACCAGTATGCCTTCCCCCCTGAACCATTGTCTGTGTCATTGTCCAATTATGGCCATGTGGCCATATTTGGTTAGTAATGTTACACTTTCCCTGCCCCTTTGTTTACATGGCCAGGGATTTTCATCCAGTAAATGAATGGGGCTAGGTGGCATCACTGTTTGCTGAGAACACAATATTGTAAGTACTGGCAATCGCCAATTCGTTATTAACCGTTGCCAATTCGGAAGCTTAGATTTCAGTGATTGAAATATTGGTATTTTATATGGTGTTTGGCTTCCCCATAATGGGCTAAAAGTCTGGTGTTTGGTTGAATACCAAACAGCAGTGAATCTTCAGATCAAACCTTGAGCTTATCGCTACTTAGATGCAGTGGCTGCATTAATTTATTTTTTTTTTTGGAGATAGAATGGAAATGAATGAATGCATGTTTGACTTTGCAGGTACAGTAGAAAAGTGAGTGTAGCCACCTCAGAACTGAGTGTTTTAATCGCAGGATTACCAGTCTAAAATAAAGAAGAAAAACATAAAAAAAGAAAGGTGATGCAGCCACCACATCAACAGGCTGTAAAGCTGCAACATATTACATTTTTGTTTTCAAGTATAGATATGTTTTAAAATATATACCACCAAACAACCTGAACTATGGAAGAAATAGTAGATTATTTTTGGAGTATAAAGACTGTCTATTAGCTGATAACAAGTTCCCCAATTTTTTGATCACTGTACAGGTTACCAGTGGTTTGCATTGAATCACTCTTGCTCCCTGTCGTAGGCTGAATAAGCATTTGTTGACTCTTACTTTTTGCAATATGTCTGATCAGTTGTCCGGGTAGCTGATATCTTTCAGATAAAGAGAAGCTGTATATGAACTTTTTAAAATGAATTAAACCTTTTCAATGTACCCAAAGCAATATCATGATGTCATGTGATGCACAGCTGCTGAGAACATTTACTGTAATGCAATATTTAATTTTTAAATTTTATTTCTGGAGCTTATGCTTCTGAAAATCTCTAAGTACTTAGCTTCCTATAAGGACAAAAATATTTCAGAATATCAGAGTTGAGCCTTTTTAAATCCTGCAAGCAGACTGATTTAATTTGTAGCTTTGTTTTGACCACTTGTGACCTCAAATACATTATTTAATCTGTCTGACTTCTTTGAGTATTTTTCACCTTTGCCTTGTTATTTGCAAGACAGAGTTGTCTACTTGCCCTTTTAAGACAGGATATATTAATCTTACTGTGGATTTAAAATTAGTGGCATAGCAAATTCAATACTGCATATCTGATGCCATTTACTATATCCATAAATGTCTGTGAAATAGTTATTCCTGTTTCTTTCTTTTTTTGTGGCATCGTCAAATGACTTATAAAGTAGAACTATGTGTGTATTTGGGGGGGGGGTCCAGATTTCAGCTGCAACATCAATCAAACAAACCTAACAATAGCATGACCTGTTCTGTAGGGGGTCAATTTTCTCAGCATGTTTTCTAGTAATTTAAGTAACTAGACAAATTGTTTAAAAATAACCAAAATATTTTTAAAGATTGAAAAAGAAGGATTTTTTTGCAACACAGTATCCCTTGGCAAATCTTACACTTATAATATGAAAAAGTGCAGCGCTAATAAACAAATTAAATGTGCTATATCATAGACTGGCCACACCCTCAAATAGACAGTATGAAGTCCATAGGAACAATGTCTGGTAAATGACAAATGGATGAAATGGTGACTTTGTTACTCCCACTCGTCCCACTGAGGCACTCGTCAAAACCGTGTAGGAAATATAAGAAATGCACACTCACCAGATGCGCATTAGGTAAGCGCAATATTAATAGACCACCCTGAGGCCCAGAGGAGAGTCACTCATATAAGCTGACCCCCATCGCAGATTCCACCAGTAGAGAAGATCTCTCGAGGCGCCAGTATTGTGGGACAGCCTGTCCAGTGTGAACTGCACCTTCCACAGGATAAGAGGGGACCTCTGGCTATTAATATTGCGCTTGCCTAATGCGCATCTGGGGAGTGCTCATTTCTTATATTTCCTACACGGTTTTGACGAGTGCCTCACTGGGAGTAACAAAGTCACAATTTCATCCATTTGTCATTTACCGGGCATTGTTCCTATGGACTTCATACTGTCTATTTGAGGGTGTTTCCAGTTTCTGATATAGCACATTTAATTTGTTTATTAGTGCTGCGCTTTTTCATATTATATATATTCAAGAGGTTATATGGTTTCCTTGTAGTGTATCAGCAACTTATGTTCTCATCATCTTAGCGCTCGCTGAATCACCTTTAAAATCTTACACTTATAATCCCTAAGTGCATGTTCACTTCGCTGCTGCATACAAAGTTTGGGCTATCACCGCCACTGTTCTACAATGAGGGCCCCCCAGAAGAGAACATTGGCAGCACTTGCAGATTTCACATGATTAATTAGTAGGGATAAGTGAATCTTCCTGGGTTTGCTTCTCTAGCGGTTGACATATATTGCTACTCAGTTCTGTCCATTTTGTAGGGTTAATAAGCAAGCAAGTCTGGGATGCCAGACACTACCATGGGGGACATGTACCAACACCAGCATTTTCAAAATAAATAAATTACATATAATTTCAAAAATAAAAAATAGTATGTCTCCCTACAGAGAATTGTCAACTACACACACTATGGGTGCTATAAACCCACCCTTCTTTTTTTCTTTAGAATGATAGTGTGTTATCCATTCCTTAAAATTATTGGCTCTCGTGAAACAGCTGGCCAGGGAAAAGGCTATGCACTGCTTTATATGTTCTTCTTTATTTTTGGCAATGAGCCTACAAACTTTTCAGCCAAAAGTTTGTGACTCGTAAACTCATGGTAGCAGCAAATCAGAACCTTCTTCCTAATAACAAGGGTGGCAAATGTCCTTCTGCATCCTGTACCCATATTTGTATACCCTAAAAGAGAAGTCTTTGCAAAACCTACCCTACACTTAAGACAACGTAGAAAATTAAAAAAGAAGCATTATTAATATACTGTACTTCAGAAAAGCACAAGGCAACATAATAAATAGACTGGGGGCAAAAGTGCATGACAAAAGGGTGAAACCTTGAATTCAATTCACCATCTTGGTGTCCTCTGTGCAACAAATTCTATTCTCAAATGGAACATGTATTTGTAAGAGCATTAATCTCGGCATGACATCCTGAAAGAACTATGGAAATTTGATATTGTATAGGTATAATGGTTCCAGCATCAGTCAACAAGCTTCTTTTGAAGCTGTGAAATGACTTGCAAATTTTTATGTCTGTTTACAGTATCAAATCTACTATTCAGAAAATACTTAATAATTCATAAGTAACATTTCACTGCCACTGTTGTTTCTGCAGCTCTTTCCCCTATGTCAAATCATTTGACACTTTTTAATTCCAGAAAATCATTGACATAAAAGATGGTCTGCCCCTCTTCACCTTTGATTTTTGCTCTATTAGAGGTTCATAGCCTCAAGCTGGTCACAAATATTCAATGTTATTACTCGATCTGGACTAGTGAGTTGTAGGTTTCCCAATAAATTATTTACTTAACAAAGAGCAGATACTAGTATATTTTCCATTTACATCAAACAGATGATATCTGTTCTATGTTCAACTGCAAATATACCCAGGTTGTCACTTTAATGTCTGTCACATTTCAGAGCACTGCAAAGTGTTTCTATTGTAATAGTGCTCTGAGACCTCACACTCCACATCTTCAGATTGTAGTTCATATAATGTTTTGTCTAAATAAATATTGTCTTATAAGGATTTCCATGAAACAAGAAATGATGTTGTCCATAGGTGTCATTCACCTGTGCTATAAACATGACAGTTGAGACATGGATGCGCAACACTTGGATGACACCTATGTGTTTTTTAAGGTTTTAAAAAGAGGCGGGAGACCTGATGTATAGATATTTAACTGGCATGTGTATGTGTAGGGTAAATGATTACGAGATCCCTATTAGCCAGAGTAAGCAATGCATCTGGCACTGCACTTTAAGTGGGCCTTTACTCCTAAATATCCTTGTTACTAGCATCTTTTAATTAAACTATCAGATTTTCGCCCTATATTAAGGATACACCAAGTACACATACTCTGCATTGAGGTTGAGCATGTTTTCTCTCCTGTTGCCAGAGCAAAGGATCCCATGAAAGCAATACTCCAGTCTCGGATAAGAAAGCGGACAAAGCGGACAGTCCAGTGACAATGTACAAATGCTAAGGAGATTGTGTTAGCACAAGCAGAAGCTCAAGCTCTTTGTACATTAAAAGGAGATTGGGAGACAGTTTAGTATTGCATCAGCAACTAATGACAGAAAGTTTGAACATTGCTGCATTATGAGGCAAAGGGGGTTCCAGTTAAAAAAAAAATTAGAGGAACTTAATTTACTGGTTGAGCATTCCTGCATCTCTGTTTACCTTTTGTGCTGTTATACCTGCTGATGTATTTTTCCAGAGCACATGGCTGTAATTTTGATTTTGCACATTTCTTTAAACATTTTTCCATGTTTTCAGTGGCTGTGAGCACTGAGCGAATTTTTTAGAACCTCTTCTGGAACCAATACTATAGGGAGTTTGAGTAGTGCATGTGTATTGTGTAGGTGTATATATAGTATTAACAGAATATGGGTCCTCCATGGTCACAGTTCCCTTATAGAGAGGATGCTAGCAGGGGTGGACTGACAACTCATGGGACCCCGGGCAATAGGGGACCATGGGGCCCTTATGTCCTTGCCCAAACTCAAAAAAGTCTATGAAAAAGGTACCAGGGGCATCTCTTGGGGCCCCCTACTGACCCCGGGCCCTCAGGCAGTGCCCGAGTTTCCAAATGGTCAGTCCGCCCCTGGATGCTAGTCTTTATGCCTAGTGTTGCAGGCAGAGGGCAAATACTTAATTTTAATTTATATTTTAAAAGTGATAAAAATATAGTGGAAAGAAAAAAAAAATCTCAAGAAACCAGAACACACATGGAGATATGCAACAGAGATAGTTTATCATCACTCTCAGGGGTCAGGCTCAGAGACCAGTAAGCTATAGCAGTAGGCCAGTAGGATACATATACAAGCAGGTCATCCAGGAGGATTACATGGGCTCACCTGAGGTGCTGGGTCTAAGCACTAACTGGTATTCACCAGAGCTCCTGATGGTGGAGATGGGGTTTGCTGCATGTTAGTACCAGGTTGCAGTCCTCAGGAGCACGTCAACTGGAAGGTGAGCAAGCCGGGGTCCAGTAGCCAATATAGCAGGTAAGGATCAAGCAGAAGTGTAGTCAGTAAAAAAGGCAAAGGTCAGTAGCAAGAGGTTTCAGGTTGGGATCAAGTAGAAGCGTAGTCAAGGAACAAGCAAAAAGTCAGTAACAAGAGGTAGTACAGACAAGGACAGTTGCAAGTAGAGAAAGGAGGAAGATATCAGCAGGAGAGAGCACAATAATCTGGCAAACAGGAAGTGCAGTGACATGGCCTAAATTAGGAAGTTCATGGGAGGAGAAATGAATTCAAGGTCAACAAGAAACAAGAGACAAGGCAAAATTGTCCTAAGAAAACAGATAGGGAGCTGTCTAGCATCTCAGGACACAGCAAGAAGAGCTAAAGCCAGACACTACAAAGGTCGCAGGTTAGGATCCGGACCCTGGCACTTATCTTTTACTATGCAAAAGCATGTTCAGCACTTTAAATATTTAGTTTCATTAAGTGCTAGGGGTCTATTTATAAATATTTCTACACAAGATTCACCCGGTTTTCCAATGAAATCAAATGAAACGTGTGACTCATGGGTGAGAGGTGTGTAAAACTTGTGTGAAAAACTGTTAATAATAGACTCCCTAAACTACCAGCTGTCTTAAGTGATTGCTGCAAAATGCTAACCATATTGTTTAGTCCAGGACTCATAATTTGCATTTGGATAATACTAATAATATGTTGAACTGTATACATGCACGTTACGAAAAATGGTTTTAAACCTGTCATATATATTTTTATAAGTGAAATCCTTTCCTTCCATTCAAATCAGTTGCAAATTAACATGGGTGACAGTGGCTGCATATGAGCATGGAGAAGCATAATGATCCACTATAAACATGCAGGGGTGTATTTACTGCATGTACATTTGTCCTATAGAAATGCTGGCAAAATCCAATGTTTATAGGCTATTTTCTTTCCAATTCAGATGTTCTTCATTCCTAAGTATAGTTTGAATTAAAAAAATACAGCTGGAGCCAATGATCATAGCAAATAGATATTTATTACTGGTGATTTTACCAGCTACACACTTTCTAAGAAAACAATGCTCACTTACCTTACTGTATCAATGGAGGAGGAGCATTGTCACCCTAGAATTCCTCATCCTCACCATGAGAATTATTATCCACAGAGATAGCCAGGAACAATACTAAATACTGTGAGTCTAGCACAGACAGAGAGCACAAAATTTACAATATTAACTCACAAGATTTCTGGCAGGATCTTCCTTTTTTTTCCATACTTATCGAACAGAAATAACAAAACATTTTGCATTGGAATAGTTACTAGATCAGAAGGGAAAAAATAAGAGAAGCTTGTTATGATTTACGAACATTTTGAAATGATAGAAACTACCTTCTTCAATTTCCCACTGATCACTATTGCTTGATAAGTCTGCCAATCATAGTTATCAGTTATGAGCTGATCATATGTTTTAGGTTCAAGGCAGGTTTCTAACATTACAGAAGTCTGAATTCCAAATCTAGACCCTACTGAAATTTAAAGGAGCAAAGTGTTGGAAATCAGTTCTGGATATTTTCTAGGCTGTTAGGCAATGTATTGCCAAACAAATGACAAGGGCAACTGAGCACTATCCTCATGATCATGCCCCCCCTTAAGAAAAGGTTTTATAAATTCCATTCCACATTAAAAATACAAAATTTATTTAAATAACATGCCCAGGCATGTCTTTAACCTGGCTGTGAAATGGCACTATGTACTATGTATACACCCTTCTACAGAAAAACCAATACACAGAAAGAAATGCCATTTAAAGGATAGATTTCCCTTTGGGGACATGTTACATGTTCCACCTGTTTTTAGATCCCCTCCCCACCTGTGACAGCAGTATGGAGAAACGTTCCTCATACAAGTTGTCAATTTTTAAAAACAGGGTGCTCAAACGGGGCTCCACCCACATGGCCACATCATTCATTCACAGAGTTCTGTGAATGAATGAACTACAAGTACCAACATTCGTTTCAGATGTCGACTTGTAGTTCTCAATGAAATATTCTTCCTGTCAGTGTATCTGCTTGGCCCTGCGGGATGTATGGGTAAGCAGATATACTGACAGATCTGCAGGAGACCTGCATGGCACCAGTAATCTGCTGACCGCTGGTGCAATGCTTTACAGGCTCCTACAACAAAATATAATAAATGCACATTTTTTACCTGCAAAAAAATGTGCATTTATTATTTTTTTGTCAAAAGGTGAACGTATCCATTAAATTGCTGGCACATGACCGCTTCAGCCACTTTAACAGGGGATTCCATTCATTTATACTAGACCTTTATCAGACCATTATTATGTTGATTTGGACAAGGGACCATTATTTTTAAAGCCCCCCCAAAAACTGGGCTAGGGTTGTAGGTGGCTTTTTCCAATTATGTGATCCCAAATAAGTACCCAAATTCATTCACAAAAAAATATATAGTATAGTGTTTGTCCTTAAATGAAAAAAAAAGTTCCATGATGTAAATCCACCATCATTCATGTTGTCCAGTGATTGTTTGGGTTTTTGGAGGGCCCTTTCCTTTTCTTCTTATTTTTTGCATAGGGGCCCCCTTAAAACTCATGCCAGACCCATAGCGGCTGCATGCCTCTTTTTTGTTTTTTTGTGGGGTTTTTTTGCTTGGGGTTCTCTCTTAAAAGCCATACCAGACCAAAAGGGCCTGGTATGAAATTTTGAAGAACCTCGTGTCATTTTTCTTTTTAAACTATCCCAGCTGCTTTGTTTTTATAGCTGTGGATTCCTGGCCAGTAAATGAGTGGGAACAGATGATGTCACTGGTTGCTAAAGAAATGCTGGGTGCTGGCACCTGCTGCTTCCTAAACAACCTTCACAGTAAAACAAGGAAGCTATGATATATAGTGGTTGGAGAATAACTAGCTACTCTACATGAAGTTCTGCTTCTGCATCCCTAGTTTTTAGGAAACTGGTGAAAAGTGTCGTAATAGGGTACTAAAATCTGGGGTTCCCAGTGAGGTATGTGTGAACACATACTGTAGATGCCTGCTGTACATGTCAGGATTGTTTTCGAAAGTTTCTAGTTACTGAAGGTTCACTTTAAATCCATATCTTTTAACAAGATGCCATATGATTTTCTGCACTGGTAATTCAGTATTGTCAAACAGCAGTTATAGTTTTCCACAAGGCTATACTCTTAAACCTATGAATCTAAAAGAGAATCCACAGTAATTTCAGCTGGATTCTGATCTTTCAAATCAACAGCTGTAGAGTCTAGATAAGTGGAATGAAACATGGATATTCAGTTTCGAAGGCTGAATATCATTCCGTGCACCGCAGCCAGTAATTGCCTTATCTCCATAAAGTCATTGCAGTCAAGTAAAAGGCTAAAATCTGCGTAAAGAATATTACAGTACCTTATCGTATTAGAGCCTTTAGTGAAGAAGAAATAGCTTAATAGACATGCATCCTCACACATAAGCTGTATTGTGCAATTAAGGTAAGTCTTGTTTGCATTATAATTCATAGGGCATCACAGGTTTTGGTATTCTATTTTACCTAGAGTGTAAACTGCAAATAATCCCCTCATTAGCTAATCTGAATTTTCTAGTTCTTAAAATAGATGTGCTTGATTCACTGAAAACAAATTTCAACCAGGTTGACATCTCTTACAAGGGCAACTATAGTGGAAATTCAAGCAGTACACAGAACGCTGTTTACCATATTCTGGGATATGAAATGCAGGACCTTTTTTCCGATTAAAGTGCAATTCCAGGCAACAAGTGGAAGCAATTTAGCACAGTTGCAGTGTATACTTGAGAGTGTTGGCAGCTCACCAGATGTTTTCACCTGTTTCCTGGAATTACGCTTTAACATTAAGAAGCAAATCATATATATCCCCAGTTTGGATATCGCTAGCCTCTTGCGTGTGTACAGAAATAATTAATAGAAAACAAACTATTATGAAACAAAGACACCTGCTATAACAATTACTGTCTTATTTATTTCTTACACATTATTTACAATATCTTGCTCATTTAGCACTTCAGCTATTTCACTATAATTCATTAAAGCATACAGTTAGGTCAATATATATTTGAACACAGGCACAATTTTCATACTTTTGGCTCTGTATGCCACCAGAATAAATTGAAATGAAACAATCCAAATGACTTTCAGCTTTAATTCAAGGGGTTGAACATAGATATCCAAGTACAAATTAAGAACTGCAACCGTTTTTATACAATACACAGTCCCTTCATTTTCAGGGGCTCAAATGTAATTGGACAAATAAATATAATCATAAATAAAATGTTCATTTTTAATATTTTGTTGAGCATCCTTTACTGGCAATGACTGCCTGAAATCTGGAACCCATGGACATTACCAAAGACTGGGTTTCTTCCTTTCTGATGCTTTGCCAGGCTCTAACTGCAGCTGTCTTCAGTTGTTCTTTGATTGTGGGGTTTTCTGCCTTTAGTTCGCCTTCAGCAAGTGAAATGCATGCTCAATTGGGTTGAGATCAGGTGATTGACTCGGCCATTGCAGAATATTCCAAGTCTTTTCCTTCAACAGCTCCTGGGTTGCTTTTGCAGTGTGTTTTGGATCATTGTACATCTGTACTGTGAAGCGCTGTCCAATGAACTTTCATGCATTTGGCTGAATCTGGTCTGATTGCAGAACACTGCAGAATTCATCCGTCTGCTTCTGTCTTCTGTCACATCATCAATAAACACCAATGACCCAGTGCCACTGGAAGCCATGCATGCCCATGCCATCACACTGCCTCCACCATGTTTTACAGATGACCTTCTGTGCTTTGGATCATGAGCTGTTCCAAGCCTTCTCCACACTTTTTTTTCTTCCTGTCATTCTGGTACAGATTAATCTTAGTTTCTTCCATCCAAAGAATGCTTTTCCAGAACTGGTCTGACTTTTTTAGATGTTTTTTGTCAAAGTCTAATCTGGCATTTCTATTCTTCAGGATTACAAAAAGTTTGCACCTTGTGCTGAACTCTCTGTATTTACTCTCATGAAGTCTTCACTTGATTGCAGACTTTGACAATGATATGCCCACCTCCTGGAGAGTGTCCTTCACTTGTCTTGATGTTGTGAATGGGTTTTTCTTTACCATAGAGAGGATCCTGTGATCATCCACCACTGTTGTCTTCCGTAGACGTCCATGCCTTTTTATGTAGCTGAGGTCACCACTGCATTTTTCTTTCCACAGAATGTACCACATTGTTGATTTGGGCACTCCTAATGTTTCTGCTATCTCTCCGATGGATTTGTTTCATTTTTGAAGCCTTACAATGGACTGTTTTACTTGCATGGAAAGCTCCTTTGAACGTATGATGCAGGTTCACAGCAATAGATTTCAAATGCAATCCACTCCAGACCTTTTACCTGCTTAATTTATGAAGAAATAACAAAGGAATAGCCCACACCTGGCCATAAAACTACTCTTAAGAGCTATAATTCCTAAGCCCTTCCTCCAATTGGATGTACTTACCCTCAAATTAAACTTTAGAGTGTGCACCTTTCAGCCCATATCCATTATATAACTATAGCTTGAATATGTTTTGGTAAGCACTTGAAAAAAACTAAACAACTAATTGTGCCTGTATCCAAATACATATGGACCTAACTGTATGTACCTTCTCCCTCCCCTTTAAGATTGTAAGCTCTAACGAGCAAGGCCTTCTGTTTCCTCCTGTATTGAATTGTATTGTACCTGTACTGTTTGCCCTCACATTGTAAAGAGCTGCACAAACTGTTAGAGCTATAAAAAAAAATCCTGTATTATAATAATAATAATAATAATAGTAATAATAATGTAACTCATAACCCTAAAATTTCATGCAAGACAGTTTCAGTATTTTTAAATCTGAAGCTCTCATTGAAATAATAACTTATGATCCTATCATGAAGATTTTTTTCCTTAAGTACTTCCTGTTATAGGGTGACAACGCTCTGTCCCTGTCTCCCAATTGCTCTCTGACATTGTCATCCTGTCATAAGAAATTCTGATGGCACCTATGTGACAGTTTAAACACACATTATACAGGCAAGGTTTATTGTTGACAGCAAACTGGCCCTAAAAAATTACATTAAAACCCATGCATGCTGGCACGAAGTGGCTGCCAAGGACCTACTCGAAATAAGCAGCTGAAATGCAAAGAAGGATGAAAAAAAGCTGAAAATATGTATTTTCTTAAAATTAAAAATGGCAACTCTTGAATACACAGTACTTCAGTAAAATAAATGCCATCTAATTAGAGTTTACTTTAAAACACTGGGTAAATATTTTAAGATCAAAAAACAGCATTGTGCTTTTTGCAACCTAAGTCTTTAAAGAAAATATACTACAAATTTGCTACACCTTTATGTCAGTGCCAAGTGCCAAGATAAGTGGTGAAGTCAAAACATTTAAACAATAACAAAAAAAGGCAAAACATCTATTATTTTTCAATGGAGGTGATTAAATTGATTGGCTGAGTGTTTACAGTGGATTCAACTGATTCACATTTAAAAATGTGCCTGAATGCAGATGTAACACTACCCCCTTAGGGATTGCTGATGAATTTGTGTCCCCTATAGTCCTGCACAGCCAGTCAATTAGCATTGGCCACACAAGCTTTCATCTGTAGACAGAAATCAGGCCTTGAGAGTTGGTTTTGTAATTTTATTGAGGGGATTAAACTTGGATGGGGTAATGGGTGTATAGGATGCCCAAGGGAACCGATAATTGAGGACAACTTCCTGAGTGCTAGCCAGCAGCTCCAGTTGTACCACCACAGATCCTAGATGAACTCGTCTTCACCCAGCAATCTGGAAACGTTCTTCCTGAGCAGGCGATCTGGCTCCTGTTCCTTTTAAATGGGTAACAGTCACTAGCAGAGGGCTAATCTGGTTTCCCAACAGAGTGCTCCTTCCCCTATCTGCCCAGGGGGTGCAGATGTACTCACTCAGATCCTCTCCTGTACCACTTGCAGAATGGCTGCTGCTACCAGGCCTATCAGCTGGGCCACTCCTTCCCTGCTATATAGGTGGTCCTCACTGGGGGTCAGTGAGTCCTGAGCTTTCCTCCTTTCCAGCTCCAGACTCAAAGGCAGACCCTGTCCCACTAGGCCTCCTGGCAGCCTTCTTCCTCCAGCCTCACGTCTTCATGCTCCACACTTCTCTCCCACCACTGCAGTCCTGCTACTGAGCATGCTTTCCCACTTTTAAGCAAGTCTCGGCACCTTGCCAAGCCTCCTGTTGGTGATTGGCTGAGGTCCCTCAAGATTTTAGTCACCCACTCCTCAGATCCACCCACTGCCTCCAAGGCCTTCCTCCGAAAGCATCAGAGCAGGGGGAAATTCCAGAGGGGCTGGCCTGTAAAATCTCTCAGTTCTGACCAGAATTTGACCCCTCTGGCTATCTCACCTGAGCTTCTAACCAGCTCCTCATTAACCTTTAGGGTCTAGCTCCCCCTAGCTAAACTAGGAGGGTGCTACAGAGAATTTGCCTGGTTTGTGCCAGTGCACAGGAGCTAGGGGTTGATGAAGATTTTGTATTACAGGCTAAAGTATACAGAATATTTTAGGCTCCAATGGTAGGCCTTTCATGGCTGTTTGGTTTTGTTTGGCTTTTCTTGTGAGACTTTGGCTTTCTTTCTGCCAATGTCTGCAATCACTTAGTATTGTTTGTACCATTGTCTGTGTTCCCATTGCATATATTTTCCATACTTTTCTGTTCCCCTGGCACTGTTACAAAAATTTAGGTGGGGGTGAAATTACCAATAAAGACATAAGCAGCAACAAATAATCTTTTTTTTCGATTGCAGAAGTTTCAAAAAAATTTTGGTGTTTTTTGTTAGTGTTGTTCATGTCCCTACTGAGATGTGTTTTGGTTTTACTGGAACTGTGGAAAATTTTATCAGAGGGGACAAAGCTTATGAAGGATTTGCTTTGGTGTGCTGTAACAGCTAAATTCAGTCAAGCATTGATACTCCAAATGTTTATTTTAATAGTTTTGTCAACTTTATGAATGTTCACTCTTCCCATTACAACATCTTAAAAAGATAATGGGCAAGAGAGAAATTTCTTTGTTATATACCCTAAAGGTTTATTGTGAAACACTGTTTTATGGTGAATTTTTTTTAACCAAGAAATGGCTCAAACTAGGCAAGCTTTAGGCAGAACAACATTTTTTTGCACATTCGGTTAAGGTTTTTAAGTAGTGGAGCTTTGATCCTCTAAATAATACCTGACACACTAGACAAATTTGTGGATATCCTTAAAGCAAGTGCACGGCTGATAGCAGCCTCTATACACCTGTAAAAACAGCAACCCAATGCCCCTAAAACCGTGGATAAGTAATGTGGGGCTTCATGTGAAATTTAGCTGTTCCCCACTGACCCTGAACTAGTAAATAGTTCTTATGAACACTCAATCCAGAGAAAGAAGCCTGCACAATGGCATATGTCATTGGCTTGATGAGTTTTATTAATGCAGAGTATTACAGGCACAAATAAGTCAACAGGTTTCAGCCATACAGGCCTTATTCATTTATAGTAAACAGTCCTTACCTATAGAATATGAAAGGAAAGAAAAAGGGAACATATTGATTTTGTCTTGAAAGAAAGTATGATGTTTGGATGTTATTTTACAATTATAAAAGTAAGTTAATCCCAGAAAATTCAAAAATAATGGGTTTGTTCAGCAACCAACAAGCAATATAAGGCACAAGCATGATGTAAATAGTGCAGTTTCTTCAACTAATAATTATAGCAATGAAAACTCCTTGCTGATTACAAGCTTTGTAAAATTTCAGTTTTACATGGGTATACCTATGTTAACCATAAGCTTTCTCAGTTGACTGGATATAAAAAAACAAAATATTAAAGTGGAACTATACTCACCTTGGACCCAGCCCTGCAATGTCACGGAGCTCCCTGCCAGTCACTGACATCCTTGGGCAGCTGACGTCCGGGTCTCGATCGCTGGCCACTCTCATTGGAGACATCACTCCTGCACATGTGCGAAAGTGAGGTCAGATCCAGCATTACCAAATTTCTACAATGAGCTGCTCATGGGCAACTCACTGTACAGGGGCAGACAGGTAGGTAAGTAACTTTAATGCAGAAGAGATGAAGCATATCTCTTCTGCATTAAAAATCCTGCCTGTTCACCCTTTTTTTTTTTTTAGCTAACATTCCACTTTAAGATGCAGTATACCATGCTGGCCAAAAAATAAAATACATTTCAGTCCAAACCATAATATAGAAGAAAAGTACTATGCAATCCTTTTAAATAACCTTGAAAGTGTTAGCAGACTATGGTTCTATCTATTTTCTTTATCTACATCTAGAGTAAAAGCATTTTATACATAATTAGTATTTTCCAGATTTTGTTTTAAAAATTTTTTGGAAATGTTATTCTGAAGCTTTGAGGGAGGCAAGCATATATCCTGTAAGTTACACATATAGATATACTGAAAGAAAGTGCAGGAATTCAGTTCTCTCAGCTGTTTATTGTGAGAACTTCTTTTTTTCACAGAATTCAAGTCTATAGCTGATCTTGGCTATATTTTAAAAACTGTTTATACAGTCTAACTATAAAAGCCATACAAGTTTATTACTGTTATCACATAAAAACAGTATCTGCTGATTATCTGTTTTGTCAGTTTTTCTTCCATAAGGAAAAGATAATGTACTGTACTGTATTTCAGTTCAAATTGTAAAGATTTGGTTTGCTTGCAACATGAGAGATAGTTAGGGCATGCAGGTTACATTTGTTTTCCTCTAAAAAAAAACTAGTGTAGTTCTGTTTTAGCAATAGAAATTGTAGAAAATTGAAAAATAAATTACCAAATGTGACAGTGTTATAGTAATTTATAGATGCTTATTTTAATGTGACTTGTACAATTAAATATAAACCTAACTCATAACATCATCCAAACCTAAAAGTTGCAAATGGTCCTACATCCTTCTGGGACCTATGATGCTGGGATTACCTAGGCGATACCTAGGTACCTGTCAAAACTTGGTAGCCCCCCCTCAAAAAAAAATAATATGCCAAATATGGTAGAGGAAGTAGTAGAGGACTTAAAGTGGAACTTCCCCTTTTGAGTGAAGTTCCACTTTAATATCTGGTTGTACAGTTTCTGTATTATCTCCTTTTTAGATGTGCCAAAATTATGCAATGTGAGGGCCTACCAAAAACAGTTGACATCCAAACAAGCAGGTCTTTGCAAACATAGTTGTTGGTAGATCTAAAGAAGGCTTTACCATACCAAAGTCATTTACGGATTTGGGTTTGGGTTCAACATGAGTCCCAGGCTGCTCGCAGTTTAGCAAATGGGTGATTACATTGATTACATATTTGGCCATTTCTCCTGCCCCAACACCTGGCAAATGTTTTACATAATCATCAGCCAAAAGTCTGTCATTTATGGCCCAAGTGGCCTTTCTTTGTAAAAAAATGTCCTAAGTCACCCAGGTGACTTTTTTTGCTTGCTTCTTTTAGGGTCAACACACATTGCTATCATCAAAGTTTACTATCCCTTTAGGGTCCATCAAAAATGTATAAAAAAAACCTTACACAGGCACTTAGTTGTGCTGTCCAAGAAAAGGGGGACCAGCAAGAGTGTGCTTTCCCCTACTGCAAGGAGGTGGCAAAGCCTGGCAGATCTTGTTTGAACACCAATATACTTCCCAATGTAGAGGCAGAAAAAAATCTTATTGTTGCACAAAAATATTTTTCTCTTTGAAAAAAAAAACTAATGTAGAAGTATTCATGTGACAATTCCAAAAGCAGAACACATGCATGCACATTTTTTTTCTTCATGAAAAAATCACAAGAAAGTTTGTAGACCATATAAAAGTAAATTATCCAAACTTAGAAACTCAACAGATATGCAAAAATTCAACAATATGATATGGAAAGTCATAACACCTTTCATGCATCACATCTAGAGTATTTTTATTTATTCAAGTGTCACTCTCTATGCATTATCACTAGTTTTGTTACTTAGCAACCAGATATATAGCTGAGTTCTGCAAATCCATGTAAAGCAGAGTCTTAAATTCAGTTACTTACAAACTACAGTTTTAATAATGGCTCTACAAGTCTTTACTGAATTCTGAATTTGTTTTGCAAAAACGCCTTTATGTTCGCTATGTTCTAATTAGCATCTTAAACTGTTGTTTTCTTGTTATGCTATAGATGGTAGTAATAGTTAGACCCTTTGACTATATCAGGTGAACACATCAGGTAAACTCTGTCTTCACAGATAATTAATATTTAATAGCAGTTGGTAATCATGTCCATACAGATTTTTTTTGCACTGTGAAATTCCTTTTGGTATACATGTGAACTCTTCATTCATTTCATTGTAATGTCAGATACTTTTGCATCTCCTTGTTCTCTGCAGAAATGGAGCATCCATAGGGAAGGTTGGTTACCTTTAAAAGTAAAGCTTTAGGCTTCATGTACATGAGCAGCTCCTAAACTCGAGTTTGGGAGCTTTTGGCATTTTTTTTACCAAAGCTCCTAAACTCAACTCCATAAAAGCCTGTGTGTCCATGTACACATAGGCTTTTAGCAGGGTTTAGGAGCCAGCGTGTTTAGGTGAGGTTAAACCTGCCTTTCCTGAGCGTGGAAGAATCATCTTCAGGATAGGAACGTTTTGACTGCCGACAGCGGGAAACCACAAAATGCGGCAAAATCACGGTTGCCGTGTTTTGCCGCGTTTTGTGTTTTTCCGTGGCCGGCTGTCAGAGTTCACTACATGTAATATCTATGCATATAAATGATGCAGAGTGTTTGTGTATGTGTGTATATGTATTATATACAGGGGCGGACTGACCATTTGGTAACTGCCCGAGGGCCCTGGGCCTGTAGGGGGCCCCATGAGATGCCCCTGGTACCTTTTTCATAGGCTTTTTGGAGTTTGGGCAAGGACACAGGGGCCCCATGATCCCCTATTTCCCGGGGGCCCCATGAGTTGTCAGTCCGCCCCTGATTATACACAAAATGATCCTAAGAAGGATTTCCAAAATCCAATCAAATATGACAGGTCAGTTAAGCTTTTAGTAAAGGCCATGGGAGTTTAAGGTAATTTCTATTACAATGCATAAAATATATTATAGTATACTGTCACTGTAGATGTGCAACATTTATATTTTGCAGTTTTGTATTAATAGTAAGGAACTTGCTGGCTTAGTGACAAAGAAGCTTAATTTATTAAAGTTTGTCAGGGGTGTAACTAGAGATCATGGGATTCCACTTTAAGATTTTGATAGGACCCATGACGACATCACTACTGTCATTAGTTCTAACACAAAATATGTCTGAATCAAGAACAGGTAGAAGGATAGTTGTCATCATAGTCAGCACATAACTAGGGACCAGAGCTGCAGATAGATGTGGCCAGGGAAGGGGGGGGTATGATTAGTTCATGAAATTAACTTTTAACATTTATTTTCCAGTTAGTTCCTCAAGCTTTTTTTTAGCTTCTCAGATTTCAGGGCCAAACCCTTCCACCATCACAGCAAGTGCTGAAAAGTAGCAGTCAATACAGAGAAAAAGTGGCAATAGTAATGACTGTTACAATACTTTTATACTTTGACATCATTCTTAGCACTTTTGTATTCTTAACACAATTATGCTAGAACACTAATTGAAGAACTACAATCCGCTCCCAGTTTTTAGCTGAGGAGACACACTGGTATATTTTTTAGAGTCTGAGGAAGACTGAATTAGGTATACAGGGTTAATTTCAGTGATGGCCAAGATGTCCAGAAGCTTTGAGGTCAAAACAGCTAAGTTCTAAACGGATTCTGCCTACTGCACAGCCTGCAAATGTGATCTGTGACAAATGGCCATGATGCTGAAATTTCCTGCTGTACATCTGATGTTCAGTCTTCTTGACTGGAAATGTGAAAATGTCGTGGGTACTTAATAAAGCTGGGTAAATATGGGCTGCAAATCATCTGAAAGTAGCCGATTCGACAGGAACCAGTTGACTTTCAGCCAGTTTGTACAGCTTTATGTCAACTAAGCATGCTAGAAAACCAGCATCCAATCTGCGCTGGCAGCCAATAGCTGCGAGCATTGACCAATGTGTTCTGAATGGGGGGGAGCAGTCTTTCTATCAGAACACAACAACACAGTGGTGGAGATTGCTGTACAAATATTGCTTGTGTTAGTACAGGGGTCCGTCAGTTTTCTTTTTGTTCAGCCTGCTGGGTTGAAAAAAAAAACATAGTGTGTACCAGGCTTAACGGTAGTCTCTACAATGATACAGTACCAAATTTGTGTTGTCTTCAGATGCACACATTTATTACATTTAAATTGCCTCAACAGTCTCTGAAATGGGGTCCCCTTCCACCCCAGGCCCCATAACAGCAGTGTGAGCTACTATGGCTTTTGTTACACCATTGTTGTCTATATGATGAGTCCTCTAAGGCTAGGTCCACACAGTTACCTGAGCCCCATTAGGATTTTTGCAGCATCATTGCAACCACAGCAGATTCAAACTGAGAAGCAAGTTAGCCCATGAGCAGTGCTCCTGTAATATATATTGATGTTTAACTGTTTACTGAATATACTGCAAAAATTTGAATAGCGTTACATTCTATTCAGAAGATTGCCACTGTGTTGGGAAATGCCAGAAGCATACAGAAAGAGGCTGGCTATTATAGCTACCTAAAGCTGGTAACAGTTAGACCCCATGTACACAGGACACTTCTGAACGATGGAAACTGACTGCTGGAAAACGTAGATTATAAAACGTCTGTTTAGCTTTGTTTGCATACCGCGTTTATGCATGTTTATGAGTGTTTGCGTTTAGAAGCATTTTTTTAAAGATAACCTCAGGAGACCTTCCAAAATGCCCAGAAAGCACCGAAAAACAGTAAAAAATTAACTATTTCAGACATTTTGAGAGGAATTGAGAGAGCAGAAGCAGAGAGAGCAGTACTTGTTGAGATTAGCTGTCTTTTTTTTTCTTGTGGTGTTTGCATGCATTCCAGCTCATTTCTGTGTAGAAATTATTGCAGCAGTGTCTATATTTTTTTCATGCAAAACATCAAAGCATGGTGTGCCAGGTCCATTTGAGTAACTGGAAAACACTTGCATGCATTTTTCATGATGAAAAAAGGCTTTGGACATCATCTGGAAATGGAAGAGTTAAAAAAAATGTTCAAATGCAAACGCCTATAAACGCGGTTAGCTGCGTTTACACGAGTTTACAAGTGTTTTGTGTTTGAAACGGTAATAAAATCTACTGCTGAATGCAAGTTTTCTGCGTTCTAAAAAAAAACGTAAACTCAACTGCCTGTAGATGAAGATGTGTACATGGACACATAGGAAACATTAAGGTGAGTTCAGAGGCTGCTGAAAAAAACGCTGAACAGCTCCTAAACGTGAATTTATCAGCTGCAGTGTACATGAGCCCGTAGTCATGTATACAATTTAAAACACCTGAATGGTACATAATTTACTTTGTTATAGAAGCAACATTATTTTTGTGGTACATAAATAAAAGTAATGTTTTTGACTTTTACTCGTGTATGTTTTGTCTTTTTTAAACAACTTATCAGTTATTTAACTATATAAATTTAACTATAATTATAACTATAATTGTTACCATTCCAGTGCAGCAAGGGTAAAGGGCATGGCATATTTTGTTAACAGGATTCAGACTAATGTGTCCCAGTTAGCACTTAGATTTCTATCAAATTCCAAAAAATATATGGCTATTGAAGAATATCAGAGCGGGACTTAAGTAGTTGGCATGACATTGGATTGTACAATCTATCTACAATCTCAGTAGATTTATGAAAAATGTTGTGGACTTATCTAAGCAATCCAATCACTTTATCTCCTTTTTAGTGGGGCTCACATATAGCTTCTGGCAAATGTAAAGAAGATTGTACTAATTATTGTAAACTGGACCACCAAATTTAGGCAGGGGTCAACTGAACCATAACTCAAATAAGTAATTGCGCTCAGTAATTTAGGAACTATGGGCATTGCAGTAGTCAGTGGTAGAATGGCATTACATATGTCTATTGCATTGGGATCCTCTTCAGTTTACTTTTATATATTTCAGGAAATATATACTCTGACTCTCCCACAATTTACATGTTTTCTAGGTAATATTTTGCTACAATTGAAAAAAAAGGATTGTCTTTTACTTAAAAACCCATTCAGCACTTTCCTGTAATCTTATTTTATTGTTATTTATTTCAGGTACTTATATAGCGCTGTCAATTTACACAGCACTTCACATATATATTGTACATTCCCATCAGTCCCTAACCCTCAAGGGCAGTACAATCTAAGGCCCCTAACTTACATTCATACATACACATACTAGGGCCAATTTAGACAGAATCCAATTAACCTATCAGCATGTCTTTAGAGTGTGGGAGGAAACTGGGAGTGGGAGGAAACCCACGCAGGCACAGGTAGAACATGCAAACTCCAGGCAGGTGGTGCTGTGGTTGGGATTTGAACCAGGTGGAAGTGCTAACCATTTAGCCACTGCGCTGCCCAATGTAGTATGTCAGCTTCTCCAACAGTATGGCTATCTCTCTATCAGGTAAAATGAGAGGGTTAAGGTTTGGATTAATTCATGTTTTTTGCCTAACTGAACAAAACTTTTTTTTTCCTTTCTGGTATATTGGTAAGTGAATGGGAGTCACAGAGTTAGGATGCAAGCTGTAAACTAGTTAGGGTCACTTAAAAAAAAGGAAAGGAAAGAAAATAAATTAGCACAACAATGTAATCTAAAAAAACAAGTATGATCTCATAGATATTATTTTCTTGTCAAATAAAGGTGAAGTTTAAGCTCTGCTTGAGTGTTTTATAAGATTTGTCTCCATCTTTTTTTGGCTGTTGCCATGACAATGCTCAGAAATGAGGTTGTGGAAGTTAGGTGTGACAGGTACAGTAGTTGTCCAGGAAAGACAGATATTTTGGCATAAAGAAAACTGAAGAGATTCCAATACATTTTGTTGAGTGCCTTGAGGCTGTTCAATTAATTACCAATATTTTCTGTATTTTTTTCTTTAACTTAGTATATTTGTCCATTCTACATCACAGACCATCATTACAAGTGACACACAGATCTTAATGGATTATTGGTTTCAACATTTGCCATGTGGCCATATCAAGCCAATGGCATTAGGCGTATCCATGCCCCTTTGTGGGGTAAGGAGGGCCCCAGCTGTAGTTGATTGGGCCAGAAATGACTGTTTCATTCTGGGCGTGGTTAAACATGGATTCTGACCAAACCCAAGCTCATCCCTATTTATAACAAAGAAAGAGCTGTTTTGTAGTCACCAGAAATAACTGAACAATGTAATTGATAAGAATACTACAGAGGCAGGGAGCACAGGAATTTATCAGCTCACAAGATTTCTAGCAAGACCAACGAGAATTTTTTTGCACTTATCAAGCAGATATAAAAATGCCGTCAGCATTTTTTTCTTTAAGAAGGCATGTACTGCATGCTGGCAAAAGTCATCTCAATATGCAGAAAAAAGTCCACTTTTCTAAGGCTGCTGTCTGTCAGCATTGCTACAATTGTTTGTGTGTGTGTGTAAATATATATATATATATATATTTTTTTTTTATAAGTAAAACAAATACGTGCTATAAGATAGAAATCATAAACCCACCAAGAATGGTAAGATCATAAATGCTGCATCAGCATATGTTCTTTAAGTGTACAAGAAGACAGGATTTGTACTTGAAAATATGTTATGACATTCACATCCCTCAGTTTACAGGGAGGGGTTTTAGGCAAGCAAGCCACATCTCTACATGAAGCTTGATGACGAGGAGCAAAGCCTATATGTATTCAGATAACAAAGCACAATATGATAGGGGATATAATGCATGTGTCAGAGAGAAAAACGTATGTCTGTGCTCATGAGAGTGAAACCAAGGCAGTATAACATTTGTGTGAGGCAGTCAGAGGAAAAGAGAAGCGGAAAATGCCAGATACTTTTGTCTGCCCTGGTGTTTATTATATTTGAATTCACATTCAGCAGCGGAATGAGATGAGAGCTTAATGGAATATTAAATAACTGATGCCAAACTGTTGACAGATGGACTGGCATCAGTTTTCTTGAACTGGCCCTATCCAGAGAATAAAAATGCTAGGTATGAACATTGCTTTGTCAGCAGACACTGCTACATTGAAAAATAAAATTATCCTCCTACCTGGCCAGTACTTCATCGCCCCACTTAATTCAAATTAATGCTTTCAAATGGAAAAAAGCCTAGAAATCCTTCTCGAGATTCGTCTTCTTTGATTTTGAAATGCGTTTGCCATGTTTTGTATTGATCTTTGCAGCCTAGATAAACATACGTCTCTTACTTTGATTAAATGCAGGTTAAATTCTCTTTAATGACCAATTGCTTTTTAAGGTAATTCTGTATTTGGATCAAAATATGGATTAGCTTCTTCATTACATAGAAATGTGGTTTCATTTTGCCGATTCTCATTTTTAATTCAGAATTCAGAAGGCAATCTACATTATTTAGATATAGCCAAACTGAATTTTTTATTAAATTGTTTTATAAAAATAAAAATATCAGTCCATTTTGCGCTAGATTGATATTGGCAAAATTAGTTCTGGTTTGTTGTTATAAATTGCTAAGCACTGTGCTCATGTACTCTTTATTGAATGAGCTCAGTGGTGTATGAACCTTCATTTGGAACTGGCCTTAAAAAGTGAAGATCTGCTGTCTTATAAGGTAAATCTAGAAATGGTAATTGTGCATATGTAGTACCCTAAACTATCTATCTTTTGTTTTATATTCCTTCAACCTCATAGCTATTATACATGCAGTGGGGAATCATCTAAAGCTCTATACCTCTGACTGCTGCCATCATAGGATTTGGAGTGAGATTTGTTAAAATCACTACTGTACTGGTTGGGGAAGAGGGAGCTTTACTTGACAACCTGTGGTGCTTTTGGCACCACTCCTGCTGCCTTGTGTATATTCCCCCACCAGTCCCTTATCATTTCTGATACAAGAAAGCAAAGCCCTGCCTTCACCAAGATGGCTATCTCCACAAAGACACATTGGGGGTGATTTACTAAACTGGGAAGCGTAAATTCTGGTGTAGCTCTGCATGGTAGCCAAGCAACCTCTAGCTTTAGCTTTTTCAATTAAACATTGACAAAAAAAAAAAACTAAAAGCTGGTTGGATTTTGTACTCTACAGTTTTAGTGCATCAACTCCATTGCATGGCAAAACGGTATAGTGAAATTATCAACTGCAGGTAGCAGCATATAGACAATTCTGGTGACTAGACCCATGCCCTCTCCTCCTTCTTTTTGAGCACAACTTCCAGATTTCAGGTCTTGTTTATTAACCACTTGCCCTCCTGAGGATCCACCCCCCTTCCTGACCAGGCTATTTTTTGCGTTACGGCACTGCGTTACTTTAACTGAAAATTGCGCAGTCATGCAATGCTGCACCCAAATTAAATTTTACATCCTGTTTTTTCCCATGAATTGAGCTTTCTTGTGGTGGTATTTGATCACCTGTGAGGGTTTTTATTTTTTGCGCTAAAAAAAAACCAGACGATTTTGAGAAAAAACTAAATTTTTGACTTTTTGCTATTAAATATGTCCAGTAAAAAAAAAATTGTCATAAATTTAGGCCAAAATGTATTCTGCTACATGTCTTTGCTAAAATAATCCCAATACATGTAAATGTGTGCATGCCCCCTACACGGGAATACAAAATCACGTATATATACGTGATTTTGCGGACCCGTGCCACCCGGTGGCAGTATTTCTGCTATAGGCCTGTCGGGAAGCAGTTCATGCTGTGTACATCATTTATCTTTTACTTAACCAAGGGTAAGTGATTTTTGCATTATCATATAAATTGCCCAGTATTTATTCTTAGTGGAATAAGAAAGTAACAGAAAAGTAGTTTACATGCAGTTTTTAAAAAACATATTGTAATAAAAATAAAACCAGAGCAATTTATCTATATTATCTTTCTGTTGTGTTTTTGTACCTTTTTAGCAAATGAATTGCTCTACATTTATCAGCAACATCAAGTATTTTTTATTCCCAATTAGGGACCAGTGTTTTAGAGAAATTTAAAAATAAGAAACACTTCTTAAATGCTGGTAAAAGAGAGAAAAAAACAACCATACACTCTTTTGGGGGAAAAATGCTGTTTTTGGCAGAAGTATTTCTTGCTCTTCAAGCCTTGCATTTACCAACTAGTCTGTAGGATGCACGTAATAAAAGTGAACTTATGTGTATTTCTTCAGGCCCAAAACAGGCACCAAGAGGTGTCTGTAAATTCTTATAGTTACTTTGCAAAGTGTCCCATGTGCCCTGAACCCTGGGGACCTGTAGGATGTAGCTTTGGTCTATTGGTCCATCAATATGATATGAAACCTCAGTGAGCAGTGCTTAAGCAAGGGTGGGGTTAGGCAAAGTTTAACTTTGCCTTGCTAGAGTTTGGGGATCCCAGAGTGTATTCCAGAATTCATCTGAAAGTGAGTGTAAGCATATATTGGGTGCTTTCAGTTTTAAGCACTACAATTGCTTTGGTAAGTTTAGAGAATTTAGTTTAGTTTTGTGTAGTGTAAAGAAAAAGGAAAGACGTTAGTTGGCATGCATTAGTAAATGTAAGAGAATAATAACGAAAACAGTGTTTCTGCTGAACAAGGACAAACACTTGTGTTTTGGATACATTAGTGATTTTTGCTGAAAGCATTACTAGTTCAAATTAAAACCTTGTATATAACAGAAAGTATTAAAGTGGTTGCAAACCCTTACATGTACCCATTGAAGTGACTGGCCTCAGATGATACAAAAAGATGTACCTGTTTATCTGCCGTCTCCTCTTCTCTACATCTGTTCAAAGTCCAGAATTTATACAACTTGTCTGAGAGTTCAGAAAAAAGGGGTGGAGAGCTGAAATTACACTCTGCAGAGCTCAGTGAGGAGAGCTCTGAGAGCTGATTGGAGGGAAGAGACACACCCCTTCACACAGCTCATAGAAACAGATCTGATTCATGCTGATAGCAGAGGAACAAAGCAGTGAACAGAAATGACAGTTAGTGCTCTTAAAAGAGACAAGTACACACTATAGAGGGATATGTTTTGTTCATATTTCATGTCTGAGGTTTACAACCACTTTAAGCACTTTACAACCGCGCTATAGCCAAATTACGGCTACAGCGTGGTTGTTGGGTTATGGGATTGCGTCATATGACATCCTTCCAGAACACACTCCCCCAGCGGAGCGCATACGGCACTGTCAGTAATCGCTGTCCAAAGACACAGCAGATCACAAAGTAAATACAGTTGCTGGTTATCTGCAGCACTTTCCTCACGCTGTCATCATTGCCCAGCAGTGCCACCCACTAGTGCCCAGCAGTGCCACCCACCAGTGCCCAGCAGTACCACCCACCACAATGCCCAGCAGTGCTGCCCATCAGTGCCCAGCTGTGCCATCCATCAGTGCCGCCAGTCAGTGTTGTTAGTCAGTGCTGCCAGTCAGTGCCCATCATTGCTGCATATCAGTGCAGCATCATCAGTGCCTCCTCATCAGTGCCACCTCATTAGCGCAGCATATCAGTGCTGCCTATCTGTGCCACCTCATCAGTGCCCATCAGTGCTGCCTCAGTGCAGCCTCATCAATGCACATCAGTGAAGGATAAAAATTAACCGTTTGCTACATTTTATAATAGAAACACAGAAACACTTTTTTTTCTTTTTTTTTTGGTTTATAGTGCAAAAAATAAAATCCCCAGTGGTGATTAAATACCACCAAAAGAAAACTCTATTTGTGTGAAAAAAATTATAAAGAATTTCATATGGGTACAGTGTTGCATGACCGCGTAATTGTCATTCAAAGTGCAACAGCACTGAAAGCTGAATATTGGCCTGGGCACAAAGGAGGTAAAAGTGCCCAGTAGGCAAGTGGTTAAGGAAAATGGGAAAAATATTTTTATGCAGTGTCTATGACACATATAAAGGCATATTCCACTTTAAAGAAATATTACATGCCACTATAATGAATAATAAAAACTATTATCAAATGATCACAGGTGCAGTGCTCTGGCTCCTGAAGACTATTCCTCCAGCCACAGATCTGTAACCTTCCATTACAAGGCTGGAGGAAGTGTCAATGGTCTAAAGTTCTATGAAGTCTTGTGTGAATAGTGTCAACTATACAACCCTCTACTAATACTTAGTTTCAGCTGTGTGGAAGAGAGCTCATAATGTGAGAGAGTTTAGTTTCTTTGCTTCCTGCTACTGCATACAGAAACAAGATATAGGAATTTTATGGAACGTACAGTAAAGCTGTTGTTTATGCACTGTGCCAGTGCAACTTTAGATCTACCAAAACAATATATGTTTTTAATGATCATCTAAAATATTTTTTATGTTTGAATGGGGTATGAAGACCTATCTTAAGTCAAATCTGTGCTTTGTCCATGTAGGGCAAAGCAATAGGTCCTTTTTATTATTCACCCCCACCCTACCAGCAAAACATAATGAGGATTTGTTTGTTCCTTTACCACAGTGTTGAGCTTATGGGAACAAAAAGAAAAATGATTGGGTACTCTCGAGTAGGGAAGAGCATGTGACAACCTGCCCAATTCTGGGGCTCAGTGATTGGCCCACTGAATTCAGGAGACAGTTTTCAGCACTGTTAAGCTGCAGGTAGAGCACTTCAGGTTTTACGCAGTGCAGGACAGTGTGAAAATGAAGCAAAAATTAGAATGTGTTGGGGAAGCGAAAATTAAAATAAACTTGTTTCTTTAACCTGCATGGGAACAGAACATGTATGCTTCAAACGATGTTGATTAACATTTTATTTTTCTCTGTAATATTATTTTACCTTACCTTTTAATTGAAAAATATTCTGAATTTCTCTATCTTTTTTTTTTTTTTTTTGAGTTGATTGTTATGCTGCATGAAAGTGTTGTGTTTCCTGTCAAGTGGGCTGGAGAAGAAAATGATGAAGAGCTGAATTCTATTAATGCTCATTTAATCAGGTTTTATCAATTCATTCCATAAGCTGAATATTGAACTTGCATTTAGTCTGCATTTTTTTTCCCTAAGCCCATATGCAGGGAGAAAAATTGCCACTATTTATAACTGTGTGGAGGCACCTAGGCTTTATGAATTGTTAAAGATGGGGTCAATTCTAATAGACTTTTTTTGCCTTTTTTGTGACATCAAATGGAAAATTGAATTTGAGGAGGAATTAACATATAAATCTGATTTTCTGTGCTCAGTCAGTTAGAAATGGCCAAGATTTGAATCTACTTAGAGACCGTCCTTCAGATACACTTTTACTCAGTTGAAACCTTGCTGTGTGTCAACTGGGAAGTAACTGGAGGTAAAATTGACTTCAATACGTTCAAAGTATATTAGAAAATGCTCACGGGGAGTCATGGGGTTTTCTGCTTATTTGCCCATAATCAAGCAGCAAGTCACCCAGTTCCTCGACAACCTTGAAAGGTTGTTGGTATATGTTGTAGGCCAGCATAGAAAATTACTTTTTTCCCCCAACACTTATTCAAAGTCATGTAATGTGTTTTTATGATGTGTTTGTAATGTATTTTATGGCCACTGGTTTCAGTGTCACTCATAGGAGACTTGACAGGGAGCATACTCTTTGACTGAATATGATCAGATGTTTTTAGTTACAACCATAGCTAGTTTGCCTATCATCAAACATATCTCCCTATTCTTCTTGTCTCCCTTTATATTTTTATGAAGCAGAAAATAAAAGGGCTTCTTTTATACAATTGTCTATGTTGTCCTTTATGTTCTTATTACTTTAAAGGGACTATAGACATTTTATAATAATACTAATAAAGAAAGTTTACTAGCTAAGTCTATGGGTGGACAGAACATGACAGTTATTCTGTCAAAAGGGAGACCATCATCAGTTATGAACAAGCTTAGAGGTGAGTAAATCAATCCAGCAAACTCAAGGTCAAAGAAAAGGCCAGTGGATAAAAACAGATACACTGATTAAACCATGGTGGATCTGATGTCCGATCCATCAAATTTCTACTGGAGTAATTTTTTGTTTAAGAATGTATTTCTCATCTATGGCATTACTATACCCATAGCAGATCACGTGACTGCACTGGGTTCAGCATCACATGGGTGTACGTATTGTCCAGCTACATAATTATTTACCCCCAAAAAACAAGTGTACACATACATAGTTGTTACAGCAATTTTAAGCTGATGCAGCAATTTCCACTCTTAATGTTTTACAGTGTTATGGATTTCATTAACTGGATTGCTTTAAAGATAGAGGTACAGGGCCATTGGGCATTATAATATTTCCCATGGGGTTCCATCGAGTTAGTTATACTGATAGTTAAACACTTGCATAGTTGTTCTTATGGATGTGGCTATACTGTCATGCACCAGTCATCCATATAATGCATTTCACCTGAAGCTACAGACTAAGGATAAATTCATATAGGTTATTTGCAAAGGAGCTAGTGTTCCTTTATATGATCTTTGTTCTTTCACATGATTGCCCATGTGTCTATAACCTCTTGATGCAGATATCAATGCCAGATCAAGTTAGTGTACAGGTATTCCCATTTCAGCCCCTGCTTACTCACCTCTTTAGACAGATCTTATCTCTGCTGAGAGAAGAGGAACAATATAGTTCATCTACAAAAGATTGCATGAAATTGCCTACTGCATGTACTATTCTTGAAGTTATTGTTATGGAATTGCTTCAATAACATTCTATATCATTTCATCCCTGGATGATCAACTGCTTTGATATAAAATGTTCCCTACTGGTTAGGCAATGAAAAGGCTTCCATTACCAGAGGTAGTAAGGTAATTACTGACTCACTGAATGGATACATTCTATTTTTAGAGATATGCGAGGAAATTTGAAAGTGTCCCACCCCAGTAATTTATAATTGGTTGCAAGAGATTGCTGACTAACAGACTGCACATGCAGAATAATTGTAATTTGTAAATATAGGTGAGATAGAAAAGCTTTGGTCTTCTGGGTTTCCATTAGCAAATCAACATGGTCTGTTTAATAGATCTTTTCTCTTTGGTACTTAGATTTGGAATGAAAACATATTCATAAATTGGAAAGCTCATATATGCCCTGCAATATTCCATAGCTAACAACCTCATTTAAAAAAAATGTTAAAGTGTATAGCAATGAACCTCATCAACAGTATTTAGCCCATTTTGATCTGTTAACCATTCATTTGAAAGACTTATGTTGTATATGTTTAATAAAATACTTGTTGATCATGTAAAAAATTCAGAGTTGTCTTTTGTAAACTTCTTTCGTTATCTTAAAATGGAACTCCAGCCAATAAAACAACTTTCTTTCCCCTGCCTTTTCCAAATTTTTCTCCCACAGTTTAGCAAACATTCTGACTTTCTAAAAATATTTTTTGACCCTTTTGGTGCTGGGCAACAGCACCTCCTTGTTTCTCACCTAGGCAAGAATGATGTTGCACCCCTGAATGATGTTGTGGACACCTGATAATCTCACATATTATATGGCAAAAATTATGCAACACCCCTCCTACAGTAATTATTGAGTGCAGGTGTTTCCAATGAAGGTTCTTGTTCATGTTACAGCATACAAAGAAATATTAAACAACTGTGTGCTTCCAACCTTGTGATGACAAAGGTGGGTCATGACTGTACCCAAACATCAGGTCTAAAATGATACGGTTTGATGACCTTGGTGTGGAGGAACCTGAGTTGCCTTCACAGAGCCTTGACCTCCACCCTATTGAAAATCCTTGGGATATACTCAAATGCCTATTGCATGCCATACCTTCTTGTTCAACATCAGTACTAGACCTCACAAATGCTATTTTGGGCCAAATTCCCACAGACATTCTTTCAGGTGGAACCTGTTATAGCTCCAAAGTGTTGTGCATCCAATGCTCATGGCTTTGGAATGGCATATTTAACAAACTCCTATATTGTAGGTGTGATGGTCAGGTGTCCACAAACTTTTGATCATACAGTGTGTATGCACAATGCCAGTGTTCAGTTGCCTTTATTGGTTCATGTTTCTGTATTGCAGTAATGTCAAATTTGAAGGTATCCATTAAATCCATAAGCAGGGTTTTATCATGTGGCAAGATGATAATTTTTGCACAAGTGTGGTTGTTCAGGGACAGCATGAGAATCTTTAACTCTAACTTACAGATCCTTTTGGACATCTGTCATCTTAATTTTATGTTCAAGGCCAGGTATTGCAAGGTTCAGGTTTTTGCAGTGGCTCAGTAGTTGGTACTGGACATGCATCTTTAAAGGGACAGTGGCTTTTAATTCCCTTAGTTAAAATTATTTTAAATGTGGGTGGATAACTGTTAAAGAACAAGCCCTTTTTCCTGGGGCTCCTGTAGTAAGATATTTCTCCATTATTTCACATCTTTTGTAGGTATGTAACTACATCTCATGTTACTTTCAACTGTAACTATCAGTAAAAACCTTCACCTCTTCTCCTTTTATACAGAATGGATATAAAAACTGTATAGTCAAAACTATTTCATAACTTTTTCATGAACAAAATGTTTATATAATTATGTTTTGAGAATTCTCATCTTCTATAACAGTATAACAAAACATATAATTAGAATATGCTTACTTGCCTCTCCTGCTTTACTGTATGCAGACAAAAGAACTGTATTACATAAACATTAGTCACCCTCCTGTTCAAGACTAAAGCTGTTCCTGTTAAATTCTATGGAGCATAGACAGTACCCAGGAGCCCAATGCAGATGAAAAGCAAATCAAGGAGATAAACTGTGCTGTTTTTCACCATGAAGTTGAAGATCATATCTGTTTTAGAGTACTTAATCATTTAAACTATCTTTCTGAGCTTTTCTTGTTAAAAGAAAAAAGTATTACAATAAGACTATTACGGTTTGTGAATTATATGACTACTTTTTCCAGCTGAAAAATAGCAGAGAGCTGACATAGGGAGATCCTTGACTAATCTGTAATGCAAAAAAAAACCCCCAAGGCTTTACATTTTATAGTCCTCCTTACCCAGTTTTTGTTATCATTTTCCATGCACAATAATTATCAGCATAACATTTTTGTAACCATGTATTAAGAGGCCCAACAAGTAGCAGTCAAGTGCACTGTCATATAGAGAGGGTGTTGTTCGGATTGTAAAACACCTGTGGTCACTTGTGTAGGGGTCAGTAGTATGTACACTACAGCCTGGGTCACAGGCTGCAGTTCTCAGAAGTATTATACAACATAGTGTGTTGAATTTAGGGGTCATAATTACTGTATGTAAAGTACAACATAGTGTAGTGATTGTAAGGATTTGGGATATGCAAATCACAGTCAAGAATATGAAGTAAATAACACAGGATACAGAGTACAGAAGGAAGGGATATGTAATGTACAGCACAGCACACAGTATGCAGTGTTCAGGAATATGTAACGTGGTGCCCCTTACACAGGTGGTCAGTGGTAGAATGCCAACTTATATTGGTGTTACTGAAAGAAAGACATACCTTTAAATTGATGTCCGTAGGAGGAACTCTGTCTTGTGTTGATGGTAGGAAGAGGAAGAATCCACCAATATTGGTGTCAGTGGTTACTCATCTCAGAGATTAGAGCTACCAAGTGACAGCTGTGTGAGAACTATGCAGACAAAGTTGTATGACCCAAGCAACGCCCCTGGTCACATAACAATTAGATTATCACTTTCAAAAACAATAAGTAGTCAAATCAAATAGAAAAATAAGTAATAGTAGTTCTGGGGACTTTTTCTAATTAAATAAAGGCCATGATATTCTTGGTAGTTAACCAACTGACTTGACAAGTGATATATCTCTGTGGGACATTAAGATTCAGTAGGGGATCTTCTCAAACTGCAACAGTAAAATGGAGACTCTGCAGCTGAGGGCAAAGCTGTAAAGCTGTAAAGATTTTATAATCGGCTGTAAAGACTGATTGGAAAATCTTGCCACTGGAGTCTTCTCACAATGACAGGACATAGATATGATGCACATAGGATGAATAGCTGAAGACAAAGGATAGGCTTTTTGGATGGTGTAGATTAGAACTTGATCTACTTCATTCGGCAACGATACAGTTCATTTAATGTCAATATAGTTTGATATAGTCCACTAAGGGGAATGAAGACAGCCTAAATGAGAAAAAGTAAAGCTTATTTTGTATATGTTATCCTATCACCAGTATGTTTTTCCTTTCTCTTCATTTGACATTTTTGATTTATTAATTTGATGTCAGTCTAAATGGTCTGGGGATTTTAGTTTATTAATTTTCACCTCACCAGATTGGCAAGATATAATCTTTACCATCCACTGCTGCAGTGCCTGTACCTTTTTGGGGGGTTGGTTTATTTTAACATTTAACAGTGTTATCCCCTTTTACAAATATTTTCCAACCAAAATTGTCACATAGAGTAAACTCTGGAAACACAGTTAAATACATATGAAAAATCATACTGTATATGAGAGCTGTTTTACTTGCTAACGGTTTTGTATTTCTGCCCTTACAGTCCTGAGATTTAAACAGCTCTGCCACACAGCATAGTCCTGTTTGGCAGGCAGGACCTGATCTTTTTCTGCTTCAGTTTCACTTATAGGTTTCTTACCCACTCCTTGGCTGGACAGTGAAAGGAGAAGCAGCACACCAAGAAGCTCATCTTTCTGTTACTCTGCTCTCTACTCTTTTTAGCCTGCCCCTTATCAGCACATGAACTGACTCATTAAGTAGCTTTTCTTTTCTTTTTTACAGGCATTGAAAGATAATACAAGATAATACTAGATCTAGTTCAAGTACTTACACTATTTATATTAAAAAACGCATTGCATGTATTAATGGAAACAGAACTGCACATAATTGTGTCTTTTATATGTACCTGGGGTTCAGATTTACATAAAGAGCATTTTTAATTAGAATTTTGTTATTATTTTCTGGTTTGTGCTGTACTGACTGCCTGAAAAGCCCAATGTGCACATCAAACCATGAGTAACTTAAAACATTCCAGAAAAGCATTAATAATGACTCAAGTCCTATGATTGCAGTGCAAGAGAAAATATTGGCTTATCAGTGGTGGGTGTCTGTTTGACCCCATTAATTCTATAGGCATAATTTTTTACACCCACTCATCTCCACTTATGAGCCATACACTGAGCTGAAAGAGAATTGATGAAAATACAGCTTTGATCTACTCGACGTTTTAGCTGGAGACATGACATGGACGAATATTTCCCATTATCAGTAAAGAGCTCCATGTATCAGATCAGAATATAAATGAATACACAGAAGCATCTGATGTTATTGTCATCTTCCAGCCTTCTCAGCTCTTCATAGGATTTCCTACATGTCTGGGACAAATACAGCCAACATAATTAATGCAAACAACATGAAAATGCCAAACAATGACTATTTGTGTTCCTTGAACTTATTCCAAGCATATTAAAACCCTACCGTAGGCCCTGTATCCTGGTGATGTTTGTTTGATTTCTCATAGATTTTTTTTATCTCAAACAAGAGCATTCTTTTGTATGAATTAGGGTATAAACTGATTTCTGTTTTAGATAGCTTTTTCTTGCTGTGTGTATTACCTGTTTACATGTTTATCAAAAATGGAATACTTACAACATTGATTTAAAAGAGAAAAAAAAATTCTAATTCAATCTTAAAAAAAAATCCTTACATCTTCATAAACCCCATCTGATCCAGAAAGCTGTAAAAACAGCTGGTGTGAGTCTGTTTTGTCCTTAATTGTGCTGATAGAAATATGTAGAATTCCATTGCTGGTGTCTACTGCTAAAAATGGCTCCAATAAGTCATGTTGCTGTACAGGATCAGATAAGAGCTATCACTTCACATGTTGCCTGCTTGTTCCAGGTTAGTTGCTTAAAGTAGTAAAGAAAAAAGAAAGTGATAGCTAGAAAAATATCAGGAGCCCAGCAATAGCAGCTTTTGCATTTCTGTTTGTAAAGGTTTCTTTTGCTGAGGAAAAAATTAACAGTAAAATCAGTCTGTATATGCAGTAAAGCATGCTTGTTATACTCACTGTGGAACCTAAGGGGTTAATCCTCTGCATTTTGTAAAAAACGCTGTTTGACCCTGACGCCTCTGATCCTCCCTTTCTTCTAGTTTCTCCCCCTTATCTCCTGATAAGACATATCGTGTGGAGACTGCACATGCACAGTTTGGTGTGTATTGTTAGAGAGGTTTTTTTGGGGGGAGGGGGGGAGAGTGAATGTGATCAGCACAGGGCCAATCAGCCAATCAGCGCTACCCATACAGAGGTCAGGGTTTCTGCATCCTCCTAGAGGAAACTCCTCCTACAAGCTTTAACCAGTGCTCTGCTGGACACTGATAGAAGTCACAAAACTGCTCTAACTGCTGATTAGAAAAGGTATTTAGCAGTTTGTATTTAGAAAATAATTGCATGTCCATTGTCTTTGTACTGATACAGATCATACCAGATATAGTGAATGCAGGGTTCTAGGTTTAGTAATACTTTGAGTCCAGCTGAATTTTAGTTTAAATAGGCTAAAAACATTCAAGGTGCATCAAAACAGAAGAGGTACAATGTATCAGCATTATTCTTTTTCTTCAAAAACAGTCACAGGTTAAAGAGCAAAAACTGAGTTAGGGCTAGATCTCTCCAGTCAGTAGGGATCATAATCTTTGCTGATGGCTATAGGTCTAACGAGACAGACCAGTCATACCTCTGCAAAGAGACCACTGTTTCCAGTGCATTTGATCTGCCTGAAATGTATTTGACTGATTTACTACATGCTAACTTGAATGTTTATTTGGGATTTAATTAATGTCCCTAATGGCAGCTGGACAAAGTCTGGATCAACACACTGCTTTATACATATCTGCTAGGACTTTTACAGAAAAGCATGATTCCACAGCTGTACACTTGTTGCAGGGTGGTGATCAAACCTTTTTCTTGCAATTGCAAGGAGTACCCTTGTGTATTTGCAATGCACAGAGAACTGTGTCCAGTATATGGGCATTCACATTTTTTCATATATCAAATAAACAGTAAGTGCACTTCAACACAATCCCCCACTTCAACATAATCCCTTCAACACAATGACCTCTATAGCTGCATGTACTTTAGGGAAATTCACCCTTAAGGTTTGCAGCTGAAACATCTCAATTTTATTTTATCTTTCTTTCTGTAGTTCAACTTCCTCCACCTGCATGGACTTTGCAGTTTGCCAGCCTTCTAATCTTTAGAAAAGGAAGAGTCATGTGGCCAAATAAACAAAATAATTTCTCAATGTTAATAAGCATAACAAGAGTCCTGTTTCAATGCTGGGAATCATCATTCATGATCAACAAATCATTGCAAGTATTACCATTCCATCCTGCCACGTAAATCAAATTACAAATTTGCTGGGATTTTTGGCTGTGCTTTGTATATGTGGGTATATATGCCCTGTTTTTTGCAGTTAATATCAGGTGAGGCATTGTATCATACCTCTTAACTTTAAGGGGCAAAGTGAATAGGGCTAGAAAAATATTGCACCAAGGAAGTATGGAAACTGCCAATACTGATTTCTAAAAAAAAATGGCTGCTTTGTTTTTATGCTAATGCAATGCCTTTGGGTTCTTTATCCTGTGGACCATGTACACTAGGAGTTCTGACATCAAAATGACATTCATGACATAAATAGAGTGCACAAAACTCTTCTCTGAACCACCTCCCATCCTTGTATCACCAATTTTTCCCCAAATGTTCAAAATATAGGCTTCAGGTATGTGTTTGGCAGAAATTTGCTAGTGTAAGGACAGCACATGAGCAAATAGAAAGAGACAAGGCAGATTTTATCTTGCAATAAAAACTAGAGTGTATTATCTGAGAAATAATAAACATGAATATTGTTCAGTGGCTGTAAAATATGGAAGAAGTATTGTATAGTGACTGAAATGTGCAGCATGCATCTGGACCTGAAAAAAAAACCTATTAGATCATCCTTAGTCTGGTAGTTTTAGCCCAACTTTGTATGAGCTCTTTGTCCTGCAATCCCCATTTATATCATCTGGAGTAAATTTCCTGGTCTGGGTCTGAGTTGCTATCATACGGAGGTAGTAGGGGGTGAGCATATGTGAGCTCTTCTTCCTCCTCTGCTTCCTTCTCTATTTACCCTTTCACTTTGTTTCCCCTCCTCCAACTCCTTCTTCCTCTACTCCTCCTCTCCTTCATCTGCAGAATTGCAAAGAGAACCAAATTCAGATCCCATGGAGTCACAGGGGAAGTAACAAAGAAAGCTACATCAGAGAGACAATGGTCTTAATTAACCTCCCTGGCAGTATTCCTGAGTGTAGCTCGGGGTTAATTATACGTGCCAAAAGCGGTAACCCCGAGCTACACTCGGGATTACCCTGCAGCGTTGCTCAGGGATTCTCTCGATCACTTATCTTGTCTTGTGCACCCGCAATGTGTCCCCTGCAGCGTCCCCGGCCATCTCCTCCGGCCGATGCAGGCATCCATCTTCCAGGATCTGGTCCCTGCGAGCGTCGGGATGTACGGGGACCAGAACCGGCCAGGAAATTTAAAAATTTTAAAAAGTGACATTCACTAATACACTAAAATCACATAGTAAAACCAAACCATTTCACATACATTTTGTCCCTAGTGTTTTGACCTGTGCCCTGCCTGCATTTTTACTGTTCTTTCTGCCTGGAAACTGAGAAACGTCCATGGTGTCCAAAAAGCGTCCCTTTATGTCAAAAGTGGTTTTAGACCAGCTAAAATACAGTGATAGTAAATCACAACCACTTGCAGAATTGAGTGTTAATGATTTGTGGGGAAATTTGTCATCAGACACTGAAAACGATTCTGCGAACTTGGCGCTCTATTTCAAATTTCACTGTTTTTGGTTTGATTATATTATTGAATTAAATGTATTATTATTATATTATTTGTTAAGATTATTTATTATATTATAATTTATGATTTCGTGTTTCAAATTTTCCCGGGATGTTTACTAGACTCTTTTGCAGACAGATTTCAGTGAGTTATTCCTAAAAATTACAGGCCTACAATTAAAAAACTACATATGTCCATGCAAAAAAATGTACTGCTTTCAGCATAGCAATATGGACATAATCATATGCTGCATAACACAGTTTACTATGTTCAGTGTGGTTGATTTACTAAAGCTGTAGGGGCAGTTCACGTAGCAAAGTGCTTGTTAGTTAGAATCACATGATTCAAAGTGAACACAGTTTTACTTTATTCACTAACATTTATTGTGTAGACATAGACTTTGCTAAGTACTCCTTTACTAATTTAACCCAGTGACCCCAATTTACCAAAGTTGACTATGAAATTAAATTTTTACTTAGCTTAGTTAACATCAGGGGCGGATTGACAACTCATGGGGCCCCCGGGCAATAGGGGATCATGGGGCCCCTGTGTCCTTGCCCAAACTCAAAAAAGCCTATGAAAAAGGTACCAGGGGCATCTCATGGGGCCCCCTACTGACCCCGGGCCCTCGGACAGTGCCCGAGTTTCCAAATGGTCAGTCCGCCCCTGGTTAACATGTTACAAATTTACTTTGGAAAGAATATCTAATTGCACACAATGAAAATAAAAAACACATGCCTTTTGCTTGCAAATAATTAGATGATTATTCACCTCATTTACTAAGGTATGTGAAAATTACCTCTGAAGCGTGAACATGCTTTATTAGATCAAGGCCAATTTGTATATGAAGCAGAAGGTAGTCATATGGAGTGTTTCTGAAAGTTGTTCAATAGAGTAACAGTAATACTTTTTCAAATGTGTCCTGAGTATACGTGTAATAATAATAAAATCAGAGTTGTGGTATTTTATCACAAACGTTATCTCAAAGTTCTTAGATATCTTCTGAGTAATGATATCTAAATTAATCTCAGATCTCTCCTATAAGTATGAAATAAGTTGTGTAATTTGGATATTTTAAATTCTATGTGCACAGGTAATAGTTTATATATCTATGGGTTTAGTGCCTATTTTTAACTCATAGGTATTTATCTTCTTGGATATTTTTGGGAACTCAGTCTTCAGTATCATCTAGCCTTGGCGAAGGACATTTTCTGCTACTGAGCTGTCTTGGTGCAATGTTAGACAAAGAAAAATTTCTTCTGGCAGCAGAGCTTAATTCACATTGTAAATGGTAAATTAAACCCATATTCATTCTCTGCATTCTGACACTAATTGTTGAACTGGACACCATTCATGAAGATTAAAAAGAGAAACAAGAATATATCCATTAAACAGCTATCTTGCTTTACAATCCTAGCTGTTAAATGTATGGTTCTCTGAATACTGTGTTAACTTCTAAAAACAATGATGCTTTGCTGTATGGAGATTGTCCATGGTCTCTTTTGTAAGACTCTTTTTTTTAATGCAGTTTCTAATTAATGCTAATATTTGTATTGGATATAGAAATTAATGTTGTTTTTGGAAGAATGCATGGTATGTATCACACTGTCAGTTTTTGGGGTTCAGTCTACAAAGAAAATGTTAATGTTGACTGAATCAAAATCAACACAACCAACTGAATCCCACTCAGTGCTTCTTAGATGCTAGGGCACAGGTGGTGTTTTTGTAGGTCAACTAAACAGCAAAATGAACAATATGTGAATTGTCACATTTTGAGAAAAAACTTTTACTAAAGACAAATAGGCTGTTCACTTTGCAAAGGGAAGTTGCACTTCAGAAGGAAAGTTTTTCCGGAGCCTAATGAGAAAAGTAACTTTTCTGTGCTGACTTCTCTCATTCAGTCATGTGCAAGCATTATTTTACTTGCAGGTGATTAGGTGTTCTTTGAAAAATGAAATTTTACCACATTCATTTAGCTCTGGGGAAACTTCCCTTAAATGTGCAGCTTCCTTCGCAAAGTGAACAGGCTGTTTTACTTTAGTAAATCAACCTCTTTGAATCCTATATACATCTGTGAACAACCCAGCTGTACTGTACAACTAATGATCTAGGAATAAACAATGACTCACATAATAATTTCAGCATCAGTGAAATCTCTCCAAAGCAGAAAACTCAAATTTTTTTCAGCATAAAGTATTAACTTATTTAAAGATTTTTTTTGTGGGGTTATAAAGTAATTTTGTTTATTTCATTTACTGTTATTTTATTGGTATTTTTATTTTTATTTTCTGTTGTGCATTTGATCCGTCTTTGTGCACTTTCTCTTTAAAAGTATTATTTCACTTTTTTCCGACATTTTCTTTCTGTGAAAAATATATGTAAAGTGATGCTAATGAGGGGCTGTATTTTGATACAAGAACAGGTCCAAATTAGTTGAAAGTAGCCTCTGTAATGCTCAAGAGCCATTTAACCCATTTGCTTCCTCTCCATTTTTGCAATTATTCACTGTTTTATCATTTTTCACTTACAGCTTTTAGAGTTCATAAAAGACCCCAAAACCATACATTTGAGAAATCTGATTAAAAATAGAATAAAAAGATGGTGCTGCTAGTTTTGTAGGTCCTGTGAGTTATGCAAATACTTATCAAAAGATATTTTCAATAAAAGTACAATAAAAGTATTATTAGCACACACAAACTATAACTTAAAATAGTCCTGCTAAGTCCAAAAGATAAAACTGTATTGAAAAAATAAATAGCAAATAGTTTAAAATCTTTAGTTTAACTATTTTGTAAAATGGTGAAATGCTACGGAAAACTGTAAATAAGCAACTTACGCTAAAATCACAAGTTTAGCTTCACATCAACACAGTTCAGTGCATGTGCATTATGTACTGTACACCATAACGAGTGTCTGGTGATGTGAATGGTCCCTTTGTGTGGTGGTGCACTAACAAAACGTGTGTACGGGCATCTGTGTTGTGGTTTTTTTTTATTATCATCACAGGGTTTTAGTGAAATACCAGGAGTTTAAACAGAACCCTGGTGTTTCACTTTTAGATTAGAGGAAGAGGTTGATGACACAGTCTTCAATATCTTTCCCCTTTGCCACCCTGCAATTACTACTGAATACCAAAGAAATATATTTACCATTCCCCTGCTCACAATCCTCCCTACTGTGAGCCCGCAATATGATTCCCTCTGCAAACCACGGTCCCTGCTATTATAGGCAGAGAGATAGCAGTGGGGATTGGAGAAGACAAGGCACAGAGAGACACAGAGAAGCTTGTCAGTTGCTGATTGCAGCTATTCCTTAAGCAAGCCATATATTTTTATTTTCAACCACAGGTTGAAGGAAAGAAAAGCATTAATTTCTCCCATCAACACAGTCAGTGTTGATGGGGGAATCCATGCCAGTGCACTATTGTATTCTGAAAGTGGGTGGTTTACCCAATATCAGAATACAATAATCACTGCTGGCAGCTATAGCCTCCTGATAGGAGGACATTCCTGTTATATGTTAATGGTTGCTGAGGTGACCATAAACTTACAGCAGAATGGAATGCAGCTAACATAAGTCTTATTGACCCAGCCTTCTGCAAAGGGTTCTGTTTCATCATAAACCTTATGTTGGGGCCAGTGAAAGCATTAAAGCTATTTGTACCTTCAAAAAAACAATAGGAACCACCATAATTTCCTCCTCTCTACCGATTCCAATGCCTTTTACCAAAATCACCAAACTGTTGGGGAAATAAAACCCCTCAATTTTAGTCATCTTTCAAAGAAAGCAATTGGCTACAGTCACAACCACAAGAGAATGGTGGGCAAGGACCAAAAAGTGTTGGAGGTCCAGCAGGGCAGCAAGCTGAAGCCCACCATAGGCTATAGGTGGTTGAGAGCCAATCTAATCCTTTTGTACATTTTGCCTATTCCATTTATATGCTTGAACATCTTCATTTATTTACCAATTTGAGTGCTAGGATAAAGATTTCTACTATTAAACCTTTCAAACCATTCAAAATTGCATACAATGACAGCAAGGACACGCAAAACATTAGTTACAGTCTGAACGTTGGCACCCATATGTTCTTATTCAACACCTTATTGCTTTTCTGATTGTGTGTGGTTGAACATCAGGACTTACTGCTGTAATGAGGAATCATATGTAGATAAAGTCACATGACAGTCTTTAATAAGAATGCATTTCAGGATATTTTCTGCTCTGGGAAGCATGAAGGTCAAGAGGTTTTCTAAACACTCGACAGAAACAATCACCATGCTGTCAATGTATAGATAATTGTAAACTTTACATACAGAATTCATACATACAGAAACAAATTAAGATTTTTAATTCAATCTTGAGAATTCCAATGTCATGCACTACTAGGCCAAATCTGTCTCTAAATATTCTTACGAGGTGTTGATCTCCTTTTGATTTTTTGGCTTCTAAATTCCACAGACAACCCTAAAGATACCATATCACCAACTTAAAAGCACAGGCAAATCAAGTATTTTAAAAGAGTACTTGCATTGTTCTTCTTTTCCATAATGTTTTGTATTAATTGCAGTATACATTGAGGCTTGTTAGAAAATGTTACTATAGTAGTCACATGAGGTACAGCTTTGAGTCTACTGGAGTTGCAAATGTCATATTCAAGATGGCCTCCTAATCTACCATCAAAATTGCATTCATTTGGATATCAGGTGCTCCTTCTTTTTTACTATTCCAAATATTCAAGATAGCAGCACCCAGCAGCAGTCTCTGGGCTCTTAAATGTTTACACAAGGGAGGCTTTTACAGGTAAATAACATGCATATAATAAGTTAAATGCCCATATAATTTTATAAAAAAATGTTTTTTAAAATTAGTGCCTTGGTGTCTCTTTAGGGTGTATTTCCAGCATTTTTTTTTTTTTAGTTTTTCATAATAAGGGAAGAAGTTACAATTTTATAATTTCTGTCTGTGACCAAATTGGGAGATGGGGAGATTTAACATATCTCCCTGTCCTTATTGAAAATGAAGGGAAATATCCCCAGTAAGCAATAAACAGAGCTTCCACCAAAACATTGTGGAGTTTTGACATCATTAACCTCCCTAGCAGTATGATTATGTCAATATTTCTGTGCTCAAAGTGGTCGATTTTTTTGCATGGAGATATGTCGGTTTTTTATTGTAGGCCTGTAATTTTTAGGAATAACTCACTGAAATCTGTCCAAACAAGAGTCTAGTAAATATCCCGGGTATGATAAAATTTGAAACACGAAATCATAAATTTTATAATAAATAATCATAAAAAATAATATAATAATAAATTTAATTCAATAATATAATCAAACCAAAAACACTGACATTTTAAATAGAGCTCCAAGTTTGCACATCACTGATCTTAGTCACAAAATCGTTTTCAGTGTCTGATGACGAATTTCCCCACGAATCATTATCACTCAATTCTGCAAGTGGCTCTGATTTACTATCGCTGTTCTCTAGCTGATCTAAAACCACTTTTGACCTAAAGGGACGCTTTTTGGACGCCATGGACGTTTCTCAGTTTCAAGGCAGAAAGAACAGACAAAATGCAGGCAGGGCACAGGACAAAGCACTAGGGACAAAATGTATGTGAAATGGTTTGATACAGTAATGTTATACTATTTGATTTTAGTGTATTTAGTGAATGTCACTTTTTAACATTTTAAAATTTTCCGGCCGGTTCCATCCCCCATACGTCCTGACGCTCGAAGGGACTGGAACCCGGAAGACTGATGCCGGCATTGGCCGGAGGAGATGGCCGGGGACGCTGCAGGGGGGGCATCGCAGGAGCGAAGGACAAGGTAAGTGCAAGAGGGATCCCAGAGCAACGCTGTAGGGTATTCCCGAGTGTAGCTTGGGGGTACCACTTTTGGTACTGAAAGTTTACCCTGAGCTACACTCAGGAATACGACCACGGAGGTTAATGTCAATTTTGATATTGATTCTGTCATTTTGTTATCCGTAATACACTACACTACAACATAATAAAGTATGTTACTTTTTTCTTTAAGTAATGTACTTTTATTCTGTCTAATTTAATACATAGACCAGCTTAGCTTAAAATGACAGCATGTGTCATCTCTGCAGTGACTCATAGATTCTAACTAATTCCAACAGTTCTTTTTGTGTCTGGTATGACTTATAATTAACCAGAAGAATCTCAAGAATATTTTAAGATCTACATGTATTTCATTTTCCCTTTTGAATTGAGTAATTAAGGTCCTTAAAATTGCATTGAGCTTTAAAAGCATGGAAATATTTGTTGTGCTTTCTACTAAAATCAGGTAACAAAACTATACAAATTCATCTTTGGAAATGTCCATTGAATATATTTCCATTCTTGGAGCCATTTCTAAGAATAGTTTGTACAGGTCAAGCATGCTTTCACTTCAACAAGAGAGGACCAATGTAGGCTTAGGCTTCATTCACACTTTTGAGACACAACACATTTTTTTCCTGCATTTTTTGGTGTTTGTTGTGTGACAGCATAAGGCAGCTCATTCACTTGAGTATGCTCCCTACATGCAACAGATGTGCTAAAGTAGCTCAGGTACCTTTTTTTTGGCACTGAGCCAAACGTGTTTTGCGCTGCGCATTTTTACACACTTTGTGGCATTTTCACACATTTTGTCATTCAACAAATGCACAATAAACCTTTGAACTGCTACCTGCGTTTGGGGCACCATTAGGAAACAATGGTATATAAAGCACGTTGCACGTTTTACCAAATTACACATGATTAGCTATTCAAAGTCAACACAGCTTCACCATATTTACTAGGTCAAAAAACATGTGTTTTGCAATTCAGCAGTATCTATGCTACTCCATTAGTAAAGTACTATTGGATAGATTTAGAAAATCATTCTGTTTATTTTATTGGGGAACAAATTATACCTACATATAAATAAAGCTCTTAATGCCAACCACTGAAATTCCTGCCTGCATTAAAGAAAATTTGTTTGTACAGATTATGCATGTAATAAATACTGCCAGAATTCAAAATATAATATGCACAAGCCCATACCCATTTGACTTAGCTATTTTTCATTAAATGGAATATATAAAGAAAAAAGGAAATCCAGAGTTGATTTTATTTGTTTACAAACTTTTATAAGTTTTTTTTTTTTTTTTAAAGAAGCAAAATATTACAAAATATTTGAGATATAAAAAAGTAAAAAATACATAGTGTGAATACAAAAAATTAAATGTGATGAAGTAATACAGAGTGAAAAAAAAAGAATAGAAGAATCAGAAAATATCATATGTTAAGAAGAGTGTCATACAAAAAATTAGATTATGATTTAAGACATATTCAGCATCCATAGGAATATTTAAGGGCAGAACAGACAAGTTGTGAGTGGAGTGATGCTGGAGAGAGATGCCTGTAAGAGATGTAATCAGACTGCAGGGATGCTCTTCAAATGCCTGAAATATGACAGGCAATTTGATCCAGTGAGTTACATTGGATTGGGATGAGGTTCTGGTGAACACTGGATACACATTGGTGATGTATTTTTGGTGGAAGAATGGACATGTCACACTAATTTGAAGGAATCATTTTTACTTCATCACATTTACTGTTTTTTGGGGGGAATATTCACTTTATGCAACACTTGGTGTTTAAGGACATTTGTTCATCTGGTTATTTGTTTACTCATTTACTTTTTACTGTATTTGAAATCATTGTATCACAGAGCTCCTAACAGTTGGGTGCTATGCTATTTAATCATTTTATGTTATAATCAAGTGTATTGCTTAATTTTCACAAAGGATAACAGATTAAATGTGACTGGTCACTATTAGTTCATTTTGTTTGTTTTTTTTAACTTAGATTTCTCAATTTTCTCACACAATTTTTGGACTGTTCTTAATTAAATGTTTCCATTTTTTAGTGCTGCATATTTCATCAATGAATATTTTTTCTGCCAAAACATATGAATATTGTTCTCAATGTCACTGGTCATTTATGCTCACATGGGGTGATTACATGCATGCCCCGGGCAGCGCTGTGTTTTGCCACCACGGAATTGCACAGGCATTGTGTGCAGTCCTGTGCTGGTGTCCCATTGTTGTCAACTGGGACATGTAGCTGCATGGACACAATTGCTGCCTTATGCCAATATGACACGAGGGTGCAAGTCCCCAAAGGTACCCTGTGTGCATTTGAGGACTTACATTCTCACACACTCAAACCCACACCTACATGGATGTCATATTGGCACATGGCAGCTGTGTCCATTTATCCACTTGTCCCAATAGACAACAATGAGACACTGGCATGGAGATGCACACAACACCTGTGCAATCCCATGTTGGCAAAACGCATCCCTGCACAGAGCAGGCATGTAATTGTCCCATGTGAACAAGGTCTATTACTTAAAAATGTCTTTATTTGAGACAGAAGGCCATACCAAGCTACCTGAGAAGTATTTTGTTTCACTTGATATGTTTCAGTATGATAGCAAAGCTTGTCTTCTGTAATTGACTGTTAATATTATTAAGAAAGTGTCACTGAACACTTCAGTTGGGTAATGATTTTAACATATCACACATGTATCAGTTCATGCAATTATTTAGGTTCACTGGTTAAACTAAAATGCTGGTAGACTGCTGTTTATTTTCACACAGGGGAATATACCATATCAAATGAGATTACATTGGTTCATTGCTTAAATTGCAATAAAAGATATGAATATCTCTCTTGATGCTTTGAAAAAAGAAACAATAAATGTACATTTATCATGCACAGCAGTCATTGAAAATATTGCTTATGTAATACTGCATTGTATATTAATAATTAGCAATAATAACCCTATTATCCAGGAGAGCAGTTTCTCTGGAAGGATTATTGTTGTTTTTTTGGTTTTTTTTTTTTTTACAAAAATGAAAAAATAGAATAAAAGGGAAGCAGAGGTGTACAGATTGATCAAATGGACTTATGTTGTTATTGCAAGTGAAATATTATTAATGTAATATGTAGGTGGTTTCTATGTACTTTGCACATTTGAATATCACCCTAAACATGTTTCTATAACTCAGTGACTGGGCTTAATTTATAATACTGGCACAAAGAAAACATTCCTTTGGTCTGCAGCAACCATTCATACTCTTATATCCTTGGTGGGCCCTTTCACACAATCTATCAATTTTGCTTGTGGATCATGTCTGAACCACAATGTATGTCTATCAGCAGGCAGATGTAAATGGACATGTATCTGTTTACATCTGCTTACATCTAAGTCCATTTATGTCTGTAAAAAGAAAAGCTTTGCATCCTTTTCTATTTTTGAGGACATAAAAGGATTTGACAGAGGCTTGAATGAGTCACTTATTCAACTTTATGTATATTTTGAACCTTTATTGTTAAGAACAGCCAAGCCATTAAAGCTGACCGTACAATCAAATGCAAATGCAAGGTCCTCTTTTTAGGTCTGCCCCTCCAACTTTGAATGATTGTACCTTAAAAATGTACCTGTAGGAAAAAAGATTGTATGTATCTATGTATAGATCTATCTTTCTCTTTGTAGGCATTGACATCACTATCCTTCCAGTGAGGTTCCTAGAGAATGTAGAGAAGTCCAAATCTCATGAGAACACACTCCAGTCTAGTGCAAAAAAGTAATCTCAAAGAATTAGGTTTGCTCTGCCCTCCCCAGAATCTTACTGGATTTAGCATTACATTAGTCTTGCCTAGGTGCCAGGAGTAGAAGACGAGGTTATGGTAAGTATATAATCTTACTTTTTTCCTTAAAAGTATATTTTTGATGTACTACCAATTTTTACAGGGTAATGATGCCCAGACCTAAAAAGCATTTTACAAAGTTCTCTTTAAGGTTAGCCTAGTATATATGTGAAGAAGGCCTAAAGCTCAAGTAACTGGCTAAAAAACTCATATATTAATATTCATACACAATATTTTAAATTTTCTTTATGAAAACAATTTTTACATTTTTATTTTTGTCTTGAACATTAGAAATAAAATGGATTAAAAAATATGCATTCCTTTTAAGCATCGGTCTGGAATTGTCTGCATCTATGGGCTTCAGTGTCACTTTTGGACACATTCTTTCTCAACTGGCAGAATGCTGGAATAAAAAGGGAAAGGGATATATGTGAGTCCTGGAAGAAAATAGAAATGAACGTGATTACAGTGACACCTAGTACTGTTGAGTCAGCGTGAGGAAGGGGTGTAAATGATAAACTAAAAAAGCACATTTTATGGCAGTATAAAGCAAGCTGCAGTTTGAAAAAAAAGTTCTGCCCTATATTTTCAGTTTTGAAGTGTTTGAGTGTAAATCTATGCCATAACAACAATAAAAACACCATTTGGAAGCCCAAACTAAGCTGTGTGTCAAACCTATTACTTTCCCACCAGGTAGTGAAAAATGACTTGTTGACTAGCAATGCTCTCCAGGAAAGCAATGCAGTTTAAACAATGTCATCAATTTTGAGATTGTGGGGCAGTTACTAGGTGCATTCCTGAGCCTAACCTACTCACAGCAAGGAATCCTATAATGCTGCTAGTCCTCCACTTGTGAAGATGCAAAATCAAGTAGATGAAGCAATAGAATGGTAAACCAGTCCACTCAATAATGAAATGTGTGGTTTGCTGGCACTGCGTATGTGTTATTTGCACAGCTTATTATTAGGAACTGTTTAAAGGATTTTTTTGCCACAGACTTCTCTTTACTGGTACAATAGAGTGTTTGGTTAACCTCATGATTTGTACTCTCATTCTCAAAAAGTAAGATGAAATAAAGTTCTGTATCACTATATCAACCACTTCAGCTATTACACCTGTGTGCTGCCTATAAACCAGATCAATTTTTACATTTCTGTTATCAACCTTATCATTACTTCATTATAATTATACTATATTATACTATAATTATCATTACTTCAGATGACAAAGTAACAATAACATATATTGTTTTTTAAGAAAAACTCCATTATGCCAAATGGTATTTGCAAGTATGTTTGCTCCTATGCTACTTTTTTGGTCCTAAGGGGCCTTTGCATGTCTAATGAATACTGTAAGCGCTGACCTCAACAATAATTAATTGAGCCCCCACTGTTCAACAGTTCAGTGTGAGCTCCTTTACTGTCCACAGGGACTCTTACACAAGGCTGGTAAATTGCAGAGGTCAAAAGTTTGGTCAGGAGGTAGTGGTTTGCTTAGAATTAAAAATCCATATTTATGTATACTGTTGGCCTGGGATCCATTTCTTCCCACATCCAAATAAACCTAGTTGAGATGTAACAAACATTCTTGCAATTTTCACAATCTGCCTTCATGTTAATCAATTGTGATCAAGACTTCAGTCCACTACAACCATTTGCTGGCAGTCTGCTAAATTGTAGAATAGGCATTACAACATCCTGCAGATGAGATTTAAATCAACCAGTGCTTACCAAAAGTATAATATATTACAGCCTACCAGTCCTTAGATGTGGCAGCTGTAATAACTTTCTTTGTTTTGCTAAGAACATTTTCCGCAGCTGCAAAAAATACCCATTGATCTTGATAGAAAGACAGTGTCCTTGTCACTTCCTGTGCGCTTAGAATATAATACAAACATACGTATCTTTCTTGTGTAAACAACTAATCTGATCAATCGACTATGTAATGGAGATGAACAAAGACAGACATGTTTGGAGTCCAGCCTTTGTGGCAACCAAGGCTCCTTCCATAGATATAGTGGGGAAATGTGTGTAGTCACAAAGGGACAAAAAGTGAATGCTCCAGAACTAGTTTGTGATTTAGTAATTAATGGGTCACTGACCTTGAACAAGCCTACAGATATTAGGCGTATTGACAAAAGATATACAAATTCTTGTTACAAATGAGTGACTCATCAAGTAATGAAGAGGGATACAGATGATAACCATGCAGCATGCACCTTCAAAAGCAAGCTAACAATGGCAATTTTTGCCATTTTTTTTTTCTATCATGTCAGGTTCTTTATAACAGATTGACCTTCCGGTGTGCACAACAATAACAGCCAATGTGTACTAACGTGTATGTATAGCTAAAACATTTTTTTTTTGTTCTGGGTAGACTGGGGAGGATTAGAATCTGTCATGTTTTTAGTTCTGTCTGTGTCCCCTCTAGGCAGAATCACCTTCTCCACTAGTCCTGGCATTCATTGTCATTGAGACAGAGAGTGATGGGAACAAAAGATTTCACATTTGCCCCCAGAACAAGAGGTAAAGCTTGAAAAAGGGACATTTGTTTTTGTAACAAATTTCTAAGCCCCCATGCTCAACATCAAAAATCATTTTTTTTTATATTGTGGACATTTACATCTCTACTCAAAACACAACTTTTTTTTAGCGTTGTGTTGCATTTTTTTTTTGTCCCATAGGCTTTAATCTAAGTAAACATGTGACACCAGCCTTTTTACACATTTTTTCATGAGGATTTATGTTTTATTAAATAAAAAACATGACTATCACAGCATTTGCCAATTTATGCAAAATAGTAATTAAAAAAAAGGGGGGGATTTTCTATTTGCACCTACAAATGAAGAAAAACTGGCAGCATTAAATATAATTTGAATATGGCTGGATTTAAACTGTTCCTTTTCCATGCATCATACATGCTAACGAATGGTGTGAATATGGCACAGGTGTGAATAGTCCCATAGAGTACACCTTTTGTCTTCCACACTAAACTACAATGAATGGTAGTAAACCAGCTGCCAACCTCATAGGCCCCATACACACATGGCATTTGCCTTGCTCTCTTAAACTCCTTTCCTCCTTGCCTAGAATAATCATTAATTCTGGCTACTGAAATAAATTAAGTGCCAAATGTGCTTAGTTTTAACACTCCTTTTCCACACATTTTTTTCTGCCAAAATGCTACCGCTCCTGGATGCACTGGCAGTGGGGCTAACATGGAGGGGCTTTTATAGACAGAAAAAAACCACCAGACACCCTAAAAACAGCATTTTAACACCCAGGGCCTTATTTACTAAAGCTGGTTCACTCAGAATCTCGTGCACTTCTGCCTAGAAACCAATCAGCTTCCAGGTTTTATTGCTAAAGCTTAATTGAACAAGCTGAGGTTAGAAGTTGATTGGCTACCATGCACAGGTACACGAGATTGTGAGTGAAGCAGCTTTAGGTGTCCGTTTATGGACCAGCGGTAATAGATCGCTGCTCAGTTCTCCCGCATTCTCGGAGAACACAGTTCTCCTGTGAATGCAGTTTATGAAGCAGTTCTCCGAATGAAGGGAGAACGGTCTCCAAACGCTGGAGAACGGTCTACAAACTCTGAAAAACGGCTCATTTTACTATAATCTCGCGAGATTACAGTAAAAGATCAGTTTACAAAGCAGAGGTAAATTATCTCTGCTTAGTTTGCGGTCCCTCTGATTCTCCAGCTCTGGGTTGGAGAATCTGGAGGGAGAACACAGATCTCCAGCGAAGGGCTGACATGATCTCCTGAGTGTCATAAACTGTGAATGACCAGAGAATAGCTGAGATCCGTTGGATCGCAGCTATTCTCTGTGTCATAAAAGGACACCTATGTAAGTAAACCCCACTATGAGTATGAGGCCAAATGTAATAATGGAGTTTGTTCTTGACATGCATTTTCATTCAGCAATGCACAATAATTTTGCTGCATCAAAACAGACAAGTGTAACTAGGGTTTTTAAGGTTTACATAGATTATGATGAATTATCAGCAGAACATATTTTCTATTCTTTGGTCATCTCTGTGCGTACAAATTTTCAGCTCAATGACAGCTTTATGCTACATTAAAATGACAGCAGACTGCATCGTTTTTGCACATCTGACGCTGCAGCCCCCATTAATTTCTATTGTTCCTCAGGGAAAGGGACCATTGAAACTGAGGAAATAGCTGACACCAGAAATATTAGATTCACTTTGATATAGCCCGAAGCTGTAAAAATTATGTTTTACATCATTACATTTGATTTTTGTTTATGTTTTTTTTCATGGTCAGTAAACTCCAAAGCAAAGGTTTAAATCACTACCGTTTTTCAATATCTTTTTCTAACGGTACCCGATGTGTAACATCATACAAGCATAAGAGGTCTGAATGACCATGAATCATTGGAAAAAATAATCAAAGTGGAAAATAGACAAATCAAACATTTTAACATTAATCAAGAAAAAAAACAAGCATTGTTATTCTAGCTAGTGGACATTGATGTATGGGCTGCTCAAGGCACATTGTATTTATGAGTTGTGTTATGTGCTGCCTTCATTATTATATATTAACTTCAGTGATATCCTCAGCAGCCAATAGCCTTCTAGCTTCTCAATAGGGAGGACATATTCTGTGTTTTGGAAATAATATGCTGTGAAAGGCTGACGCTCATGTCTTATGATTATTATACACTTGTATTTTCCTAAAGGCAATTTTAAGACACTGCATTTGCTGGTGTTTAAATGTCAGGGAATGTGTGTACTGCATACATTAATTTAAATGACACAACCTCTTTCCTTCTATAGTTATGAAAAACAAGACTATTGCAATGATAAAGCCAAGGAGAAAATAAAAGTATTTACTATGTTCAACCATTGACATTTTTCAGAACAATTTGTCAGATTATTTACCAGATCTTACAACCCCATTTAATAAAGATTAAAGACACTGTATTGTCTCTTTGTATGTCCCATAGGTATGATGTTTGAGGAAAATATTCACAGGTCCAGCAAAATAATGCAGGAATTTGCCATAGTAATCGTAATGCAGTGCCAGACCTTTGAACTTAAGCAGCCCATACACAGGTTGCAGAAAAGAAGTTCACTTGATTCCCCCATCAACATGGTCAGTCTTGATAGGGGAATCTCTCCACCAAGCCATTGTATTCTCCCAGTGGGGGAAGCCATCCCTGCTGGGAGAAGCCAGTGATTGTTGCCAGTGGCTATAATAGCCGCTAGCGATAATTGCATATGAAATCCAACAGGCTGGTTTTGCCCAAGTTGATCGATCAACGTGGTACATTCGGCCTGCCCATACATGGTTTGAATCTCAGCTGGTTCCTGCTGAACTGTTCGAGATTGAAACATGCTGGCCATAGGTCCACTGGTCTCGAAGGGTCATTAAGAGGGCTTTTGAATAAGCTGGTCTCATCTCTATATACAGGTGAGGTCACAGTAGCTTTATTGCCAATGTGTTTTATCTGTGATAGTGAAAGCATAGGGAGTGCTTCTGATAAAGTGCACAGGGAAACATTAGTAAAGGGCTTGTAGGCACTTTAAGGTCTGGTAAAGTAGACATAAACACTTACTGAATGTCATGTTGATGAGAATTCTGGGGTGGGGGAGGGAAAAGTTTTTATTTTTATCATTCTTCATTAAATCTTAATGCTGCATGCTGCTTATGCTTTGAAGCTTATTTACAGCCTGTCCCTGCCTACACCCACTACAATGATAACAGATTGCATGTGTTTTTTCACAGAGCATAATTCCTAATTGTTTCTGGCTTCATCCTCTAGTCACCTGCAAAGGTGATTTAAGAATAAAGCTATTGCGAAAACAAAACCCCAAAAAACGTATTTCAGACCTGGCTGCAAGAAAGCACTCCATCCTATTTTATTACACATTTACATCCTGCGTGGATGTATTAATCCATTTGTTATTTCTGTATATGCAATAGAAGAGTAGAATAGATATAGAAGATAGATTAGATAGATAGATAGATAGATAGATAGATAGATAGATAGATAGATAGTCAGATTTTGTTTCATCACCAAAAGAACCAGTATCATGTTTCTCTGAATTCCTCTCTATAAAAGGTCTGTGTTCATGGCTGGCTAGCATTTTATTTTTAAGCATAACCCCTACAGAATAACAGCATATCTCTTATGTATTATTTTCTTTTCTGGCAATCAAATTCTTGTTAAATTGTTCAAGATACTCCTTAAGCTGTTTTTCTTTAGATACAAATTTCAGAAGAGCACGTAAATTGGTTTTGTGTGAGTAGAGTTGTTATTCATATCAAAGAGCTCTCTCATCTACTGTTCAATAAGAATCTCCATCATATTCTGTGAGCATTTTTGTAAACTAGCTTTCCATACTGACTTGAACTAAGCACTTGATTGTTTAATATAAGGGAAAATTTGGATTCCATACCCAATAGATTATAATTATCCTGATTTTTTTTTTCCATTAAAGTACTTTATATGCCAGGATAGATTTAACTTCTTTTCTAGTGATTTCTTAGGTCTGAACACAAAAGCACTGACTTCAGTTTTTTTTCTTTTCTTTTGCAATTGATCAGAACATGTCTGTTGGATTCTGGAACCTAAATAGTCTGCCATGATTGTACATTCACAGCGTTTACAAAGTAAACCAGAGTATAAATTGTAAAATAATTTCCTCCCACTTGCTAGTTGTGCTTATGTTCTCCCTCCCTTATTTGCAGCCCTGTATAATCTGCTATTGGTTTGATGTACAGGGTCTTCTTGGGACAGCATGAAGGGAGAGGAGGCCTGGGCATTGTTTTCTCTTGAGCTCCTCTGAGTTTGGTTTGGCCTGTACATGCTCAGTAGCAGCACATCTCAGATACACTTCAACCATTTTTCACCTCTTTATCTGTCCATAAGGGTTGATTGACACAAGAATACCTCTCTTTAGTGTTATGTCTGTTGTCACAACACATCTCATGTCACCTGCCACTGCATGTGGGGGCATATAATAGGAGTGCCATGTTTCCCTGGAGCTGTATGGGACTAGGTTTGCATCTCTGCCCAATATGCTGGGGAAACCAATACCACTTTTGACATCATGCATGGTGGTTTTCTTCCTATTTATGAATCTTGTTTATAATTTGAGGACTATTAGTGATTAAATGTATATTATATTCAAGCTTAGGTGTGGTTACTTTCTTAACCTCCCTGGCAGTATGATTATTTCAGATTTTTGGTGCTGAAAGCGGTACCATTATTTTGCATGGAAATTTGGCATTTTATATTGTAGGCCTGTAATTTTTAGGAATAACTCACTGAAATCTGTCCGAACAAGAGTCTAGTAAACATTCCGGGTATGATAAAACTTGACACACAAAATCATAAATTATAATTTAATAAATAATCATAAAAAATAATAATATAATAATAATACATTGAATTCAATAATATAATCAAACCAAAAACACTGAAATTTGAAATATAGCGCCAAGTTTGCACATCACTGAGCAAAGTCGCAGAATCGTTTTCAGTGTCTGATGACGAACGTCCCCACGAATCATTATCACTCAATTCTGCAAGTGGTTGTTATTTACTATCGCTGTTCTCTAGCTGGTCTAAAACTGCTTTTGACCTAAAGCGACACTTTTTGGACGCCATGGACTTTTCTAAGGTTCCAGGCAGAAAGAACAGTAAAAATGCAGGCAGGGCACAGGACAAAGCACTAGGGACAAAATGTATGTTAAATGGTTTGCTACAGTAATGTTATACTATTTGATTTTAGTGTATTTAGTGAATGTCACTTTTTAACATTTTTTAAAGCAGTAGGGACAAAATGCATGTGAAATGTTTTGAAACAGTAATGTTTTATTATGTCATATTCGTTTATTAGAAAATGACAGTTTCTAAAATGTTTAAATTTGCACCGGTTCCGGCCCCTGTACGTCCCGTATGTCCCGACGCTCGCAGGGACCAGAATACGGAAGCCGGATGGCGGCATAGGCCGGAGGAGATGGCCGGGGACGCTGCAGGGGACGCATCGCGGGAGTGAAGAACAAGGAAAGCGCTGCAGGGAATCCCTGAGCAACGCCGCATGGTAAGCCCGAGTGTAGCTCGGGGATACCGCTTTTGGTACTGAAATTTTACTCCGAGCTACACTCGGGAATACCGCCAGGAAGGTTAAAGCGGAACTTCCCCTAAAAGGTGCAAAGTAGTAATGATAAAAAACTGTCTAAATGTGTTTTTGTGAGACACAAAGGGGTTGATTTACTAAAGGCAAGTATGCTTTGCACTTGCTCCATAGCTTAGTAAATGAGACAAAGTTTCACTTTGCAGAGAATAACCAATCACATGCAAGGAAAATAATAAAATAGCATTTTTGCTTGCACATGATTGGATGGTAGAAATCAGCAGAGGTTCCCCTCGGATCTAGAGCAACTGCACTTGCAGTGCACAGTGTATTTGCCTTTAGTAAATCGGGTTGAGTGGTGCAAAAATATAATTTTGTCAAAAAAGATGATATCCACATCTATGTGTTATCTGTGGACAAAAATATATATTTTGGTACTAAATGTTGCCCAAAATATAAATGCACCAAAATCACATGGGCATTTGAGAGAAAAAGAGCACAACACATTTGTAATTGTGATAGATCCGTTTCTCAATATTTATACCACATATGTGGTATAATATAGATGGATATATGGATATACTGTACAAGAATATAATATCACTGTTCAACAAATTTTTATTTTTTGCCAGTTTTGGAAACAAAAGGATCCATTTCTTAATGAATTTCACATTCTGAGTTCAAATATAACAATGAAATTTGTCAATTGGCTCTAGTTTTTCTGTAAACGGAAAGTTTTCTACTATAGGCGTAATGATGACTACATAATGCACAATAATTATATAGATAGATGTCTTTCCACAAATATAAAGCAAGTGATATTGACTACATAACAAAGCCTAAATGGCATAATATATTGCATAGGATTACCAAGAAAAATTATAGCCTTAAGCTAAGTTGAATCATTTTAATACTTAGGATTCTCACTAGTTTTGTCTTCAGTTTGTGTCGGTTTTGCTTCTCTTGGCTTTTCTCTTGTATTCGAGGAAAGGGCTATCTCTTACAACTGCATGTGACTCAACCACGAAGAATTCTGGTGCTTTAGGAATTGGTAGCCCCTCTCCATGAGGAACTGGACGTATTGCCGATGGAATATTTGGATAGTGCACAGATAACTTTTTCTTCTTATTTAGCCCTTTTACAATTGGAGGCACCATACAAAAGTAACAATTACTAACATGATCTGTTGGCTCTCTCCAAATCATTGGCACAGCGAAAGGCATAGATGCCTTTTTTCCATTCAACCATTGCTCCAGTGCCGTCCCACAAGAATTGCAGCATATATGTGGTGCCCAGCTCTTGTCCTGGTCTCCTATCTTGCAGCCAAAATACAAGTTGTAGGCTTTCTTAATCATTCCTGTTATCCTCCTTTTTTGTGAGATAAAAGTTATTTCACCGCAGATATAGCAGAAATGATCTGCTTTATTCACACAAGTTCGAGGCATTACTGAGTAGCCTATATAAGCATAAAACGAAATGTAAAGACGCTGTCGAACTACAATCAGCTACAGATACTGCAGCTTTTATGCAGTGAAGTGATGCAATTAAAGGCTAATATTGCATCATCTCAGTATACATGCAATTTTCTATTGGTCACCAGTATCAATTGCGCAATATGCAGCTGAAGTTGCATCATAATTTTGAATGGCTTACGTCATTAGATGGGTGAATATATCATGGAAACTAGAGCCAATCAACATTTTTTAGGGTCATTTTCGTTTTCAGCACCCCAAAATTATGTAAGATTAGCTAATTTTATGCCCAAAACTTTTTACCTGTTGAACAGTGTATATATATGTATTTATTTGATCAAGTGTATTTATTGTGAAAGGTCTTATGCATATTTAATCTATTTGGTGTATTTATTAAAATATTGAAGATAATAATAGTTTTGGTGTCTACAAATGTAAATGTAAATGTTTAGAAAATGGCAACTCATACCAAATTATTTAAGGGGAAATGGTGTTGTGCCATATTGGGTGTTTTCAACCAGTCTTGCATGTCCAACTGCCATACTGATGATATATGTATTTTACTACAATTGGTATACCCCTTTTCTTCTTATTTTTAGCAAATAAATACAAGGTTAAAGCAAATCAATGCTTTGCAACTTTTATGGTCTACTGTTTAACAGTGTCAATGTTTTTATGAAGTACACTGCTGTTTCCCTGCCATGTCTGCCAAAGCCAATGACTCTCTCACATGCCGATCTCCTTTACACAGGCTTACGTGGCTTAGAATATTGTGACAGTGGGATAGATTTACTAAAACTGTGGAGTAGTTATCATGCACAACAGCACCAGATTGTGTACTCTCCATTTTTATTAAATCAGCCCTAATGTGTAAATCATATGACTGCATTTCTAATGATGACAGGAAAAACATGATTGGCCAATAATATTCAGGAAAATCTGATGTGTTGCTTCAGTCACCTATAAGTACAAACCTCTTTTGTCCAATGGCAAATCCATACAAGAGTTTGCTATTTTCTGAATCTTTAAACTGAGCTTATCAAAGATATTCCTTAGAAGTTAGGGAATATACTGGGAGGCTCTACTATAACTGGCCTGCAACAAGAAACATTGCACCCCCAGCATCTTTTTTGATATACTGTACATGCAAATATTTTTTTACGATGATGAAACTTACAATGCAATCAATTTTTTGATTAGGAGTAATGCTGCATTTCAGGCAATATACTGTCTGTAATATGTAGCTATGTGCAGCCATCCAGAAAAGACAGTAGGAAAATTACAGGAGCAGGGAGTGTAGGAATTCTAGGAATCCAGCCTACCTACTGTTCCTATAACTGCAAGAATAAAAATTTTGAAATGTCTGGTAGCTACAGAATTTTTTTCTGGCTTGATTTTGAAAAGGAAAGGCAATTGTTTAGCAGCATTACATTACAAAACAGTTTGAGTAGAAATTATGTATGTTGCATTAATTTCAAGGAAACTGTTTTTTCTTTAATGGAGCAACAGCACCCATGCAGGTTTATTCAATAAGACAAGCAGCAAATTGCATTTATAATCAATGTTTCACAGATCCCACTTTAGTAAACTGAAATCCTTTTGGTTTTACTGGGCTATTATGCTGTCTGCATCTTCACATCAGTATTGAAGAGACCTCACGTTAGCCCATATGATTGCAAATGGAATACAGAATCACAATGGATTTCTACTGCGTATTTGCATTTTTTAATACTTTTGTCAAGGAAAAAATCAGAGAAATCACATATGCTCTATTGTTGAAAAAAAAGAAAATATCTGTTTTGTTAATTGTTATGCATAATAATTGAAACCACTGAAATATAAAGCACATTAATGGTGAGACAAAAAAAATTATTTTAATGTTTTATTCCTTTATGATGTCTGTCTTTGCTTATGAAAATTAGTACTTAATCTTGCCCATTTTCAGTTTTACTGTGACTTTTTGGCTAACTTGTAGATTTCTGAATAACAAAGTACCTATTTCTTCAGCAGGGATGTTTCAGAGTCTGTTTATGCAGGGACTAAATATCTGTCTTGTTCTTGGTAACCGTTTTTGTGACCTGGAGTGGTGGCCCCTCAATAATATGGTGGCAGTTTGAGGTCCACCCTGAAGAATAATCCATAGAAGTACATGAAAGTACAGTATATCAAAACCCTGGAATAAAAAAGTAATGTATTGCACCTTACTAATCCTTAGATGCAGTGGTTGCTTTAGTTTTCTTTTTAAGGCCTCATGCACACAGGGCATTTGCCCATCTCTCCTAGATGTGTTTATCCCTTGGCAGCAGTGTTTAGACACATTTAGGAACATTAAGATATGTCAAGCTCTTGGGCATTAATTCATTTCATTGATCAGAATAATAATTTATTTTGGCTATTGAAATGAATTAACACATAAAAGCTTGATGCGCCTAAAAAAAACTTGACACACGTAAATGCAACTAAATGCATTTTACTGCCAAAATGGTGCTGCTCTTGGACTTACTGGCAGTAGGAATTTTTTTCCTGCTTTTATACGCCCCTGTCTCTAAATACCCTATGTATGCTTGGAAACGGGCTAATATGGAGGGACGTTAAGAGGCAGAAAAAAAGCCCTAACAACAGTATTAAAAACATCCAGTGTGCATTAGGCCTTAAGGCCAAGTACATTTTCTGAAAGTACAGAATAGCGATGGGCCAAACACCCCCCTGTTCGGTTCGTGGTCAAACACTCAAACCTGCCCAAAGTTCGACCATGAACTTCAAACAGGGACAATTCACTAAGCGGTATCTTACCACATCTGAGTATGTGGTAAGATACTTCACAGCTACTAAAACACGCTTGAGTATTAATATTAAGTCATGTGGTATTTTAGTAGTGAAGACATTCTTTAATGTTTCAGCTTTCAGCAGGGCTCCCTTTGGGTCTGGTATGGATTTTCAGGGGAACCCGCATGCCAAAAATTTTCTTTAAATGGTGTGGGGGTCCCCCCGTCAAAATCCATACCAGACCCTTATCTGAGCATGCAGCCCTGCAGGTCAGGAAAGTGAGGACGAGCAAGCACCCCTGAACCATATTAGGCCACATGCCTTCAACATGGGGGAGTGCCTTGGGGCAGGGGGGCTCCCCCCAAAGTATCTTGTCCTCATGTTGATGGGGACAAGGGCCTCTTCCCCACAACCGTGGCAGGTGGTTGTGGATGTCTGCAGGCAGCGGGCTTATCAGATTCTGGAAGCCCCCTTGTTAAAGGGGGCCCCCATATTCCACCCCCCATGTGAATGAGTATGGAGTATATGGTACTACTACCCATTCACAAAAAAAAGTGTTGTGTAAAAATGACAAGAGACAGTCTTTGACAAGTCTTTTATTAAAAACAGAACAAAAAAAATGTCCCCCAAATAGGATCCCATGTCAATCATGATATCCGCCACCACCGTCAACCCAAAAAAAAAAACGCTCAGCTCTCGACTATGGCTTCTGCCACCTGACAACTGCACCGGGATGACAGTTCTTAAATAGAGTGATGACATCACAAGGTGGCCGGTCAACCCTGCCCCCTTGTGACAACATTATGTGCTGTAATTGTCCAAAGCATTTCACCTGACCTGTGGACAGGTGCATTCCTTTGGTCAATCACAATGCACTCTGTGAGTGCAGTGTATTGTGGGGCACGGCAGGTGAACAGCCCGCCGAACTCCCTTACCATCCGTGTATTTGCCGAACACACAAACAGCCCATGTTCGAGTCGAAATTATGTTCAAGCTTAGTACAGAAATATACCTGTTGATCTTGCCAGAAATGCAATGTCCTTATAACTTAGGCCAGCGATGGGCGGATCAAAATTTGACAGGTTTAGCAAGGAGCTGAAAAATATTCATCCATCTATGGACACGCAGGTTGTACTGAAGTCAGTCTAGCTATCGACTTCTGTACAAACCAGCCTGTCCGGTTTTTCTATGTGATCACTGCCGGGGGCTATGACCACCAGCAGTAATCAATGTATTCTGCCTGAAGGGAAGGCTCCTCCCACAAGCAGTACACAATAGCACTATGGGAGTGACTGACTGTGTTGATGGGTGAATCAAGCAATTTTCTTTCCTTCAAACCATGATTGAAGGAAAGAAAATTGCATAGTGAATGTCTGGCCTTGTGCACTGAACAAACAATATTAACAACCTTCTCATCTATCTTCTGTACACTACAGAACACTTCACTGCTGTGTAGTTGAGATTGGAAAATAAAGTAGTCCAGATTAGGGTGCAGTCTAAGGTGATAATACTGCCCTTCCATAGATAAAGTACAGTGAGTGAATGTTCATTGTCACCCTAGGACAGAAAGTGTGGTACTGGCAGGACCACCAATTAAAAGTAAAGGAAAATAATAGAAGAACGAATCTAAATCTAAGTAACCACAGCTAAGGACACATAAGCACAACATATAACATTTTTGTTTCTTGAGTTTAGATACACTTCAACCATTTTTCACCTTCTTCATCTGTCCATAAGGATTGATTGACACAAGAATACCTCTCTAGTGTTATGTCTGTTGAATGTTTTACAGGGAACATCATTTCCCAAGTGTTGTGTGACTATATCGTATTACAGCGATCCCTCTTTGTAGGTTGCAGTGTTTGAAATCGAAACCATGCAACCAGTATAATATGACCTGATGGTAGAAAACAATTACATGACACTTTCACAATGCATGTAACTGGGGTTTCTCTACTCATGCATGAGCTTTTTCGGGTGCCTTGACCTCTAATTTTTTATTTTTTTTTGGTTGCAGAGATTTTTTTTAAAGAGCAGGATAAATAATAGCATTAATATTAAAATAGGTGGGAATAAATTCCTAATATGTCACACTATATAGCATATACGTGATAAGAAAAAAAAAGCATTTTCTTATGAAAGAGGCCTTCTTGGAGAAATGTATTTTCACAGGGTCCCCACCCCACCAGGGAACTGATCTGAATGAGGCATGCATACACCAGGCCTGAATATTTAGTCTACTATACAAAGACCAGTATTTGCATAATTGCACCAGGCTTTACTATTTAGGCTACTGCACACAAACTGGAATTTGCATAATTGCATCATTTACAGCATGTTAGAAGTAGATGCTGACCCTGGAAGATGCCTGATCAAAGATGATGCCATCCTTCTGGAGAGAAAGGGGAAGATGAAGGCGTTATAAAAATGTAGTAAAAATATATTTTAAATATAACAAATAGCTGTAAGTTTTGGACTTATGCATTATTTAGCATGCATGCATTTACCATGAACATGTTTACTAGGCTCAATTTACAAGTGATTTATTTTTCTTTTTTATAGTAATTCCACATATGATTGCAGTTACTCCTGCCTATTCTAACACAATAACATATGCAATCAATGCCAGTGTTATAAAGATCAACTCTGAGCACTTAAGATAACGTATTATGTGTATAAAATTAATGTTATACAGCTTTGAACTGCTGGTATTTGTACAGCTTTATTGGTTTGTATGATACATACTTTTTGGAAGCATTTATGTCAAGAAAAACAATGAGATGAGATTTTTGCTCATATCATTTGCTGATGATGGACATATCTGCTTGGGCATATATCCAACAAACCAGATGTTATAGAGAACTTACCAATAAGGTGAAATTTACCTTACATTGTTCCCAGGCGGTATGCTGCTCATCCTCCACAATCTGCAGGATAAAACAACGAGATTATTTCAGCAGCCATCATACCTATAGATAAGTGAGCAATCCTGTTGCCATCTGGCACATCTGAATTTAAATAATTGGAAAAATAATTGAGAATAAAATTCATGAAAATGGTTAGTGAAACTTAATAATCTATTACTTGCCAGAATATTGCACATTAGTGAATATATCAAGAGTCTGGAAAAAAGCCACCGACCTGTCCTTTCTCTGTGCTTTTTTTTTTTCTTGTGTAAAGTTACTATTGCATGGACTGTTGTTCTACAGTTGAAATAACCAGAAACGTATTTAAAATAAAACTCTGGTTAACATGTTTCTACATTTTGGGTAGGGTTAGAAAGGTTTTCACTTCTGCTGGGGTTTTATTGATGTCTGTGTCTCCTTTGGAAACAGTTTATCTCGCTTAAAGTCTTAAGTGAGGCAGGGATTTAGGTGATGTCTTCCCAGTCAGATCAATGTACATATGGATCTTTAACACCATGAACCTTCAAATAATGTCCAAAGGTTTTATTCCAAAGTGATCACCTCACACTGAAAAAGCCAATGGCTCCAGCTGCTGTGTCTCAGCCAATGAAGAGGGAGAGACCTAGGAGAGCCGGGACTCCCGTGCACATCACTGGACCAAGATCATTTTCAGGTAAGAATTAGGGGGGGGGGGAGGCTGAGGAGGCTGCTGCACACTGAAGGTTTTTTACTTTCATACGTAGAATGCATGAAGGTAAAAAAAACCTTCAACTTTTAGAACCCCTTTTTATTTTTTTCGGTCCATATTATTTATTGAGAAAAACTATGGATGATACAGTACAAAAACCATCATGTACATAAAGCAACATCTGACAAAGTATCTGCAGTACAGTATTAATATGTATAAACAATCAGAGATTGGAAAGTATCAACCAAAAATTGGATAAAAAGGGCATGAGCCCAACAGTGGAAAACAGAGAACAGAGTCTCAGTGGAATGAATGAGAGCATTACGCCATCACAATGATTGCACCTTCATATAAAAATGGGCCGGTGGCAGTGTGTTGCATATGGGGGGTAAAGTCCTGGGAAGGTCAATAAATGAGGTTTAGGGGGAAAGGGGATGTAGGAGGTGGGAAAAAGGGGGGAATAAGGGATCCAGGGATTTAGAACCACTTTATGCCCCTTCAAATAATGTGTGTTTGTCTCCCCAGTTAGGACGCAGGCAGTATTAAAATCACTTTTTAGTTGAATAAGGGAAGGCTGTATTCTCAATCAGCTTTTTATTACTGTCAACATCTCTATAAAAATTGCCACCAGGACATGAAATGAGGGAAACTCATTCAAATAATGTCACAGATAGTGACAGACAAATGGCCTAACCCTTCCCACATATTTTTGAAATTACACTTTAAATAATTACTCTTGGTTTAGGTAAATTCTGTCAGTGATATACAGAGGACTTTGCAACTTTGCTGAATTCTGAAAATACAGTATGGATATTTTAGTAATCCATTGCAGCAACCTTTGTCCTGTGCACCTGTGCAGACTCTTGTCATAAAACTCGTATTGGTAAGTCCTTCTTTCTGACAACTACAGTAAGTGGTGTCTGGAAGCAGGGAATAGTTAGGTTTACAGGATTTTTGAGATATCAAGGATATCAACAACTGGAAGGATTTAGTGGAGCAGTGAACTGCCTAAGATGAATACCAAGATAAAAAGCCCACCCAAGACTTGTGTGAGTATGTGAGACACTATTCTAAGTTAATATACAAATGCAAAAAAAAGAAAATGTACTGGAGCCAAGTTTAAAAGCCTGAGATACTATCAAAGGATGACTTATTCTTTCAGTTTAATGTTTAAATAGTTCAGAGTTAAAGTTTTAGCTGCACAATATTGATATAAATTTATACATGCATTCTGGATGTGTGCATTTAACAGTTAGAGGGAGAGATTAAACAAAGCAATCTTATTTGGTCTTAAAAGTAAAAATCAGATTACAAAGAATATGCACCATAATCCTGATTTGTTATCTTGCGATGGGAAAATCTGAAGGTGTTTAAAGTGGTTATAAAGCCTAATGCTGTCAATCAAAGCCAGTTATGGGGCATGAAGGGAGGGGAAAGGTCCCGCTGCCTGTGTCAAGCGGCTTTCGATGGAGGTACTCAGCGGAAGATATGCACCGGCAGGTGACCTAAGAAGAGGAGGCTCAGGGCTGCTCTGTGCAATTCTATTGCACAGTGCAGGTAAATATAAGCTTGTTTATTATTAAAAATAAAACAAGCATTTACAATCACTTTAAGCTTTGCATGACTCAACAGCAGTACTTTTCTTATTCTTTTTTATCCTTGGCCACTATGCTGCGTATAGAAGTGATACAAGCAGCTATAAAGCCACCTGATTACTTCTACATACTTGTAAACATAGAAAAGTGAAGACAGAAAAAAGACCAAGTGGTCCATATAGTCTGCCCTTTTTTTTTAATACGTTTTATATTTTTGTTCTTTTTATGCTTTTTTAACTTTTTTGTCTTGAGTATAGATCCATTTTTGTCCCAAGCATGTTCGAACCCACTTACTGTTGACTGACTCGCTACCTCTGGCAGAAATCTACCCTTTCATTAAAATAATACTTTCTAAGATTAGTTTTGAATTTTCCTACAGTTAGTTTGAGGTCATGTGCCCATGTTCTTGTTCTTGGTTTCACATAGAAAATACTGCCCTGCAGCAAAAACTTTTCTTTGTTTAATTTGGATTGAGTGGGGAAATGTTAAAATGCTTGTCAATTTTTTTACTGCTAACTTGGGCTTTACTGTATGTGATGAGATTTCACATCACTTAGGCAGGCCATATATGGAGCTAATTTCTTTTGTACAACCATGGGTGTGGTTGACAGGGGAATCCCTCCAGACGATCGATCAGCTTGGAACATTCAGCCTGACCATACATGATTTAACTCTGGTTGTTCCTGCTGAACCGGCCAAGATTCAAACCATGTATAGATCGAACTGGCCAAGATTCAAACCTTCTATGGTGAGGGAAAATGTAAATGACTTTAAATATATTACACATGCATAAGAACAAAAGGTGTGAAAATCATATGGCCTGTTTTCTTTAGAAAGTAGCCACAGCTTAGAAAAGTCTATTCCCTCCCTCCCTTTGGCTGATTTTCAAAGACAATCAACTGTAAGACTTTGAATAAGTTTGTTTGAGTCTTAAAGTGGTTCAGAATCCTTACATACAGCATAACCACTAAAGTAACTAGCCTCAGATGACACACAGAGATGAAACAAACATTCCTACATAAGTCCCTCCTGCACAGCCATTCAAAGTGCACAGTGCACACAGCATTTCTGAGCTTCAGTAGGCAGGGTCCTATGTCACATATGGCACAGAATAGAGAGGAGAACTGAGTGGAGAACTGAGCAATAAGTCCATCTGTGAAATTTCCTTGCTACTAAATATTCCACAGTCAACTGTCAGTGGTATTTTAACAAAGTGGAAGCAACTGGGAATAACAGCAACTCAGCTACGAAGTGGTAGGCCATGTAAAATGACAGTGCGGGGTCAGCGCATGCTGAAGCGCACAGTGCACAGAAGTCGCCAACTGTCTGCAGAGTCAATAGTTAAAGACCTCCAAATTTTGTGTGGCCTTCAGATTAGCACAACAGAGTAGAGAACTTACATCATCAAGTGCAATGCAAAGTGTTGGATGCAGTGGTGTAAAGCACGCTGTCACTGGAATCTAGAGTAGTGGAGACGTGTTCTCTGGAGTGATGAATCATACTTCTCTGGCAATCCGATGAGCATGTCTGGGTTTGGTGATTGCCAGGATAATGGTACTTGCCTGACTGCATTGTGCAAGTGAAACATTTGGTGTAGGAGGGATTATGATGTGGGGTTGTTTTTCAGGGGTTGGGGTTGGCCCCTTAGTTCCAGTGAAGGGAATTCTTAAGGTTTGAGCATACCAAGACATTTTGGACAATTTCTTGCTCCCAACTTTGTGGGAACAGTTTGGGGATGTCCTCTTCCTGTTCCAACATAACTGCGCACCAGTACACAAAGCAAGGTCCATAAAGACCTGGATGAGCGAGTTTGGGGTGGAGGACCTTGACTGGCCTGCACAGAGTCCTGACCTCAACCCGATAGAACACTTTTCGGATGAATTAGAGTGAAGTTGAAGCTGTTATAACTGGAAAGGGTGGGCCAACTCAATATTGAACCCTACGGGCTAAGACTGGGATGCCATTAAAGTACATGTGCGTATAAAGGCAGGCATCCCAATACACTTGGCAATATAGTGTGTGTGTGTGTGTGTGTGTATATATATATATATATATGAAAAACAGGGTGAGTGAGCGCAAATCACAAGACAGCAGCTAGCACACAAGGCAATCCTCAACACCAAAAAAACAAAATATACAAATGGTATGCAGCGCTAAATGGTATATCAACCATCAATGAAAGGATGGATGAGACAGTGAATAAACAGTCAAAATATGAATAGTTCCATATAGATAAAACATAAATAAATGTTAAAATCCAATCCGGCTTGTGGAAAAATCCAGTAAATGATTGCGCTTACCACAAAAACATACAAACAAAGCGTTGTATGTATATGATGGACATCAGGGCCTGGTCAGCAACTAGAACAGCATCCGGTCACCATATGAGACTTCCAGGAATAGTGGAAACCCCCCACGGTCATCTCCGGTTTTACCAGCAGGTCCGACGAAGTCCTCTCCACGCACTGTTCATCTGGATCACACCACCTTGGTAACGCTCATAAATAATGAGCCAGAGCAAAATGGGCAATGATAGTGAAGTATGTTTTAATTGGTGAACAGTAAAATATAAAGTATATAACTCACATAGTGGGAAAAACACAGCCCAGGTCAAACGAAGAATTTTCCCTGGTGATCTGTGGTTCCCTGGTAATCTAATGGCGTCTGTTGGGTGGATCCCCTAACATGTTTCGAGCCACGCTCGTTGTCAAAGGGGTGAATCCTATCCCAAGGACGCCAGCATTTAAAAATACCGCGGTCGCGCCTGCGCAGTGAGCACCTCGCGCCGCTGAAATGAATGGCGCATGCGCGGGTGACGTCACTCACCAGCCGCCGCCGAACCCCATTGCGCATGCGTAGGCGCATGCGCAGAACTCATAATGAATCCCCCTCTCACAGCCATCCGCCCGCAAGTGAGCGGGCAAAAATCCGAAGGGAAAGCCACACTGCGCATGCGCAGGCGCATGCGCCGACGTCATTGAAGACGAAAATTAAAATCTCAAGTCTCCCAACCCTAATGGGCGGGCATATAAGCACAGGGAGGTAAATAAGGAAGCCCAGTTTACCTAGCAACCACAGCTCCCCCATGAAATTCCAAAGCATAAATATAAATAAGAAACCCTAAAAGCAAATACTGTAGTATTCTTAAAGGGACCACAGATCTTAAACAAATAAATAGTTGCTACATGGGAACAACCATTATACTGCAAACCAGGGACACCCCATCAGATAAAAGCACAATGGGGTGCCCGATGGATACAGAGCCCCCCAACAGGAGTCTATACCGTAAATATACATAACATCATAATATAGTGCAATACATGTCACTACAACCATATGATTGTGCAATCACATGACTTGTGACCCCGTACATTAACGATCAATTGGAGTGTATAGTGGTGTAATCCAATAAATAAATATTAGTATATGAAAAACATCCTATACTATCCGTTACTGGACACATAAAAATGATAAAATACTATAAAATGAAATAAAACCATTTGTTAACCCCCTTGCTCATGTAAGTAGGGCACAGATAGTATAAATGAATGAAAAAATTGACATCAGGTAAATACAATAAGATGATAATGGTAGAAACTGGATATCTATTAAAATTCTAAGTAAGCAAAGGGCAAAAATAGCAGGAAATCAACTATTATCAATAAAAGAATTAATATCCAAATCAACATTCAAACCTTGAGGTTGTAAAGATTTAAGCTCCACTATCCACTTAGTTTCGAGCTGGGACACTGCTCTCCTTTTATGTCCCCCCCTCCACTGCTGGGTAATTACATCAATAGCAGTGAATCTTAATGATGAAGGGTCCCTAGCATGATGATCTCTAAAATGTTTGGATAGTGAGTGGAATTTAAAACCTTTTTTAATATTATTAAAATGTTCCCTTAAGCGATCTCTGAGGCGCCTTGTGGTCCTACCCACATACTGAAGGTTACAAGAACATTGAAGAAGGTACACTACATGGGTGGTATTACAAGTAATCATAGGATTAATAACATAACATTTACCTGTAACATTAGATACAAAATCCTCCACCCTAGTTTTACGTATACCATTGTATCTACAGGCAATACACCTGTTACACGGGTAAAACCCTTTAAGTCTAAAAGCAGATGACAACCTCATAGGTGGATCCACCACATTGGGGGCCACTGTAAGCCTAAGGGGAGGTGCCCTTCTAAAGGTAATCTCAGGATAGTCAGGTAATGCTTCACCCAAAATAGGATCCCCTCTAAGGATGGCCCAGTTTTTCTTAATTATCCTAGTGACCTCCCTATGTTGTATGGAAAAATTTGTGATAAATGGACAAAATTTACTTGGTCTAATTCTCCCACCCCCAGTAAGTAGTACAGTCCTATCGGAGGAGGCAACTTCCTGAATGGTTTGATCAAGAATATCAGGATCATACCCTTTTTCTGTAAACCTCTTTCTAAGCACCAATGATTGGTGATGATAATCATCCAAACTCGTACAGTTTCTCCTCAACCTGAGAAACTGCCCCTTCGGGATATTCCTTAACCAGGCTGGGTGATGGCAACTGTCCATGGGTATATACCCATTTTTGTCTGTATTCTTAAAATAAGTTTTAGTTAAAATCTTACTGCCATCATTAATCAAAACCAAGTCTAAAAAGTTGATTTCCTTAAGGTCATAAACATAAGACAATTTGATATTCAAACTATTGTTGTTAAGAGAGATAAAAAAGTTGTTAAGTGAAGACTCATCCCCCTGCCATAAAAGAAACACATCATCAATGTAACGCCTATAAAAGATCAGGGGCGGCCAATCTCGGGAATATATTAAGTCCTCCTCCCACCTGGCCAAGAACAAATTGGCCAGGCTGGGGGCAAACTTCGCCCCCATAGCAACCCCCATAACTTGCAGATAAAAAACATGGTCAAACCAGAAAAAATTCCTATGCATAGCAAAATCTAGAAGTTCCAAAATGAACTCCTTTTGTTGTTGGGGGATATCAGATACAGTATTAAGATAAAATTGAGCTGCCTCCATACCATCACAATGCCTAATATTGCTGTAGAGAGCAGATACATCCGCCGTAACCAAATAGGTTTTCTCATTGACACTAAGGTCAGTTAGATCAACCAATACCTGCTTCGTGTCCCGTAAATAGGCCGGTGTTGTTTTAACCAAAGGCTGCAGGAAATAATCAACATATTCCCCTATACGGGAATTCAGTGATCCGATGCCACTAATGATTGGTCTCCCAGGGGGGCACACCGGATTTTTGTGGATCTTAGGAAGGCAATATAAAACCGACAGCCGGGGGGCAGCTGGGCATAAATATGCTCTCTCCTTTTTGGTTATTATACCCTTATTATAGCCTTTATTAATAATACTTTTCAATTCCTTTTTATAAGGAAGCAGAGGGTTTTTAGAAAGTGGTTGATATGTTTCCCTATCATCAAATAGGAGAAACACTTGGGTCATGTAGTCCTTCTTATCCATGACAACGACCCCCCCTCCCTTATCCGCCGGCCTAATAACAAGATCTTTATTGGCCAACAATGATTTTATCCCCAGATTGATCTTATGTTGATTCCGTATATTCTTGACTTTAATTTTATCCAAATCTTTTAAGACCATGCTTTTAAAAGTATTGATATGTGATTGTGAAGGGGGGTTATATAAATAAATATCAAATAAATATCAAGCGTAGGCGAGCTCTTGAACTATGTAAGCAGCTAGCACAAAGGTATAGGTAACACCTCCTTATAGATAAATGTATAGAAAGTGCAGCACTAAAATAAGTGAATAATAATAATAATGTGAAAGTAAAGTGCAAATAGCAATCTGAAAAATAAAACTGCTCGACGGAACAGTCAAGTAGAGCGTATAAAAAAATATATTTAATATTAATAAATGTTGAAATTTGTTCAAGGAGTCATTCGTTTAATGTGGAACAATAAAGTGCAGCATAAAGGTGAAATTATATAAAGTCCATTAAATATCAGTGGTACAATTGTCCGTAAGAATATAGTTACGTTAATCACGGTGAAATACTGTGGAGTGATCCAAACGGGAATCCACCACCCCTATCAGATGTACACTCACCAGACATGTAGTGGTAAACACCATGAAAGCACATCTCATCTGGGCAACAGGTAACATCAGTGAAGCCTCTGCAGGGGATGCTCAGCCAAGGGCACAAAACACAGGTGGACCCTCTCCTATGAGGAATAGCTCACCACAGGAGCTAAGAATTGTATATAGTGTAGTATTTTATTGTATCATGAATAGAAGACAATCCACGTGGAAATAGATTAAAATTGAATATAAATCATGTACCAAGATGGCCGCCGTTCTGACCTTCGGCAAACGGTGGCATGACGTCAGCAAGTGGCTCCATCTAACATGTTTTGTGCGCATGCATGTCTTCAGGGGTACGCTCACTGCTGACATCTTATCTAGGCCCTGTTTAATTAGCCTGCAAGACGCCAATCTTATTACGTGACCCCATTTTGTCATAGTCTGGCGGTAGAGGGCAAATAAGAAAGGTGATGGTGGCCATTTTCTTGTAGTCAGCTGGACAATAACAATGCCAATCAACACTGCATTCTCATTCAAGGGAAAAAAACTTGGATGGCAACCGAATATGGAAAAAATAGATTTGGTAACTTATAAGGTGGAAAGTACATTAGGTGTGCCCACATGGGGGACCCCTAACATAAAATGTAATAAATAGCAATAGAGCAGGCGATTTAAGCAGGCAATGAATAGGAAGTACACACATGTAAAAACCGCATGTAAAATATATAAAAGCATAAGCATGATGGAATGATTATATAGATCGTTATAAATACAGAGTAGATACATATATATAAATAAATCAATGTAGAAGTAAATTTAAAAATCAATAAATGAAAGACATAAAAAAATAGAAAAATATTAAAAATGCATATAATGTAGGACTATAGGAGACTGGCTAAAACAATATTGCAAAGATAGAAATAGGATTATAAAGGGATCAACATCCATAAAAATAAATACAAAAAAATAAAGAATCAAAAGGTATATATATATATATATATATATATATATATATATATACACAGTGAGGAAAATAAGTATTTGAACACCCAGCGATTTTGCAAGTTCTCCCACTTAGAAATCATGGAGCGGTCTGAAATTCACATTGTAGGTGCATTCCCACTTTGAGAGACAGAATTAAAAAAAAAAATTCAGGAAATCAGATTGTATGATTTTTAAAGAATTTATTTGTCTTGCACTGCTGAACATAAGTATTTGAACACCTGAGAAAATAAGTGTTAATATTTGGTACAGAAGCCTTTGTTTGCAATTACAGAGGTCAAACGTTTCCTGTAGTTCTTGACCAGGTTTGCACACACTGCAACAGGGATTTTGGCCCAGTCCTCCACACAGATCTCCTCTAGATCTGTCAGGTTTCGGGGCTGTCGCTGAGCAACATGGAGTTTCAGCTCCCTCCAAAGATGTTCCATTGGATTTAGGTCTGGAGACTGGCTAGTCCACTCCAGAACCTTGATATGCTTCTTACGGAGCCACTCATTGGTTATCCTGTCTGTGTGCTTCGGGTCCTGGATATAACAGGAATACTTTTGTTCCTGGATATATATATATATATATATATATATATATAACTGGTGCCTATGGCCATGTCATGAAAAAGCTTGGCTCCATATTAAAGATGGTAATAATATACCTGAATTGATGTTGAAGTGGTCCTCTACCACTGTTATACAGCTCATCTTTTGTTTTCAAAAGTTATCTACTGTATTAGTGGTACGTCTGCTTCTTGCCAAGTCTTACACCACTTACGTTCAGGGTACTCTTTTAAAAGGGCACAGAGACTCAGTGGCATCTTTAGATTTGCTGGTGGCTTATAGTACTAGAACCGCCAGTCAAGTTATAAGTCCAAGACCTAAAAATGATCATCTCCTGGGCTTCTGATCCTTCTACAGGTTGTGACTTCTTGGCACTTCCTGTTAGTACAGAAGCTCGGGCAGAGCTATCACACCTCTGTCCAGCCATTCCCTGCAGCAGTATGTCACTGATATGCCACTGACTGATTGTAGCCAGCAATTGATCACAATTAGAAGTGATCTGTTGCTTCCCAGTTGCATGAGGTGTCTGGATCTGTTCTCCACTGACCAAATCCAGGCTCCTTATGGAAAAAAAAATAAAAGTATTCCCTCTCTAAATTAATCCTCAGGTTGCAACAATGATGTAGGTGATTTAGATGGCATTTGCATTTACTGTGCTGGGCAAAATGAGTCAACTTTTTAGCAATCAGCAAAGTCAATCTTATCTTAATGTTTTGATAACAATTTAAGATTTTTTTTTCATTAGTTCACTTTGAGCTTTATCATTCCACTGCATTACCTAAAAGTCATTGGCAGTGTCTCTTTACGCAATTTAGGATAAATAGTCTCTGCATGACTAATGATTTTGCGTAGGTTCTCTTGAACTCTGCCATTTAAATTTATTTTTATGTGCAGCTAAAGCAGTGACCTACAATGATGACCAGCATGTACACAGTAGTAGGACCTCAGAGGCTTCCTATTGGAGTACCGTGCACAGTCTCCAGAAGCTGGCACTGGAACAGAACTACATTGCAAACACTTTATTTATTTGGGAAGGTTTAATTCTGATTTTATAAATAAATTAGGTTCCAGGAACTTTTACCCATAATGTGCTAGTTTGCATAGTATATTAGCACATCACCTAACTAGTGATCCTCTCCAGCACTGTGCTGTCAGAACTCTCCTCAATCAGGCACTTCCATCTTCTCCCAGTCTTCTTTCCTTCCTACGTCACTCCCATGCATGTTGTTAATTGTTTTAATTCCACTTGAAAAGTACATTGTCAGTTCCCCCCAAAAGGATTAGAAGAGGTATTATACTCTTCAGAATTTGACACTTCAAGGGATGTAGGATACCTGTGTCCCCTGAACACATCGTGGTTCCATGTTTCCATCTTCTGAACCAAAAATTGTTACAGGACACCACAGCAATCTGTCTGTGTGGATAGTTTGCAAGGGACAGCCCTAGAAGTAGGATAAGTATTGCAGTGAGAGGTTGCCATATATTATCTTGTTATAGGCATGTATATATATCTATATACCTGTATGTATATATATATATATATATATATATATGTATATTGGGGGGGGGGTATTATTTATTTATTTTCATTATAACCTGGAGTTGGACTTGACTTTAATTCAGTCACTCAGTAAATGGCAGTACAACTATATACAGTAAATCACACCCACAGAACAGAAACCACCCACATGTTTTATTTCTAATAAATCAGGTTTTTACCCGATGTGTGTTGATGTTTTATTAAGATTTTATTTACATTAGTATCTTACTGTATCCAAATTAAAAATAAAAAATTACTGGAGTTCTATGCTGAATCCAGGATAATCCTAGCATATCATTGTTAAATATTTCATATTTTTTACCTTAAAGTGATGATATTATAACTGCTACTATAGCAGACCACCCAAATGTCATAGTACATCAGATATAGCTGCACCCAATAGCCTCTGATCTATATAGTGATATTAAGCTGCTAAAAAAGCAACATATATGTCTTAGCTTCATGTGTTCTCATATTTTAAAGATAATGATTTACACAGATGCTGTAAAATACTGCTTAGTAACTGCAGCCCATCGTGTCTGAAGCCTAAAGTGTTATTCACACAAGCTGCTGCTTCCATGTAATGCAACATTAATTTGGCTGTAGTTATCTGTGGGTTCCACTAGCTTTCAACACCTTTTAACAGACCAGCATGAGTAAAGATTTCTCATCGGCCCTTTGATAACACAGCTGCCAAGCAGTATAAAGACTCCAGCATTTATTTGATGGATGCTATTTTGGTCCAATATTTCCAAGCCACTCAATAAGTGTCAATGTTTCAGATGGTTGTTTGCATGGAAATGGCTCACTATGATATCCAAAGGCCAAAATGACAAAATATGTGGTAAAAATTTCAAAGTTAGCTAGGCATCATCAGTCTTTTTTTTCTCCAAGATTTTTTCTGTTTGGCCTTGTCGCCTTGTCACCCAGTAATAAAATCGAATATGATGACTAACGTTCTTGAGCAATTAAGAACAGGTTGCATAATGGTGAAGCAGAGGAAGAGAACATATGGCCACAGGCAGTAACAGCACAATAATAATAGGCATGTAACTTTACTGAAGATTAAATGACATTTGAAAAATTAAAGAAATATAAAATAGGCTCTGAAATTGTAAGAGTTGTTCTTTTTTTTTTCTACATATATTATTTTGCACTAGCAAATTCAACTTTTGACATGTGATTGGCAGCTGCATTGCCCTAAGAGAGAAGAGTTCCTTAATGCCAAAAGCATCTTCCTTGTTGAAGTTGCTCGGAATAAACATGTAAATCAGTCAAAACAAGCCAAGAGTCACTAAAAACTGCATCATTATAAAATAAATATATTACACAAATCACTGGTGTCCTTTAGGGTATATGCTGAGGGACATTTATTTCTTTGTGCCTACTATGTTTAGTAGTATATGCAGAGTCCATCTCTTGGAAATGCAATCTGTTATGTATTAAAAAGCCACAGGGAAGTTTGCTAGAAAAATGTATATTAGGCTATTGCCAGAAAAACTGAAAAAAATAGAAAGTGGCATAAAGCAAGGAAAATGTGCAATAATGATCCACACAAATCCTGCCCCAAACATCCTTACTGATTACAAAACACTAGCTTAAATCCATAAAAAAAGAAAATTGGTAGAAAAATTAAAATTACCCTACACCCCTACTAGGCTTATATCGCTGGGCTTTTTTGTGGGATCTTATAAAACCAAAAATGTGTTCATGTACAGTGTTAGAATGTCTTCTCATGAGATCCTCACCTTTCCCAGTATCCCTTGGTAAATTATAGGGACATTGGGACTTACGGGAAGCATCCAGAAGCCAAGTTATAAAGTAAGTTAATAATACCAATGTATCATTAGTAATATAAGGTCTATAAAACCTGAAACAAGGTCAACGCGATTCACGTAACTGCTTGCTCAGGACCTTTCTCTTGCAAAGAGAAAAGAGTAACCTAACTGAAGAAATATATATAAAATACATATATTTTACATAATTACAACTCATCATAATATATCCATGTACGCTCATATGTCACTTCAACAGGGTTTCCCCTTATTGAAAGGAGGCTCCATATTACTGTTTAACAATTACCTACACCGGGATTTGCCTATTGTCCCATGTCCTCCTCCCCCTTTGTAAGGAATTGCATTGCTTGATACTTACCTGTAAGTGGGCTCCTGGGGAATATGTTGGTGGGAGGAGATTGTGGTATTTTATCAATCTGATTTGGGTTTTCATTTTAATTTTTTTCTTGTGACATCTTATTGGAATAGCTGTACTATTTTCCGGATGGATTGGCCCCTAACCTGCTGGGATGGATGTATTACTTCTAACTGCGAGTGGGTTTGTTATATAGACAATGGTAACCCAAAAATTGATACCTTTGTTGGATGAGTTAATTTGGCTCCTTCTTGCTTATCTCTCCTCTTTTTAGCTACTACTGATGAAGTTTGTGTGTATCATCCTCACTGGTAATGTGTATGATTCTTGTGAACCATATGTTGTATTCAGCTTGTGGTGATTGTGGTCCATAACCAACTGCCACCTGATTTCTATCGCTCTATTTTTACAAAAGTTTAGTATTAGTTCCACTTTGAACGAAAAACCTCTCCACTTGTGGTTTAATGAGGGTTGGTAAGTGTCAGCCCACATGGATCTCTGTAATACCATTCTTCCCTATCCCTAAGTAGAAAAAAATACAACTCTGATTCATTCGGTGTGGCCTGGCTTTAAATTATTTTCCAGCAGCCTTGGGCCAGTTTTGTAAAATGACACAGTACATTATATTGGCTGAGGTCCAAGAGCTGCAACCCAACCAGTGTTCATTGAGCTAGAAGTGCAGAAGATCTCCAGCTTAATTTAGAAGCTTGCAATTTCCACAATTTTGCACTCTCAGTGTTTGTGAAATTGACATAAATATTGTGGAGGAGATCTTTAATTGGCTAACTAAATTTAGAATGCTGTGTGATCTTTACCAGTTAAATATTTAAATACATATTTTAAAATTTACTTGCATTATGCCATTTTGTGTGGACTTTTTCTTGTGGCTATTCCATTGCTTAACTTGTATATATAGCATCATCACTATGTTATGTATCCTAGAAATAGTTACTCAGAAAATAATACTTTATTTAGCATGAACTGGCGTCAACACTTTTATTTGAGTTTAATGGGAGAACTTTGAAATATACTTCAACCGTTCATTCTAGAACACTGGATTTCTGCCTTTTGGTATATCTGAATGAGAGACCTCTGGCACCTTGAAAGCCTAGGCAAAATAAAACCTTAAGCCTGATATGCCAATCTATTAAAACACAATTTCAGTAATTCTCTGCATAAATAGAACCCATTCATATGTTAGCAATCTTTTTTGAAGCCGTTTCATTGTGCTGTGGAAAATTTCATCTGCATCCTAATGAAGAGAATGCTAATCTACTTCAGTACAGGGAAGTGACATCATGTATGGGGAGCCATAGTTACTTAAAATGAAATGAAAGATTTATAAGGTAACAGAAAGTGAATTTATATTTATCTTTGCTTATTGCCTGGTGAACTGAATGGGGTTCCCAACAGTTTATTTAAAGCCTACGTCCATAAATAATATATTCATGCCCACCATCATTTGACAGCCTTACATAACTAAGGGCCTTATTTATGAGGGGAGGGGGTGAATATTCATGGCATCCACAGGAATATTCCATAGTTTTAAAAATATACTCCTAAAACTTTATTTGCTCAGACTTACAGATGTTAACTGAAGGTCTAACAATGTTCTTCTTTGTTGAAAATTCTTATGTAATCCAAGGTGTGAACTCAAATAACTTTAAAATGACCATGAACAAGGCTCAGAAACATCTTATGTTACCTTCTATTCAGAGTTTATTCTGAATTCTGTGCTCAAAGAATTATTCATTGTGTTTAATAAAAGGCAAGATCCATTTTTGATAAACCTCAGATATTAAAAGGCACATAATACTGATGATTAAGCTTGGTACATATAGGCTGCATATTGGACTATGTGTATAGAAGCTGAATGTCCGGCTTTTGTTGAACAGGCATACTGGAAAAACAGCAGCTGATTGGCATCCAATCAGCGTTCTCAGCCAAAGGCTGCATATTGTAAGGTGGGTATAAGTGAGCGCTAAAGGTAAGACAGCTGCTGGACACAAAAGGTACCAAAAAAACAACCTCCAAAATTCACATAAAGATAAGAGTGCAGCGCTTATAAAAACAAATAAAACACACAAAATTACATATCAAAGTGCAAAGGTGTATAACTGCAAAAACGCAGGTATATTAAAGTTCTTATACTGTCACTAATAGAGTGACTCGATATGGTATAGGTGCTCAGTTCACAATCTCCTCAGTAGGTGGAGTGAAGTGGGGGATCAGTTGGATCCCTGTTGGTATATGGTGATGACCAAAAAACGATATGTGGCAATATCCAAAATTGGTATAAGATTGTGCACTCACCAGATGCACAATCAATATGCGCATGTAAGAGATAACCCCTCTTAAGGTATGACTCCAGGACTCATCTGAAGCAAGGTCTGCTCTAATTCTGCATTTTGGCCCTTAGCTGTCATGCATGGCTCTGTCCCCTATTGCTCTTGACTCTGTAGGTAGTTGGAAGCTCACCAACTATAATCAACAGATAGCCTGGGGCATGGCCTTGCTTCCGACATTCAATTAATTTATGGGCAGGCTGACTGTACCCAAGTCGATCAGTCAAAAGACTTTTGTATAACCAGCATGTCAGATTTTTACATGCAATTATTGCCAGCAGCTATAGCCACTAGCAGTAAGCATTGTGTTCTCCTGACAGGGACAACTCCCCACCGGGAGAACACAATAGCTCTGTGGGAAGGATTCCCGCATCAACACAGCCAGTGATTTTGTTTCCTGCAACCATAGGTTGCAGGAGAGAAAATCACATAATCTATGGCTGGGTTTAACTTGTTGACTCCTTAACGACAAGTGGCGCAAATATGTGGCCCTGTTAAAACTACTTACCATTCTGAGAGCTTGCTCCCTGCATGTTCCCAGCATGGTTGCCGACACTGATTGGTAAGCTTCTGAAGCATACTTGCGATTGGGAGCTTTCCAATCACGTGACCATAGTGAAAGCCAATCACAACGGTCACATGACCTGAAGGCACACCTCCGCTTCCTGATTTTAGAACCCTTAAAGGGTGTCAGTGTCAAGGGGGTAAGCAAGACACTGCACTTCATAGTTGTAGGTAATTCTAAATGATGTTGTACAGTCTTTTTCCTGTTCATTTGTAACGTACATGACCAGTTTTAATCATATTAAAGTAAAACTTTCTTTGTACTAGACTGAACTCATATATTATAATACTCAAAACTATCGTTCCTACTGTAAGGGAAAAGGCCACAGGATTTGAAAAGCACCAAATACCACATTATTGGGAAAAAAACATTAAGCTCTTGACTGATTTTGACTTGATAAGTTATGTAAACCACTATTACATTACTGATTCAGTATCCCTACCCCATATGTATATTTAGATTGGATGCATTTTTTTGGGTGCAAAGGAAATATTTCATATTTCATGTATATTATACATACACATTGAAACTAAACTCCAAACAAATATAAAAGACACACATTACTGCAGCTGTGTATCCATTTATCAATAAATGCATTTTTGAAATACAACTAGTTTAGACACCTATAAATGATTTGCAAGTGTCGGCACTTAGCACTGGGAGAGTTAGAGACAGTACTTGTAATTACTTGGGTGCTCTTCATGAAGTTTGTTGACAAGTAACAAGCTGAAAGGAGTAGAGAGCAGATCGAACAGATAAATGACCTCATCAGTATGCTACTGCTCCCTCACTGTCCAATCAGCGGATTAGGGGCAGAAAGGTGTCCCCTCAATATTCCACCTGTAACAGAATAAGTGGGGTTGGCCTCCTGCCTGCCCAATGTGATGGGGCTGTGTAAAATCTCAAGACTAAATAGACAGTAAGGTACACCATTTGGAAGGTGAACGAAGTACTCTTGCATGTGTTTCATCTGTATACTTTGCATGAAAATCAGCTTTAATGTAAGTTAATCTAAGAGTTCCTATTCTTGCTACAAGTGATTAAACTCTTGTCAAGATGACATGTGATGTACCTGTCCAAGATGACTTATTACTTTCTGTTTTACCGAACAGCGCCATGAGTTTGACTATGAAATCACATTACACTGTTTAAATACATTGGCAGTTAATTTGCCAGTTCTCATTCTTTCAAGGTTTTATTATCAGTGCTTTAACTCTTGTGAAGGTGAAAGTGTAATATGTATTCTATTAAAAAGGACTTAATGAGCTGTCAACCAAATTTGGTTGTAATTTAAATGTATTATTGATGCATATATGCCTATATTGTTGCCTTACTACTTTGCCCAGTGCTGGCAATATAAAACATGGAACACACTTGCAGTAGGGGAGAGCAGAGTGATTATGTATTTGTATTACTTGTATGCCAATCTTTCTTCATTGTCCTGTCATCAAACAGAATAGAACAGGTCCTAATCTCAGCTGTGTTGCCTAAAGTGGAGAAGAGGGATTGCATCAGAAGTTATTTGAGTCACAGGTCTGTCTGTAGTGTGTAATCATCTGCATAGAATGATAATCTATTGGTTGGTCAAACAGTAAACATTGGTATTTACCCTTGAGTTAGGCTTTCACATACTGTACAACAATGCACAATGTCTGTAAAAAGTAGAGGTGTGAAATGCATTAAATGAATATTAATGGGCATTAAGGTGCTTAAAGTACAGTATATCACTAAGACAAGAAGTGAGAGAAAATCCAACATTTTGATCTGTCACCAGCACAGGAACAGAGTAAGGTCAGGAATACATCTTGCAGGGGGAACAGTTGTTCAGTTCAGTGACAACTAAATAAGAGGGGAATTTCCTCACGTTGGAGAGTTCTCTTCTCACCTCTTAACATGTGTACAGACTAAGGATAGAAAGAACAACAAAAAACAAGAGAAATACAGGGTTTTACCAGTCTTTATGTTATTCAAAATGGAAAAAAAACCCCTTTTGCTATATCTCTGCTTTAACATTATCATACCATAGTTATGTCTGAATGCTATTTGTAGACTTCAGTTTTGCTTTTACTGCTATTTCTCAGGTGGAAATTGACCTTAAGTTTGAATGTTTGGATTTGAGTCCTCATTCTGCATTTTATTGGATTTTGGACTTTTTATTAAATAGGCTGCATGTAGTTAAAATTGGGGAGCCCTCCTATGTTGCTTTTAAGCACAACTACTCCACAAGGGTAGGTGTTAAGTCCACTTTTTGACTTTGTATACCACTACTACTATCGCTCTTGTTGGTAGCATAACAAATAATGATCATGCTTTAAATTGGGCATATAACTTATAGAGATGGGGTGGGGAAGAGGATGTGCAGTTAAATGTGACTACCAGAAAAGAATGATTGTAGATTTTAAAAGGAGGAGGGTGGAGAGCAAAACTGTTGTGGTTATAGACAGGGAGGAGGTTGATTTGGTGACTACATTTAAGTGTTTTAGCACAATTTTTACGTATGACCTTTTATAACCGATACATACGGTATATTCATTTTGCCTGGAGAGGCACGGCAGTGACTGCACTTTTTGGGAAGATTAAGAAGGGTTGGGCTGTCATGGGAAGATTTACTGACCTTTTATAGGGTATCATGTCACTTTATGGCAGGGTGTGTACTTGGCTCAGGACATACGAGTGGTGCAGAGGGTGATAATGACTGTGCAAAATAGTTTAGGCATAAAGCTGCTGTGTATTAAGGATATTGGTGAGGAGAGTTGCCATCATAGGGCACTTAATATTTTAAAGGATAGCACCCATCTGTAATAAAATTGTGTGTGCACCTTTTAAATTTACCAAATTATTGAATTGAGAAGGGAGACGTTATTGATTTTCACTGTATATTGTTTTATATGTGGCATTGCTATTTCAATGTTGTGAAGTGGTGTCTGCATTGTGCCATGTGTAGAGCTATGACTGCATTTCATTGTTTGCATAATGACAATACATTTCTTGAGTCTTGAATGTTCTCCATGCCATTATATGATCACCAGATATGACCATTGCCATGACCATGAACATATCTGACAAGAGTGGAGAACAGGAATTCCTCTGCTATTGTAGCCCTTCCTTTACAATGTTGAATGATTGGTGGCCTCCGAAATGTCTTTCTACACAGTACTGTCATAAAGAACGATTATTTGAGCACTTATGGAATTCCGGTCAGCTTAAACAAGCCTCTTCATTGTTCTCCAACCCTTTGAATCAAAGTTTTAATGACGTCCTTTAGTGGATGCCTATAAGAAAATATATAAAGAAACCCGTCAATAATAATTCCTCAGATGTGTCAGGAGAAAGCATTCAATTTATACCCTAATCACAGGAAGATGAACAAATTAGCCAATTGAGCAATACATAGCATTTTCCTAACCCATTGGGGGGGGTTAACTCCAAATTATATGCTAAATGAACTGTAGGAAAAAACTGTTTATACATAATACCTCAGTTAGTTTGAAGGCAATGGTTAGAACAAATGCAACCCATCGTAGAATGTACAACAGGATAGGTGGCCCACGGGCAGATTAAGTCATATTAAGCTAGCATGCACCAAGTACTAGCACATTATGTATTCCGGATGAAATCACGTGTTGTGATGTAATGCGTAGGGTGGGCTGATGACATCAAGCTGCAAACTGGAAGTCTACGTGCCACCATTTTACAAGTGGCATAATAGCAACCAAATATGCTGGAGATCACTGTGTCAGTGAGTTTTACACTACAGTGTCCCAGGAGGACACATTTTAATGTGAGTGCATTCTTTTATAATAAAGGCTGGTTTTCTTGAACATACTACACTATATTTTCTCTACATGACTGCGGAGTGAGGTGGATTCATTGTAAGGTGTTGGCAAAGAGTGGGAAGAAGTTGTACTTTACATAAACTTGCCCCGGTTAAAAGGGAAAAGCATAGTTTGACCTGTCATTATGGGTCAAGCACTAAGGTGAGAGCTAAGGTGAGAGCATGTGTTGGAAGGTGGAGGAGCACAAAGGGGTGTCACAGAACCACTGTACAATAGAATATAGCGGTGTGAATACAATTGCTCACATAAACTCATTGTGGATTATATGGGACTTCCATCACGTTTAATGTTATACAAAAGTGGTCACAAGCAATGTGGATATAGTTGTGAATATATCTGTCCATATACAGCCAGTATGGAATATATGGGACTTTGCATTATGTTTGATCATTATTAAGTGTTCCCAAGCACTGTGGATCATTGTTTTATATTACACTATCACTTTTAAGGTTTGTAAGTGCACATTCAGTGGATTTGTGGATTATTGTTTTACATAAGACTGTCACTGTTAAGTCATGTAAAGGCATATTCAGTGTATTCATATATATATATGCATTATGCTGCATTTTCTATTACCGGTAATAATTTTGATCTATGTGGGAACACATTGCATGCTAGCTGCATAACTTAGATTAGGAGTTTATTGCGCTGAAGTCTTTTTACAACATTACGACAGACTTACCTAAAAGTTAAGCCCTCCAGTGGAGCGCTATCACCACTGTAGGCACTTTCATCTTCATCTGGTTTCACAGGTTTGCAAGCTTAGGCTGAATGAATGGGCCAGGCGCGATGATGTCACTCCCAAGCATGCGCACAGGAGTCACAATGGCAGCACAAAGTTCCGAATGGATGACATAGTCCATTAAGAGTCCAGTGCGCATTTGCCAGTGATGTCTAGGTTGCTGCTAAAATAAATATCACCTAAATAGTGCACATTTATAGGCTTACCTATAGGTAAAAATCAACAAGAGTTTACAACCACTTTAATGCTGACTCCTGTTAGGAAGCTTGGCATAGGCTATATACATATGATGTGTACAAATAAAACTTCAATGCAACAAATAACTCCTCCAGTTCCTGTGTATACCAGTGCTGCTGACACTTGCATGTGTTTCCACACGCAAAAGATATGTCATATAATAGTGCTGCGCATATATCTCTATAACCTCATATATAAATTAAAGCATCCAATTCATTCAATCCATTGGATGCTTTCATTCACATATGAGGTATAGAGATATATGCGCAGCACTATTATATGATATATGCACATATGATGTCTTCCAAGACAGTGTCAATAAATATGGTGTTGTATCCTGCCTACAGTTCATTTACTATATAAATATGTACTAGAACCAAACTGGGTAGGGTGAAGTTTGAGGATATCATACTTAATGTCACCCATTCTAAAATAACTTATGCTTTCCCACTGACATGCAATAAAATACACTGGAGAGTGTAAAGTCATGTATAGTGAGTGTCTCCACTGTGACCAAAAACTGTTTTGGTTGATAAAAGGGTGGGTATACACTAAGTATTGTTCACCCACTGGTTGAATGAAAAAAAACAGACTCACAGGTTTCTGCATCCACACAAGCGGTGTGGATGAAGGGATATTCACTGCTGCACTATTGTATTCTAACAGGGGGAACTCCTCACCTGTAAGAGTACACTGATTACCATGGGCTGCAGCAGCTAATTGAATGCTGGTTTTCCAGCAGGACCATTTGACACAAGCAGGTCCAGCAATCGGCTTCTGTTGAACAGACAGGACAACACACAAATCAAAATCTGGTTGGTTCCTGCTGAACCGATCAAATGGGGCTGGCTGGGCTGCAGCAGCTGATCAAATGCTGGTTTTCCAGCAGGACAGCTTCACAGAAGCAGGTCTAACAATTGGCTTCTGTTAAACAGACAGGGCTATACACAGATCAAAAATCACCTGATTCCTGCTGAACCAGCCAAATTTCAATGCGTGTATACCCATCTTAAGTGTTCTCAGACAAGCATTATTTGACCCACAAATATTATTCCTTTGATAATGTTGTGCTTTATAACCACATTCAGATGGCTGTACATACATCCACAACTGAAGGAGTTTGTGATATACACAAGAGGATATGATTTAGAATAATCCCCAAGGGGTTAGGGGAATGCTACCTATTGTGCGAAGGTTAATGTGCTCATATTTCTGTGTTTAGGGTTAAATTTAGATTCTTGGGATTTGGCATCTAGCAGTCTGGTATGTTTTAATGTACCTTGGTGATTTTATGGTGTTGTATGAATAAACAGACTTTTTTATGGGGGAAAAGCTTTACATAATTTTTTAAGTATATAAGCATTGGTAATCAGGGGCATATCTACCACGAGGCAAACAAGACATTTGCCTAGGGTGGCAATTTTTAGAGGGACGGCACCACCCCCCGAGAGAAGGGACCTTGTGAGCAGCGGCGGACAGAGCCATGAAGGGCCTCCTACAGAGGGGTACCTTTGGTACTCTTGCAGTGGCCCGGACAGCAGGAGGATCGATGTGGGGGAGGGCAGTTGCAGAGCGATGCTTCTGTCCCTCTCCCTCCAGCAGCTGATGAGCCAGGACCAGGGGACAGCCTGGAGCAGGGAGAGAAGAGCCTGGAGGAGGTGAGCTGTGCTGTGTTCTGTGGGATCTCCCTGCCTCCCTCCCTACACTGACAGATCGTATGGGGCAGAACACACCTCCCCCCGCCCCTCCGTCCTGCTGCCCGGAGATCAGTAGCCCTTGGTGCAGGTGTGTGTGTGCGCAGCCCCGTACGATCTGAGAAACGAAGAGGGGGAAGAGGGAGGAGAGAGAGGGAGAAGGAAGAGGGAGAGGAAAGAGATAGAGGAAAAAGGGAGAGGGGGAAGAGAAAGAATAGAGAGAGAGAGAGAGAATAGAGAGGGAAGAGAGAGGGGGGGATGAGAGAGAGAGGGAGGGGAGAGAGGGGGAAGAGAGAGGGGGGAGAGAGAGGGGGAAAGAGAGAGAGGGGGGGAGAGGGGGGAGAGAGGGGGAGAGAGAAGAGAGAGGGGGGAGAGGGGGACAAGAGAGGGGGGAGGGGGGAGAGAGAGAGGGGGGAGAGGGGGGAGAGAGAGAAGAGAGAGAGAAGGTGGGGAGAGGGGGAAGAGAGAGGGGGAAGAGAGAGAGAGTAAAGAGGGGGGGGAGTAGAGAGAGAGGGAAGAGAGGGAGGGAAGAGAGAGAGGGGAAGAGAGAGAGAATCGAGAGAAGGAAGAGAACGAGGGAGGGAAGAGAGAGGGGAGAGAGAGGGGAGAGAGAGGGGGAAGAGAGAGAGAGATGGGAGAGAGGAGGAAGGGAGAGAGGGGGGAGAGAGAGGGGAGAGGGGGAAAAGAGAGAGAGGGGGGAGAAAGGGAAGAGGGAGAGGGGGGGGGAGGGGGGGAGAGAGATAATAGAGTGAGAGGGAAGAGAGAGAGGGAGGGAAGAGACAGAGGGAAGAGAGGGGGGAAGAGAGGGGGGAGAGAGAGAGTAGAGAGAGAGGAAAACGAGAGAGGGAAGAGAGAGGGGGGGGAGGGAAGAGAGAGAGGGAGGGAAGAGAGAGGGAAAAGAGAGGGAAGAGAGATGGCAGAGAGAAAGAGAGAGGGAGAAGAGAGGGGGAAGAGGGAGGGAGGGAAGAGAGAGAGGGAGGGAAGAGAGAGGGAAGAGAGAGAGAGAGGGGCAAGAGAGAGGGGGGAGAGGGAAGAGAGAGAGAAGGTGGTGAGAGGGGGAAGAGAGAGGGGGGAATAGAGAGAGTAAAGAGGGGGGAGTAGAGAGAGAGGGAAGAGAGGGAGGGAGGGAAGAGAGAGAGGGGAAGAGAGAGAATCGAGAGAAGGAAGAGAACGAGGGAGGGAAGAGAGAGGGGAGAGAGAGCGGGAAGAGAGAGAGAGATGGGAGAGAGGAGGAAGGGAGAGAGGGGGGAGAGAGAGGGGAGAGGGGGGAAGAGAGAGAGAGGGGGGAGAAAGGAAAGAGGGAGAGGGGGGGAGAGATAATAGAGTGAGAGGGAAGAGAGAGAGGGAGGGAAGAGACAGAGGGAAGAGAGGGGGGGAAGAGAGGGGGGAGAGAGAGAGTAGAGAGAGAGGAAAACGAGAGAGGGAAGAGAGAGGGGGGAGAGAGGGGGGGAGGGAAGAGAGAGAGGGAGGGAAGAGAGAGGGAAGAGAGATGGAAGAGAGAGAGAGAGAGAGGGGGAGAAGAGAGGGGGAAGAGGGAGGGAGGGAAGAGAGAGAGGGAGGGAAGAGAGAGGGAAGAGAGAGAGAGAGGGGCAAGAGAGAGGGGGGGAGAGGGAAGAGAGGAAGAGGGGGGAGAGAGGGAAGAGAGGAATGGGGGAAGAGAGAGAGGGGGGGGGGAGAGGGAAGAGAGAGAGGGAAGGGAGAGAGGGAAGAGAAAGAAAAGGGAGAGAAAGAGAATCATATATACTACACACACTTATTGACTCTCTCATTCTCTCATTGGGGGGGGGGGGGGCAAAATTTTTGCGTTGGGCAGCAGAAAATATAAATATACGACTGTTGGTAATATGTATTGGTGCTGATCCACAGAAGTCTATAAAGCAGTTTTTTTGCTCTTAATGGTCATTTGTTGATAATATCAGGGACTCCAGAGCATTGAGGTGGTTGAGTGGCCTTTGATAGATTTTTGTATAACCACATAGCAGAGAGTAAATCAGCTCGCAGTACCTTAACTGTAGCAAAGTTAATGAGACAGAATACATAACTGCTAGGAGAACACATTAAAAACATACCAGAAAATGCAGCAAGTCTGATATTACCAGGTCAGTGCAACAGGCTAAGTCTATTTATATAGACAGCCTAAGTATTGCTTAATTGGAATCAAAATGTGGTGATAATTCTCTGAGAATGTTTACAGTAGCTGGCTGAATTCAGAAATGTTATAGGCACATTGCATTAGCTTTATGCTTTATTAACCAGAGATTCTTTATTAGTGTACAGTTAAACAAATATGTTTGTTCTTTTGTAGATCTTTTCCTGCTCTGTACCTGCATTCTGTTTCTAATCATTATTATCTTTAATTGTTTTAAATAACCTTTACCTATAACTCCATGTAACATTCTCATTCATCAGGTGGTTAATATACAGGAACCAGCTGTCAACATTCATTGTTAAGAATACATTTAAGACCTCTCAGATTCCAATGTCCTCTTGCTTTAAACTATGCACAAAGGAGGAAAGCAAACTAAACATTACCTAAAGTTACTCATCATTCATGTAAGATTATGCAGTATAAACCAAAACACATGTCCCTTTAATGACAACAATTTTCAACCATGTTTTATATGTTATGTTTAAAATTAAATTATACAACCAAGATATATCCAGGAACACTTACTGTCCTTGGATAACAACTGTTACTCAGTTTAGCTGCTACGCTGGTATCCTCTACCGCCCACTCTTAAGATAGATTATAAGGAACCATGCCAATGCAGAGCCAGTGGCACATTGTGCCACTTTTTGCCATAGCCACTGCAGTAAAAATATGGTGTCCAGCTGTGCAAACATCCATGGGAAAATTCTGCAAAATATCTATGGATATATGTGTGCACAGTGCTGGGGGAGAAGACATGTAATGCATGAGAGGATAACTATATATATATATTGGGATATGGGATAGTTCGGGAATGACCGCCAGCCAGTTTGGTGAAAGCAAAAACAGTTCATTTATTTTGTTCACGAATAAACAAAAGACAGCTTACTTCAACAAAAATCTATAAACAGTCCCAAAAACTGGTTTTAGAAGCTAAATCATAAACTCACCACAATCTTCGGTCCCATACAGGGGTTAGGCTCCTCCATAACAAGGGTGCCAGGCAGGCCACATTGGGGAATCAACAGCACGTGTCTCAGCTTGTCCGAGAGCTTCCACTTGCCTCACAGCCTGTGAGTCTCTCTCTCATCCTCTTCCTTGACACCTCTGCCAATTTCCATATGCTTCCATTTAAGCCTCCCTCATCTGGGATTTAACCCCCTTGGGACCAAAGTCCTGGTAGTCTCTGCAATGGTCTCCCCTAAAGAGACCACACCGCAAATATCGGGGAAATGTATCTACTGTCCAGGACAAACTCCCGGTATCCTGTACTATATATATATATAATTATTATTATTATTATCATACCGAATTTATATAGCGCCAACAGTTTGCTCAGCGCTTTACAATATAACGGGAGACAATACAGCAACAATACAGTTCAATACAAGAGGGATAGGAGGGCCCTGCTCCTTGGAGCTTACAATCTAGGAGGGAGGGGCTAGTGGTACAAAAGTTAGTAACTGTGGGGGATGGAGTGGTTGGAAGAGTATATATATATATATATATATATATATTATAATTTATTTAAACAAAAAAGTAACTTGATCCTGTTATACATCATCTTCATTTGCAAAAGAAGCCATCACCAAATCAAGAAAACCTCACCAGGTATCTAGGTGTGATTGACTTGTTAAAGTCTAACTTTAGTCAAATTTTTTTTCTAATAAGCACATAATTTGCAAATGACAACTATGTTAAAAAGAAAGTGATCTATGAAAAAAGGAGGGACGGATAAATGAAAGGTCCTCTTTCTTTATTCAAAGAGCATATTTAATTCATGAAAGGTATACTACAGCTTCTGTGAATGGAGAAGGTGGGCAGAAAGGCTGGGCATAGTTAACCCTCTTGGATCTACTAACCCCTGCAGCAGTAATCCACCAAGTTGGGGATTCAGGGGACTTCAGACTTCAACAAAAGCAGCTGACATCAACACAAAAGACTATTCGCATTGTTTAAAAAGAAAAAAAAATGTTTGACTAAACGTTGGCTTTAATGAAAAGGTAAACATTAAAAAATTGGCTCCAAACTTTGAGATGAAAGAGACTAGGAAGATTTGTTGTTCATGGTGTGGTATGAATGTGGAGTGGGATGTAATTGCATTTATTAATAAGACATGATTACTCTTTCCATTTTTATGCTGCGATAGTTTGATTAAATATGTTAGCTCCGCATTTTGGTAAAGGTTTTTTTGGGGAGCTATTTAGGTTATTTATGATCCTCAGTTTATATCTATATACATTTACCTTAGACACTTTATCCTTATTCTCACATGTATGATTATATAATATACTTTACTTACCTTTTATTTAGCTTTTCACTTTTATTGTCATTTTTCTATCCATAGATTTTGTGGACACATCTCATGTTTGATATGTAACAGTAAACGGACATGGGAAAACGTGTTAAGATTTTTTTTTTAGTTGTTTTAGATAATCATTTCATTTTATATCAGGTTTGATCTTGATCCTTCTACTATGATAGAGAGGAACATTCTGACTTTTCACCACAAGATGTCATCTTCTTGTATAATACAGGGTTCCCATAGTGAAGCTTGGTTTCCTGACAGAGGTTTCATATTTCCTATTTATTGTTTTCCAATGTCCTGTCCAGCTACATAATGCATGGTGCACAAGCGTGGCGCCCATGCCCCTGATGACAATATCTATGATGAAATGCGTAGGAAAGGTGATGTCACCGTGCACAGAGAAATAGGAAGCAGTCTGTCCTACTTCTGGACCGGCTTGTATATACAGAAATGTTTTTTATTTATATGTGAGTAATTTTTAAAATTCTAATAGTCTTGGGTGAATGATTTTACGCTTTGCTCATCTTTTGTCTTCCCATATATGCGTCCTTGTACCAGAGGTGACATTCATGATTGAGGAAAGTGGCGACATTGTCTAATAGCTTAATCATGACTTACTTGATTGCATCAAACATTATGTGACTTCTCTGCTCAGAGGATCATATTCTTGCAGTAAGCCTTCTAGTGTGGCACTTGGTAGAGGAATACATATGCAGAGTTTTTTACATTTCAAAGAGGTTCATTTATTTATACATCTTTGCATTAGTGGGATATTCAAAGGAAGACTTGCATGTCTGTTATTTAATCTGCAGTTGTGTGAACATTATTTGTTGTTTATGATTTGTCATACATTTTTTTTGTATTTGATACAGGGTGGTATTTTCTTAATTTTTTTGTAGTGCAGTACTGTATAATTTTAGATTTAGTTGTGCACAATATGATCATATAAATAATATAAATATATAATAATATAAAAATATACCTTTTTAAAATAACCCATATGAAACATTAGTAAATTAACTTAATTAATTAAATGGTACATACATGCCTAGTAGGATCTTCTGCAGAGACCCAAAAATATTAAAGATACTTTTGTGTACAGTAAGGAACAGAAGTATTTGAACACCCTGCGATTTTGCAAGTTCTCCTACTTAGAAATCATGGAGGGGTCTGAAATTCACATTGTAGGTACATTCCCACTCTGAGAGACAGAATTTAAAAAAAAATTCAGGAAATCACATTGTATGATTTTTAAAGAATTTATTTGTCTTGCACTGCTGAACATAAGTATTTGAATACCTGAGAAAGTCAGTGTTAATATTTGGTACAGAAGCCTTTGTTTGCAATTACAGAGGTCAAACGTATCCTGTAGTTCTTGACCAGGTTTGCACACACTGCAACAGGGATTTTGGCTCACTCCTCCACACAGATCTCCTCTAGAACTGTCAGGTTTCGGGGCTGTCGCTAAGCAACACGGAGTTTCAGCTCCCTCCAAAGATGTTCTATTGGATTTAGGTCTGGAGACTGGCTAGGACACTCCTGAACCTTGATATGCTTCTTACGGAGCCAATCCTTGGTTATCCTGGTTGTGTGCTTCAGGTCATTGTCATGTTGGAAGACCCAGACACGACCCATCTTCAATGCTCTGACTGAGGGAAGGAGGTTGTTGCTCAAAATCTCATAGTAAATGGCCCCATTCATCCTCTCCTTAATACAGTGCAGTCATCCTGTCCCCTTCACAGAACAGCACCCCCAAAGCATGATGTTACCGCCCCCACGCTTCACAGTAGGGATGGTGTTCTTGGGATGCAACTCATCCTTCTTTTTCCTCCAAACACGATGAGTGAAGTTTAGAACAAAAAGTTCTACTTTGGTCTCATCTGACCACATGACTTTCTCCCATGCCTCCTCTGAATCATCCAGATGGTCATTGGCAAACTTCAGATGGGCCTGGACATGTGATGACTTGAGCAGGGGAAGCTTCCGTGCAATGCATGATTTGAAACCATGACAGCGTAGTGTTAAACCGACAGTGACCTTTGAAACTGTGGTCCCAGCTCTCTTCATGTAATTGACCAGCTCCTCCCTTGTAGTTCTGGGCTGATTCCTCACCTTTCTTATCATCAGTGATACGCCACGAGGTGAGATCTTGCATGGAGCCCCAGTCCGAGGGAGACTGACAGTCGTCTTTAGCCTCATCCATTTTCTAACAATTGCTCCAGCAGTTGATCTATTTTCACCAAGCTGCTTGGCAATTGCCCCGTAGCCCTTTCCAGCCTTGTGGAGGTCCACAATTTTGTCTCTGGTGTCTTTTGACAGCTCTTTGGTCTTGCCCATGGTAGTAGTTGGCGTCTGACTGACTGTGGGGTGGACAGGTGTCTTTAAAGAACTCAGACAGGTGCTACTAAGTTAGATTAATGAGTGGAGTAGAGGTGGACTTTTTAAAGGCATAGTAACAGGTATTTGAGAGCCAAAATTCTTGCTGTTTCTTAGGTGTTCAAATGCTTATGTTCAGCAGTGCAAGACAAATAAATTCTTTAAAAATCATACAATGTGATTTCCTGAAATTGTTTTTAAAATTCTGTCTCTCAGAGTGGGAATGCACCTACAATGTGAATTTCAAACCCATCCATGATTTCTAAGTGGGAGAACTTGCAAAATCGCAGGGTGTTAAAATACTTCTGTTCCTCACTGTATATATAGACTGGGCCCAGGTTCAGTTTAAATTGCAACTTGAGCCCATTACTAAACTTTGAAAAAATTTACAGTGTACCTAATCTGGTTTGTATGGAAATTCAAACCTGCACAATTAAAATGCAAAAGTACCATCAGCTCTACAACTCCTTTCCTTGTCACCTTTAATTAATGATATCCTCTTTAAACAGCACCAGTTCTACATACACATGACACAAGCCAGTAAATCCTGTGCATGCAAGGAGCATTATATTGCTATGACACAAGGAATAAAGCTCACATGGGATGAGCTCAGCATGTTAGTTAAGTTGTTTCATGTGTCATGCTAGAACTCGGAGCTGCTTGCTGTGGCATCTCCTATATGCCAATAATATTGTGTGAAGGGATTTGCATTCATTGGAGGAATAAACTGAAATCCTTGCTGCAAAATAATATGTATTTGTGACTTTAGTTCTGCTTTAAGTAGTTCAGCCAGTATGCAGTTGGGATATCTCTTTCTGTTGCTTGTTCCGGGTCACTGACTTTGATCCCATATGGTTATCACAATAGCCAAGGAGGTAGCACTTTATGAAAAAAAAAGACAGCACTGAAAACCCCCATTTTTCTATAATGACAGGTTATAGTTCAACTGTTGAGAGTTTGAAAAGGACTGGAAAAATCTGCTGGGATAATTAAAGAAGAAAAAAAGTAAAAAAAATCTTTAAAACTTTCTGGAGGCACAGTAATACATGAAGGTATTTTCTCATGAAGCACAACACACAACCAGTCATTTAACTAGTCAGAAATGATTGTATACCTGATGTTGCTAAACTACTGAAAGATAATATCTGAATGGCTGCCAGAAATTACTGTATAATATTTCTATTTACATGGTGTTAAAATAACTGTATTTTAAATACGTATAAAAACTCTTTTATAAAAAAAAATCACATTTTTAAAAAAGGATTTTTTAATTTATGTATGTAGCAGAGGAAATTAATCCTATCTGTGCCTGCTGTAACCTGCTGACTTGCATCTCCTGTGAAACCTGACACAGACAAGGCAGTGAGGGATTTCAGACCCCTTTTCTCCTCTCAGACTGTAATAGAGAGAGAGCCAATCAGAAGAGCCATTAAAGGAGCCAATGACAGGGACTTTCTCAAGCAGAAGGTGCAGCTGCAAAGCATTGTGGAATATGCAGTCTTGAACAGAAACAGCCTGATAGGCTTATATGAGGAATGGAACTACAGAGACCAGCATGCTTAGTGAGAGCAGAGTGAAGGTCTCCATCTTGTTTTTCCTGAGGGGAGGCAGTCTGCATGTGGCAGGGGAGCATCTGGATCTAGCAGAAGAAGTGCTTAGGGTCAGTTCACTGCATGTTTAGTTATCTGCATCAGTCAGGGGAACATCCAAACTGAGACATGCGGGCCTACAGTACAGTGCCTACACCGACAGTGTGAAGAGCGAATCGTGAGGTGACCAGAGGAGCCTGTCATTTCCAGGACGATTGTTTGGGCCTTAGTCACAGGATCTGGTGAGAGGGATTTTGCCCACTGGCAGATGACAGGAACACTGCACACAGACAGAGACATTACACTTCACCCATTCTCACTAGGCACTGGGTTGTGTAGATGGCCCTGCTAAACAGACCCAGTGTTTGCTATACAAATACTGCCACGGGATTACAACTATACTTTACCATAGGAGTTTAAGTGCACCAACGAAAGTGGCTAGCTGAAGATCCCAAGATTCATGCTGTTACCAAGAGAACGTAGTTACAGGTGTCATATGGACACGCGCATGCATATTCAGGCCTCTATATTGCATGGTGTGTAGGTTTACCTTGGAAAGTAGCTATTAAGCATCAGTTGGGTACAGTGTTTGCCTATTGGGCTTGTGGTATCGGGAGTTAGAAGGGAGAAGTCTGACACAATAGTCATTCTTCTGTTCTCCTCCTGCTTGGACATCATAGAGCCGAATTTATGTAAAGGGGTTTAGACCCACTTTGAGGTTGTCATTTAAGTGTTTGCCTCTGCTCTTGGGGTTATTCACAGTTGGAATCCCCTGAAAGCAGCCTGGGTGTAAAAGTGAGCTATATTGCTTTTGGTCACAGTATTTGCTGTTCTCCTGATTCACCTAACATATACCTGTTGTTAATGTTTATTACTTTCCATAGAGATCTTACAGTAAAGCTGACCTCTGTGTTTTATTATAAAGTGTGGTTTTCATTGGTCCTTGCACTTACACTATTGCCAGGTGTGTCAGTTGGGGCTGAGACAGTTCTTGGGGTTGGGAGACAGAGTGGCTGAGTGAACAAACTTAAGCAGCCCCTTCGGGGTATCACTACATGTACATGGAACAATAAATAATAAAAAAAAATACCAGTCTGTTCTCCAGACATAGAAACAACATTAGTGCTTTATATATTTATATATATACAGTCAGGTCCATAAATATTGGGACATCGACAGAATTCTAACATTTTTGGCTCTATACACCACCACAATGGATTTGAAATGAAACGAACAAGATGTCCTTTAACTGCAGACTGTCAGCTTTAATTTGAGGGTATTTACATCCAAATCAGGTGAACGGTGTAGGAATTACAACAGTTTGCATATGTGCCTCCCACTTGTTAAGGGACCAAAAGTACTGGGACAATTGGCTTCTCAGCTGTTCCATGGCCAAGTGTGTGTTATTCCCTCATTATCCCAATTACAATGAGCAGATAAAAGGTCCAGAGTTCATTTCAAGTGTGCTATTTGCATTTGGAATCTGTTGCTGTCACTATTGAGATCAAAAGAGCTGTCACTATTAGTGAAGCAAGCCATCATTAGGCTGAAAAAAAACAAAACAAACCCATCAGAGAGATAGCAAAAACATTAGGCGTGGCCAAAACAACTGTTTGGAACATTCTTAAAAAGAAGGAACGCACCGGTGAGCTCAGCAACACCAAAAGACCCGGAAGACCACGGAAAACAACTGTGGTGGATGACCGAAGAATTCTTTCCCTGGTGAAGAAAACACCCTTCACAACAGTTGGCCAGATCAAGAACACTCTCCAGGAGGTAGGTGTATGTGTGTCAAAGTCAACAATCAAGAGAAGACTTCACCAAAGTGAATACAGAGGGTTCACCACAAGATCTAAACCATTGGTGAGCCTCAAAAACAGGAAGGCCAGATTAGAGTTTGCCAAACGACATCTAAAAAAGCCTTCACAGTTCTGGAACAACATCCTATGGACAGATGAGACCAAGATCAACTTGTACCAGAGTGATGGGAAGAGAAGAGTATGGAGAAGGAAAGGAACTGCTCATGATCCTAAGCATACCACCTCATCAGTGAAGCATGGTGGTGGTAGTGTCATGGCGTGGGCATGTATGGCTGCCAATGGAACTGGTTCTCTTGTATTTATTGATGATGTGACTGCTGACAAAAGCAGCAGGATGAATTCTGAAGTGTTTCGGACAATATTATCTGCTCATATTCAGCCAAATGCTTCTGAACTCATTGGACGCCGCTTCACAGTGCAGATGGACAATGACCCAAAGCATACTGCAAAAGCAACCAAAGAGTTTTTTAAGGGAAAGAAGTGGAATGTTATGCAATGGCCAAGTCAATCACCTGACCTGAATCCAATTAAGCATGCATTTCACTTGCTGAAGACAAAACTGAAGGAAAAATGCCCCAAGAACAAGCAGGAACTGAAGACAGTTGCAGTAGAGGCCTGGCAGAGCATCACCAGGGATGAAACCCAGCGTCTGGTGATGTCTATGCGTTCCAGACTTGAGGCTGTAATTGACTGCAAAGGATTTGCAACCAAGTATTAAAAAGCGAAAGTTTGATTTATGATTATTATTCTGTCCCATTACTTTTTGTCCCTTAACAAGTGGGAGGCACATATGCAAACTGTTGTAATTCCTACACCGTTCACCTGATTTGGATGTAAATACCCTCAAATTAAAGCTGACAGTCTGCAGTTAAAGGACATCTTGTTCGTTTCATTTCAAATCCATTGTGGTGGTGTATAGAGCCAAAAATGTTAGAATTCTGTCGATGTCCCAATATTTATGGACCTGACTGTATATATATATATATATATATATATATATATATATATATATATAGTTTTTGGTGTCTGTAGAATCTGTTCCACTTGCTAGAATACCCACAGACTGCAAAATGATGAGGGATTCAATTATATAAGATTAATTAACATGTTAATGAATCTTATTCCAGTCCATTATATTAACAGAATAAAAAACAAGCTGGGTGTTTGCCATATAAATTACGCCTGAGAAGGTCCAGAGGCTAAATAATTTCTCCCGCAGTCCTGCCCAACTCCTCAGTTTTAACTTGGGTATCATTAGTAGAATAATTACATAAGGATCTATAGATAATTGCATGTCATCAATAAATCTCAGGGACTGCATTGCGTTTGTCATGAAGATGGATAACTTGGGTTCTACCGGCCTGATTTCTAAGTTTGGCTGATGAATGAAACTGTGGATTCTATTTTCAGCTTTATATTTTCATCTCTGATATATTTTGCTATTGGAGCTTGAATTATGTGAACTCTGAAGTACCCACTGAATGTATAAGCAATCAGCATTTCTCTTATCTGCTTTTCAAGAGGTTTTAGGGAGAGACGAAGACTGCATTTGCATTTACTCCACTATGAAATCAGTAAGGCCTAGATTTTCACCTAGCCCCTAAAAATAATGCTAAATTCACAGATTTATTGAAAATAAAATCATATTAATAGTCAACATTGGTGTTAAAAAAAATTCTTACTCTTTTGTAATGGTACCTGTCAAAGATAAATTAATTGACCTACCAACCTACAGATATTACTTGGATCAAATTAATTTGACTTCAGTGTGTTTATTTAAATTAAATAAGAAGACTTGTGAAAAGTGTCCTAAGGATATGATGTAGCTCTTGGCACAACTAAATCATGATACCCTTTGTATTATTATTTTAATGACTAGTGCTAGAATGCCCTTTTGACCATGCTGTCTACTTCACAATCTCAGCTATTATTGAACCGTATAAATAAAAAAAAAAGCAACGAAAGTGTGATGGTTCCTTTAAAATACATTAAATCTGACTTCTCTCATCCTCCCCTGCACTCCCTACCTATGGTCATGGCCAAAAATATTGGCACCACTGAATTTCTGTCTACTTCACCCAGAAAATTGCTGGAATTACAAATGTTTCAGCATTCTCATGTTTATTTCTTTTGTTTGTATTGGTATGACACAAAAAAAGGTGGAGAAACAAAAATCCAAATCTGACACTTTCCACACAAAACCAGCAAAAATGTACTAAAAAAAAATTATTGGAACGCTCAGTTTAATATTTGGTAGCATACCCCTTGGCAAAAAAAAAACTGAAATCAATTGTTTCCTGTAATCATCAATGAGCTTGATACACTTCTCTACTGGTATTCTGGGCCACTCTTCTTTCTCCAACTACTCCAGGTCTCTCAGATTAATTTCTGGGTGCTTTTTGATGTGTGCTTTGAGTCATTGTCCTGCTGTAAGACCCATAACCTCTGACATAGCCCCCCAGAATTCTTTTGTAGTCTTCAGAAACATCAGTGACCCTCCATTATAGACTGTAGGGAACTGTATTATTTCCTAGATTGTAAGCTTGAAAGAGCAGGGCCCTGGATCCCCTCATGTTTTGCATTGTATTGGTATTGTTCTGTCACATGTTCTGTCCCCCTTTGTAATGTACAGCGCTGAGCGAACTATCGGCGCTATATAAATACTGTATAATAATAATAATTTCCTTTAAAGGTCTAATTTCTTTTTCTGAAAACAGTAGAATGATGGACTTTGCCAAAAAGCTGTAATATTGTTTTGTCTGTCAACAGCACATTTTCCCAAAAGGATTTTATCATCCTCAGGTAAGGTTTGGCAAACTCCAATCTGGCTTTTTTATGTTTCTGTGTCAGCAGTGGGGTCCTCCTGGGTCTTTTACCATAGCACCCCTTCTCATTCAGATGGCGACGTATAGTACAAACTGGCACAGTTGTACCCTGTGCCTGAAGGTCAGCTTGAATTTGTCTGGAAGTTGATCAAGGTTCTTTAGCTACCATTTGAACAATCCTTCATTGCAATCTTGGATTATGTTTTTCTCTTTCGTCCACGTCCAAGGAGATTAGCTACAGTGCCATGGGCTGTAAACTTCTTAACAATGTTGTGCATAGTAGACACAGGAATATTACAATCTGTTAATTGATACAGGTGAGGTTAATTACAAAAACAGGAGCATCACAAACTTGGAATGCAAATATTTCTTACAACTTTGAGAAGGAGCCAATAATTTTGTCCAGTCCATTTGTGGGCTTTTGCATGGAATGTGTCAGATTTGGCTTTTTGTTTCTCCAGTGTTTTGTATCATACCAATACAAACAAAAGAAATAAACATGAGCATGCCTAAAGATTTGTAATTGCAGCAATTTTCTGGGTGAAGTGGTGCATTATCTGACAGAAATGCAGGGGTGCCACTATTTTTGGCCGCAACTGTATGACTGTATATGTAATTTGCTGAATTGCTAAAAAACAAAAACATAGAATTGGCAAGAAGAGGATAACAGGAAAATTGTATCACAGTTGGATTACAGTGCTATTATGGTAGATATAGCCTTGTGTAAATGTTCAAGTCAAGTTATTCTGCAAGGAAAACCCAATTGGCTCTGTGATCAAAATGCACTCCATGAGAGTATTCTTGCAAGCTGAACAGCAGCCTATATGTCTTTCAGCCCATGCCACATGATTTAGAAAAGCTCCCTGGGAAGAGGGCAACAATTCCCGCTTCCTATTGACATGACACAAGGTGAAAAAAATGGCCTAAAAAACAATCTACCCCCTTGTCCTTGTACACTATTAATAGTAAATAAATAGGTTTAAGGAACCTTCAGTTTCCCTAAGGCTAGGTTCACACCTATACCAGTTTGCGTTTGATCTATTTGTGCAGTGCATTTTGCATTGCGTTTTTTGCACTTGCATTTTTGACGAGGTGTTGGCGCGTTATTAATGCGTTTTGCATTTTTTTTCTTGTTGCTAGGCAGATTTAAAATGCAAAACGCAGCAAAATGCAGCAAAAATGCAGCAAAAACACACTACATGCTTTTTTGCTGTATTTCCATTGAAGTCTATAGAACCAAAAGCACAACTTTTTGAGTTAAAAAAGTCCCTGACCCTTTCCAAAAAATGCACCGGGTGAAAACGTAGAGATGTGAACATGTTCCATAGAATATTGTGTTAAATGGACTGTAGTGAGTTTCTGCAAAACGCTGTGGAAGACGCATAGGTGTGAACCTAGGGTAAGTTCCCATGCTGTTGTTCAATTTATTGAAAAAGCATTAGATTTGTACTATAGAACTTGAAGCACTACAATGAGTAAATCTAGAAGAGATTCACAGATGTACTAACTGAACTCATGCAAGAGATCATACCGTATTTGTGCTGTTTTCACATTACAAACGTTTTGTTTATCATCTCAGAATTTTTCTGACCAGTTCATTTTGGGAGCGAATATGGTGAACTGCCAGTAAAGCATTGTGTTCTTATTTATTTAGATTTTGTGCCACTTTATTTTCTAAAACATTTGTCCAACTATAGTTGACTTTTTATATAAACTTTACACAAATGTTTTATACAACTTTACAGAAATGTTAAGGTTAAATGATTGCATTTGATCTTTGTGTAAGATTGACTGGTCATTTCTTGGCCACATTTTACAAAGCTAAAGTGAATCATCTGTCAGATATTTTTCTTTAGTTTTTAAAATGTGGAAGTGGTAGAATAGATTTTTATTCTTGTCTACTTGGACAAAACCTCTGCTTTTATTAAGTGGCAGGACAAACATTAAGGTCATGATATTTCTGCCAGAATTTAGAAATGCAGCTTTATAGGTCCCACTTGCTAAATAAACTCCTAGTTTGGGGGCCTTACCAACTAGTAAACTGGTACTCAATGATCCAAGCTCTTCTAATTGATTTGTGACTCCCTTTACATTTTGTGATGCATATATCGTGTACAGTATATTATCCTTAGGGCTTAATGTTGGAATGGAGGGTGGGAAGGGATTAAATGGGGTTAATGAGGTTATGAGATTTTTGGGGTTTGCTATTTTGGAGGTAGAAAAAAAATGCTGAAAAAGTGCTCCTTGCAAAGAAGAACGTTAACATCTCCCTGTCCTGCACCATTAAACTTTGCTGTGAAGAGATACAGCTGCTGGAAGAATGTTCACAATCCGACACTTCCAGGTGTGTTGAATACCTGGTCCCCACTGCACTCAGTTGTTTGATCCATCAGCCCCTACATGCCTGTTATGGCCTGTAATGGCATAGGCACCAGTGGGAGGAATCACTGTGTGGGACCAGGCATCTGACAGTTGTATCTATTTGCTTCTTTTCTTCTTAGAAACGGACACTTCTTTAACATTTTTCTTCTAGCTTTAAAAATGCAAAACCCAGACATCTTGTAGTTTATAGAACAAACAGTTACACTGTACTTCAATACCATACTGCATGTGACCCATGGTTTACCTATAGAAGCAACCTGTAAAATGTGTTATACCTACAGTGGGGCAAAAAAGTATTTAGTCAGCCACCAATTGTGCAAGTTCTCTCACTTAAAAAGATGAGAGAGGCCTGTAATTGGCATCATAGGTAGACCTCAACTATGAGAGACAAAATGAGCAAAAAAATCCAGACAATCACATTGGCTGATTTGGAAAGAATTTATTTGCAAATTATGGTGGAAAGTAAGTATTTGGTCACCTACAAACAAGCAAGATTTCTGGCTCTCACAGACCTGTACCTTCTTCTTTAAGAGGCTCCTCTGTCCTGCACTCATTACCTGTATCAATGGCACCTGTTTGAACTTGTTATCAGTATAAAAGACACCTGTCCACAACCTCAAACAGTCACACACCAAACTCCACAATGGTGAAGAGCTGTTGAAGGACACCAGAAACAAAATTGTAGACCTGCACCAGGCTGGGAAGACTGAATCTGCAATAGGCAAGCAGCTTGGTGTGAACAAATCAACTGTGGGCAAGTCTGCACATGCTCTGTATGGTGTATATTGCTAGAGTTTTTTTGTTGTTTTTGGGGAGGGTGCGTGTGATTGGCACAGGGCCTTCCAGACAGAGGGTCAGGGATTATGCAGGCTCATAGATTAGTCAGAGAAGAATGAAAACTCCTCCTACAAGATTAACCAGTGCTTGGCTGGGCACTGATAGAAGTCACAAGGCTGCTATATAGTGCTGATGTGATAAGGTATTTAGCAGTTTATATTGTTTAAATAATGACATTTCCATATTCTGTGTACTGTGGATGACTGGATATAATGAACGCAGAGTCTAGGTTTAGTAAAACTTTAATTAACTACCTGCATAGTTGGATGTCTGTGTTCTTAATATGTTCTTTTTAGTGTCTTACTTATGTATATGCAGGTCAGATTCATGTTTATATGTGTTTCTAGTATGCACCCCCTGACCATCTACTCTGAATACACTTTTTTTCATGTTTTTCAAAACGCTTGGGAAAAAGAAAAAACAAAATGCAAAGAAACCCATAAACCATTTTTTTTTCTAGTGATAGAATAGCTTTAACCATGTGTTGTTGTGGTCTGCATATTTATGGTACTTAGCTCGGCTGAGTTGCAGCAGCAAAGTCTTGGGTAATGTTCCAAAAGAAATTTGCATGGACTTTTGACGTTCTCTCTAAAATGAATTCTATAATTTATGTATCAATGCCTGACAGAAATCAATATGCTTCGGTCCCACTGTAAAAAAAAGCTGATCAGCAAATCATTATGTAATATTTTCGAGCTATGTATACAGAAAATACAATTGAGCTAATTTCATATTAAACACAGAAACATACAGTATATTTGAATTAAATGATTAATTCCTATCTCCAATAGTCATTGTTAGAGTGGTTAATATACACATCAAAGTATTTAATATTTTAGGTGGCTGTATTTTCCCCCCAGTTCTGCTTTTTTCATAATTGCTTTCATTATCCTTGTTACTGATGTTTATCTGTAGAGGTCAAATCAATCCATTCTGAATAATAATAAGTGCTGAAAAAAAACACAGCATACTGCCTGTTTCCACCTGGGACTCTGATTAAACCATTGTGTGACAGCCAGGGGTCATTTAATATTTAACCTCTTCTGACTAATGATCATAGCTACATAGAGTATAAAGTTGAAAATGGCACATGACCATCAATGGTCTCAAAAATTTCAGCCATTATGGTCCAGAGAAAGGCAAGACTGAGATATTAAATTATACAATAAATAAACACTGTATATATAAACAAAGACAGAAAATTTCGGAGCACTATATAGAATCAATTGTGGAAATGATCACATGGGAGTCCTATAAAATGTATACACTGTACTTATATTATTTGTTTTAAACACATGTACCCTTTCTTATTTTTCTTTTTTTCCAAAGCTTCAGTTAAAGAATAAGTTCACCTTTTTACAAGGAATAATAAATGCACATTTTTTGCAAGTAAAAAAATGTACATTTATTGATTTTTTTTGTTTCTGGAGCCGCTAAAGCATCCAAGATTGCTGGTGCCATGCAGGTCTCCTGCAGAACTGTAAGTATATCTGTGTGCATGTACATCCTGCACAGGCAAGCAGATACCTACTGACAGGAAGACTCAATGAACTACCACGGTGTGCTGTGGTAGTTCATTTAGAACTACAAGCCAACGGCTGTCAGAACTTCAGAACTTGTAGTGTTCTTATTCACAAGATACTGTTTTTTCTTTTTTAAATTGGAGGAAAGATCCCCCGCTAGCTGTCACAATGGAGAGTGGGGAGGAGTGGGGGCCGGTCTGTTCATAACATGTTACATGTTACGCCCTGAATGTGGGTGTAACATTTAACATTTTACGAAAGGTGAACTTTTCCTTTAAGTAAGGTAAACCATTAGGATTTAGCTTAGTTCTTTGTATACTAATTTATGGGAATAAGAAGTGAAGGAGACCCAAAAGAAACGAATCAGATGTTATCTTCGATTTTTATGTTTTGCTGGATTTCAGATGATTACTTGTATATAGAGTAAACTTGTGTTCAAATACCCAGCCATGTTCTAGCCAAAAGCCTGCCCCCCCCAACCTGACAGAGTATGTGAACTTGTAATGATGGGTGTTCAAAGTGAATGCCACATAAGCAGGGGTGGACTGACAACTCATGGGGCCCCCAGGCAATAGGGGATCATGGGGCCCCTGTATCTTCACCCATACTCAAACTACACTCAAAAAAGCCTATGAAAGGTACCAGGGGCATCTCATGGGGCCCCCTAGTGACCCCGGGCCCTCGGGCAGTGCCCGAGTTTCCAAATGGTCAGTCCGCCCCTGCACGGAAGGTACCATGCCAGAGCCAAATGCAAAGATGCAAAGTCACATTGGTTTTGTTATGCCCTATGTGATAATTGTCTTCACTCTATTTGGAGTGGTGGAGGATTTGCATCTTTATAGTCAACTGAAGGAGTGCACAAGGTGAGCTGAAAATATTGCTGCTAATTGCAAGGCAGCAGCATAGTGTAGACAGCCTGAAAAGTGCTGTTACTGGCAGGATCTCTAAGTTAGGAATTTTGCAACAAATTTACAAAAAAGGATTTACTTACAAAAACTGGATATAGTGAGGTATTATATCAAAGATATTTCAATATATTTTGGGTGTACATAGAAAAAAAAAATCCTCAAATACAGGTAGCCTACAAGTAATTCGCTTCTCTAGGAAACTTACATTTTTATTATTAAATTATAGCCATACAAGAAAGAAAAGACTGAGGATGGTTTCATGCATTTATTTGTTTAACACCAACATTTTCACTATTACATAGTAAATAGAACCTACAAATCAGCCCCAGCCTCTGAAGGGTTGTACAATCTTAGGTCCTTGAGGCATGCAGATACTTACACATATACAATTTAGGGCAGGTAGGGAGGAAGTCAAATAAAGCATATCTAACCTGGCAAAACTGTAATATATTACTGCTAACCAGTCCTTAGATAAGGCGGCTGCATTAGTTTTATTTTTCAGGGATTTTCCTTTATTATGAACTTGTAATCCTGCATATAGCAGCTTGCTATGGGGGCGCCCAAGCATTGCGCACTCCCCAGCCACTGCTCCTTGTGTCCATTCACACACAGAGCTGTGGCTTGGCCCTGCCCCCTCTCTCTTCTCATTGACTCACTGGCTGTGATTGACAGCAGCAAGAGCCAATGGCATAGAATGCATGAAGGTAAAAAACCTTGAACCTTTAGAACCACTTTAACATGTCAGTGATGGGATTAGTAGTTTACACAAGAAAGATAACATTGTTTTTACTTCCAGCTCAGCTCACAGGAACTGACAAATACACTGAATTTCTGGCAGGATCAACAGTTATTTTCTGTACTTGCTGAAAATGTAGTCTAAAAAATGAAAACTAATACAGCCACCACATCTAAGGAATGGTAAGTGGAAACATTTAAAATGTTTGCTTTTTAGTTCTTGTTAGATTTATATTTCAAAACTTTCTAGGATGGAAAAGGGAGATAATTTTAGTCAGTAAACAAATATTTGCATAATTTCTACATGTTAACACTTTACATTAGCTGAGAACAAATAAATCAAAGGCTCGAGTCACTAAAAAAGATTTGTTCTACCCACAGCAACTGCATTCAATTTTATTTTTAAAGTTAGAAAAGAAAATCAGACAGTTGACTGGTTCCTATGGACAACATCACTATTTATCCTTTATACCACTGTTTGAAAACAATTTTTGTGGTAGCTAAAGAATTTCTATTGCCACAGCATACATATTCATATTATAACATCAGCATTGTAGCAGGACAAACATTAGTTATTTTTGACAATTCAGTATTGGCTTACTTGAACATTTTTCTATAATGTTGAGAGTTCTGCCTGTCATTTGGCCACCTCTTTATACACCTTCTTGGATTATCTGCATACTTTGCTGCTTCTCCTCCACTTTTTAGCCCTCATGCACACTAGATGTTTTTACAGCTGCTATTTTTGGCTTTTGAAGTTTTTTCCACAGCCAGTAAACTCCCCAGCATGTTATCCTATGTGTCCATGCACACATAGACTGCAATCAGCCGTTTTTGGCAGGGGCATTTTTTGGCTGGGAAAAAACCCTCAGAACTAGTGGGTTTCTAGAGGAAAATGTGGTAAAACACGGAAAACCAGCATTGTTGGACTTTTTTGAGCAAAAAAAAATGTTTTGGTCCAAAAAATGCTCAAAAACGCAAATGCAAAAAAATGCATCAACACGTGGCTAAATGCTAATTCAAAAATGTTTAAAAAAAAGATTAAAAACTCACATTTTTTTTTAACGTGACTTGACACAGCTAACGTTACCAGCGTTATTAAAATGCCCAGTGTGCATGGAGCCTTACTTTCAATTTCTAAGGACTATAGATCCTATGGTTCCTTGCTGACTGCAATCAGTGAGCTCAGTTTTGGTCTCATCTGACCACAGCACTTTCTCTTAATCCTTCTATGAATCATTTAGATGTTCATTGGCAAACTTCAGATGGGCCTGTACATGTGCCTTCTTGAGGAGGGGGATCTTGCAAGCACTGCAGGATTTCAATCCATGGTGGTGTATTGTGTTACCAATGGTTTGTTTGGTGGTCCCAACTGCCTTGAAATCATTCACAAGCTCCTCTCGTGTAATTCTTGGCTGATCCCTGACTTTTCTTATGATCATCCTTACCCCATGAGGCGAAATCTTGCATGGAGCTCCAGACCAAGGGCGATTGATGGTTAATTTGTGTTACTTCCATTTGCAAATAATCGCGCCAACAGTTGTCTCCTTCTCACCAAGCTTCTTGCTGATGGTCTTGTAGCCCATTCAGCCTTGAGCAGGTCTACAATCTTGTCCCTGAATCCCCTTGACAGCTCTTTAGTCTTGCCCATGGTGGTGCCCAAGAAAGATATTCTGTGGAGAGGTGTCTTTTATACACATAACGAGTTGTTCTTAGGAGCACCTTCTTAAATTGACATGACTAATCTGTGTACCGCATGAGCACATAGCCAGTCTGTGGGAGCCAGAATTATTGTTGGTTGGTAGAGGATCAAATACTTATTTTACTCACTGAACTGCAACTGTTTATAACATTTGTATCATATGTTGTTTCTGGATTTTTGGTTGATATGTTGTCTTTATCATTTTATGATAAAAATTATAGACCCTTCATTTCTTTGTAAGTGGGCAAACTTACAAAATCTGCTGGGGATCAAATATTTATTTTCTCTGCTGTACCTGTACCATGTCTATGACTCAAAAACTGTTACTTCTAGAGACATCTGGGTAAAAAGCATTCTTTAGGAGGGCAACAATGGCATCCCCCTTACCAACAAAAAAAGCTTTCTGTTTTAAAGTGGGAACTGAACACAGGATCACAGCTCTACAGGCCAAGAGTGATAGCCACATTCACCATATTATTGAGCAACAGTATTATGTTTATCCAGTTCTGATACATGGTATGAAATATCTTAGATGCTATATACTTTTTATACCAATATGAAAATTATATATTTTCATACTTAGCCATTATCACCATATTATAGAGCAACAGTACTTCGTCACCAAGTCCCCTTACTTGATTTAACCTGTTCCGATGCTTTTTGTCAAATATCTTGGAGTAAGTATATTTCATATATCTTTTCTGCTGTGTGTATGTAAAAAAAGAAATCAAACTTTGTTGTGAATCGAAAATCACCCATTAAAAATCTTAAACTAAAAGCAGTGATGTCACAAAGAGCACATCAACAGAGTGTTAATGTCAGTGATTTGTTTGTTTTTGGTCTCATTTGCTTTGCAAAGCAGTAGGGAACACATGTAAACTGCATAAACCACATCCTAAGGTGAAATACTATGGATGCAAGACCAGGTCAAAGAGAATGTTTCCAGCCTCTTGAATATTGACACATATTTTTAGTCTTTTTTATTTCTACAAGACATGCTAACTTTCTACTGTCAAAATTAGGCAAATGGTCTTTCTTCTAGTCATATTGTTATTGATTGAATGCAGGTCACTAGGACAGAGTGAGTCACTGGTATCTCAACATATGTATCAGTCACCTTAGTGATAGTGCTTCTTGTACATTTAATTTAACTATTATATGAGTATTAAAAAAATAGACTTTCTTCTCTATAAGAAAAACCTGGAAACCATAGCAATGTGTGTCATAGCAATAGAAGAATGCTAAGTAGCTTTCTTGAGCAATAGAGGGAGAAAGGGTGGAGTCATTGAAAAACCACCTGCATCCTAGCAACCTAAGGCTGCTGGGTGGCTTCACTGAGAGGCATACTAGCAATGGAAGGACACTAAGTGGCTTCAACCTAGCACAGGGCCATGTATGCTGTAACACTGTATTCAAGTAAATGTTGCAATGTTACATGTGTACAGCGTGCATAGCACTTTTTATGTAAGATCTTGCTGCCATCTTCTGCTAGTAAGATACTGCATACTAGCTGTCATCTTTTCATACAGCCATGTGACTGTGGCTTTACAGAGAGTAGTCAATCTCATATCAGCAGCCTTTTCCCTTTACTTTCAAAAATTTACTTTGTATTAAAAAAGTTAAATCTACTTACGCCCCAGTGCCTAAAAACTGTAGCAATATAAAAAAAAAAGCATGTAAGAAAAAAGTTTTGGATAATGACCGTGGCACCTAGGTGAAGGTAACTTCAGCAAGTACCCAAAATCTCAGAAGTAGGCAGTCCTGCATCTTTTGATGTTCTTTCTGATACTAGCATTCCCTGTTCCTTGCTAGAAGGAAGGTAGCATCCTCCCCAATGGAAGTTGGGGTGAGGTAAGTATGCTTACTAACCTTTTCCCCCCTAGGATTTGTTTTTGTATTTATTTATTTGGGGGAATTATTTATAATGGGGGGTAGAAAAAAAGCAGACATTCCTGGGCACAAGTGTACTTTGAGAAAACTATCTGGCTTATCTAGTCAGGGAAGATCTTATAAAAAGGGGTTAGTGATTGTGCATGGGTTACATTGCATGGGTTACATTGGGTTAGGACCCTGAAATTGTGTATAAGAAGCTATGCACGTAAAACAAAGGTTATTTTGTTTGTCCCGCAAGCAAGAATCTTTCATGTTAGGATTACTCTTTACTGTGACTGGAATTTTATTTAAACCAAGCTTTGTTGGATATAGATGTACCCAGAATTCATACTGTCATTACGTGTCTCTTGTTTCGAAATGCTGCATCCTTGAAAGCATTCAAAGATACACCAATTGTAAAAAAAAAAGGCCTCAGCCAGGCCCCTTGTCCCATAACAGTGAGAAAAATATTTTTTTCAACTTGTAATCAATTGGGGGAGTTGTCAGTATAACAATAGCAATAAATAACCCAAGAAAAAAAAAACAGACTTGTCTGTAACATGCTCTTAGAGAAAACCATCCATTCCTTTACAATGTTTTCTTTTTTTCTTCTTGTCACGAACTTGAGGCTGCAGGAGATCCATTGCCTAGAGAACTCTGTGTTTTATTGTGTTTTCAAGTTATCCAGAAAGAACTGTCATTGTAACAAATGTGATTAGCTCTTATCTGATGGTTTTCTGTATAAATGCATTGTGTGTTTCTTTAATAAAGCAGTTCTTGTTTACACCAAAAACTGCTGTTGTCTAGTTCTGTAGGGTAGCTACAGGTACAGTCACTTGTCATGTTCCAGAGCTTGGAAAGCAGCTTCTTAGTGGAGATACCCAGTCGGGGTGTGAGGAGACCATCACACTTCTAATAAAATGAAAGTACTGTTTTACTTAGGAAAAATTACGTCAGGAAAGTATTTAGTATTTACTGTTCTAATCTCTTTGGCCATCAGTCCCTTTATGGAGTTAGAAAGAAAATTAAATTGTACAAACTTTTTCTGTCATATCATCATATCAAGATCATGTAAAAATGTAAACCACTGAAAACATAAAAACTAAAAATGCACAAGTATGTGAACATAAAGTTTTCACTCACTGTTTTTCCTTTTTTCCTTTGGTTAAAACCTCTGTCAGGTTTTTAGTTTGGCATCTGTGCCCAATATGGTAGATTTACTTTTACATCCTCTACTATTAGCACAAAAGGACATGAGAGGAAGTTTCTCCAAAGTAATTATTTTAAGAAATCACTTCTTAGACAGCTGTCATCTGAATAGGTGCCCTTATTGGAAAATTTCTGTTCTATTGCTGTTCTGGTGAAAATTTTATATTTTGGTCTTTCCTTCACTTTTAGTTTAGGTGACAATGGTCAAAAGGACAAACAGAAACTGAGTAAATATTCACAATAGGGGCACAAACAGCATTAAAAGCCTGACAGCTGTTCTTGTCCATAGCCACTGTATACATTTTTAAGCCAAGATTAATTTAGCATTTAATTCACTCCACCCCATATAAGGATAATTAAAGTGCATGTTCATCCAAAACCTTTCATTTTATTTTTTAATAGGGTGGGAATGACTTGGGACCCTATTGGATCTTACAGCCCTCCTACAGCTAACCAGGGCTCCTTCACAGTGATTCCCCCTCACCTACTGTCCCTGTGACAACTGTTTCACTATACAAGAATTGGAGGAAATCACTCAAAATGAAAATATTAGTCTGGGATCTGTTTAAAAGCTCTGCCAAAATCAGAATGCTCCTCCCTCTTTCTTACAAATGGACACCTGAAACTGACCATTCCCAAAATGTATGGAGAAAATAGACAGTAGTACTGAAAACCATGCAACCCTCATTTTCCCTAGAATTCACAAGTTGGTAACAAAAAAGGTCAGATTTAAATCTCATGTTTGTGTTTAAGCAGTCATGCTTAAGTCACATGTTATGAAAAGAGAGAGGTAGAAAGAATGCAGAGACATAATAAACAAAACTTAGCCTAGGGTCTTTAACAACTCCTGAGGACTTGTAATAAAATGGCCAAGTTGTAAATAGTCTGGTTGCAGCTTAGGAATAAACAACTGTGATGCTAGGGTTGTTTTCCTACACTGACCTACAGCTGAACGACCCAGAATCAAAGACCAGGTGGACTCTACTTAAGTATTTTCCCTTTTAAAACCCTTTAATTTTATTTGTTGCTTATGTGTTTTGTAATACATTTTCTGTAAATATTTCTTGCATCATTTTCTTTCCCTTTTCATTAAAACAATAATGAAAAATCAAAAACATCCCCCATGTGTCATTTATTAGCTCTTAATTGAATGATTGCCTAACCTTCCCCCATCCATCCAAGTATAAATTCAGTACAGTCCTTGGGACGGCTGGCGAGGGGACAGGCTGGCATTCCTTGCACAAAGTATGCATTATGGTGCTAAGTACATGGCACTTTAAACAGGGCACTTTGACTAAGGCAAGTACAAACATTAGTGTTCCACCTCAAGTAGATTGCATGTCCGTCTGCCTTCCTTTGTTATCCCTCCTCTCTCCAGTATGCTCTTGCTAACTCTCTATGTTGCTATAATGCCCTCTCTTCTCAAACTCTCTCTTGTTTACCCCTCCTCCCCACCACACAACCTGTACATATCACCCTCACTCCTGCCCTCTCAATATCACTGCACTTATCTCATGCTCTCTCTTGGTCCACATAATGTCACCACTACAAAAGCACTGCGGTACTTGCCCTCATAGAAATCTCGCTCCCACCTCACCTTCCTCACCCTCCTATTACTGCTAACTTCTGGAGACATTGCCCCAAACCCTGGCCCTCCACAATCAAACTCCAACCCACAGAAGCAGCAGCCACCCCTCTCTGGCCGCAGCCGCAACCCTCACTCTCTCATCTCAATTCCCCTGCTTCCACGCACCAACCCCTCCCTCCTATGTGCCCTCTGGAATGCCTCTAACAAACTCTCCACTATCAATAACCTCTTCCTCTCCCACTCCCTCAACCTTCTTGCTATTACTGAAACCTGGCTCCAGGATTCCAACTCTGTCTCCTCAGCTACACTCTCCCATGGCGGCCTCCTCTAGACTCACTCGCCCAGACCCAGTGGACAAAAAAGGGGCGGAGTTGGACTTCTTCTTTCCCCACAAAGCCCGTTCCAGGTACTTCCTGCCCCTCCGTCTCTGTTCCTCTGCTCTTTTGAAGTGCACTGTATTCGTCTCTTTTCTCCTGTTTGTCTGAGGATCGCAGTCATTTACCGGCCCCTGAGCCCAGTTTCACGCTTTCTTGATGACTTTTCAGCATGGCTACCATACGTTCTGTCCTCTGAGGTGCCTGCCATCACCCTTGGTGACTTTAACATCCCAGTCAATGCTCACACCCCTGCCACCTCTTAACTACTCAACCTAACTTTCTCTTTTAACCTAACACAATGGTCACAATCCACCACCCACTCCAGTGGCAACACCCTTGACCTTGTATTCACCCACCTATGCACTCCTTGTAACCTCTCTAACACCCCTTTTCCTCTCTCTGATCACAACTTTATCAGCTTCACACTCTCCCTGCCTCCTACCTCCCATGACTCCAACCAGCAAATCGTCACCTGTAGAAACCTCCATCACCTCAGCCTTGACCTTCTTCACTCCACTACTGAGCGCATCTATGATGAAATTGCACCCCTGTCCTGCCCAGAGCTGGCCACATCTGCCTACAACAACTATTTATTATCCTCCCTGGATGATCTTGCTCCTCTTTCTACACGCAGAACCAGGCCTCGCCTGTCACAACCCTGGCAAACAGATGACACCAAAAGTCTCAAGAGACACAGCCGCACTCTTGAGCGAGCATGGCGTAAAACTAAATCCCTGAAAGACTTTACCCTCTACAAATCCACTCTTTTTAAATAAAACTCCAGCCTCCGCGCTGCTAAGCAGACCTACTATAACACTCTCATCAAGACCCTCTCATCCAATCCTCGTCAACTCTTCTCTACCCTTAATTCCTTACTTCACTCCCACTGCCTCCACCAACCAACTTACTTACTGCACAGGAGATTGCCAGGCACTTCACGAAGAAGATCGACACAATTCGTGATGAGATCTCCAGTGTCAAGCTTCCTCCTCTAACCAACATACCAGGCCCAGCACCAAACTCAACACTCTCCTCCTTCGACCCTGTTACCACCAAGGAAGTTACCGAACTCCTTTCCAAGGCCCACTTCACCACCTGTCCCCTGGATCCTGTCCCCTCACGACTGTTGCAGCCTCCTTCCTGCTCTCTCCTAAACTCTCTAACCCACATCTTCAACCTCTCATTCTCCATGGGAACCTTTCCCTCCCCACTCAAACATGCACTGGTTACCCCCATTCTCAAAAAACCCTCGCTGGACCCCACCTGTTTGAATAACTTAAGACCCACCTCCCTGCTCCCATTTGCCTCCAAGCTTCTCGAGCACCTTGTTCACAACCGTATGAACTGCTACTTCACCGACAGTAACCTTCTTGATCCCCGACAGTCTGGCTTCCGCCCACAACATTCCACAGAAACTGCCCTACTAAAACTCACTAATGACCTACTAATTGCTAAAACTAAAGGCTATTACTCCATACTCATACTCTTTGACCTTTCCGCTGCCTTTGACACCGTCGACCACCCGCTCCTCCTCAGTAAACTCCACTCCATCGGCCTCCATGACTCTCCTGGTTCTCCTCTTACCTTTCTCAGTGCACTTTCAGTGTCACATAAAACTCCTCCTCCTCCGCTCCTCTTCCCCTTTCTGTTGGGGTACCCCAAGGTTCTGTTCTTGGGCCCCCTCTTTTCTCTTTCTATACCTCCTCCCTGGGCTAACTGATAACCTCCCATGGCTTCCAATACCACCTCTATTATGATGACACCCAGATCTATCTCTCCACTTCCCAGCTCACCCCCTTAATCTCCTCACATATCACAAATCTACAAAGCGACATATCAGCATGGATGTCACATCACTACCTTAAACTCAATCTTTCAAAAACTGAGCTTGTAATATTTCCTCCTCCCCGATCCCCCACTCACGACTATACCATTAAGATCAAAAGGACAACCATTGGTACTTTCCCTTATGCCAGGGTGCTAGGCGTAATCCTCTGACCGCTCCTTTGGGCCCCACATCCACTCACTGGCTAAATCCTGCCACCTCAACCTCCAAAACATTTCCAAAATCTGCCCCTTTCTGACCAATGACACAACAAAACAATTTATCCCCGCCTTGGTTATATCCCACCTTGATTACTGCAACTCCCTCCTCACTGGTCTACCGTTACACAGGCTATACCCTCTTCAGTCTATTATGAATGCTGCTGCTAGACTCATACACTTTACCAACCGATCAGGGACTGCTGCCCCTCTCTGCCAATCTCTTCACTGGCTTCCACTAACTCAACGTATAAAATTCAAAATACTAACCACAGCTTACAAAGCCATCCACAACACTGCCCCTAGCTACATCGCCAACCTCATCCACAGATACCGCCCAAATCACTCCTCCAATGATATCTTCCTCTCTAGCTCCCTCATCACCTCCTCCCATGCTCGCCTTCAGGACTTCTCCAGAGCCTCTCCCATCCTCTGGAACTCCCTACCATGGCATGTCCAGTCAGCCCCCACCCTGTCTGCCTTTAGGCGATCTTTGAAAACTCACTTCTTCAGAGAAGCCTACCCCACCTCCACCTAAGAACTGTACTTGAATCACCTCCACCAGATCAGCTATCACTTTTTGTATCACCTCCCCCTTCCTTTAGATTGTAAGCTCCACGAGCAGGGCCCTCACATATCTTCTGTACTGAAATGTATTGTAATTGTACTGACTCCCTTATATTGTAAAGTGCTGCGTAAACTGTTGACGCTATATAAATCCTGTAAAATAATAATAATTCTGCTGAACGCTCTAACTAGCCACTTAAGAGCTGCCCCATAGCAGATATACTGCTACAGGGTGACTCCGCTGCGCAGTCACATAAAAATACATGATTTTGTATTTCCGGGCAGCTATTGGCTGCTGGATATGTCAATCACCGATTCCCGGCCAGGACTCAGTGATTGTTGGCAGGGCTGAGAAGGGAGAGATCTGTGTGTAAACAACACAGATCTCTCTTCTGTCAGCATGGACATGCTGGTTAGTATCTCTACACAGCAGAGAGATACAAAGCAGCATGTCTCCCAAATAAAACACAAAACGGCACACATAGTAAAACACACAGTACACAGTTAAACCTTTGATCACCCCAGATGTTATCCCTTCTCTGCCCAGTGTCATTAGTACAGTGTCCTTGCTTTTTATTAGCACTGATCACTGTATTAGTGTCACTAGAGATGGTACTGGAGGAAGTGGTACTTGCTATACACACCAGGATGTCTGCACAACACAGGTGGCCATTTCAAACAGAGCCACGAGGAGAGGAGGAGGCTATGTGTAAACATTGCTGATTTTAATAAAGTTTTTCTTTAAGAGTGTCACACACCTTCCTGAAGAAGTCACCATCCTGGAATCTTGAAATGTGCTGTTGGTGTTGCATGCATTATCCATGCTCAATAAACATCCACTTTATTAAGATAAAGTCTCCAAGCACATCTTTTGCCAACAAATGCATGCTGAGTGGAGGAGGAAGGATTAAAGGGACCAGTCACTACTGGAAGAAGATTCTATACTCCAGGGGGGAGCACATCTGGTGTTTGTGGTGGTGGTATAGATATAGAGTTATGGAGTTTTTTTGAAGCTGAAGAAGCAACACTATTAAGAGACTTTGCAATTAGGATTGTTCACTATATCTCATTATATTTGTTTGCATTCACATGTGTTTTGGGGGCATTTAAAGGAAGCATGGCACTGTATGTTTAATTATTTAGATTATGGACATGTTATGAGTATGTGTAAGTGTGAGCTGCTTTCTGGTTTGCAGCTATTTAGTCACACTTACTGGATAAGTCAATATAGTGTGTTACAATATTTTTTTGGCTGCTCGTGAGAATTAATTGGTTATATTGTGTGCACTAATCCTCTGATTCCTGCTGTGGTTCTGAGTGACTTGGTGTGGCCGCCAGTGAACGGGCAAGTGGCCACACCTAGCTGCTCAGAAACGCAGCAGGAATCAAAAGATTCCTGACACTACAATTTGCACTGGCTTATAAAACCAGTGTGAATGTAGTCTTAAGGTTACTAGTGTGCTTATGTTAGCTTTCAACTGTCAAGCCATCAAATGGCTGGCGTCATAACTGATCACATGTGGAGCACCATGGTAACTGCAGTTTAAACAGAGGCTACGAAGGCAACTTCCTTGGCTGCAAAGAATAGGAGGGTTTAGTTCAGGTTTAAGAACTATGTTGCTTTGAAGATGCTACCATAGTGTAAAACTCTGTTATATTTCTGTCTGGGAGTGGGAGTTAATTGCTTTTTTAACCTGACCTAGTATTGTTCATAATCAGTCTTCTTGTGATTAGATTGTTGTCCTAAGAGCTGGAAAATCTCTGTGCAGAGGATGCTGGGGGTGTGTAATCATCACAGAATGCACTTACTATAGTGGGCAACCAAGGTTATAGTCTTCAGTGCTCAAACATACTTTCCATTACAGCCATAATAACAAGAATATATAAATGTGAATGTGATGCTCCTTTCTCAGTGTGAATCTAACCCACTGGGTCTTAAAACTGCACTTTTATTATAAACATATAAAAATACTATAACAAAAAACAATTCATGGTTCACACTGTGTCTGTTACAGAAAAATGTTATGAAGAAATCTCATTTGGCTCTTATTCTAGATCCTTATCCCTTTATAGACCTCACCTCTTACTTAAATTTTACATATCAATCTATCTACAATTAAGTCCAACTGAGATTCTGTTAATATCCCTACAGATTGCTCTGTCTGCTCAATAATAATTACAACTTGCCCTTCATTCACCAATAGAATCAACACATGTGTAATGGTGATCGCTCACAAAGCCCTATAGCATATGTACATGATTTAAGGATTGATAAGCTGGAATAGATAGATAGATGGATAGATTTGGATATATATATATATATATATATATATATATATATGTAAATGTTTTTATTTTTATTGGGGGGGTTATTACTACTTTTAAGTAAAAAAGTGAATAGGGATCTAGAATCAGAATCAGTTGAGAGTTCTTTGCAACTTTTTGCCTGCATCCTCTGTAGGAGCTGCAGTTTGAGCCACATGAGTTTTTTTTGTTATATTATTTTTATACATTTATGATACAAGTGAAGTTTTTTAGTTGCATGGTGAAAAAGGTGCATCACCTCCACGTTTATATATTACCGGTACATTTCCATAGTAGGGTCAAGGTACAAGGATTGAATAATTCCTACAATCTTTTGTTTTTTTGAGCATTCATAATATTTAGGACAGGCAGAACCTGTAGATTCACTTTTTACAGAATGTACAGAACAACCAGATAGATCCCCCAACCTGCAAACAGAATGTAATAATGTGATACAAATTAAAATATATGTTCTGCAATGTCAAGTTACTTATTCTAAGAAAACTTAACTACAGCACAAAGCATACCTGCTGACTGTAATTCAGTGTGTTCTGGCACTATCCCTTGCATGCCCCCAATATTGCTCGTTTGGTATCCAGGCAGCTTCTCGCAGCAATTCCCTGAATGGTCAACCTGATTGAAAGTTTCTGTCTGAGTGTGGCAATGGACTTGATGACAACAGCCACATGTTATTATACCCCACCCCCACAACAGTCCCATGTGTACTCCTGCTAGCTGTAATAGGAATCTACAAAAAGGTGCTTTTGTCCACTCCATGGACTTCTTGCTGCTCCTGAGCCCTTTAGTCATGGCACACTATGTGTTATGTACTCCTAACCCCTGCATTCTATGCATTATGCAATCCTGAACCCTGTGATCTAGGCATTATGTACTCCTGACTTGTGTGTTCTGCATTAAGTTTTCTTGCCCCCCCCCAACCCTTTTTTCTCTGTGAGTTATGCACTCCTGACCCATCCACTCTTTGCACTACACACTCTTAATCCGATGCACCTTGTGTGTTATTCACACTTAATCCCCATGTACGCTGTGTGTTCCATTCTCCTGACCCCTGCACTTTGTGTATTATGAACTCTTGACACATGCATTTCTGACCCCTCTACTCTATGTGTGTTATGTATTTCTGACCCCTTCCCCCTTTGAGGTATGTACTTCTGACCCTAGCAGTCTATATACTTTATTATATATTACATACTTTTGACCAAAATATTTCCTGCCTCAACAGTTGAGTTCTCTGAGACAGTCACCTGTGGCACAGCAAGAAATGCTTATTTTGTGGGTAAAAGGATGGTGGGATATACAGTACAGTATGTGCTATATTACCAGCAGCTAGGTTTGTGTTCTATTTAACATGCCTCTTTAGGCTTCTCCCAATGTGTCCACACTCATCATTTGTCACAGCGTGCTACAGGTGCCACATCAATACACTTCTCAAGGTGCCCCCATCTTTCACAATCCTAGCAATGATCATTTGTTTTTAAGGAATTGATGCAAGTTAGTATTTCCCCTCTGGGTCCCATAGTGTAACAGAGATGGACACACCTCTCCTTAATTATCTTCCCTCAGTTAAACTGAACAGGAGCAGTGACATTGCAATATACAGTATTTACCAAATTGGTAGCCATCTATCTCTCCATATGAGCAGCATGTAGCGCTTTGAAAAATCCACATCAACAATCCTAGAACAGCAGTAGGCTGTTCCAAACAAAGGCTTTGTGTTCACAGCGTAAACACTAAATCTATATGGACACTAATAATATTTTTAGGTAAAATGCATTTGTATTTATTTGATTTACATACAAATCAATTTTTCTCTATTAGATGTTTTTGTTCACAAAATTACTTGGCTTTCATTGGTACACATTGTACTACAGTTACACATTTGCTGCTTCTGCTTTTCTAGCAAGTGTGATAATTTGACCTTTTTAATTTCCCTTGGGCTTTTAAGAGAATGGGTCATCAAGAGACAAAATGCTTTAAAAATCCAGCCAGTGGCCAGTGAATCAATGAAGGCATTGAAGAAAGAATTGCCTGGTAATTATATGTATAGAGAGCTAAACACATGCAGGGGTACAACTCCCCCAAAGTCAAAACAGAAAACCATGTCACCCATGTCACATCAGGTTTGTCAGTCAGTAATAGCTTTCTTTTACTTTCATCCATTTCAGTTCCAAATTTAGCAAATCAGTTAGAAGATCCATTTCTCTGTAATCCTACTAAATTATACATTTCAGGAATCTTAGGAAATAGGCACTTGGAGATAAATGTTTTCTATAGAATATTCTTAGACAAAGGGAAAACATTCAAAGGAGTGTGTAATACACATGCTTTCGACCAAAATACTATTATGATGTGTACCTGTATATGAAAAAAATTTTTTATACTGCTCAAAAAAATTAAAGGAACACTTTTTAATCAGAGTATAGCATCAAGTCATATAAACTCCTGGGATATTGATCTGCTCAGTTATGTAGCAGAGGGGGTTGTTAATCAGTTTCAGCTGCTTTGGTGTTAATGAAATTAACAACAGGTGCACTAGGTGGGCAACAATGAGATGACCCCCAAAACAGGAATGGTTGTACAAGTGGAGGCCACTGATATTTCACTAGTTTTACATTTTTCTTGAGTCAGTGTCACTACTGGTAGTATGAGGCGATACCTGGACCCTAGGTCGCACAGGCAATCCAACTACTCCACAGTGGCACATCAATATGTGCCATTGTCAGAAGGTTTGCTGGGTCTCCCAGCACAGTCTCAAGAGCATGGAGAAGATTCCAGGAGACAGGCAGTTACTCTAGGAGATCTGGACAGGGCTGTGGAAGGTCCTTAACCCATCAGCAGGACCGGTACCTGCTCCTCTGTCCAAGGAGGAACAGGATGAGCACTGCCAGAGCCCTACAAAATGATATCCAGCAGACCACTGGTGTGAATGTCTCTGACCAAATAATCAGAAACAGACTTCATGAGGGTGGCCTGAGGGCCCCACATCCTCTAGTGGGCCCTGTGCTCACTGCCTGGAACCATAGAGCTCGATTGGCATTTGCCATTGAACACCAGAATTAGCAAGTTTGCCACTGTCATCCTGTGCTTTTCACAGATGAGAGCAGGTTCACCCTGAGCACATGTGACAGACATGAAAGGGTCTTGAAAAGCTGTGGGGAACATTATGCTGTCTGTAACATCGTTCAGCATGACTGTTTTGGTGGTAGGTCAGTGATGGTCTTGGAGGCATATCCATGGAGGGATGTACAGACCTCTATATTCTAGACAATGACACCCTGACTGCCCTTAGGTATCGGGATGAAATCCTTGGACCCATTTTCAGACCCTACACTTGTGCAGTGGGAACTGGGTTCCTCTTGGTGCACGACAATGCCCAACCTCATGGGGCAAGAGTATGCAGGCAGTTCCTGGAGGATGAAGGAATTGATACCATTGAATGACCCCCATGCTCACCTGACCTAAATCCAATAGAACTCCTCTGGGATATTATGTTTCAGTCCATCTGACACTGCCAGGTTGCATCTCAGACTGTCCAGGAGCTCAGTGATGCCCTGGTCCAGATCTGGGAGGAAATACCCCAGGACACCATCCATTGTCTCATTAGGAGCATGGCCTGACATTGTCAGGCATGCACACAAGCACGTAGGGGCCATATAAACTAGTACCATTTTGAGTTGCTGCAATGAAATTTCAGCAAAATGGACTAGCCTGCTGCATAATTTTTTTCACTTTGATTCCTGGGATGTCTTTGAATTTAGTCCTCTGTAGGTTAATAGTTTTCATTTCCATCAAACTATGGGGCATCCTTACATTCCTAACACATTACCCAGTCCATATCAGTATAGATATCCAGCACGGTATTTTTCCCCATTGAGATTTGATGTGTTTTCAAAGTGTTCCTTTCACTTTTTTGAGCACTGTAGATGTATATACAGATAGATAGATAGATAGATAGATAGATAGATAGATAATGCATATATTACTAACTTGTTTGTCTTTTTTTTTGAATTGTTGAAAGTATTTGTTATTGTAGATTGGTGTTTTGTAATTATGTACTGGGCCATTTTAAATACAAAAGAGTGCTTAGTAGTGTGAATTTTGGAAGCTGTTATAGCTTATTTAGTAAAGCAAAAGGCAAACTGGATTAATCCATGCAAGCGAATTACTTAGCGTTCAGTCATCAGATTTAAATAAAATAAAATCTTATTAGCTGTTATGGGTTTCTGCATTTTGCACTCTGCACTTGTTCTTTACAGTCTTATTGATCGCACCTAGGATTCAGCGGAGAGCAAATATCAATTTCCTTTTCAGCTATCTTTCAGCTGGATTGTCTTATGCCAGTTTTCCCAAAGACCTAAACAGGCAAACCTTCTGACAAATAACAGAATAACAATGTAGAGCAGCTAGCGAAGTAAAGGAATTGAAAATGTTCAGTGTGGGGCTTTATCAACGAAACGGGGAATAGGGCAATGGGGAAATGGAGATAAGTAGCAGTAACCTACAACATTAATGTACTACACCCAAGGCATATTTGATATTTGAGTTTTGTATGATTGCTGCCAAATGTATTCACATGGCATCTTCTTATATGCTTCTTTTGTTTGGGGGGACTCCATATATCTAGCATCCACCAGAATTCCCACCACCAACAAATGTTGGGTGTGATACTCCTGAGCTGGTTTCTCAATAAAAAAATTATGGTAGTCCTCCAACAAAATGTAAACCTTCCTTGTTGAAGGGACTGATGCTCAAACTACAATGGGTGAATGTTGCTGTTGTAGCAATGCTGCAGGAAATTCAAGCCAGCAGAACCTCAGCTAAACTGAAACTTCATTTCTGAGCGAGCAGAGTTGACCTTTAATGCCCCTTACATTATCCCTTCCACCCAAAATAATAAAGTGGTGTTTTCTTTAGTATGGTTGGTAATATGTGTTCATCAGAGCTAGCCAGGTTCAATGTTTTAATACAATGCTTTTAGAATACGCCGATCTATGTCTTCAGGTATCTGTGACAGACCTTCTAAAATGTTATTCCTCTATCTTCTTGTCAGTCATCCTACTGCAGTCAGAGCTCATAATCATTACACAGGAAATGGGCTTTTGGTAAAGGTTGTGTCATTTTAAAGGAGCAATCACACAGTAGGGAGCCCTGCTGAATTTGCTGTGTCTAGGGACAGAATTTCTGCCTGCTCTTGTCAAGACAAAGTGTATGTGCTTTGATGAAACAGTGAAGGGCACCTTCCATCAAGGGCATTACTCCATCAGTAGTTGAAACTCTGAGCACAGTATATGCTTAGTGTTACTAGAAACAGCAGTTCAGAGCACATGTCCTAACCTATGTGTTTGTTGATTTGAAGTAAAGATGACAGTGTTGTCCTGTTACCAAAAGAAATTAAAGACTTGCAAAGCCGGTATAAAGGTCAGCAAAGTCTTCAGTAAAATCTGCAGAACTGATTGTTTGTATTTTATTAAAAAATGGTATGCAAGCGACCAGAATTAAAAAAGGGAGCCACACATTTGACTTTTTAATTAGCAATTTGTACCAAAATCTAAAAATACATCAAATACAATACAAATACAATAATGTTGTGACTTTAAAGCTTAACTCTAGACAAACAGGTAAACACTTATGAAATATATATGGGGGCTGTTCTAACTGCCAATGGATTATTTCTGTTCATCCATTTCCAAGTTTTACAGAGCCCTGTCTGGTAAGGCGGGAGACCTAATTTTTCTTTGCTGCAATTATTTAACACTTACAGATCTTGGCACTTCTCAGTCTGTGAAATGTGAAGCAACAACGCAGTGTGCTCATCTCTCAGTTCTCCCTCCTATCAGTATGTTCCTTGTTAGCACATGAGCGCTGCAGCACAACTAACTGGCTTGTTGTGCTGCTTCTCCTATTTTGAGCTCTCTTGTACAGGGGATTGCAAGATCCTGATACCAAATTAAATTAAGGTACTTACAGGGGCAGACTGACAGCTCATGGGGCCCCCCGGGCAATAGGGAATCATGGGGCCCCTGTAGCCTTGCCCACACTCAAAAAAGCCAATAAAAAGGTACAAGGAGCATTTCATGGGGCCCCCTACTGACCCCGGGCCCTCAGGCAGTGCCCAAGTGCATGAATGGTCAGTCCGCCCATGGGTACTTACACCGCTTGCTTAAAAAATACATTAAAGTGGAACTTCACTCTCTTAATCAACAATGGCTATTTTTAATCCTTATGCTGCTAGCATTAGTAAATAGATAACATATTTACTTTTTTAAAACAATTTTGTTTTACATTTCTTCAGTTACTTCCTGGCTGCCATGCCTAGACAAATTATATCATACATCCCAGCAGTCTTCAGGAGGGGAGGGTTCTCAGCTCAGCCTATACCTGAGCTAAAGGCAGATGGATCCTAGGAAGTAAATGCTACATGAATCATCTACCCTTAATCAAGATGGCCGCTGCCATAAATTCCAGGTGGTGTTTCTCAAAATAATTTCTCAACAAAATAAAGCATGGAGACATGGAAGGATGGTTGAATTTACTTTGAATATTAAAAATGAATTAAATTGCATTTTTGGCTGCCGGTGCTCAGATACAGTGCAGTTCCAATTTAATGTAACCCATGCCACTTGAAGCATTGAAAACCAAGATGGAGCACTGAAAACTAAGAAGCATTAAAACCTAGTTTCCATTCCTAGGCAAATGTTATACATCCCAGGGGTCTTCTGGAGAGGAGGAGGGGTTTTCTCAGCTAAGCATGCCCTCCTGCTTGTGTGCCTGGTGGATTCCAGAAAGTCAATGTTACATGAATCATCTGCCCTTACTCAAGATGGCCACTGCCATAAGTTCCAGGGGTTTTTTTTCAAACAATTTCTCAGCAAAATAAAGCATGGATACATGGATGGATGGGGGAGTTTGCTATGAAGAATACAAATGAATTAAATAGAATTTTTGTTTTGTGGTGCTCAGATGTAGCGTAGTTCCACTTTATTAGAGAGCTGCATTACTTAGACTCTTTAGATCGGTATGTGATTTTAAAGTTCAGCTTTAAATCTGTCTAGTTCACTTATATATTTGTAAATATGAAATTTTTCTTGCTTGGGCACATCCAATTGTAAGCAAATTGCTCATAAGCTCCTACAGCATATTCCATCATGTAATTAACAAGATGTGCTGTTTTTGGTGGTGCTTTTACTATATATGAAAATCCACAGTCTGTCTTTCATATAAGTATTACATCAGTTATTTGGAGGAAACTAAAAATATGAAAGCAGACGTATGGTAAACTCAGATAAACAGGAAGCTGTAAATTATCCTGCTTCACAGCATTGCTTTGTTGCTGAGGGACATGATGTATCTACTGACAGGTTTTTGTTGATCCTAGAGGTCCAGCATTTGTATAATTTATTTCCCTCACTTGAAAGCTTCCTAGGTCACTCTGTGAAAAGGAAGATTATTTTGTCTTTGCTAGGTCCAGAGAGTATGTTTAGAAGGTCAAGATCTATAAAAGTTGATGAGGATTCCCCTGGCCATGTCAAAATATATTAAAGCTGGATTACTTTGCATTTTTTGAGTAATGAGCTGGGGAAGGGGGGGGGGGGGTTAGGCCTGGATTATATAGGCTTTACTGTGGCAGATCCTGGCAATCCAAAGATTCATATAAGGATAGAAAGATGCTCACCCATCATTAGGGACAATATTCATGTCCATGGCCATCATGAGCTCAGAACAAACTGCATGTTTAGGGTTTGTGGCCCCATCAATTGTATAAAGAAATCCAATGGAACTAATTCTTTGTAACCATAATGCACTGCCTGGCCTTTACACATAGGTCAATTGGTTTAGAAGGGAAAATAATGTGGGCTTTGTTATGCACCAGTATCCTTCCTTTAAAAATGTTGGAGTAATTTAAGCAGAGAGGACAGACCATGTAGTTGCTATATGGTGCTATTCAGAGCTATATTGCACTAAATCATTGTCAATTGCAGTGTGGTGGGCTACATATTCTTTTGTGCCCCCTGTATTCACAGTTAAGAGGCCCAACAGTCCACTTTAGGGAGACATTTTTGTGTCTATCAGCAAAAACTGTAGTTGTTGTTTAGTTTCTGTAGCCACTCACACCTTTCCCCCATATTTTGTTGGTTATTTTTGTTTTATAGGCTTTTTAATTTTCTTTTATTTCATGTTTATTCTGTATCTAGGGCTTTTTTTTCATTTTGGGATATGTAGTGTACTCTATTTGCTTACACAGACATAGCTGCCTTTTGCAGCACATTACCACATACAGTAAAGTAGTGTAAAATATTACTGACATAACGAGGTATACAAAGTATAATGGTTGAAATGTACACACCCAAGTAATTTCAACAGTTAGAATATAGCATATAAAGCTATCGTCTACAGGTTCTTGACAATATATTTTAAATTACCAGTTGAATTCGTGAACCGTTTTTTACAACAGTGAAGAAAAGGGAAATCTGGTTAGGTTAGAATGATACATGTATGTTGACATCCCTGTGGGAAAAGTAAAAGGGTCATTGGGATGCATGCTAAATGTCTAAATAGGGATCTAGTTGGAATATTAAGGGGAGCTCTTAATAACTCATTTTCCTATTTTTTTTAATTATGATTTCACTTTCATTTTTTAAACATTATCTGACTCTGGGGTTACACTTCATACATTGTTTACACTATTACTGTACCTTACTAGGGTCCAGGGACCCCTTAGTGACGTGTACCATCACTGCTACGGGTATTGCTGCAATTGCAAATTTTAGCAACACTATTAAGCATCATCAATTAAAAACTGGTCCGCTTAAGCCAGCAGACAGAATTTGTTCAGTGAAACTGTCTCACCACTGGCCAATTTCTAAGTCTAACTTCTCATCACACTTCTAGTGTTAGAAAATCATAAAGCTGTCTCTTTTCACAAATACTGTATAACTTGATAAGATTTGGAAGTAAGGCTTAAAGCTGCCTTTATTAGAATTACTTTTTTGCTTTCAGCAGGAACACAGCAGCTATGGACTGGAAGAGACTGAAATGAGATACATGTCTAGAGTATTTAGAAGTAATTTCTTTGAGTCAATGAGGAAGAGGAGGTCTGAATGTTACTTGTATTTAAGTAAAAATGTCAGCTTCACTATCCTCCTGCAACTGCAAAGAGAAACAAGCTATCCAGCTGACAGTATCAGACTTTTGGCAGAGATGAACTGGCTTGCTGCTATTTTGCTACAAGTTTCTGGAACTACCTGGCCGCTACCTAAAAATGATGACAATCATGTACATAACTATATGTTTAACTGACAGCTTCCATAGTGAATTGAGTGTCTGACTGATGCACTAAATTAGCATGATGTTGTGCATAATTTAGAAGCCAACATTTCTCAGAGTACATCTGTTAGAGTAATGAATGTGTGGAACTGCACTTGCTGGACAGGGAGCATTTTATTTATGTATAGCAGCGGTATAGCCACTAACCATGTTAAGTTATTAATATTTTACTAGCACATGTGAGAAGTGTGGGGATAATTCATATCCATGAACATTTGCAAGTTTTATGAGATTGGTCACTGTAAAACTTGGACGTTCTTGGAAATAATAAGTGGTTTTCAGTACTAATTGGGGTATTCAAAATAGGATGCATTTAAAATGCAAAAAAAGTGTTACAATATGTAAGTAGTAAATAAGTAATGATGGTAATATTTTAGCGTCATCCTCAAACACTGTTATGGGTCATAATTAATTTGCTTAGATAGATTATTAGCAATATTTTCCTTTAAAAGGAACTGAAAATCTTGGCAAGTATAAATGGTGTCTAGACATTGAGAATGCAATTATTTGTTACCCAAATATAAAGTGATTAAAAATCATCTTAGACTGTACAGCAATTGATGCGGCACTCCTATTGCATTCTCCAGATCTAGACTAGATCTAGATCTAGCCCTGGAAGGACCCCTTGTTTACGAGAACTGCCTAACCAAAGCCAGTGAGCTTCAGGAATCAGATATGCCCTTGTCAATATTGAACAAAAGGAGGAGATCCAGCATCTCATATCCTTAGCTTTCAAAGTATGGATGGTGATAATGTCATATTAAATGTTTGCATAGGGAGTCCTTGTAGCCTAACCTTGTAACTCTGCATGGCCAAAATTGCCAGATAAATTTTTTTAATATCTAGGCCTGAAAGTAAAAGAACTGGAACTGATCACTTTATTTTGTGTTAACCACTTCCCGTCCGGCCCATGTACATAAAAGCCTGGATGGGAGCAGTGCAGGAGTGGGTGGCCATTTATAAATGTCCTCGCCGCCTCCCTGCCTGTGCGCGTTCCCTGGGAGTGCGCGGCACCGCGGTCCAGTGCCCGCTGTGTCTACCGGTCGATGTACTGGATGGTCCTGATCATTTGATCACTGATTGGCCAATCAGTGATCACAAGAATAGTAGTAAGCAAGATGTGACTTCTGACATCATTGCTTACTACTAGTGAAATCTGTGAATGATAACAGAGGTCACATGGTACAAGGCTATTCACAACAGCCTTGTACCATGTGACAAGCTGTGACCAATCACAGCTCACACAGTATTTCTCAATGGCTGCAACAATGCAGCCAGAGAGAAGGAGAAATGATTGCTTTTACAGCCTTTATGGGTGTAAAAGCAATCAGCGTAAAAAAAAAAATCTTCATCACCTCCCACAAGTAGTACAGAGTCACTATGGTGGCACTGCAGTGCTAGGATGACAGTATGTTAAAAAAAAACATAAATAATAATATAAAAAAATAAAATAAAAATGTCAAATTTTGAAAACAATTATAATTTTTGGTTATAAACTAATTTGGGTTATTTTGTTTTTTACTGAAAAGATAGATGAATACATTTTTGCCAAGATTTATGCAGAAAGATTATTTATTTGCAAAATTTTATAAGAAAAACACTGTTTTTTCAAAATGTTTGGACTTTTTCATTTATATAGCAAAAATAAAAACCCCAGTGGTGAATAAATACCACCAAAATAAAGTTCTGTCTCAAAAAAATGCTAAAAAATTCATATGGGTACAGTGTTGCGTGACCACACAATTGTCATTCAAAGTGTGATAGCACTGAAAGCTGAAAATTGGCCTGGACAGGAAGGGGGTGAAAGTGTTCGGACTTAAAGTGGCTAAAGTAGAACTATGACCTAACCTTTAATTCTGAGTGCATCTGCATCTACAATTTTCCTTTATTCCCCTTGCACATTCTCACAAATAGCTGCTGATCCTGCAAGTGATGTCTTCCTCATTCAGTTTCCAATGATGAGTTAACAACATTGCTGCACTGCTCCTGAATTCAGAGCAGTGTTGCTTCTGTCTTGTAAGCTGAGCCTACTTGCACTACAGTGGAATTACATATGTTGCAGGGGCATAGCTATCAGCAATGCCACTACTGATTTATAAGGCAATAGTTTGTGAATCACCAGCTGGTCACACCTAGTTCTGTCTGCTGTTTTCTGTATTGCCTCTGTTGCTGAAACCCTCCCACTGTGAGCTGCAGTGTCTGGGAAAAGGGCACGTGAGACACAAATGAAGCAATATTTAGCTAATTCAGGGAAGGTTTTTGTTAATTTTACAAGGCTTGTATTTCACTGGATTTAGGATTTGTGTAGGATGTTGCACATGAGAACAATGTGAAAAAACGTCATGAATATATTATGTCTTCTAATAAGTATTAGAATGTATCCTTTTGTTTTTAAGCTGGTTACCAGAACATAGAAAAGCCAGAAAGTCAATATAGTAAATTGCTGCTGCCTAGACATGATCAGAAAATATTTTCTCCAAAGAGCCTAGATATTAATGATTTTATCTGATGCTTCAGATTTTAACAGGATTAAAGGGTAAGTGTTGGAAAAAAAATATTCCTGTTATGTATACATTAGAATGAAAACTAGGCTTTGCGTGCTGAGAATGTAATACATGCCGCTTTCTGATTGGAGTAGAGAGCACAGAATTGACCTCATCAATAATCAGCCATTCCTTAACTAATAGCAGTCTTAACTAAACTGTATTTCTTTGACTGCAGAGGAGAAAAGAAAATGAACAGGACTTTGTAAACTGTTTGGTAGAAGTGAATAGGTTAAAAAAAAACTGTCCAAACAAATGTTTACATTTTTGGCCTGATAAGACAGCTCACACATACTGTATGTCTTTAACTGATTGCCTATGCTTACACTTTACAGAGCAATCTAGCTTTATGTGAAAGCTGTGTATTCTAAAACATATCCTTCAATCCCATTAAACTGTAACTTTAACTGAAAATGCTGGGGTCACATCAGTATGACTTTTTTCTTCCACTGACCAGAGACGCCGAGATATTCTTTCTGCCAATGACCACTGATGCTGGAGCATTCTTTCTCCTACTGACCACCAATGCTGGGACATTTTTTTACTCCCACCAAGGTAAAGGGCACTATTTTACATACTCCTAACCACTGCACTGTTTTACACTATATTGTATGTTACATACTCTTGACCCCTGCACTCTTGAAAATGTTTTTTGTTTCAAGAGTTAAAGCTTTGAGCAAACTGTTGCCGCTATATAAATCTTGTATAATAATAATAACAGTTGCAACTGTTGCAGTTGTTGGAGCAATAAAAATGGCCAGGGAGAAACAATGAGTCTGCGCTTCTGGAAAGGTAAACATACAAGTGTTGACAAGGTCAATTTAAATATTGACTGTTGTGTTTAATAATACTGCATTTCATATATCTTTGCTGTATTCCAAGTATTTAGAAGCAAAATGATTATCTATTCTACAAAGCATGTGCATTGTAATCTTAAATAAATACCATAATATATGTACAGTATATTCACATTATAAATGATGACATTTAATTACAGGTCCAAATCACATAAACCACACTGATATTATTGCACATGTAGAAATTGTATATAAATATTTAACAAAAATGATGCTAATGATTTTTAATTAGGCTGACTGAAGAAAATTACATTTGGATTCATACAATGCAGTGTCATTGTATTATTTGGAAGTGTAATTTAAGCGAAATTACGGTTGCATTCCTTTATTAATACATAAATTATTCATTCTAGTTTAGATATTTTATTCTTTCCATTATTTTCATATATAAATGTGCACTTTCCAAATGTATCTTAATTACAGCATTATTATGTGTATAATACTTTTCTAGATTAGCTTCTCAGTGGGGTCACGCAGAAAACAGACCCAATCTTGTACAGACAGTCCTGAATATTGGGATTTATTAATTGGAGTGAAATGGGTGTCATAACATGGGAATTGACAGGACAACTGTATAGATTCAGTACTTTATAGCATTATATTTAATTATTATTATTATTATACAGGATTTATATAGCGCCAACAGTTTGCTCAGTGCTTTACAATACAGCAACAATACAGTTCAATACAAGACGGATAGGAGGGCCCTGCTCCTCGGAGCTTACAGTCTAGGCCTAACCTATTGACAACTACCTCATATAGAAAACACTGAATTTGGCTGTTTCAAGTGCAGTATTTGTCAACAAGGATTGTATGTCTTACTACTAAATGATACAAAAATGTTTTTTTAAAATCATATATAGTTGAGCTTATTAGTCAGTGTAAAGCTGATCTCTAGGGTATTAACAAAAGATATAAGTAACAATATTCAGTGAGCATAGTATAATCGATACCATACATAATGTATTTAGCTCTCAGAGGAGGGTTTTCCAAACAGACCATGACCCCGATATCCAGAATCAATAGGAAAATAAAAGAGAAAAAGTAAAGTAGACAAGAAGAAAGTCAAGAAATATAATAGTAGGTTTGGACTAAGAGGTAGAGAGATACATGCCTCAGTAGACCTCTAGAGAGGACCTTAACATTCAGATGAGATATTGTGATATTAAGGTTCCCAGGTAGTTTCAAATTTCTCAGGGCTGGCTTGTAGGATGCTTGCCTGGTTTGCATGCAGCATGATCCAAGAAACTTTTTTCGTTGCTTGTGCTAGAGTCACAGAGGGCTGTTTCCAACCTGGAGAGATTGGATGCAAAATTACAAAATTACAATCTTTATGTAAAGCGCAGTAATGCAAGCCAAACTCATTAGCCAAAACTGACTGGCCTTTAATTTAGCCATAACCACTAGAGCTGAATAGAGTTTGCAGTGGAGTAATGCTTGCTTTTACTATCAACAAGACATGATTGGCCCGATGTTAGCCTCCAAGCTAACCCCAAAGGTCCAATTCTTTACATTACCTAAACTTCAGGCTGCTGAGGGTGGTTATAGTCAAAATCCAAACAAGATGATAGAAGCATTCCTTGCCTTTTAGTCTCAGCTGTATCAGACGGGTACCACTGCAGACTAAGAGGGTGGATGCCTTTCTACAGGGGTTACCTATTCCAAAACTGAAGACAGCATATCGAAATCAGTTACAGGCCCCGATTCCACTGAGTAGGTGCTGGGAGTATGGGAGGTGCTATGTGGTGGGAGTGTGCTAGAATTTGTGATCAGGGATTGTCATCTTGGCCTCCAACAAAATGAAGAAAATCAAGCATTGTACCTTGTTAGGCACATGATTGGCTGGTACATTAAGAAAGGCTATTTGGTGTGTGTGTGTGGAACCTACACTCCTGTGATCCTACACAACAAAGCAAAAATACCATTCCAAAAGTCACAAATTCTAGCACACTCCCACCATACAGCACCTCCCATACTCCCAGCACTTCCTCAGTGGAATCAGGGCCGCTAACTGATTTCAATATGCTGCATTCAGTTTTGAAATAGGTAACCCCTCTAGAAAGGCATCCACCCTCTGAGTCTGCCGTGGTGCCCGTCTGATAGAGCTGAGAATAGAAGGCAAGGAATGCTTCCATGATCTTGTGTGGATTTTGAGTATAGCCACACTCAGCAGCCTGAAGTTTAGGTAATGCAAAGAATTGGACCTTTGGGGTTAGCTTGGAGGCTAACATCGGTCCAATCATGTCTCGTTGATAGTAAAAGCAAGCATTAGTCCACCGCAAACTCTTCTCAGCTCTGGTGATTAAGACTAAATTAAAGGCCAGTCACTTTTGGCTAATGAGTTAGGCTTGCATTTCTGTGCTTTACATAAAGATTGTAATTTTATAATTTTGCATTCAATCTCTCCAAGTTCACCTGATGCTCCCTCTTAATTTGAGAGGAAATCTGAATGAGCTTCCCCCATTATGGTGTATAAAGTAGATGGGGAAACCACTGCCAAATCATTTAACTGAAAATATTTTTAAATAGCTCCTGCAATTTCCATGCACCTTACTGGGTCACTAAGGTGTGATTCATTCATCTGCTAACTAATCGGCCCCCATGGTGCGAGTGCACCATGCAGACCATGGAGTGATCAGACCAACCAATCTCCCTGATGACTTATGGACTAAAGGGACACTGGAAATAGAAATTAAAATGTTATCAATTCTTGCATGTCATACAGTATGTTAGTGTATTCCCTAGCAGTCGGATGTTTTCCCTCCAGATATCCACAGGACCAAAGCTGTGTAACAACTTGGCTGTAGATAATCTCATGCTATTAGGGCATTTGTGATTTGGGCAGAAGTAGTAGAGTCCAAAGGAATATTGGAGTCACCTCCATATATTACTGTCCCTTCTGCATGTGGGGCTAGCTCTCAAAAGAAATTAGAAAAAAAGGCAAGTTACCTCTGGTTGGGCACATAGTATGTGATAAAGATGTATAACTGACCTTCTACTGTGCTCTTCAAAAATAAGTACTGACAGCCTGGGTCTTTAATTTGTTGTAGCAGAGAAAAGGCTACTTTTATAGAGAAAAATATAGCTATACCCCTAGTCTTGTCAAGGGCAATAGTTAAAAAAAGGTTGGGTATTTGCTATCTATGAAAGAGGGATTGCAGGAACAGGGGGAATGTCTCCTGAACATTTGCATGCTGAGAGTGGTAATTCTGAAATACTTTCCTACACTCAACATATGAATTCAGCCCCCGAGTATTGTGATAAAAATATTTTTAAGACTAAAAAACTTCTAGGACTCATAACGATAGGTCAGTGGGGAAACATGCTCTAGGAATGACCTATTTTCAACCACTCCACCGTCATAATAGACTCGACTGTCCTCTGAACAGTGTAAAACAAAAATCAAAAAGGCATCTGGAGAGTAAGAGGGGACCAGCCCACTCTGACTATCCACAAACCAAAATACTGTGTTCACCTAAATGGACCACATCTTGAGCCAAGGTGCCAGATCAAAGCATATTGGGTCAAGCCAGGAAGCAAACATCTCCAAACTGGCCTTACAGTCACTATGATTGTTATCAATGATATAAAATATAACAGTGAGATATTCTTCATAAGATATAATAAAATCCCCTCCTCCCCACACCAACCACCAATAAAAAGGGAGAGAGAGCGCTGAGGGGAAAAAGCAAAACCCCCAACCCGCCAGGCCCCCAAATAAAAAAAGGTGGAAAACTTGGGTGGAACAAGATATGGGGGAGGCCACACACAGCACACATCCACCCCTGGCAGCCGGATAGCAACAGGGCAGACAACCCCCACACACAGGTACACCTGGGAGGATCCACCCTAAATGGCCTAGCAGTGTCCCATACTAATCCACTGTAAGCTAATATAAATGTCTAACATTAAGGCATCACAAATATTAAAAAAAAAAAAAACAACATGAGAAAGCATATTCTAGATAGAAATCAATCAAGAAATAATTTGAGTCTCACAGGGACAAGCACAAGAACAAAAGACAGCACAGGAACAGGGTTGTTCAGCTTGATTAGGCTTATTGGTGAAATTGGGATAGGTAGAGATGGTCTGTTTGGAGCTCCTGACCTTGCAAGTGACATAGGAGTTGATGGTTCCTTATAGCAGTATATGTTCTCCCTCAGCAAAGGAGGAGAAGGCGTAAGGCTTATTCTGGAGAGTAAACTGGAGGAGAAAAGGGAAGGCATAGAAATATAAAATTTTTTATTTGCGAGAGCCAGCAACAAAGGTTTCAGGATTCAGCATTTTGTATAGTAAATGAGGAAAGATCTGCATAAACCCAAACCACAGAATTCTGAATAGACAGCTGTGATGAGTCCCTGGAACATTTCATCACTGCTTCATTTACAGTATAGTAATGTGGTTTTACAATAATGTCCCTGGGGAGTCCATCTTGACATAAAGCCTGTAAAACTCTGTGAGCTCTGTCCAATTCCTGGCGGTGATCAAGCAGTAGCTCCTTCAGGAATAAGAGAACAGCTGCATTGGTGTCCTTAAAAAATTCAGGGAGCACCCTGATCCTGAAGTTATATCGCCTGGAGCGGTTTCCGAGGTCATCAATTTTTACCATAGCCACTTCTAATTGCTCCTGAAAATCCTGAATAAGTGCAGTATTTTAGTTGGTGCAGTCACTATGAGATCCACTGTATTTTCAATGTCTTGAATGCAGGATAACAGACCCTGTAAATCAGCTTTGATATCGGTAGTAATTTGGGAAGCAATTCTGGCCAGTCCCTTGTCCAGGAGCTCAGAAAACATGTCAAACAAAGATTGCACATTGACAGGGACAGGGGACACAAAACCCCCCGCAGATCAGGAGGGACAGGGCTGTGGGGTTGCTCTCCTTGCTTGACAAGAAGCAAGTTGGCCATAGTCTGCTCCATGAGGGACTCCGTGTCCTCCATCTTGGTGTCTGTGCTGGCCACAGCTCCAAGTGGCTGAGAAGATGGAGAGGGCACCATCTTGGGCTACACAGGTGGCATTCGCTCTACTGGCGGTGGCCAGGAGCAGGCTTGGTGTTCCATTCCCCCCAGCATGGACCATTGCAGTGGCTGAACAAAGCCTGTGGATACTGTGGCTGGTGAAAAATGGCCGTTCCAAGACAGAGCTCTCAGGTCACTTGGCCATCTATGTGTTTTTCAGCTACTGCATTTTTGGAAAGGATCATGCAACACAGTGTGTTTTTGGTTCAATAGACTTCAATGGACACGCAGCAGGAAAACATGTAGTGCTTTTTTAATGCATTTTTATGCGTTTTTAACCTCCATAACAACAAAAACAAAAAAGCATGAAAAACGTGTGTACAAAAATGCAAAGCTGAACCAAGCCTAAGGCCTCCTTTACACAGAGCGGGCTCTGCCAGTGGATCTGCCTGCTCAACAGGGTATCTGTCTGCTGATCCGTGCTGAGCAGGCAGATGACAAGTCCGTGTCTGCTCTTCTTATGCAGAGTGGACACAAACACAGCCTGCTTTCCTCATTGTGCTGTCGGTGTCATCTGATCCGCTAAATGAATGGAAAACAGATCCCCATCCATCTGCTTTTAGCGGATCATATGCAGGTTGGTGTAAATGGACACGTTTGTGTACATCGGCTGCTCCATAGAGGACAATAGATGGTCTGATCGGGTCCGCCTGAAAAATGGACAGGCGAACCTTATCAGTCCACCCATGTGAAAGGTGCCTTGAACACCATTAAATATATATTCTTTATTGTAAATACCTGAATTTTGCTTGTTATCAGCCTCGTGCAGTCCCTGAACAGCAGCAGAAGGAGAAAAAGCACAAGACGTCATTCAGGTGTATTACAGTGCAAGGAGCATGCTGAAAGTAGGAGATAGCAAAGAGGTAGTTGGATGAGCTGCTTCTCCTTTCACTGTCCAGTCACAGGGTTGGGTGGGAAATGGACCTGTAAGTGAAACTGTAATTGTAAGAGAAAGCAGATCTCCTCCCCTGTCAAGTAGAACATGTCTGTGTGGCAGAGCTGTGTAAATCTCAGGACTGTATAGACAGAAGTACAACTCCTTTGGCAAATAAAAAAGCTCTCATATACCACGTACAGCATGTACTGTATCTGACTATTTAGCTGTTTGTTGAGAACCTGCTTTTCATTTCCATATTCTTCTTTTAACATTTGAGGACTGGTTAGTTTAGGCTAGAAAATTAAGTTGAATGACCCACAATAGCAAAAGACCAGCTCTATGTTTGCAGTAACAGGTAATTATGGAAAATAATAGAGTGATAGCAGAGTCAGTGAATTGAAACATTCTTGTTCCTGACAGTTGATTTGGCACTCATTAACTAATAATACATGTTTTTTTTGTTTACGGGTTGAAATGCAGCACACACAGTATTTTGGGCATACAGAAGCTATTAATACAATGATAAGAAGTGATGACACTGTCACACACCAAATCAGTTTGCACGGTTTGTGATACAGAAAAGGGAAATAATGAGAAATAGCAAGGTGTAGCAGGGGCACAGCATGCAGACGATCACGTACTTCCAGCAGAGAGCTGACCTCCTACCATCACTGTGGGCATTAGTACAGCTGTCAGGAGACATCAGCAAAAACGGAAAAGGAGCAGGACAAGTGACAAGCTGGAAGCCATATACAGACAGGGATGGCACCGCTGACAGAGCAACGTGGCACATGAAGCCCCGCTAATCCTATGATCTGTCCCTACGCCAGGTCATAGCTGCTTCTAGGCTCTAAGAAGCACTTGAAGATTTCATTTAGAACATGTGTATATGTACATTTATACATATATGTACAATATACCACACACTATTTTCTGTTTTTCTCAAAACTCAAAGCTCAAACAAAAACTTAAATATTAACACAACTATTATTTAGCTACTATAATACCATAGTGCATACATGGGGCCTGTAACATTCAAATAAGGATTCACTAAGATGTGCTTAATGTGAAGCAGGAGACCCATGTGAGAAGCAGAAATTCCTGGCTTCCTGTACTATATACCAATTCTGCAATGGGGCCAAAATTATTCATTGTGGCTGGTTTAGTAAAGGTAAATAGGCTGCTCACTTTGCAAGGGAATTTACCCATAGCTTAGTGAATGTGGTGAAGCTCTGTCTACTTTCACGATCCAATCATATGCAAACAAAACTACAATTTTTTTTTAAATTTTATTTGCAGATGATTGGTTGATCTTTGCAAAGTGATTTTTTACCATATTTAGTAAGCTAAGGGAAAAATATCCTGTAAAGTGTTAATTCCTTTGAAAAGTGAAAAGCTTTTTTGCTGTTAGTAAATCAACTCTACTGGGTAAACACCTGGACTTTGAGTGCTCAGGTAACTTCCATATACACTGCTCAAAAATAGTAAAGGATCACTTTTTAATCAGAGTATAGCATCAAGTCAAATAAACTCCTGGGATATTGATCTGGTCAGTTAAGTAGCAGAGGGCATTGTTAATCAGTTTTAGCTACTTTGGTGCTAATGAAATTAACAACAGGTGCACTAGATGGGCAAGAATGAGGTGAGCCCCCAGAACAGGAATGGTTTTACAAGTGGAGGCCACTGAAATTGTTTTCCCTACTCCTCTTTTCCACTAGTTTTGAATTTGGCTAGGGTCAGTGCCACTACTGGTAGCATGAGGTGATACCTGGACCTTACAGAGGTTGCACAGGCAGTCCAACTCCTCCAGGATGGCACATCAATACGTGCCATTGCCAGAGAGTTTGTTGTGTCTCCCAGCACAGTCTCAAGAGCATGGAGGAAATTCCAGGAGACAGGCAGTTACTCTAGGAGAGCTGGACAGGGCTGTAGAAGGTCCTTAAACCATCAGTAGGACCAGTATCTGCTCCTTTGTGCAAGGAGGAACAGGATGAGCACTGCCAGAGCCCTACAAATGTACCTACAGCAGGCCACAGATGTGCAGATGTATTGATTGATTGATTTAATGTAAACTTACCTCTGCAGTATTTTATTTCATGGCAATACAAATGTATCAATGTGTAGAGAACTAGGCACCAATGCATGGGTGCCTGCATGTTTCAGTGATCCATAGTTTTTACGTTGCAGGGAAATCTGTGCTCTGTTCATACAGGTAAACTAGTCTAAATGGCTCAGTTGTGAGAATTTGAAGCAGGTAGTTCTGCTTTCATAACCACACGTACAACTGAAATAGACTGTATATGGGACTGGCTATAACCCTGCATTAGACAAATTATTGGAGAACTATGAAGCCACTTAGTACAGTCTAGGTGTTTAGAAGGTTCTTTAATGAGTTGGGAGTTCTTTTGAAATCTGTAGAGTCTAAAGAAGGAGCTAGTAGCAGTAGTGTTTTTAGACAGTGTAGCTTTTATGTACATAGGATTTACTTGTAATCACTAGGGATGAGTCAATCTGCTTGAGTTCAGCACAAAAACAATTTTCTGAATCTTGTTCGAAGTTCAAAGATTTGCAAACTTTGCAGAAACCCAAATCAAGTCTATGGGGTGAACCTCATTATTCAATACTGACCATTTGTAGGACTGATATGCAAGTTATTGACAAATAATGAATGGAAGGCCAGGTACAACCATGGGGCACATATACCAATGACAAATTTATCCTCTTTGAGCCGGCTGCACACAAATGTGCGGCCTCCCGAAGTCTGTGCCTTGACGCCGAGCGGCCGCACATTTGCGTGCAATTAAGAAAACATATATGCTAAGAGAGCGCACCCTGCACGCTTCCAACACACATGTCCGGTACTCACAGAAAGGTCCCGATCTCCTCTTTCGATCGGGACTTCTCTCGATCATTTGATCGCCGTGACGGTGAATCACGGCGGTCACATGACCCTAAAACCTGCCCCGCCTCCCGGCATCTGAAACTCTTAAAGGGCCAGGAGGAACCAGCGCCAAGGGGTTAAGAAAATAAAAATTAAAAAAATTAAAGTAGCTCTTCCTAAACAATTGCTGCTGTGAGATGACCTTTTTTATAGAATGGGGGTTGAATTATCAATTCCTTCAAAATATTGGCTTGTTTTTACTCCTCTGACCAGGGAAAAAGGCTATATATGGTATAACAGGTGTTCTGATTTCTGGCAGTGAACCTGCAAAATTTTCTGCCAAAAGTTCAATATGCATGAACTTTGTAAATCCTAGGGTTTTGCCATGAGCCCATAGTATTAGCAAACCCAAACCTCACCTTTAGTAACCATTAAACAAAATGCATCTTGACATATTTAAGATTTGTATTACCCTGTTTATGGTTTTTAAACAGCAGATGTTCCTAATCTTTTTTAGCTATTAGGATACATATGCAAACTGAGTCAAAATGACAGTTAAAAAACCCATTCACATAGGCTTTATATTAAAGAAAATGTTCATATTATTATATAAACTGACTTTTGACTGATTGCAAGAGCTTGAATGATATCACCAACAGGAACATTTGACCACTATAAAGTGTCAGCAACATCAAATCTGGGCCATTTGTTACTATCTAGCAATCTATACCCAAGCTCATAGCATTTTCTTATGTGAAACAGCAGTGCAACAAGTACTAATGGTGTACAAAATACAGTAACAATAGCATTTAATTATAGTTTAGCTTACTTTTATATTTTGAACATTTTTCTTTGCCTAAATGAACATAGCTTTATTTATTGTATCTAAAACATTTTAGTCTACTAAATACCCTATAGGACACCTGTCTTTCCTTTTACACTCTATAGTAAGCAGGGGCGGACTGACCATTTCGAAACTCTTGCACTGCCCGAGGGTTGGGGTCAGTAGGGGGCCCCATGAGATGCCCCTGGTACATTTTTCATAGGCTTTTTTGAGTTTGGGCATGGACACAGGGGCCCCATGATCCCCTATTGCCCGGGGGCCCCAAGAGTTGTCAGTCCACCCCTGGTAGTAAGTAATGTAGTACAGATTTCTTATGCTTCATGCACAAATATATTTTAAACATTCTTTCTATTCAAATAGCTGCACAGGCGCAAATATCTGGAAATCCAACAGCACACCATGTTACTGGCACACACAAAGCATTATAGTGTATCTAAAGCCAAAATGCTATGGTATGTTTTGAATAGAGTGATGAAGGGGTTAGATCCTTTACTGGGTTCTTATTGTTGTCTGTATGTCCATTAAAATTAAACATGACAGAAAATCAAATTTTTGGGTATTCATCAGAACAGAAATAAAGGGGACATTTTTCAATGGCCCCATAGTTGTTGTAGTTGTTCTGTTAACTGCTTCATACAGGCTCTTTCACACTGGCAGCAGATTGCTTTTCAGAAGGTGACATAGCAATGGCTAACTAACTTCCGGGAGGTGATCCTGCTGCCTCCTGAATGTCTATTTTTCTGTTTTTTAATCCTAAGTATTTGTTTTACTGTTGCATCACACTCCTATTAACCTCACTGGGCCAGTTTGACAGGTGATTCCACATGTAAAATTCTACAGACTGAGTTAAAATTGGAGCAGTCATGAAGCAAAGCATTGGAGCTCTGGCACTGTTTAGCCCTGTCTGACTGTAATATTAGAAATTAGGTGAGTGGCTGAGGGCAACTACAGCAGTGGCTCAGCCCACAGCTTGTTCAATATTCTTTCTACCATCATGGGAAGAAGGAAAGAAAACAGCACAATTATCAGTGTTGATGGAGGAATGCCTTGTGTTCTGCCAGGGGGATGCTGGGGGGCACAGGGAGCCTTCCCAGCCAGCAGTACACAATGATGAGTGCTAGCAGCTATAGCCACCTGCAGTAATCAAATGTAAAAATAATCGAACAGGCTGGTTGCACGATGTTGATCAATGGCTACAATCAGTCTGCCCATTCATGGATCAAATCTCATCCAGTCCCTGCTGAACAGGCTGAATTTTGACTCATGTATGGCCAGTTTTAGGGGTTAAGTTACTATAACTGGAAAATCTGGTGCAGCTGTGAATGGTAGCCAATCAACTTCCAACTCCAGCTTGTTCAAGTAAGCTTCAACAAAAAAAAATCTGGAACAAACTGAAGTTAAAAGCTGATTAGTTTCTATGCACAGCTTCACCAGATTTTGCACTTTCCAATTTTAGTAAATAAACTACACTAGATGCAGTCCAGTATGTTTTCTTTTTCTGCATAAAATATGCATGCACAGTGTTTTCCATGTATTCCAATGGCCCTAGTTCACACCAATGCAGTCAGTTTCAGCCTGTTTCCGGTGCCAAAAAAAAAAAGTAGAACATGTTGCATTTTTTCTACACAGAACTGTACTGGAACATAGAAAAATGCACCATGCAGAATGAAGTGTGGTGTGAACTGTGAGCACAAACTTATCTGTAAAGCATCCAGAGTGCGCTGTTGTGGTGTGAACTGGCCCTAAGTCCCCAGTCACACTGGATGCAAATTGGCATGCAATTTGCATGCCATGTGACTTGCAAATCGAATGCCAAGCTACAACCCTGTTGTTCACAATTAGAGCAGTCATATTTCTAAAGTAGTCCATGCACTTCTTTTGGTGCGATTTGCATAGACATCTCTGTCAGATGTCTTGCAAATTGCACCTGAAATTGGCAAGTCCTCCGACTTCACTGTAAATCGCACGATTTCAAAGTCGGGTTTGATGTGACCGGGGTGTAAGAGTACATTTTCCTCACTTTGGAGGGATTTCCTCTCAGTTCCTGTTGTATCTATAAAATGAAAATCAAAAGTAAAATCTGTGGGACACAGATGGAAAGAAACTGGCAGATATTTAATTATTTCCTATTCTATCCAACATGAACATTTTTTTTTGCTTTATATACCTTATTGCTCTCTAGCTTTACTTTGAGACACAGTATGTTATATAAAGTGTTACTAAACTCAGGACCCTGAATTCACTATATCTGGTCTTCCACAGTACACAGAACATGAAAGTGCAATTGTTTTAGTAAATATAAACTGCTAAATACCTTTTCTCATCAGCAGTTAGAGCAGTCTTGTTACTTCTATCAGTGTCCAGCCCAGCACTGGCTAAAACTTGTAGGAGGAGTTTTCATTCTGCTCTAGGAGGATGTAGGAACCATGACCCCTGTCTGGACAGTGTTGATTGGCCCTATGCTGATCACATGCACTCTCCAAAGGGAAAAAAAAAAACCTCTCTAGCAATACACACCAAACTGAGCATGTGCAGAATGTCTCCACACAATATGTCTTATCAAGAGATAAGAGGGGGGCACTGGAAGAAGGGGGGATCAGAGAAGTTAGGATCAAACAGCGTTTTTACACAATGCAGACGATCAAACACTTAGATTCCACAGTGAGTAAAACAAGCATGCTGTACTGCATATACAGACTGGTTTTTACTGTTGTGGGTTTAGTAACACAATTATTGTCATTTATAATTGTAATTAATCCTATTTTCTGCATTGACAATTATTCCTGTGGCATATTGCAAGTTAGTCTATTGTCTATTTGAGTACCATAGCAATGTTTAGAGTTCCATAACAGTTACATTCCTGTTTCGCAATGGTTTTACATATTAGTCTTTGGCAATAGATTTAATCATCCTGTCATACAGGGAACATACAGTATGCAGATCAAAATGCTAATTAATAACTATCTTTATGATAGTTTCACAAAGTTTTTGTGGGGTAGTTGCTGACTGAGGATTTACCAGAGTGGATAAACCCTCCATTTTTTTTCTCCTGTGTTTATAAGTGAATGGAGCTTGTGTTTGCTAGCATGCTGTTTATACAGACATATTGTAGGTCCAAGAATCATTCTCATGTTATATACCATGATTAGTGGTTCTGCCACTAGGTGGCGGTGTTGTGTTTGGTGCTTGTATAATGTATTGTTATCTCTGGTGGAACTACCTGCTTATGATGTCATTTCCTGTCTTTATGTTCCTGTTTTTTCTCCCAATAAAAGAGAAGAGCTTTAGCTATATGTCTAGCAACATTTTGGCTGCAGCAGCTTTCACTCAGTATTTGCAGACATTTGTTTAATATTCAAAGTGGAATTTTTCTCTCCTAATTAGTCTAAAGGTCACATATAAAGGCCATTACTACACCATAAATGGTCTGACTATGGTTCGAACCTGTCAGATTCACAGGTATCAAATGCCATCGGTATGCTCAGGTTTTTTCCACCCAGTTCTCAATACACAGGGCTGAGTGGGTACATGGATATGAATAAAGTTCCCTGCATTGCTCAATCCATGTTGGCTTGTCTGCACATTTTTACTTCCTTTATTTATTTTTGTGCAGAAAATCTACTTAGACAAAGCTTATAAGAAGTTAGTCAAATAACTCTTGTGGTGTTTTGGTGATTGCAAATCAGTTACTAATATCTTTTTAGATAATTCTGCAAATATAAAACAAACAGTTTAGTAATCTAGGACAATTACAAATAGAGAGCTGAATTAGAGCTCAAATAAATACTTCAAATTCTGTAAAGTATAGTGGTAACATCATTATGCAGAGCTTCACTTAAGCTGGCCACACTGTAAGCGAGTGATGGTAGTCAGAAGATCCAAATGAAGACACAGCTTTCTTGTGAAAGGACTTTCCATGCAGATGCACACTTGTTTCATTTGGACAGGCATGTTTATGGAGTACCATTTTTTTAAAAGATGGATTATGATTATTTTTCTTCCATGTTGAAGCCACAGCATGTCTACACAGGCTGCACTTTTCAGTAGACATTGGATCATTTGCCAATGTCATAGGGCTTTGAATATCTAATGTTTCTGGAGGCGATACATTCCTTTAGTAACACCCTTCTCCCTCCCATTTTCATTGTGGATATCTCACCCTTCACCTCCCTACTTTGTCCAGTTTGTAAAAGCCACTTTACTATTGTGGAAGCCTATAAGAAATGTTGTGATCAATTAACAATCTCTGTAAAACATGTACATTGTGTGCTGTTGGTTCCTGACTTACAATAGGGAGTTGGAAATGAAGAATGCACATTGTATGTTGCAAGAATTGCCTCCATCTGCAAGATCGAGAGAATCTTTGCTACAGACATATGGGCTGGAGGGAAGTGGTCCACATCTTTGCTAGTGGTATTCTTTTTGCTGAATCTTTTTCGTGGCATAGGGGTTTCATTGAAGACCTTTTGTTGATATAGAGGGTCTTGTCAATAGTCTACAGTCCTTCCTGCTTTATATTAATGATAATGATTTTAAATTATTGTTCACTTGTCTTTGGGCTAAAGGGGCTATTAATTATTTAGGTATCACTTTATCAGCAGATTTGACCAATGGAGCCTTCCATACAGGGGCGGACTGACCATTTGGAAACTCGGGCACTGCCCAAGGGCCCGGGGTTAGTAGGGGGCCCCATGAGATGCCCCTGGTGCCTTTTTCATAGGCTTTTTTTGAGTTTGGGCAAGGATACAGGGGCCCCATGATCCCCTATTGCCCGGGGGCCCCATGAGTTGTCAGTCCGCCCCTGCTTCCATACCTCTACTTTTCTCAAGCCAACTTCAGGCAATCATAGGTTAAGAGCAAATAGTTGCCATCCTAACCGTACAACCAGTTCTATCCTGATAGGAGAATTTGTCCGAGCCCTCCACAACTGTTCTTCTGTTGATCTTTGTGAAAAGGAAGTGTAGCAGAGGAAATTAATCCTATCTGTGCCTGCTGCAACCTGCTTACTGGCATCACCTGAAATCTGACACTTGCTCTGGATACACACAAGGCAGTGAGGGATTTCAGACCCCCCCCCTCCTCTCAGACTGTAATAGAGAGAGAGCCAATCAGAAGAGACATTAAAGAAGCCAATGACGGACTTTCTCAAGCAGGAGGTGCAGCTGCAAAGCATTGTGGAATATGCAGTCTTGAACAGAAACGGCCTGATAGGCTTATATGGAAATGGAACTATACCGACTTAGTGAGAACAGAGTGAAGGACTCCATCTTGTTTTTCCTGAGGGGAGGCAGTCTGCATGTGAAGCACTCATCGTGAGGTGACCAGGGGAGCCTGTCATTTCCAGGATGATCGTTTGGGCCTTAGTCACAGGATCTGGTGAGAGGGATTTTTCCCACTGGCAGATGACAGGAACACTGCACACACAGAGACATTACACTTCACCCATTCTCACTAGGCACTGGGTTGTGTAGATGGCCCTGCTGACCAGACACAGTATTTGCTATGCAAATACTGCCATGGGATTACAATTATACTTTACCATAGGAGTTTAAGTGCACCAACGAAAGTGGCTAGCTGAAGATCCCAAGATCCATGCTGTTACCAAGAGAATGTAGTTACAGGTGCCATATGGGCACGCGCATGCATATTCAGGCCTCTATATTGCATGGTGTGTGAGGGAATAGCTTTACCTTGGAAAGTAGCTATTAAGCATCAGTTGGGTACAGTGTTTGCCTATTGGGCTTGTGGTGTCGGGGGTTAGAAGGGAGAAGTCTGACACAACAGAGAGTCATTCTTCTGCTCTCCTCTTGCTTGGACATCATAGAGCCGAATTTATGTAAAGACGTTTAGATCCACTTTGAGGTTGCCATTTAAGTGTATGCCTCTGCTCTTGGGGTTATTCATGGTTGAATCCCCTGAAAGCAGCCTGAGTGTAAAAGTGAGCTATATTGCTTTCGATCACAGTATTTGCTGTTCTCTTGATTTACCTAATGTATACCTGTTGTTAATGTTTATTACTTTCCATAGAGATCTTACAGTAAAGCCGACCTCTGTGTTTTATAAAGTGTGCTTTTCATTGGTCCTTGCACTTACACTATTGCCAGGTGTGTCAGTTGGGGCTGAGACAGTTCTTGGGGTTGAGAGGCAGAGAGGCAGAGTGAACAAACTTAAAAAGCCCTTTTGGGGGTTTCGCTACAAAAGTCATCCTGGCTAAAAGCTAGAAAGTACCCCAAAGAGCTTATTGGTCAAGGTAAAAATGAGACATTGAGACTGAGAGCAGAACACATTCAATATAATTACACCTATAATAAAAATAGAAGAACCTCATAGGATAGCAAGAGCACACCTATTTTTGTCATTAAATATTCAAAGGAATATATTAGCACAATCAGCAATGAACCTTCCTACCTTATATGCAGAACCACAGTTACATAAAGTACTTAGGGAAGGTTATAGATTTATCAGTCAGAAAGCCCTGACTTTGGGTTCCATTTTATCACTATCCCTATCTGTGGATCAGAGTGCCAAAAAAAGATATCAAGACCTGACTGTCAGTTAAGGGCTCCTACAGAGTGGACTTGCAATGTGTAGGTATTGCAGTTAAAGTGATTTCATCTGTCTATGGAGAAAAGCTTCCTAGCAACTAGTTTATTATTTGTGGAACAAAAATGTTGTAGCTTGTTCTTTATGCAATGTACAGTACAAAACATTGGATGTACTAGCAGAAACTTCTGAACTAAGACCAGAGAGCATTATGAAAGCCAAGGCATGTCTACTTCTAAAATCTGAAATGTGTCCTATCAATTTAGAGATGTACATGAAGGCGATATGACCTCTCCACATTTATACAGAAAAATTGCTCCAGATAGAAGCTTTGTAGCTTTGACAGAGCCCTTGTGTTCAACATCCCTGCTAAAAGCTTTGTTAAAGTGGGTTTACAAAGCACAGCTATCAGCTTGAGCTGCAAGGAAATTACAAGAAGGGTTAACTGGATGCTTTTTTGATTTTTTTACTGGTGGAGACTCATGATTCTAACACTTTGCTTGACAACATGTAACCTAAAGCTGGCCCTGGTCATTTATCAATGCCAGGGTACAGTTTAGTTACATTCAAATGGGTTTGCAGTGCTGGCAACACATCACAACTTCTAATGAATGTCAGGATCATACACCAGCACATATGTCCACAGGATATCTCTGTTGAAATAATCCAATCACCATGGAATGTGTCAAGGCTGGTGAATGTTTTATTATCCTATTGTGGCCTTGATTTACATTACATGTGTGACATTTCAAACTGTCAGGGTTACAATGGCTTTCTATGGGGGTGAGAAATAGTGTTGAAGGCCCCCCTTTTTCATACCTCTTGCAAAAACAGTTGTCCTCTTTGTTCAATATGTGCACCACACTGTCCTTGAAAGAATGTTATTTTTCTATAAGGTGTAGGAAAATGCCTGAGCTGTAGAGTTCGCTCTCCTATGCTAAATTATTACATTCCTCACTATGCTGGACTATAAATACCATAATCTTTGAAAGTCAACTTTCTTCTGCTTTGAGTGTTCAGATGGATGTATAATAATGTATCTAGTATTTCACATTTATACAATGATTGGAGCAAGGCTGTCACCCTATATGTATCAAACTTACTATGCGCTATGAAGAATTAGTGGCAGAACACACAACTGATGGCTTTGTTAATAAATAGCAATCAATGAAAATCTGAGGCAAATGTAGCACACCAAGTACAACAAATCTGACATTGTTATTGCATTGTATAACATAAACATGTCTCTTTTCACATTCAAATGGCATAAGCTAAATACACTCTGTACATAGAAAAAAAAGAATGTGCTGATAATAGGGACACGGTTCATGTGTGACAGGCAGCTTGGATCCCATGTAAACTGCCTCCACTTTTCAAACAAGAGTTCTGACCGCCTGTTCATCCACGCATTGGAGTCTTTCAGAGATGTATCATGTGTACTGTAATTAAACTAGGACAAGGTTTCCATTAATATACCCTCCCACACTCTTCTAATTACCTGATAATTAGAAGGAGGTTCAGCATGTTTACTGTAGATGAAACAGCATAAACTGTATCATGGAAGATTTACAGTTATGAAGGAGGAAGGTTACGCTTTATTTAGTCATTCCTGGAGAAAAAAAAAGTATTAATAATCTGAAAGGCCTATATGATAAACAAGTATATATTAATGTTTATCTATACCCCTTTTTCTTTTAGTTTTTGATAGAATGTGAAAAGGATAGAATCCCTACCTGGTTTTATTCATCTACATTTTACATTAAGGGCTTAATTGGAGGGTTTTTTTTTGCTTATCTTCTGTTCTTGGGACAACCTTTTACCAGACAGAAAGTGAGGGAAAATATGCAACAGGCAAACCGACAGTACTAAAAACCTGACAGGGGTTCTAGCATTCTCCTGCTTAAACTAAAGAACATTTTTACTTATATCTGATTTAGTTCTGCTCTGCACTATTCAAATTAAAACAAGGTTTTGGCTATAAATATACTTTGGGCCACCCCTATAAGACAGTATTATAATATTGTGAAATACATGAAGCAGCTATTCAAGAAATTAACTTTGTTATTAATGTAAGTGACATAAATTAATCATATTTTAATAATACCAATTCTTCTAGTTTGCAACCCCCACCATTCATTTCTGGATTCTGTCTGCTTCAGACCTATGGAATCATTTAGGAAACTTTCAAGCCCAGTAATAAAGATCTGGAGGTTGGCATTACATTCCATGGGGCTTTCTACTAGCAAATGGTGCATATAGAGGTGACGAGAACTATTTAGTGCTTACCAGTGCTGATGCTATATAATGCTATTAAACAAATGAAAGAATTTGCAGAGATTGAAATATGAAAGACCAGGAGTTGGTGATAAAGAATTATGCCTTTTTTCCAATATCCTGTCTCATTACATGTGCTTGATCACATCAGTGTGTCACCTTAAGCCGGGCTAGACTGTAAATAGACTTCTTACAATATCACAATGGTGCAGTGCTCATTGAAACTTTTTCTACAAATGCTGAGGGCTGGGGGTTGCCAATATTTATTTTTTAATCTTAATGTGTATCTTTTTATTTAAATTGGAACTCCATTTTTTAATACACCCAGTATTAAGAAAAAAAGTGACAAGTTTTACTTTCACGTTTCCACTTTTTCCCATTGCTCCTTTCTGGATCCCGGGCCTCTGCTGGGCTGAACAGTGGTAGCATAATGTAACCCATTTCCTTTGAGACCAGCCTGACCTTGGCAGCACAATGCTCCATCATTTGATGCTTCAAAATGTTGCAACAGCAATCAGTAGATTATGGGTGCAATACTCTGGCTCCTACAGACTTTCCTCCAGCCTAAATCTGTACAAATGTAGAGATTTTCAGCTACGGAATGTGACTAAGTATCAATGGAGTACAAGTGCAATGATATCACTGAACTTGTACTTCATTGAGAACTACAGTCCCTCTGCCGCAGTAGCTGACATTTATAGCAGTGCCTATTTCAAACCTGACAAGAGCCACCAGAGAGATGAACTTCACAATTCTGTACATGGGGGGCCAGTTCAGCGGTGAGAAGCTGTGTACACTGACCATGTTTCATGTTACCCCCAAAATATGGGAGAGACATGGTGTGAAAGGTGGAATCTTTTGAACTCTGCCAATGTAAACTGATATTGTTTCACCTAACAAGGTAATGAACAAAATAAGCCATCGCTCAAATGTGATAGTAACCCTGGTTGATGCTTAGTAAAGTCTTCTACAACAATGTGTTCATCTCAAAACCACTTCATTGCTAAATGTGAATATGACTAGGGATGGTCAGATGAGCCTGGGTTAGATTAGTGGGCGATTTGTTGAACCTATCACAAAATATGGACATTTTGAACTTTGTCCTTTTACTTACAGGCATATCTTGAAAATCAATTCTGGGGACATGGAAAACACAAACACCCTTTAAATTACATGTGATGTTCCAGAACATGACAGTGCTAGCAACACTGTACTGTGGTATAACATATTTTGCTTTTTTTTTTCATTCAAACACAGCAGTAGCAGCTCAATCTAAAATATTACAATTACAAAAAATAGCTTAGGTTGGCCCAATTTTTTTTCTAGCAGTAACATTAAATGACCTCTGGAAGTAGCAGCCATAACAGATCTAAAAGATACAGAAAATTATACTCTTAAAAATAAAGCCTAAAGTGGTTGTAAAGGCTCAAGGTTTATTACCTTCATGCATTCTGTGAACGCAGCACCCTCAGCACTAGCTGTATGTAACGGCAAGGGGTGCTGCGGTGTGCTGCAGGGTTTATTATTGCTGGCTTCTGGGGGATCTTTTGTCGCTAAAGGTCTATGTTGCTGAGGGTCAGTTGTTGCTGGGAGGGATCTACTGTTAAGGGAGGGGGTCTACTGATGCTGGCTTCAGAGAGATCTATTGTTTCTTCTGAGGTCTATTGTTGCTGGGGGGTATTTTTTGTAGGTAGTCCGTTGTTGTTGGGGGTCTATTGTTGCTGGCTGACATTATTTATTTTACTGCTGTTCCTGGTATAAACAAATTCAATACACATTTAGTATGTGTATATATATATATATATATATATATATATATATATATAAATGTTTGGGTTTGGGAGTAATACCACTTTAAAGGCAGGTAATGGTTTAGCTGGCATACATTCAGATATTGGAGAAAACCACTCTTCTTAGTAAATGTAGAATACTATTTGTCAGTTCTTATAGATCAATGCATTAGTGCACACTCTTATACTTTAGTAAATCAGGTCCACTATCTACAAACGCTGAAATGGGTAAGAATGTTCAACTAAATTTGGTTACATTTTGTAATAGTGTGTATTTGGTCTGGAACAAAACTGAAGTTTGGCTTTGAATGAATGTCTAGATAAACGTTAGCATTTCCTCTCCCTTTGGTTATTTCATACTGGTCTAACCAGCATTCAAACCATAAAAAGTATATTTTAACTCTTACTTAGCTAAGCATATTGTAGGATTAAAAAAAGAATAAAGCACAAAGCATGCTGTATTTTGAGTGCATGTTTGATTTGCTAATTTTTGTAACTGAAAATTATTCTGCCATTAGAGACTTTATGCACAGATTGGAAGAATTGAACATGTTTTTCTTTGCTGCTATGGGATCAATTTTTGTTGTATTTTTCATGCAAAAATCAAGTCACAAAACTAATCACACTTTTTAATTCTAGGTTCACACTTATGTGTATTTCAGTGCATTTTCCAGTTTGTAGAAATGCACTACAATCCGTTAACATGATTCTCTATGGATCTAGTTCGCATCTGTGAGTTTTGAAGTGGTATATTTTTTGGAAAGGGTCAGGGACTTCTTTCCAGCAGAAGATCATGTTTTGCATGTAATAGACCTCAATGGACCTGCACCAAAACCACAAGTGTTGTGTTTTTCATTTTTTAAAGTTTTGCTAATAGAAAAGTATGACAGTTCTGTTCATGTAGTGCGACTTTGATGTGACTTTGATGCAACTTTTATGGAGCTGTACACTCTCTGGCACTCAAGTAGCATCAAAGTCCCATCAAAGTAATTCAGGAACCTTTATGTGACCAAAGTTGCAAGCTACGGTTACAGTTAATGGCTAGGGTTAGGGTTAAATGTTAGGTTAGGACAAAATGTTAGGGTTAAGATTAGAAGTAAATATTAGGGTAACCCTAAAATTACTGCTAACCCTAATAATTACCACTAGCCCTAACTCTAACCCTAACATTTAAACTTAACTCTAGCTCTTAACCCAAACCCTAGCCCTAACCCTAACATTTAATCCTAGCCCTTAACCCTAACCCTAACATTTAACCCAAACTCTAGCCCTTAACCCTAAATCTAACATTCAACCCTGACTCTAGCCCTTAACCCTAACCCTAACATTTAACCCCAACTCTAGTCCTTAACCCCAACTCTAGCCTTTAACCCTAACTCTAGCCCTTAACCCTAACTCTAGCCCTTAACCCTAACCCTAACATTTAACCCCAACTCTAGTCCTTAACCCCAACTCTAGCCCTTAACCCTAACTCTAGCCCTTAACCCTAACCCTAACATTTAACCACAACTCTAGCCCTTAACCCCAACTCTAGCCCTAACCCTAATCCTAACATTTAACCCTAACTCTAGCTCTTAATCCTAACTCTAGCCCTTAACCCTAACTCTATCCCTTAATCCTAACCCTAGCCCTTAACCCTAATCCTAACATGCGTACTTGGTCACATAAAGTTTCCTGCACTACTTTGATACGACTTTAATGCTACTTTGATGCTCCTTAAATACCAGAGAGTGTAAAGTTGCATCAAAGTCGCACTACATGAATGGACCTGTTATACTTTCTATTAGCAAAAACAAATGCAAAATGCACCTCAAAATGCATCAGAAACACATCAATCGCAACCAGCATAGATGTGAACCTAGCCTAAGATGAGGAAAATTGAGAAGTTCCATGAATTGTCTATTGAGAAAAACAGAAAACTGAGGTGGAAGTTAAACATTTTATAGGGAAAAAGGCTTTCAATGTTGAGATAACTGATTTGTTTGAAAAAAATGATTCTATTAGGCTATCCACACAATTAACTATGTGAATTTCATTTCATTTATCCAATTATGTGCAGGTGAAATAAAGTAAATTAAAAGAAATATGCATTTCACATGACTGCTAAAGAAGTTGAGGTTGTTCACATGATAATTAAATATTCTGTTCAATTAGTCAAAGTCTAGTAACCAATCAGACTTTGTATTTTTTTGCTGCAGATTAAATTCTAAGTATTCTTTGCCTGGCTGAATAAAGCCCACACATGATATAAATCAACAGAGAGTCAAAAAGAAACCCCTACCTCAAATGAGTTAATTACCGATGCTGAGTTACCTTTGCACCATATATTACATACACGCTTTAAATGTTCCAAATTGGAGGATCTGGCAACATTGTCTGTTACCATGGAAATATTTGCTCATTACCACTGTCTTGAGGTGTTTACTGCATATATATTATGCTGCTTATAGAGCGGAAAAAGCTGTGAATCACTGCAAGTGGTTGTGAAGTCCCTGGAGACAATAAACTAATCCTCAGTAATGACAAGTAATTTGATTTCCAACAGCCCCTCATGGTTATAGTTTTTCCAAGTTTATATTTACTAGTTTTCCAACACTATTGATCCAAAAGCTAACTTCATACTTTTTTTTAGAAAGAATTATATGGTTATGTCCACAAGTATTTGTTTAAGGATTTTTCAACATCACTTAAACATTTTTCTTTAAGTTTTCTTTTATCCAAAGTTTTAAAGAGATGTTTCAAAATTCATGTTGAAAAAATGATGCACCCAGTCTACAGATTTTCTGTAAACACTGCATTGGTTTTGGAGATATAAAGTCTTTGGAAAATTGAAATGTACTGTATGTGGTGTCAATAGACAACCTACTTAGTTCTTGTACAAGACACATTTTCAGAATAAGGTTTATTTCCCAACATTTCCAATGGTGCTGTACCCATGCTAAGTCTTTCCAATGAGAGTTGAAAGAGGAACAGCAGGATTACGGACTCAAATATTGGCAAAAGCATAGTAGCTGTCTATACTTTGAATAATTAGGCTCACAGCATATATTTTTTGTCCTAAAAAGTAATCCAATTAGGTATACGAATATAGTATGGCTACATGTATTTTGGAAAATTTAGTTTTCACAGTAGGATGTATTGATGGAGTTAAAGTGGTGTTAAACCCAAAACCAAAATGCAATATATAGCAGCTTACCAGTCATTATAAGAAGTGGCTTTGTTAGTTTTATTTTTTTTTAGGCTTTTTTTCCATCTGTTTTCCCTGGTGATCTGACCAGTAACAAATCTCCTTTATTATACAAATACCACTCTGGATGAAAGTGTACAGGGGCACCTTTGTAAAGCAGCATTGTCAGTCTAGGTGGAGGGGAGTGTTATAAGTACTAGCAGATTTAAAGTGTTACTAAACCCACAACAGTAAAATCAGTCTATGGAACCAAAGGGGTTAATCCTCTGGATTGTGTAAAAATGCTGTTTGATCCTAACTTCTCTGATCCTCCCCTTCTTCCAGTGCCCCCCTCTTATTCCCTGATAACACATATGTGTGGAGACACTCTGCACATATTCAGTTTGGTGTGTATTGCTAGAAAAGTTTTTTTTTTTTCTTGGGAGAGTGCATGTGGTCGGCACAGGGCCAATCAGCGCTGTCTAGACAGAGGTCAGGGGTTCTGCATCCAACTAGAGCAGAAAGAAAACTCCTCCTACAAGCTTTAACCAGTGCTCTGCTGGACTCTGCTGATAGAAGTCACAAGACTGTTCTAACTCCTGATGAGAAAAGGTATTTATAAGTTTATATTTACTATAACAATTGCATTTCCATGTTCTGTGAGAGATAGAGTGAATGCAGGGTCATGGGTTTAGTAACACTTTAAGTACAGTAATGCATTGAAGATGAACTCCAGCTAATACTTTATAATCAGTTACAGCAAACAGTTATTTTATCCTTTTGGTGATAAAGGTTTTACATAAATAAATAAAACGATAATTTTAAGTACCCCTGTCAGTATTAAATGACCTGTCTCATCCCTGTAACTGCATGAAAGCTTTTCTTTTGACAAACAACAGATTTACTGGCCAGATCACCAGATGAAAATAAAAGAAAGATCTCCTAAAAAAAAGACAATTTTTGAGTTTAATACTGCTTTAATGGAGCAGGAAAAAGTGATGGAAGTTTCTAAAAACAGCTCAGTCATTGTCCCATCACAGTTATTAAAAGTTACTATTTTGTCTTGAAAGAACATAAAGTAGAAATAATGACAGATACGTATATTTGGCTGCATACATTTTAAAAGCATTGTCACTTGGCTTTGGATTTTCACCCTCGCCTTTTTGCAGACAAGGTCTCTTGCTTTACAGACAATGTCTAATTAACCCCATGTATACACAAAGCACTATAGCCTCCTAGCATCCACTTATGTTTAATAGCTCTGGCATGTAGTACAAAGCATCAATTGGCATAAGCGTGCCCTTTGTGCTCCTCCATCTTCGTCTTGGTCTTTTTTCAAGGGTTTGTCCATTAAACAGGAGGCTTTGAAGACACTTTTAAGATAATTCTTTCAACTGTAAGTTAATCCTTCCCATTTCATTTGGAGTGCCTCTCAAGGGTCAATCAATGAGATTGTTTTATTATGAAAATGTACATACTGCACTAGCAATTGGAAAGGCAGACAGGAAGGTGCTAAAGGCTAGGAGAAGAAAGAAACATTTTTCAGTTGTGAAAAATCTGAGAAGGAAAGCTTTCTGAGCCTGTAATTGCAGCGTCTCACAGTTTCTGTTTGCCTGCAAATAAGAAAGCCTTGTGGGGCAGGAGTATATCTATAATCAAAGGAAACCAAGCAAAATATCATAGTAAGAAGCACATGAACTATATCTACAGTTCAAACTGTTATATAGGACACTAAATTTGAAATTAAAAAGGCAATACTTAAATTCACAAATCGTAACTAGGAGAATATTCAAGTCTATTATATAACAAGTATAATGGAACATATGGTTTATTGTAGTGCACACTTGGAAGTTGTATATCACAGAAAGTAGGTATTTTTGTGTTAAAGCAGAATTAAACTTTTATGTTCTCCAGCTTTTGATCTAATGTGCAAGCACAACATATTTGCACATTATAGTTAACTTAGCTTGTACAGTGGTCTCCTCCAGGGCTACAATGTCTCCTTTGTTGCTCCATCATTGGTGCTTCCATCTTCTCCCCCTATACTTCAAGGCTCAGGAGTCTTCAGCCATCTCTATTGAAAGGGCTGGGATGATGTAACTCTAATGCATGTACACAGGACTTAAAGGGTAACTCCATTTTAGTAGAAACAAATTGGAAAATAAAAAATAATAATTTAGCGCATATAATTGCAACTCAAATCATTATGTAGTTAAATGTTATTATCAATTACATTTCCTTTTCAATCTTCAGCACTGCAGTTTTCTCTAAAATGCAATGCAATATGGCTACCTGGAGGCATTCTGTACACAGCTGGTGTACAGAACACCCACTGAAAATGTAAATTCCTGCTTGAGTGATTTGCTCACTGATTTTCCCAGAAGTCTTCATTAAGAAATATACAAATCAGAATTTGAGCATCCACTCAATAAAAAATTTAATTTACATAGTTATATAGTTAGTCTGGCTGAAAAAAGACAAAAGTCCATCCAGTTCAACCATTAAAAACAAAAAAAAAAGTTGTAATCCTATACTTACAGTTGATCCAGAGGAAGGCAAAAAACCCAGCAAAAGCATGATCCAATTTGCTCCTGCAGGGAAAAAATTCCTTCCTGAATCCCCGAGAGGCAATCGGATATTCCCTGGATAAATTTTTGGTGAGATATTCCCAAAGGGAAATTACATCTAAAGGGATGCCGACCCTGCAATTTCTTCTTTAGAGCCCTGCAGGTGCAGCAGCTGATTGATAATTCTAAAACCACTCCCATACAGATTCACTCAGCACATGGACACAGACAAACCACTTTTGCTTCAGACTAACAAAAGGTAGGAATCTGAAACAAAGTTTGTTAAAATGCTTCCCAGTACCTGAAACTTACTGCTACAATCTGTAAATGTCTGGGATTGTACACTTAGTTGGTCATAGGCAGCTGTCAGTGTGCAGTTCAGTGTGCAGTTCATAAATAACTGCAAACAGACAGTGGGTAAGATTTCATGGCACAAGGGATAGTGTATAATAAATATAGTCATGGGAAAATGAAGTGCACCCATGGACTTGTTCAACATATTTAAGCAGGCAAACATTAGATCTTTACCTAAACAGTAGCTACAGGTAAAGGTGGTATACCTGAATTAAAAAAATAAGAAATACATGCCCTTTGGATCAATTATTCAACAAAAATATCAATAGATGCAAATACTGTATTCTGTTAAAAATGTACACCCTTGGCATCAAAAGCTGATATTGCTCCCTTACTTACCTTGTAAATCCAACCCATTCAGTTTAGAATAAAAATGAAGGGAAAACATTTGTGTATATACAGTATATAAAAACATTTTAAATACTTTATAATGGACTGCGATCACTTCCTTAAATGCAATCAAAAGAGACACATTTGAGTCTTACACGGCCTGCTTCTGAAGTGGCAGCAGCACAGGCTGTGGAGAGGTGGCAACCTACTAGTATGTACAGTACATGTCAATTTTATGGATTGAATGTGTTCATAGTATCAAGTTCAAGTATATAATCATTTCTGTAGACACTACTTGAATTAAGATCTAAAATTTGTCTGTTCAAATATGTTAAAAAGGTCAACAATTTCCATGGGGTATTTTTAGACTGCAGGTTTAGTCCCACTTTAAGTTTGATACACAGTATCAGGGCATCATGTTATATTATAATTTATACTGAAGTATTGCTTATTTTGTGTTTATGCAATGCTGCAACAATTAGTGTATACCCCATGCAACAAGAAAGTGTATATACTGTACATTTAGATATACATACAAATAAACTACTACTACTTGGGCAAGTAAATATGATTATGTGCCATTTTTAATCCTTTAAAATGTGATTTAGTTAACTTCACACATCATATGTGAGTCTTGTCATCATTAATATCCACCCATAAATTTAGATGGAAGCACCTATAACTGAGCAATGGTTGACCTCTCAGAACCAGTATATATACCTTGTGTATATATATATATATATATATATATATATATATATACACAGGTGAAACTCGAAAAATATGAATATTGTGCAAAAGTTCATTTATTTCAGTAATGCAACTTAAAAGGTGAAACTAATATATGAGATAGACTCATTACATGCAAAGCAAGATAGTTCAAGCCATGATTTGTCATAATTGTGATGATTATGGCTTACAGCTCATGAAAACCCCAAATCCACAATCTCAGAAAATTAGAATATTACATGCAATCAATAAAACAAGGATTGTACATAGAACAATATCAGACCTCTGAAAAGTATAAGCATGCATATGTACTCAGTACTTGGTTTGGGCCCCTTTTGCAGCAATTACTGCCTCAATGCGACGTGGCATGGAAGCTATCAGCCTGTGGCACTGCTGAGGTGTTATGGAAGACCAGAATGCTTCAATAGCGGCCTTCAGCTCTTCTGCATTGTTCGGTCTCATGTCTCTCGTCTTTCTCTTGGCAATGCCCCATAGATTCTCTATGGGGTTCAGGTCAGGCGAGATTGCTGGCCAATCAAACACAGTAATCCCACGGTCACTGAACCAGGTTTTGGTGCTTTTGGCAGTGTGGGCAGGTGCCAAGTCCTGCTGGAAAATAAAGTCAGCATCCCCATAAAGCTTGTCTGCGGAAGGAAGCATGAAGTGCTCCAAAATCTTTTGGTAGACGGCTGTGTTGACCCTGGACTTAATGAAGCACAGTGGACCAACACCAGCAGATGACATGGCTCCCCAAATCAACACAGACTGTGGAAACTTCACACTGGACTTCAAGCATCTTGCAGTGTGTGCCTCTCCATTCTTCCTCCATACTCTGGGTCCTTGGTTTCCAAATGAGATGCAAAAGTTACTCTCATCAGAAAAGAGGACTTTGGACCACTGAGCAACAGACCAGGTCTGTTTTTCTTTAGCCCAGGTAAGACGCTTCTGACATTGTTTGTTGTTCAGGAGCGGCTTGACAAGAGGAATACGACATTTGAAGCCCATGTCCAGGATCTGTCTGTGTGTGGTGGTTCTTGATGCACTGACTCCAGCCTCAGTCCACTCCTTGTGAAAGTCCCCAACACTTTTGAATGGCCTTTTCCTGACAATCCTCTCCAGGCTGCGGTCATTCTTCCTGCTTGTGCACCTTTTTCTTCCACACTTTTCCCTTCCACATAACTTTCTATTAATGTGATACAGCACTTTGGGAACATCCAACTTCTTTTGCAATTATCTTTTGAGGCTTTCCCTCCTTATGGAGGGTGTCAATGATGGTTTTCTGTACAACTGTTTGGTCAGCAGTCTTTCCCATAATTGTGATTCCTACTGAACCAGACTGAGAGACCATTTAAAGGCTCAGGAACCCTTTGCAGGTGTTATGGCTGAATTAGCTGATTAGAGTGGGACACTTTGAGCCTAGAATATTGCACCTTTTCACAATATTCTAATTTTCTGACATTGTGGATTTGGGGTTTTCATGAGCTGTATGCCATAATCATCACAATTATGACAAATCACGGCTTGAACTATCTTGCTTTGCATGTAATGAGCCTATCTCATATATTAGTTTCACCTTTTAAGTTACATTACTGAAATAAATGAACTTTTGCACGATATTCTAATTTTTCGAGTTTCACCTGTATATACACAGTTTTTTTACCTTTGCTCATCTTTTTTTGTATCTTAGTGCTGTTGTTCTCCTGCAGTCTTTTTACTCACTGTCAAGATGTACATAATTTCTTAGTGGGGGTTTTGTAATCGTGTCAGTAGTGAACAATGCCTGCGCAATGTGCATTGCTTGTAGTTTTCATTGGAAGAGCATGTGGCAGGGTAAAAAACACAGGACAGAATGTTGTCACCCTGTAGCAATAAATACCTGAAGGGCCATTATGGCAAAATCTTTATTTTAAAGAAATATTGCACATTTTAAAATATTAAAATTATATTAATAAGGTACAGTAAATTTTAGTAATTGGGTTTACATGAACTGTACTTTAGCATAGCAGACTTGAGTTGTCATTCAAAAATGGCAACTGAGCATTAAACTTTCAAGAAATATTTAAATAGTCACTGTGTATAGCTGACAGTCAAAACATATTTCATCAACTAATAAAATATATACAAAGGCTTTAGTAACCAACATACACTATATTGCCAAAAGTATTGGGACACCCCTCCAAATCATTGGATTCAGGTGTTCCAATCACCTCCATGGCCACAGGTGTATAAAATTAAGCATTTAGGCATGCAGACTGCTTCTACAAACATTTGTGAAAGAATGTGTCACTTTTAGGAGCTCCGTGAATTAGAGCGTGGTACCGTGATAGGTTGCCACCTGTGCAACAAGTCCATTCGTGAAATTTCCTTGCTACCAAATATTCCATGGTCAACTGTTAGTGGTATTATAACAAAGTGGAAGCAACTGGGAAATACAGCAACTCAGCCATGAAGTGGTAGGCCACATAAAATGACAGTGTGTGCTGAAATGCACAGTGCGCAGAAGTTGCCAACTGTCTGCAGAGTCAATAGATAAAGACCTCCAAACTCCATGTGGCCTTCAAATTAGTGCAACAACAGTGCATCAACATTCCAAGACATTTTGGGCAATTCCATGCTCCCAACTTTGTGGGAACAGTTTCGGGATGGCCCTTTCCTGTTCCAACATGACTGCGCACCAGTGTACAAAGCAAGGTCCATAAAGACATGGATGAGCAAGTTTGGGGTGGAGGAACTTGACTGGTCAGCACAGTCCTGACCTCAACCTGATAGAACACCTTTGGGATGAATTAGAGCGGAGACTGCGAGCCAGGCCTTCTCGTCTGATATCAGTGCCTGACCTCACAAATGCGCTTCTGAAAGAATGGTCAAACATTCCCATAGACACACTCCTAAACCTTGTGGACAGGCTTCCCATGAGAGTTGAAGCTGTTATAGCTGCAAAGGGTTGCCAACTCAATATTGAATCCTACAGATTAAGACTGGGATGTCATTAAAGTTCATGTGCGTGTAAAGACAGGCGTCCCAATAATTTTGGCAATATAGTGTATATATACACAAACATTTTTCCAGCTGGATGTTGTTTCACACATGGAAAAGCCATCAATGTCAGCATCAAGCTGATCTAAAAACTAATATGATTATATTAGTTATATTTAAAGGGAATGTATTTTGTATTTTTGTACTTTATCTTGCACTTATATATTACTCGTTACATATATTTATCTATATTTTCTTTATAAACTATGGTAAGTTTATATGGTACCTTAAAAATAAAAATATGTTGTTTATTTTTGAGCAGTTTGATATCAAATATCATTAATACATGCTTTGCATCCTCATGTATAGTCAGTAGGTGAATTTTGGCTCTTTTTCCTGTACCCTGCCAGCATGCTACAGAGAAGGTTCTCTTCTATGGAGAGAGAGCTATAGCCCTCCAATCAGCAGAGAGCATGAGTATTGATGGTTCATGGTTGCAATACTGTATGTCTTACTCAGAAGACAGTGATCAACAGAGATACCACTTTTTTATACACAGAGCAAGGTATCTGATCTGCTCCAGTTTGGCAGGGGACAGGCTTTTCTGCTCAGACTGTGACTGTGTTCTAAAGAATACAAACTGTAGAACTATGCACACCTTTTGTTTTGATACATATGGAATGGAATGCAGCTGATGTAGCTAAAAGTTCAATTGAACTTTGATGTACAATGACCAAAAACTATTTTATATTATTATTCATTACAAATTGAAATGTACTGTTTTTCAATAACGTTTAGTAATCAGTTCCAAACTCTCTTTTGTTTCAGTAACTTGCTACAATTTGTACAGGGCTCTGCATAGCTGCAAATGCGTGCACCAGCACTTCTTTTTTTTTTTTTCATTTTATTGACTAAACCCCCACGACTAAGAATTTATAAGTATTGAGCCTCCAAATACTATTACCAATTTCTTCTCGTAATCTTGTCTCATACTTTTTATTCTGTTTGTTTTATGGCTGTTAATGGGTGATACAGAAATGCATAGTCATTCCAGCTGATTTGGTGATTTGCATACCTTAAAGATAAGTCATTGCAAGTCATTCCTTCAGTTGCCCTTCACACAGTTGGATCCTTGGATTGATAACTTGAAATTCTCACAGAGCCATAATCCAAGACAGATGTTCACAGCTGCTTCTCTATTGCACTACTGCACCACAGTAATTAAACACTGTGCCCCATTGGCTCTGGCATTATTAGCCTGTTAAGCCTGTAGAGAGAATCTTACAAATCTATTAATAATTATTGTTCCTGTCATAAAACTCTTTCAGTGCCATTTTTTTCACTGCCACCTAGTGAAAATGGCCCACAAACCAATTGAAAGGCAGCAGAAAAGAATACTAGGAACATTTTGCTCTAGATCTATCATGAATTAATTTTCCAAAATATAATTTCTGCTGTAAGGAACCTATGGTTCCAACTTATCCCCTGTGGAGCAACATTGGTCTTCCATCAGCTTTTAGTCTAGGATTATTCTTCCTTTATAGCCTATTGCACTTGCTATAGGTAAGCTCAAGCATCATCTACTATTTGAAATATTGGGGGAGATTTACTAAAGCTGGTTCACTCCAAATCTGATGCAGTTGTGCATGGTAGCAAATTAGCTTCTAACCTCAGCTTGTTTAATCTTTGGTAAAAAAAACCTGGAAGCTGATTGGTTCCTATGCAAAAGTGCGCCTGACTTTGAACTCTCCAGCTTTAGTAAATAAACTCCATTGTGTCCCAGTGCAGCCACATTGAAAAAATACTCTCCCTGAAGGATTCATCAAGGCTTCTCAAGGTCCTGAACTGATCTCAACCACAAGACATGAAATGTATACAGAGAGGCAGTTTATCGTGCAAATGTTCTACATTAATTGCAACTGTGGCATTGGTTCCTTTTGCTTGTGCAAACCTTTAAAAATTTTAAATCAGAGTTGCAATGATCAATCTTTAAGAGACCCTAGAAATGAATTCTTAAGAGTTCTTCAGGTTGATGCTTTAGCTATGATAAGTTACTAGCTTTCTCTCAAAAGTACCCCTGGAAACCTCTCTCCTTCTCAGAGTCAAGCCCTCAAAAGCATTCTCAAATATTGGCACTGTCTCTTTGGAGGCTAGTTATCCTGACCATTTATACAGATCATAAAATCAAAACCTACAGTTGGCTCAAAAACTCAACCTACGCCAAGAGCCCATTATTATCTAGGTTTAATGTCATTCTAAAATATCACCCAGCAGATCAGAATAACAGAACAGATAACTTACTGTAGTAGTGCTTTAAGATGTAGACCAAAAACCCTTTCAAATTGTAGTTCCAACTTCTGCCTGACACATCCCTTCAGTACAAGGATGCCTATCTGGTTTAGGAGCATAGTTTCAAATCTGCTAGATACCAAAAATTCACAAAATGTTGAAGTATATCCCACACAGCAGATTAACGGAATGGTCATTACATTATCGAACTTTATGTTCTAGTTTAACTATGATACATAAACAATAGGAGCTTGTAATAATGTGACAATTTTTACCATACAACCCATTCGCTTGGCATACTTACTATAAATACATAAAGGTAGATATTGTTGCTTTGCAGAAGAATTAATTCCAAAGACCCTTTGTTCTAACACCATCCCTTTTGTGTCCTTACCAAAAGTAAATGTATAAACAAGGGGACATTGTATGGTGACCAAAATGATCATTATTTTATTCACAAAGCAATGCCAGGTATGTTACCAGACAAGGTGGGAACAACAGTCTAAAACCTACCAGTGTAAAACCAATTTGTGCCAACACATTTACGTGAAGAGTTCATTAGGCTACTAAATCCAGTTATTGGTCTCTCTCTCTCTGTCTCTCTCTCTCTGTCTGTCTGTCTCTCTCTCTCTCTCTCTCTCTCTCTCTCTCTCTCTCTCGTCTCAATTAGCACTGTGTATTATGTATGGTAAAGTTTCTGCCTATAGAGCAGACAGTATACTTCCTCCAACAGTACACTCTGGGATGAATTTTCATGGCAATGGTCATATGACACAACTGGTGACAAGCAGGGCAATCATTTCATAGCAGGATAGAGTAACTTCACAAGAAGACCTCAATAAAATAAAGGGATGGGCAGCTAGATGGAAAATGAGGTTTAATGTTGAAAAATGTTAATTAATGCACTTGGGGGCTAAAAATATGAATGCAAGTTACTCTCTATGGTGGGACCCTTTGGGGGAATCAATGATGGAAAAAGATCTGGGGGTCCTAGCAGACCACAAACTCAGAAATAACGTGCAATGCCAAAATGCAGCAAGGTAAACAGACTATTAGCATGTGCTAAAAAGGGTATCTACTCAAGAGAGAACTATAATTCAACCGCTTTAAAAAACTCTGGTCTGGCCACTTCTTAAATATGCTGCCCAGTTCTGGTCACCAGTCCTCATGAAGGATGTGCTGGAACTGAAAGGAGTCCAGAGAAGGGCAATGAAGCTTTATGTCATATGAACCCATTAACCTTTGACCTTTTGCACATAGGGTCCATCATATAAGGTGAGGTTCTGTCTACTTAGAATGCTTTGTGGGAGCACAGAACTGGCATGCTTTTAGTGGTAGATCATTGAAGAATGTATTGCATAGAGAGCAGTCAGCATTGTTTTATTTATTTCATGTGTTTTGAACCATTCTTTCACCATTTGCATCTATTAGTGTTTCTTACATATTTTTATTTTTTCCATAAGGTTTATTAATAAACTCAGAGCATACAATAAGTACAGGTAATACAAGGTATCAGTCGGAAATACAATAGGAGGTAATGCACATACACCGAACAAAAAGATACATAGCAATCCATAGACAAAGAATCAGACGTAAGTCATCCCAGGGGAAAGAAAACGGGAAAAATGAGAACATGCGAGCGCAGGAACATTAAAGGCATATCTGGTCTCAAGCCCTTATTCAGCATATTGGAATCACAGCACTGGCAGGGTCAATGATATATAACCTCAGTTACCGAGCAGCAGCAAAGAGCAGGGCCAGTGAGTCAAAGGTATGTATACAGTAGGTGTGGAGGGGGGGTGCAAGGGCTTGTAGGATATGGCCTTGTACTTTTGATTAAACTGAGGTAACCCACTGCAGATTGCAAGCACGTGGGTAAAGGGTTCGGGAAAGGAGATATGTAAAAGTAAAACATATGCGCAGCTGGATTGCAGGTAGGGTGTAGGGCTCCTATGAGTAGAGAAGTGTACCAAAATAGAAAGGGGAGAATGAAAGCTAAACTCTGAGTAAGAAAGCAGGGAAATGGGGATTGAGAATTTAAGAATAAGCATGAAAAAAGAAGGAAAGAGAAGAGAAGAGGAAAAAGAGAAAAAAAAAAGGGGGGGGAGATGGGGGTTGAGGAAGGGTCGGACGGGGAGGAGGTGTGGAAGAGTAGGAGGGTAGGTAAGTCACCTTTACTCTAGACTCCCAAGACAGGAGAGATATGCGCAACCCTGGTAGAGAAGCGAGCTGGGGACAGTTGCAGGCGTATCAGGGTGCCAAGCGTAGCTTGCTCCAAGCAGTACAGGACATCGAGACAAAGGACCTCAATCACAACCTTGTAAAAACAGAGAGCCAATATATCACCAGAAACACTACGGGGTATCAGAGAGATTCAGAATCAATCAGCAAGGCCCATGAAAGAACGATATTCAGGGGTCGTTCGGAAGTGAATCCAACAGGACCACGTATGAGAAAATTTAGTAGGGTTATCCAGAGAAGAAGCAATCAGCTCTTCCATTTCAGCAATTCTGTTCAAGCGTATGAACCAATGTCACACTGTGGGGGGGTGAACAGACCCCCAGAGAACCAGTAAGCAGAGTTTGGCCGCGTTAAGCATATGCATAGCCAGAGATTTGAAATATAGACGTTTGGGAAGCAGAGTATGGTGGAGGAGGAGTTGGACCGGAGAGAACTCAATATCAAGAGTAGACACCGAAGAAGTAATCTGATGTACCTCCTACCAAAAGGGCTGAATCATAGGGCAGTCCCACCAGATATTAAGAAGAGATCCAACAGGAGCCCCACATCTCCAACAAATATTGAGTCTGGATGGATTACAATGATGGATTCTAGAAGTAGTATTGTACCAACGTGTCAACAACTTGTAACCGTTTTCTTGTGACTAAACATTCAAGGAGCACTTATGAGAAAAGGTAAAGATTTGGTCCCAATCAGAGGAAGAAAAGTCAATGTTCAAGTTTCTTTTCCAAGCTTTGCAGGCGGGAAGTGAATCAGAGGTTCTGTCACCAAGAAGAAGCAGATAGGTAAATGATACTAAATGCCTCCGTGGTTCAGCCTTTGAACAGAGTGACTCAAAAGAGGTGAGAGGGCGGACCCATTTATGGCGATATGCAGGAGAGAGAAGAACATGTCTGATTTGAAGATAGACCCAAAAGAGAAAGGTGAGATCACCCATAGTACTTGCCAGGGAAGAACAAGACTTCAGCTGACCTTTGTGAAAAAAATGGTTCGCTAAAACTTGACTGTGTGGCCAATGTGCTGATGGAAAGGACTTATGCATACTGGGAGGGAAGTCCAGATTGAGGCAAAGAGAAGTTAGTGGGTTGGGGGCATCCGAAATGGAGGCCGATTTACAGGCTAAGCGAAAGGTTTTAAGGGAAGGACGTAGGAGGAGGTCTTGAAGAATGTGTTTGGTCAGAAGCCATGGGATCGATGCCAAAGGGGAAGTGGAACAAGAGTGTTCCAGCTGGACCCACACTTTGGTGGTAAAGTGAATATTCTAATCGATTATCCTAGTAAGATGGCAGGCCCGATGGTAGAGTTGCAGGTCAGGTAGTCCAATCCCCCCTTTGGATTTGGGGAGCACAAGTTGGGAGAAGGAAGTACGTGGCCGTTTATGATTCCAGAGAAAAAGAGAGCACATTCTTCTGCATGAAACGAAAAAGGCGGGTGGTAAGTGGATAGGAAAGGTTTGAAATAGATAGAGGAGGCGCGGGAGGATATTCATTTTTAGTATAGCAGCCCTACCAAACCAGAAGAAGGATGGGCGATGCCACCTAGTTAGGTCTGCTCGGATGGCACCAAGGGATGGAAGAAAGTTTTTGACATAAAGATCAGAGAGGTTACTCGTAAACTGTATTCCCAGATAGGTAAGGGAGTTCCTTTCCCATTGAAACGGGAACTCTGACTGACAAAAGGAAACCAGGTCTGGAGGAAGAGTAATGTTTAAGGCATAGGAATTGGAATGATTAATTTTGAGGTTTGAGATATATTGAAAAAAGGAAAAATCCTTAAGTAGGATGGGCAAGGTGATCCGGGGCTCCGTCAAAAACAAAAGAATGTCATCTGTGTAGGCAGCAAGTTTGCATTCCTTGTTCGCCAAGGAAATACCCCTGAAATCTGGGTTTAAGCGGAGTTTGCGTAACAATGGTTCTAGTGATATCACAAAAAGAAGCGGGGATAGGGGGCAAATTTGGCACGTACCATTCCCAAGAGGGAATGGATGAGATAGATGCACATTCACATGGACCTGAGCCGTTGGACCAGAATACAGTGCCATAATGAAATTGAGCATAGTGTCTGGGCCTGGGCTTTTACCAGGTTTCATTTTCTGGACGGCTCGGGAGAGTTCCTCCGCCTTGATATGATGTTCCAAATCCTGAACAGTATCATCAGGTACAGTGGAAGGACTATAGAGGCCAAGAAAGTGTCAGGAATGGACTTGCCAATAGTGGTGGGACTCACCTGCCTTGTGGGCTGCAGTACCAGGGCTGGCCAGCGGGTGCTCTCAACAACCAGAGGTTCACTTCGGCAATTAGCCATCACCTGGGGCTGATTGCAGGTGGTGTATTTGAGGGATGGCCAGACCTGCAGTCTGTGCCTTGGTGTGTGTTTTTCCATGGGCCCCTGTACCTTGTAACCTGTTCCTGTTCCTGCCTGACTTTTGCCGACCCTTCCTGATCCTGACCTCTGCTGACTTCTCCTGTTTGATCCCTGGCTTGTGACCCTGACCATTCTCTCCGCCTGCTCCTCCTGTACCTACCTGCCCGATAGTTATCAACCCGGCCTGCCTGACTACGTTGTGCTCTATATGTGTATGTACCTGTGTATCATTATCAGTTTAGGTTTGGGTTTGTTTCACCTTGTTGTATGTATTTGTGTTAGCTTGGGGTTTGGTGCACTGCGTTTATATTTGTATTGTTAGTCTTAATAAATTGTCTTATTTATACCATATCTGAAGCCTGCGTTTCCCTGTCTCAGTACACACATCTCTGGTCACACCCACATCTCTGACAGAAAGTCAGAGATTAGGGCGTCTCTAGGCTTATTGGCCTCAGAAGGGCGACGTTCTGGAGGGAGATTGTATAATGTTTTGTAGTATTGCTCGAAGTGAGATGCTATATCCGCATTTGAGGTGGCCAAAGAGCCATCCTAGCCCCTAATCTAGTAAACTGATAAACTCAACTTTTTTGTCTAGAGAGATCTGGCTAAGAATCTCCTGCTTTTGTTAGCAAATTCATTAAAAAGTTTGTGCGACAAAATAAATCTGCGCTTAGCTGCCTTGCCTAGTTCATTTAAGAGCTGTGTGCGGGTGTCCGTAAGATCAGATAAAGTCGAGGCGGCCTGATTATGTTTCTGTGCCTTTTCCAGGAATTTAATGTGATCTAAGAGTTGTTGTAAGCGAGTCTGTTTCTCTTTTTTACGTTTTATGGCCATAGCTATTAGGAATCCTCGAATGACGCATTAATGTGCCTCCCATTGAGTTAACGAAGAGGTATCTGGAGTTTGATTGTTCGAAAAGTAGTCCGTTAATTGGGAGCAAACCTCTGCTTCACTGGCCGAGTCCGAAAGAAGAGAGGCATCCAAACGCCATATCTTAGAACGGGAATGTTTCTCCGTAAATCGTAATGTCATAGTGATAGGGTGATGATCAGAGAGGATCATCGGTTCGATGGAAGAATCATGGAGGAAAGAGAGGTCAGCTTGCGTGATAAAGAGGTAATCGATTCTGGAATATTTGTTGTGTGGAGGGGAGAAAAATGTATAGTCTTTGACATTCGGGTGGAGAACTCGCCAAGAGTCAAAAAGTTGCAGATCTTGAACTTGAGTGTGAATCTGTCTAATGGATTTATATGGCAAGAAAGAGCTCAATAAAGGGCATAGGGGAACATTAAGATCATCTCCCAAGATTAGGATACCCGTCTGGAAGGAGGAGAGTGAAGAGGTAATGGAGCGGAAAAAGGATACCTGTCTAGTGTTGCGTGCGTAAAGATTTGCTAAAGTGATGGGCCTATTGGCAAAATTACCTTTTAGAAACAGGAATCTACCATCCGGATCCAGAAGTGACTCCGAGATAACCAGAGGGAGGTGCTTTGCAATCAAAATGGAAACGCCTTAGATTTAGCATGAGGGTTAGGAGCATGATAAACTGTCGGAAAACGGGAGTTAGTAAGCTTGGGTATGGCATCGCGACGGAAGTGCATTTCCTGAAGAAAAACAATATTTCCGCTCTCTGTTTAAAAAGGTGTGAAAGCAGGAGAGAGCGCTTTTCAGGGGTATTCAGACCCTTCACATTAATAGACAGAACTTTCAGCGAAAGATGTCCTGACAGGGAGTTGAGAGAAGGCATGTCCGGGAGAGGAAAGGGAACCTAAAGGGATGGGAAAGGGGGTATGGGGAAGAGAGAGAAGAGAGGAAAGAAAAAAAAAAGGGAAGGGGGGGAGAGGGGAAGGAAAAGAAAGGAAATGAAATGAAAAGGAAGAGGGAAATGAGGGGAGAAAAGAGAGAGAGAGAGAGAGATAACCGGCAGTGGGGGTAGACCAGCTGACCCACCAAGATACGGGAAGCAGGAAAGAAGAACAAGAAAGAAGGGGTAGGAGGGAAATAGCAGAAAGAGGAACAAGGAATGAAAGGAGATGAGAGGCAGAGGACAAGGGAGTAAAGACGGCCAGAAAAAGTTCAGCGAGAGCTCTCAAAGCTCGCTGTGTGGAAAACGCGGTGCACTTACATCCAATATGAAAGTGTCCGCCGGGCCATGGACCTTAAAAAATGAAAGAATCGGGGAGGGAGGGTGAGCACAATTTGTTTAAATGAAGATATAGATGGGGGCACAACCGCCATCATCCGACATAATGGGTGAGGTAAGGCGCAGCAACAAGCTTAGGGATATCAGAAGGAAAATGTAATAAATGTCATGAGGGTAAGGAAACGGAATATATATCATTAGGACGTATAGTTGTGGAAGCATTGTATGTAGGGAAATGAGAAAATGCACATCTAAGTGGAATGCAGTTGTAGCATGATCCTAAAGTTATGGGCAGAGTTGTGGTATTGTAGGTGTGCCGTGGTAGGGCCAGTGTACGAGTCCATGCTGAAAATAAAACATCAGTGAAAGCCAGATGGAAAACCTGCATATCATTAAGATGAAAAGCAAATCGTATCATAATCTGTTTATGGCAAAAACAATGCAACATCACAGAAACAGCAGGGCAACCATTTAAAAAAAAAAAAAAAAAAAGCAACCATCAAAGCTATTGGGAAAAATGAAAAAATGAGACATAGTGCACCATTTCTTTTTGGAACCCTAAGGTATCTCTCATCTGTCCTTACTCTTCTCTTCCCGACTCCCTCTCAAAAACTTAAACCATCCATCTCCCACCCCACTCCCGCAGGACTCCACAACATTCTAAAAATTAAGTAGCACCTCGTGTCTAAAAAGAAAAAATAGCGGTAGCTAGGCAAGGGGAGAGGGAAGAGGACAGGACTGGGGGGGAGCTCAGCAGAAACTCCGAATGATGGTTTCAAAACCTGTTAGCAGTAAATGTGGTTTAGATGGGTGTTATGACATGAGGTGGAGGGGGCCGGACCCCGCAGGAAACAACACCTGGAGAGTGTAACGAGGTGATACTTTATTTCAAACAGATATGTAACATAATAATAGTATGGAAATGACAGCCTGGGTCCCGGATCCCCTCCTCCCCCCAACCCAGTCTCCCCCCACCATCCCACACCACCCCTGGAAAAGGTATAAAGGCGAGCTGGAGTATAAAACCTCTCACAGTAAACTCTAATGAAGAACAGTAGGGATCATGGTCAGGGAAATACAGACAATATGTAATGGAGGGCATGTAATTCACCTCTGACCACTGCAAGATCATCAAAAGACCCCTGGGAGGCCATACAACCAAACAGGGGCTGGGCATAGAAGGTCTGGAGATCCATACTCTCCAGAGACTCTATGCAGCGGACAAATCAGCATATACGATACAAACAGGGCTAGAGAAGGACTGTAGGACCATCCCCTAGGCTTCCATCAGAGGTAGTGAAAATGCAGCAATAAAAAGGCCAGTGACATGGAGGGTGCCTGCAGAGGTATATCAGGACTTGCGGTCCATTGAAGAAGCTGAGACGGAGAGGGAAAAGGTCTTCATAATTGATTAGGTGAATTTGGCAACATCTGCAGGGGCATCAAAAGTGACTTATTTGAATCTAGAAGTCCTCTTAAGAAAAAGGGGTCCCCTGGATACAAAGTAAACCCTGTTGCTAAACTATAAAAAGTAAATACAAATGCTTACACCATGAAACAGATACTTTTTTAAAAAGGAAACAAATATCCAATGTAATTACAATGGCAATCATGTCCAGTAATGTAGATCCACGACAATCACGATGATCCAAGGTCTGATGATCCTTTGATGTAGTGCTAATGAGGCCTTTATAAGGATATATACAGTAAAAGACTGCCTACCTAACTATAATAATTTTTTAATACCTCATAATGATGATCAACTTTCCTTTTTTATCCAAGAACCAAATGATACTGGTATTACATGCCAGAAAAAGGACTAACTAATCTAAGGTGATGATGTTGAAAATGTTAACTGCCAAAACATGTGTAATTTAGCAAATTGCTCTTTGCAGATTTTTTTCTCTATAATTATCTCTGTACATATTTAGTTATGCATGTCCAATATACATCACTTAAAGGGAGATTAAGTTTTCTGCTTTAACAGGGAAAAAAATAACAGTTTAACCCATTTGGAGCTCATAATGGGAATACCTGTAATTTGCAGAACATTTTCACCTTTTATATCGAATTTCTGAAGACGAATCAGGTTAAGGGGATGTTTAAAAAATAATTTCTAGCATATAATTTGATGATAGTACACCATGAGAAAATGTTTGTAGCTCTCTTCAGCACTACTAATGGCACTTGATGTGTTAAATATGCTTATCAGAGTTCTACAAGTTAATTCGTTACAGCTGTAATAGTACTGCTTTTACATTTTTGTTAAAAGATGTAGGTGGGTTAATTTACCATCATGGAATAGTTTCTTACTGCTACTTTTTTTATCTACAGTAACATATGAAGTTGTTTTTATTGCGAGTGATGGTCAAACAACACTTCAAACACTGAAAATTAAGTTCTAGGCATAGTTCAGCATATAAGATGGTTACATGATGTAGAAATTCCAGTGAATACATCGATTTGCTGTAGAGTGTTGTCATAGTTGGTTCCAAACTTTTAAGCACAAAAATGAAGGTAACAAAGAAAATGGAGGGTAAAAATAAATGGTTAACGTAATGGAAATCATAGCAAGTTATCAAAGTTCAAGGCCCTTATTCTAGTTTAACTAAGTTATCTACTATATGCTGACCATCAGTCTGTCAAAGAAAGGGCCTTGTGCCTTGAAAACTTGATGCGATTTTCCCAGCAATTTTCCTAGCCATTAACCTTACTTTTGTTACTTTGACAGAAAGTACAATCATAGATCTATTCAAGCACAGTATCACACTACACCTTGATTTACAATTCTGGGTTCTACTGGGTGGTTGTGCAATAAAAAAAAAAGAATATAGACAGAAAAAAATGTGAAATACTAGAAAAAGATCAATCCAGCTTCCGCAGCAGATTAAAAACCCTGCAAAATTTGTAATATTAAGTATTTTAACTATACTGCTGGCACTGCATAGGTTAAATGTTTAATAATTTAAGCTCAGAGGAAAAGCAGCCTTGTCAGCTGGTCATAAGAATATTTTGTTTCCCAAAAATGGAAAAAGATAGGGTGCTTCTGGAAGGTTGCTCAGTGTGCCAGGAAGATAATGTATAGCCCAAACTAGACACTGTGTTTCTGAAACCATTTAGCTGCAACCTTCACCAGAGAAAGAAACTTCAAACTTTTTTTCCCAATATGAAATGTGAAGTGAGCAGCTATGAGGAGTTGTGTAAAGCGTGTGGAGTCTAAAAATCTGTTGAATGTAATACGAGTAAAAACATATCACAATAATAAATATACTAGGAATGCAACTTTCTTCTTCTTTTTCCTTACCCTATAAACTGCAGGCCTGATTCATCAATTTATGTATTGTCAGCCACTCTGTCTGGTACAAGTTGGTGGTCATTCACCTTCTGAATCCCTTGATGCTTTATTGGGTATAGGCAAAAAAAAAACAGTTTAAACTGCATCTTTAATTCCTATTCTTTCTATGAATGTTCATAGAATTTATTATGTTCTATGAATGTTGTAAAACATCTACCATGAGTACTGTTGAACTGGGGGCTTCATGATTCATGATGGATTTCTCCACCAAAAGATAAGAAAAGGGTATATAAAGAAGAATTTACAGTGGAGTGGTTTTGAAGAAGTTTCTCTGGTTATTGCTCTAAAAGGACCTATAGCTAAACTATCACTAACCCACTCCCTCACTCCCTATCTAAAAAGAGTGTTATTGCCCTCCCAACTCAACTGCTTACTTACCTTTGTTGCATCTGTGTCCTAAGCCGCTGTAGACCTGAGCAGGGTCATATATAGAGACTGGAGAACCATGGTACAAAACCTCATTAGTGTGAGGGTGGGTACAGCATGGAGTTACTGTAGTAAATACACGGAGTGCAATTGCAAATAACAGAACTTGTATTGAAGGCAAAATTCAATAATGCAACAGCCCAACAGGAAGGCACCCGACTTGACTGGATTTCAACAGCAATGAGAACCTAGGCAGGTCTCAGATGCACCAACAGTGTCTGTCTCAGAGGGCAGAATGTAACCTGGCCACTCTGTGCTCACATGGTAATATTACAGGAAAGATGGCTTTTCCCTAGCCTACCCCTACTCATCTGGAATCTCTAACTATCACTATTCACTTTCTCTGTCAAATGGGAGACCTGACCCTATGCTGTTCACTCACAAAAATGTGCGTCAAGCTCATGAGCCAGGGTCTTAAATAGAGTCTGCCATACCCAAGATTGCCACCAGAGTCACATGCGGCGGCAGAATTCAACTGGATTGCTTCCCCAGTGATCACGGAAATCATAGAGGAGTATTTTTCTTCTGCCTTCCTTTCCCTTTTCAATGCTGCTGCAGTTGAGTGCTACCTGCAGTGGAGAAAAGCGACTTCACCTGCCTACAAGTGCTTTTGGGGACTCACTAAAGAGAATTTTGGCAGAGATGATGTAAACTCCAGAGTAATAAAAAAAAACACTGTAATGAAGGGTAAGTAAGCATCTGAGGAAGAAAATGGGGTTGGGGAAGGGGGTAATGCAATTTACCTTGCGAAGGCTGGGCATGGGCAATACTTTAGTTAATGGAATACCTGCCCTTTTAAAACATGATTGTTGTATTTTTATCACTGCCTATTAAATATTCTCTTTGAATGTTTCAGTTTGTATTTACGTTGTACTTTTCCACCCAACTAAATAGAAATTAAGTTCCTATTGCCATGCTGTAAATAAAGAATCAGTAAATATATCTAAAAAAAGCTGAAAAGCAAGTGCATAGTACAAAATTGAAGTAAATATGTTCCTTTTATTTAGTCCTCTTGACTATAACTTGGTGAGTTACTAGTTATACAGTGGGGCAAAAAAGTATTTAGTCAGCCACCAATTGTGCAAGTTCTCCCACTTACAAAGATGAGAGAGGCCTGTAATTGGCATCATAGGTAGACCTCAACTATGAGAGACAAAATGAGAAAAAAAATCCAGACAATCACATTGGCTGATTTGGAAAGAATTTATTTGCAAATTATGGTGGAAAATAAGTATTTGGTCAATATCAAAAGTTCTTCTCAATACTTTGTTATATATCCTTTGTTGGCAATGACAGAGGTCAAACGTTTCCTGTAAGTCTTCACAAGGTTGGCACACACTGTTGCTGGTATGTTGGCCCATTCCTCCATGCAGATCTCCTCTAGAGAAGTGATGTTTTGGGGCTGTCGCTGGGCAACCCGGACTTTCAACTCCCTGCAAAGGTGTTCTATGGGGTTGAGATCTGGAGACTGGCTAGGCCACTCCAGGACCTTGAAATGCTTCTTACAAAGCCACTCCTTCATTGCCTGGGTGGTATGTTTGGGATCATTGTCATGTTGAAAGACTCAGCCACGTTTCATCTTCAATGCCCTTGCTGATGGAAGGAGGTTTGCACTCAAAATCTCATGATACATGGCCCCATTCATTCTGTCCTGTTCATGGATCAGTCATCCTGGTCCCTTTGCGGAGAAACAGCCCCAAAGCATGATGTTGCCACCCCCATGCTTCACAGTAGGTATGGTGTTCTTTGGATGCAACTCAGCATTCTCTCTCCTCCAAACACGACGAGTTGTGTTTCTACCAAACAGTTCTATTTTGGTTTCATCTGACCGTATGACATTCTCCCAATCCTCTTCTGGATCATCCAAATGCTCTCTAGCAAACTTCAGATGGGCCCGGACATGTACTGGCTTAAGCAGAGGGACACGTCTGGCACTGCAGGATCTGAGTCCCTGGCGGCGTAGTGTGTTACTGATGGTAGCCTTTGTTACGTTGGTCCCAGTTCTCTGCAGGTCATTCACTAGGTCCCCCCGTGTGGTCCTGGGATTTTTGCTCATCGTTCTTGTGATCATTTTGACCCCACGGGGTGAGATCTTGTGTGGACCCTGGTGCAGGTCTACAATTTTGTTTCTGGTGTCCTTCGACAGCTCTTTGGTCTTCACCATAGTGGAGTTTGGAGTGTGACTGTTTGAGGTTGTGGACAGGTGTCTTTTATACTGATAACAAGTTCAAACAGGTGCCATTGATACAGGTAATGAATGCAGGACAGAGGAGCCTCTTAAAGAAGAAGGTACAGGTCTGTGGGAGCCAGAAATCTTGCTTGTTTGTAGGTGACCAAATACTTATTTTCCACCATAATTTGCAAATAAACTCTTTCCAAATCAGCCAATGTGATTGTCTGGATTTTTTTTCTCATTTAGTCTCTCATAGTTGAGGTCTACCTATGATGCCAATTACAGGCCTCTCTCATCTTTTTATGTGGAAGAACTTTTTCACAATTGGTGGCTGACTAAATACTTTTTTGCCTCACTGTATATAGTAAAACAAATGTGTAAATAAAATGTAGTATTGTTGGCCATAGCAATTGATAAAGCTGTTCAATATCACCTTATTGCCTGCTTAAACCATAACTTTATTTTCTTCTTTCTTATTTCATATGTAAAGCCCAACAGATTCTATATAATTTGTAAAATACCTGAGACTATGCCTTCATACATTTTCATGATCAGACCCATTTAGCCTACAAGGACAGTATGTTTGCCACTGACATTTTCTGAACAGCATCACTTCAATTCACCCCCCCCCCCCCCCATCAAAAAAAAAAAAAGAAGACAGGCCAGAGAGTCTAGCAAGGGCACATTCATAAAAGGAACTTAGCCTTCAGGAGGCCTCCCAGAAATAGAACTATTTTACCAGTGCACAATTACAAGTATTGAGTCACCTGTGGGTGATTTTCCAGTGCTTGTTTAAATTTTATAGCTGTTGACAATGACTTAAGGGAACATCGCAGCCAGCGTTTCTGTCTCATGTAAGCGTCACGCAACTTAATCCTTGTTTTTCAGACTCTAGTAGTACAAAAAACAATTTGGCAGTCAAACAATGCTTATAGCTGTGTAAATTATATCAACAAGTTTCAGTATTGTATATTTCCTACGAGTGCTAAATTAAACTGGAGTGGTTAGACTGGAGATATACTGTAGAATTTGCTCTACCACGACTATTGGGTCACGCTGAAATTCAGTTACATAACATGTCTAAGTGTGTTTCTTTTGCCCCCTTGCTTCCACCCTCCCTTTTTTTTTAACAAGAAAGTAGTGTCGCTATTCATAAGGATAGATAGTTTCACATTTATGGCAATGCCGCAGCATTTTGCAATGTTGTTAATGTTTTGCTTAGAATTAAATCCCTCTTCTTCTCTATATCTCATCTTGCTGTCTTTTCCATGCATACGTTTAAGGTCCTATGCAGTGTTTCAATTGTTCTGGTACATGAGGGTATCCATGGTGATGATGCTTTTTATACGTGTGTCGAAATGGATTGGAACCAATCAGAGGCAGGTGCAGATAAGACATTTCCAGCAGATGTCTGCCAAGGAGCCATGTCAGAAATGACATTGATTTTGACTCCCCTTTCTGCTGCCCATGGGAGAACCTTGTCTGCTCTATAAATAGAAGCTGTAGTATGCGTGCTGCTAATAGGCACCACTTGTCAATTTCAAGCACAGTAGGGACCAGATTATAATAAAGTCACAGAAAATGCTTCTTTGGGTGAAGCTGGTCTGTGTCTAGTCAAATAAAGAAATGATGTGATAAAGGGATATTAAAAAAAACAATGAAATGGTTTGAAGATAGCCAGAACTCCCAAAGCAGCATAAAATTACTTTAACAGCCATAACATGATATGAAAGTGTGCAAGCAAACATTTTCCTTAGGCATTACACTTAATGCCTTTGTGAATATGGTAATATGACTGCAGTGTGTTTTTATTTTGTTTTTACTATTAGAGCTGCTTTTATGTGACCTAAGATAAATTATTCACTTGGAAAAAGATAGATATTTGCAAGCTATTGACAGTGGTCTGAGAAGTGCGAAAGAGATCATGAACAAATTCACTAAATAGCCAGTATCTCGTCTTCTTTAACACTGTCTCTGCCGGAAACTCCAAAATAATCATCCTTGGGGCATATTAAGAATGGCCGTCACACAGCCTCAGGAGTTGCCATAGAAACTAAAGAACTGTAAATAATTGCTGCTTGTTCAGGGAATTTGTTTTAAACTGTCTTCTATATCAAGGTATTATTATCAAAATATATTAGTAAAGAGTTTAATACAATAAATGCCTGAATGTGTTTGCCTTTTCCTGATCTACCATAACTCATTGCTCTAAATACATGTTTTTGTGATCTCCCACTGTGAATAAAATTAACAACTCATAGCAAAACAGAGCTTAATAAACAGAGATGGAAATATGCACTTTTTCAATAACTATGAGTTATGTAAAAAACGAAAGAAAATGAAAAGCTAAAATCTAGGTAAGCAGAATAGTCACACATGTAAACAGTTTTACCTGTTGTAATTCTGTACCTCCAGTCTTGTGATCCAGTAAACATGGGCAGGTACTTGACCTCCACCGCAACACCAGCACAGATTGTCATAAACACACAAATCTCAATTTCATCTTGCTGACTGGCAAATGAAGGAGCAGCAGCACGGTGATCAGGATTCCTTCTGCTCATTCTAGTCTTTCTCTTGATTTCAGAATATGTACAATTGGATTGGCTCTCAGTACAGGTCTTCCATTTCTTATCTGTACTGCATAGGACGTTGCAGAATCTTGGTATATTGAAAACAGATGCTGATAGTTTTACTACAGTGGTTGAAATTAAAAATTGAATGATATATCATATGTAGTGGTTTTAATTGATAGCTTTAATATCCAGTAACAAATCACTTAAAGGAGAAATAAATGATTAAATTCTTATGGACATGGGCACCTAGAGATATATGGTATAAAATTTCCCACCCATGAGCTGCAGATGCTGTGTACGGCTGCCCATAGAAATGAATGGATGTACATGGGTATATGCTCGTACTTGTAAACATGTACGTGCCCCATTATTGCCCCCATTAAAGTGACACAAGATTAGAGTAGTGTATGGAACCCTATCAATGAGTGTTATCGTCTAGCTCCAACAAAATATTTTTTCTTTTTAGTTATGGATGGAAATAATTAACATTCACCAGCGTTTATTTCTGTCTTTGACTATTTGGGAAATGTTTTTTTGACTGTGGCACCAGGAGAACAAAAAGAGGAAAGTGGTTATCATCTGGACAGGAAGATGCAGACAACAAAATAAGTTCTAACTTATCCTTACTCTACCTTGACTACATCACTCTGTTTTTTTTTTGTCTACAGTATCTCACAGATTTGTAAATATTTTATTCTACCTTTTCATGTGACAACACTAAAGAAATGACACTTTGCTACAATGTAAAGTAGTGAGTGTACAGCTCGTATAACAGTGTAAATTTGCTATCCCCTCAAAATAACTCAACACGCAGCCATTAATGTCTAAAAATTGAGTACACCCCTAAGTGAAAATGTCCAAATTGGGCCCAAAGTGTCAATATTTTGTGTGGCCACCATTATTTTTCAGCACTGCCTTAACCCTCTTGGGCATGAAGTTCTCCAGATCTTCACAGGTTACCACTGGAGTCCTCTTCCACTCCTCCATGATGACATCATAGAGCTGGTGGATGTTAGAGACCTTGCGCTCCTCCACCTTCCATTTGAGGATGCCCCACATATGCTCATTAGGGTTTAGGTTTGGAGACATGCTTGGCCAGTCCATCACCTTTACACTCAGCTTCTTTAGCAAGGCAGTGGTCCACTTGGAGGTGTGTTTGGGGTCATTATCGTGTTGGAATACTGCCCTGCGACCCAGTCTCCGAAGAGAGGGGATCATTCTCTGTTTCAGTATGTCACAGTACATGTTGGCATTCATGGTTCCTTCAATGAACTTTAACTCCCCAGTGGCGGCAGCACTCATGCCGCCCCAGACCATTACACTCCCACCACCATGCTTGACTATAGGCAAGACACACTTGTCTTTGTACTCCTCACCTGGCTGCCGCCACACACTCTTGACCCCATCTGAACCAAATAAGTTTATCTTGTTCTCATCAGACCACAGAACATGGTTCCAGTAATCCATGTCCTCAGTCTGCTTGTCTTCAGCAAACTGTTTTCTTGTGCATCATGTTTAGAAGAGGGTTCCTTCTGGGATTACAGCTATGCAAACCAATTTGATGCAGTCTGCGTTGTATGGTCTGAACACTGACAGGCTGACCCCCCCCCCCCACCCCTTCAACCTTTGCAGCAATGCTGGCAGCACTCTATTTCCCAAAGACAACCTCTGGATATGACACTGAGCATGTGCACTCAGCTTCTTTGGTTGACCATGGAGAGGGCTTTTCTGAGTGGAACCTGTCCTGTTAAACCGCTGTATGGTCTTGGCCACCATGCTACAGCTCAGTTTCAGGGTCCTGGCAATCTTCTAATAGCCTAGGCCATCTTTATGTAGAGAAACCATTCTTTTTTTCAGATCCTCGGAAAGTTCTTTGCCATGAGATGCCATGTTGAACTTCCAGTGACCTGTATGAGAGAGAGCGATAACACCAAATTTAACACACCTGCTCCCCATTTACACCTGAGACCTTGTAACACTAACGAGTCACGTGACACTGGGGAGGGAAAATGGCTAATTGGGCCCACTTTGGCATCTGTGGGGCATCCTCAAATGGAGGAGTGGAAGGAGTGGAAGAGGACTCCAGTGGTAACCTGTGAAGATCTGGAGAACTTCATGCCCAAGAGGGTTAAGGCAGTGCTGAAAAATAATGGTGGCCACACAAAATATTGACACTTTGGGCCCAATTTGGACATTTTCACTAAGGGGTGTACTCACTTTTGTAGCCAGCAGTTTAGACATTAATGGCTGTGTGTTGAGTTATATTGAGAGGACAGCAAATTTACACTGTTATACAAGCTGTACACTCACTACTTTACATTGTAACAAAGTGTGATTTCTTCAGTGTTGTTACATGAAAAGATAGAATAAAATATTTACAAAAATGAGAGGGGTGTACACACGTCTGTGAGATATTGTATGCCCCTTTTGAAGAAATGGTGTGTGTGTGAGTGTGTGTAAATATATATATATATATATATATATTTATATATATATATATATATATATATTTATATATATACAGAGAGAGAGAGAGAGAGAGAGGTAAATGGGTAGCAGATACAAAGCTCCCTGGGGTGAGCAGACTTTCAGATACCAGTCACTAATGATAAGTGACAAACAGTGCAATGTTTATTGATGCTATTTACAGGGCTATATACAAGTGCAGTACAGTGCTCCAAATGGAGAGAGTTGAAAAACCTCCAAACAAAATTCTAGCCACGTCCCAGCACTAACTACACAGAATCAAAGTCCTAACTATCTAGCTGTCCAAGCCTGTCAATTGTCAACCTCCACATACAGTTTTCCAGATTTTCCACCAACCAAGAAGTTCCCACAGACAGGACTTGTCTGTTCCCCAGGTTCTAGAGCATTGATTGTGTGTCCCATGTAAGTCTAAATTGCCAAAAGGTAGAGGTAAAAAATGTGAACTACTCAGAGGATCAGAGATCTCTAAAAGTGTATGAGAGGAGCCTGGGAAACATGTAAATCCCCAACAAGACTTTTCCAGGCTCCCTTTGAGATACTCTGAGACATATATATAAATAGATACAAGGCATTATATATGCAGGCTCTGGACGTCCTGTTTAGTGATGCCGTTCAATGACTGGAACCCTCTTCAGTTTCACAACATAAAACAAGTACAAAGATTCTGGCCACCAGAAACACTATGATTTTTGCCTACACTTTACCATCACATGGGTGACATTGGTAGCAACCTGTTTACTTAAATGAATCATGTTTTTAGGTTTTGCTAACATGTGTCTTAATCATTCATGTAAACTCTGAATTTCAAGCAAACCTGTAAATTAAAATACAGAGGATAAACAAAAAAAATGGAAACACTACATGATTTAAAGGTGTGAAAGTGACGACATGTTTTGTTTTGAAAGCAGAAGTGATGTAACACTCTTTTGTTTCCACTGTGTGACGAGACACCTAGTTAACAGATGGGAAGCCTTACTTTCATCATTCACTGTGTGCGCTGCTAGTAATACTGAGTTGTCTCAGAGCTTACTGAACTTCAAAGAAAGCAAACTGTTGGTGTCCACTTAGATGGTGTTTCTGTGTCAATTTATTTACAAGGTTTGAGAGATACTGTATCAAATGCTATGACGGTATATACAGTTTCTGGGAAAATGTAATCTGATAAGCATAAACATGGTCGACTTCGTCAACTGACTGAAATAGACAAAATGACATTGTGCTGGATTATGACCTGGAATAAAAAAATAATGTGCCCTCTTTGAAGCTCAATAAGCTCTGACCAGACTCCGTATTACTAGCAGCGCACACAGTGAATGACGAAAGTGAGGCTTCCCACCTGTTCGCTAGGTGTCTCATCACACAGCAGAAACAAAAGAATGTTGCATCAGTTCCTCTTTCAACATGAAACATGTCATCACTTTCACACCTCCACATCATGTATTCCAGGTCTAGCACACCTTGAGGTATATACAGGTCAGAACCATTGTCAGTTTGAGCACCCTGGGCGCATGGAGTTCTTGAGTATTGGGTCAGTGGGTCAAAATCTGCTCTCGCCCCTTTCACCTAATAATTCTTGCCATTAGTCCTTTACTATGATAGGTGGCTACAGTGGCCATTATGAGACTTTGGTAATGATAGGGAAAAAAAAGTATTGTACAGTACATGAATATCAGAACACCTTAAGATTCTAGTCAGCCATGATGCCTAAACGAAAAAAAAAAAATGGAACTTATGTGCAAGCACCTAGAGGTTCTGATGGTTGAGGATCACGTAAGTAGTTTACACTTTGGGTTCATTGCAATGATGTCTGCTTTAAAATATGCTTGTCAGTTTCCATTTACCTATTTTCTGATTTTTGTGAGAGTTTGGAAAGTAAATTTGAACAAGCAAATTACTATTAGTAGAAGATGATTAGCACATAAATTTGACTGAGAACTGGATGAGCTGCATACATCTATCTTTTTTTAGTCAACATAAAGTAAGAAATATAAGACCAATGTCACAGAAATAAAAGATTGCATATATGTACAAAGCACTGCTGCCCATAGCAGAAATGTTGTTATGCCTTTTTTTGGAATTTTGAGTTAATGCTGGTGGGTAAAATTACTGACAAGCTTATTATACCTCACAGGGACTGCTCAAAGAGATCTCTGCAGGTGAGATCCATTTTAAGGGGGACTCATTTTCTCTATTGGACACTCCATTTATTTTCCATTACAGAGAATGCTCCAGGAGGAATAAAATGCCAATCATTACTTTGTACCATCAATAGTGAAGATGGGGAGCAAGACTAGGAACTCTCATGAGAATATTTTGCCACTAAAGTCCCTAAACAGAAAAAGTAAACCTAAGTAAGTGAATTAACCCACTGGCTTCTAGCTCAAAGTAACACATCAGTTTTTAGGAACATTGGGTATATTAGTATTATGGAAACTCTAAGAAGATTATAGATATGTTTGTACCCCATCACAATTTAAAGTAAGCCATTTAGTTACTAGCTTTCATCAATGCATGTCATTCACTACTGGCAAAAAAAAACAACATAGGCACATCTGTCACTATCTAACTGACCTTCAATCCGAGCATTTTAATCAATCCTTGATGCAACATAAAGATAAATGTGATCACGCATACAGATAAAAGTTTTTTAAAAACAAAAAACAATCAAAGTGGACATTTCAGAATTGGTTGATTTTCCCTACACCACATGTGTAGCTTGAAAATGCCTGTAATTTTAAGCCATCTGCTTTCATCTTAAATTTGACTGCACAAAATCAGACACAAGGGCCCTGATTCACTATTGGGCATGGGCGCATATTTATGGGCTTAAGCCCAATTTTCATGGGCGTCCGTCATTTTTTACCCTGCAACCTAATTCACTATTGAGCAGAGCCCATAAGCAGATGCCCAATCTAATTCACAAAGAGACACACGCCCGAAATCAGACTCACAAAACAGACTTGCTAAGAAGCAAGTCTAAAACCATGAAAAATCACTGCAGAGACATGTTCACTTAGAAATTTGCTTTGCCAAATATCAGGACTTCACTTTAAACAATATCTGCTATTTCCAAAAAAATTAAAAATGTGTTAAAAATCGTTTTTTTCAAGGAAATCGACACAGTAAAAATCTAGAAGCCCGTGCAGTGTCTTTGGCAGATACAACTGAGCATGTGCGAACAGATTTTAGACTTCTGCCATGGGCGTTTGCTTTTTAGCCACTGACTAATAGTGAATCTGATTGTGGATTCCTCTGAGAGCCGGCACTCGCTCGCGACTATTGTGTTTAATAAACAGCACTCGGCATATCTTCATGTAATCTAACTAGATTTCCTTAGTTCTAGTGATTCTATTTTTGTTTCTTATCCTTTATAATTATTTCTGTAATGATTTTACTTATTTCAAAGGTCTAGATAATATATATTTTGACAGCTGAATGTAAAAATAAAGGTCCACAATAAAAAAAAAAAAAAAAAAAACAGCGTGGGTCCCCCCTCTCATCCATACCAAGCCCTTCAGGTCTGGTATGGATATTAAGGGGGAACTCCACGCTGAAATTTTAAAAAAAAAACAGCGTGGGTCCCCCTCAATATCCATACCAGACCCTTATCCGAGCATGCAGCCCGGCAGGTCAGGAAAGGGGGGGGACGAGCGAGCGCCCCCCCCCTCCTGAACCATACCAGGCCACATGCCCTCAACATGGGGGGGTGCTTTGAGGCAGGGGGGCTCCCCCCCCCAAAGCACCTTGTCCCCATGTTGATGAGGACAAGGGCCTCTTCCCCACAACCCTGGCCGGTGGTTGTGGGGGTCTGCGGGCGGGGGGCTTATCAGAATCTGGAAGCCCCCTTTAACAAGGGGGCCCCCAGATCCCGGCCCCCCCCCCTACGTGAACGAGTCTGCGGTAGATGCTCCCGCAGACTCCTTCACAAAAAAAAAAAGTGTGGTGTAAAAAAAACACAGTACAGGGTCTTTGACAAGTCCTTTATTAAAACAATGTCCCCCGAAGTAGATCCAACGTCAATCACGGCGGCGGCGGTAGGGACCCGAAAAAAGAAAAAAAAAAAAAGGTTCCGCTCCCGTCGGAGGCTTCCAGCCATGTGAAGAAGAGGCTAGCTGACAGTTCTTATATAGGTATGGGGCGGGGCCAGCCGGGCACATCATCCCCGCCCCTTACCTATTTGAGAAATGTCACCCTGTCTCTCCGCTGAGGCTAACTAGCTGAATGCAGGAGACAGTCTGACATTTCTTATATAGCTATGGGGCGGGGCCAGCCGGGGACATCATCCGAGTGACCCGCCCCATGTCACATGCTTGCTGTTCCTGGCTGGCCCCGCCCCATAGCTATATAAGAAATGTCAGACTGTCTCCTGCATTCAGCTAGTTAGCCTCAGCGGAGAGACAGGGTGACATTTCTCAAATAGGTAAGGGGCGGGGATGATGTGCCCGGCTGGCCCCGCCCCATACCTATATAAGAACTGTCAGCTAGCCTCTTCTTCACAAGGCTGGGAGCCTCCGACGGGAGCGGAACCTTTTTTTTTTTTCTTTTTTCGGGTCCCTGCCGCCGCCGCCGTGATTGACGTTGGATCTACTTCGGGGGACATTGTTTTAATAAAGGACTTGTCAAAGACCCTGTACTGTGTTTTTTTTACACCACACTTAGTTTTTTTGTGAAGGAGTCTGCGGGACCATGTACCGCAGACTCGTTCACGTAGGGGGGGGGGCCGGGATCTGGGGGCCCCCTTGTTAAAGGGGGCTTCCAGATTCTGATAAGCCCCCCGCCCGCAGACCCCCACAACCACCGGCCAGGGTTGTGGGGAAGAGGCCCTTGTCCTCATCAACATGGGGACAAGGTGCTTTGGGGGGGGAGCCCCCCCTGCCCCAAAGCACCCCCCCATGTTGAGGGCATGTGGCCTGGTATGGTTCAGGAGGGGGGGGGCACTCGCTCGTCCCCCCCCTTTCCTGACCTGCCGGGCTGCATGCTCGGATAAGGGTCTGGTATGGATATTGAGGGGGACCCACGCTGTTTTTTTTTTAAATTTCAGCGTGGAGTTCCCCCTTAATACCCATACCAGACCTGAAGGGCTTGGTAAGGATGAGAGGGGGGACCCACGCTGTTTTTTTTATTATTTATTTAATTCACGGAAATAATTTAAAATTCAGCTGTCAGTGGGAAACCCCGATGACAGCTGAAACATTCCTTCTGTCCCTGCAGAGAGCTCCACTATTATATTTGACATTAAAAAGTATAGAGACTGCAACATTGTATCCATTTGTATCCATTCCGGATATAGATGTTTTTATTCGGATACAAATAGATACAATGTTGCAACCTTTATACTTTTTAATGTCAAATATAATAGCGCAGCTCTCTGCAGGGACAGAAGTAATTACTTCGCTATTATATTTGCAGGCCGTAGATGGGGCGAAAATCGAACAATTTTTTTGCCATTGGTGGTAACGTCGGCCCATTGAACAACCGATTTTTTTTTTTTAACACGGTCAGTTTTCGCCCCATCTAAGGCCTGCATTTTTCTTTTTCTTATTCTTTTTTTTTATTCTTTTTCTTGCAGGCCATGGCTCATGTGCAGATTATTTATCTGTTAAAAGATCAGCCAATTTGCCGATCATTGCAGCTAAAATCGGCCGATCTGCAAAATCGGCCAATTTTTATCCAAATTTACCAATTAAAAAAAGTTGCAAAATCCCCAAAAATGGCTGACCAATTAACCCACTAACGGGCTGAAAATCAGCCGATTTTTTTTGCGGACGATTTTAGACCCATGTAAAGCAGGCCATAGATGGGTCTAAAATCGGCCGATTTTTCTGCCGAAAAGAAAATCGAACGATTTTCGGGCCGTTAGTGGGTTAATTGGTCAGCTGTTTTTCGGGATTTTGGCACATTTTTTTTATCAGTAAATTTGGAACAAAAAATTTTCAACTTTACTGGTAAACAAAATATGCTAAAATCCCAAAAAATGGCTGACCAATTATCCCAATAACGGAAGAGGCCCTTGTCCCCATTAACATGGGGACAAGGTGCTTTGGGGGGGAGCCCCCCTTCCCCAAAGCACCCCCCCATGTTGAGGGCAGGTGGCCTGGTATAGTTCAGGAGGGGGGGCGCTCGCTCGCCCCCCCCTTTCCTGACCTGCCGGGCTGCATGCTCGGATAAGGGTCTGGTATGGATTTTGGGGGGATCCCCAAGCTGTTTTTTTTTATTTCAGCGTGGAGTTCCCCCTTAATATCCATACCAGATCCGAAGGGCTTGGTATGGATGGGAGGGGGGACCCCACGCTTTTTTTTTTTTTTTTTACATTCAGCTGTCAGTGGGGAACCCCGCTGACAGTTGAAACATTAACACATGGCTGTCGCTCCTACAATCCCGCATGAGTTATGTTATCAACTCATGCAGCATTTTAGTAGCGAAAACCAATGCAGCGCTCATGTTTCAGCTGTCGGCGGAGTTCCCCACTGACAGTTGATGTAAAAGTATTGCAGGGAATTATAAACAATTTGTAAAAAACCCGGCGTGGGGTCCCCCCTCCCATCCATACTAAGCCCTTCGGGTCTCGTATGGATGTTAAGGGGTAACTCCACGCTGAAATTAAATAAAAAACAGCATGGGGTACCCCCCAAAATCCATAACAGATACTTATCTGAGCATGCAGCCCAGCAGGTCAGGAAAGGGGGGGGGGACAAGCGAGCGCCTCCCCCCCTCCTGAACCATACCAGGCCACATGCCCATACCAAATTATTCAAACATTTGTAAACAGACCAATTAACTGAAATGGTTTGGCATTTGTACCCCAAATATGACGTTCCCTGAGGCATTGGTAAACCGAGGTATGCCTGTATTAGTATTGCAATCCTTTGTATTGGGATACATAGAACCATCATACATGTGAATTGGCAACATAGCACAACATTTGTGTCACATTGGAGATATCTGGTAGTTACACTGAACTTGCCCAGGGACCTAAGATTGATTCACAGCACAGAAATACAGGCTGGATTAGCAATGTAGCTCCGTGGATTAGTGGTTAGCACTACTGCCTCACAACTCTAGAGTTGTCGGTTTGAATCCCAACCACGGCAAGGAAGTAGTATGATCTCCGTGTGTGGCTGTCTTCAAATAGATGTTCTGGCAACATCTTTGCTTTCTGTCTAAGTGATCCCTAAAATGTGAATTAGAATGAGGCCTTCTCTGTTGAAACACCTTCAAAGCTGCACCTTATGTGAATGTCATACAATGGGGTAAGATAAGAGCCTGGAGCACTAATAGATTTGATAATGATGGTTTACACTCCACCCACTTTTGTGAAGGATTTGGCAAGCAAAGAGCTGACAGAGAGAGAGAAGAGCGAGCCAGTGAGATGAAGAAGAGGGAGCGAGAAAAACATACTGAAGAGTGATAAAGAGAGACATACAGAAGAGTGAGCGAGAGAGAAGAGCGAGCCAGTGAGACAAAGAAGAGTGAGCGAGAGAGAAAAGACTTGGTTGGTGAATCCACACATCAAACTTGTCACAAATACTGGTATGGATTTTTCCACCAAATGCAAAGCAGACCGCACGCCTTCAAAGATTTATTTCCTTTGTTAATTCTCCTGCTTCGTTCACACTATATGCAAATGAAAATTACTGTTTAAGTTGCCAATTTTACTGTGTTTTCTAGAGAATTACTAACTAGTTGTGTTTTCAATTGTGTGTAGCATTGCGATTTCTATTTGAGTCTAGATGTTAAATTGCTAATAAATGGCCAAAATCTTCAAATACCTTTGAACTCTCACTGCAACAAATGGCGTATGTTAATACACTCACATTCACATTCATTATATCCAATATCAGGTACCATGTCAATTCACAAATTGCACCTGAAATTGCACACCCTGGATGTGACTTGTCATGTGATTGGCATGGCCAGCAGCTTGCTCTTTGCATGGCAAATTGCACCCAATGTTACTGGGGGCCAACACCACTGTCACATCTAATCCGATGCGGCAATTGCCCAACTTACAGTGAAGTTGCACGAGTTCACAATCCAATTGGATGTGAACAGAGCCTACAGTGGCCAATAGGGTGCGACTTGGTCTACGATTTGCAAGTCGCCTGTAATGCCAATTGCATGGCAATCGCAAACAATGTTACTGGGGGCTACCCGGTCACATTAAAGCAGATTTCTAAGTGGTGTTATTGACACCACAGTCACATCATGTGACTTGCATAGAAGTTGCATGATTTCAAAGTTAGGGTACATGGTGATTTCAAGTGCAATTTGCAAGACAATCGACACCGATCTCTCAGCAAATTGCATGAAAAGTAGTGTATTCATTACTCTATTATTACTTGCGGCTCCAACCAAGTTTGAACCACAACAATATGAACGCTCCAATAGTGTGCACATTGAGTGGGACTTGGCATGTGATTTGCACAACATGCAAGTTGTAAATCGTCTGCAAAGTCGCACCCTATTGTCTGCTATTAGAGTGACCACATGGGTGCGTTTCAAACACTGATTTCTATAGTAGTACATGTACTACTTTAGTGGCAATTTGCATAGAGATCTGTGTCAGATGTCTTGAAAATTGCATTAAAATGGTCAACTTTACTGTAAGTCGCAGGATTTGTAAATCAGCTTTGCCCAGAGTGTAATGTTTGGTGATGTTTGATTTCTGGAGTGTTTTGCCAATTGATGGGAAATTCACCATACTAGTCAAATCGATTTGTCATTTTCAGTATTGCATACAAGATGTGGTCATGTGACTGTCTTAACTCATGCGAGAATCTGGAGGGAATTGTGACCATAGTAGCAATAAAGGTTCCAATTGGGGTTCCCTTTCACATCCCTGCTCAATGTTCTGTTGTATGCTGCACACGTACATTTCACTGTATATTTCTTTCTGATTTGTGGGGCCTGTATACCAAGGGTTAATGCAGGTAGGAAGCGGATTCATCAGGTGAAAACACTTTCACTGACCAAACTAAGGTCAGTGGTGGGTGTGGCTTCATTGGGTGTGGGGCCTTGTTTGGCGCGCTCCAAATACAACCTAGCTTATATAAAGATGTGCAGTAGGGAGTGATTTGGCCTGTTACTAGGCCGGGTGGTTTGTGACTAAGTCCTTGCTTGTAGTGGTTTGGGGGAAGAAGAGATTTTGTGCTGAATTGCCCCAGACACCACTCAGGCTGTGTTTGGAAGTGGGCTGGAAATGTTTGCATAATTTTGGCCTTGTAAAGTGTTTGTGTGTTATTGCACAATGATTGTGTTTTTTCTCTTTGCATTGAAAGCCTCACACATGTCAATCGTTTTGTTTAAAATCTGCCCTTGTTTTAATTTTGCTTGCTTATTTAGACTCCAATGCATTTTTCTGACAAACCTGCTGACAAATGTATGTGTAGGGGATTTGTAGAGGTGGGAGGGGATTTGTAGAGGTGGGAGGGTTTTTTTTCACATGCTTTGTTTTCTTGATATTTTGATCTGAAGACTTTTTTTTTGTGAATGGATCTTCATACTAAGTGATTGATTGTGTAAGTAAATCCTATGTGCATGAAAATGTTACTTGATTCATCTTCCCCTTTGTTTCCTGCTATAACCTGAGCACACACAGTTCACTAGAAGTATCTTTAGATTGTAAGCTCTTATGAGCAGGAGTGTTTTATTTTTGCCACATCAATCCTATTTTTGTGACTCACCAAGATATTGACTGTACCTACTTTTTCCTGCTGACCAAATAAATGACGATATATTTGATCAATAAATATTTGACTGATGTTTTTGTGTTTATTTTATGTTCAATATATGAACAACCTTAATAGTTACTTTGTATACTTATATAATCTGCTCAAATGTAGCTTGTAAGAGCGTGAATATGCAAGTGGGTGCAAACTGGCTTTTTCAAAACCAAAAAAAAAACCCACTTGCACCACAATATTGTTATGTACTAATGAATGTCACATTCACTGTGCAGCCAGCTACAGGTTTTCTACAATTCGATTTACAGTAATAAAATAGTCCACACTTTGTTGATTTTTGGCCTTTGGCAACAAATATTAGCCAAGGTTAAAAAAAACAAATCAATAAGAAACACACATTTGCGAAAGCTATCATAGCCGCACATAAAAATGCGCGATTGCAAACAAATAAGCACCAAACAGGTGTCCGCATGGAGCATGAACGGCTATCCTGGAAGTCCGTCATCACGTGCGCGCGCACCCGGAAGTGGTTGTGGGGAGTGTAAGTGGATGAGAAGTGGTTGGAGGTTTTGTGTTGGTTGAAAATTTTGATAACCTTATTGGCATTTGGACATGGCGAGAGCACAGTTCTCAACTGAGGAGATGATCCTTATATGTACAGTAAGTGTGGCCATTGCAAACATGTTTATAACATGTGAGGGACAGGTAATTGCAATTTTGTGGGTGGAGCCTAGCAGAATCTCACTTGGTGCACATGCTACTTATCTGTACATTAGCTCCTGGGTATTGATGGGTCAATGATATTAACCACTTGCCTACTGGGTACTCCTACCCCCTTCCTGTTCTGGCCAATTTTCATCTTTCTGCACTGTTACCCTTTGAATGACAATTGTGCGGTCATGCCACATTGTACCCATCTTAAATTTATATCAGTTTTTTCAGACAAATAGAGCTTTCTTTGGGTGGTATTGACTTGCTGCTGTGTGTTTTACTTTTTGCTCGATAAACCACAAAATAGCTCATAATGAATAAAAGTCTGTTTATATTATAACATTTGGTAAACTGGTAATTTAGCAACACTGATGTGCGTTGATGAGGCAGCACTGGTGGGTGGCACTGCTGGCCACAGGTGGGCGTAACTGTTGGGTGGCACTGGTGGGCACTGATCATCGGGGCTGACCCCTGCTTTGATAACTGCTGGTTCTCGGCAGTACTTTCCACACATTCTGATAGCGTGATGAAAGTGCAGCCAAGACCCGGCAAATGCATTTCCCGGTGATCAGCGTGTCATTGGACATGGCTGATCACATGGTAAAAAGCCGCTGTGATTGGCCTTTACCACATCACGTGATCAGCTGTGTCCTTAGGACACAGCAATCACGGAGAGCGCGTTCTGCCAGGATGTCATATGACACCCTCCCAGAGCTGCCTGGATGCAGTGTAGCGTTATTCGGCTATCTGCGGTCGCCCAATAGGTAACCAGCTAGGCCTTCATGGCTAATCTTTGAATATCTGGACATGTATACTGCGTATAATGCATTACATTCTACAATGTGTTGGTGTACATGGTATTACAGTGTGCAATGCGTTGCTGGATTCTGCATGACAGTGGACAGCGTATCACAGTGTGCAATGCGTAGCTCCATCCTGCATGACAGTGTACAGTGCATTACAGTCTACAATGTGTGGGTGTACACGGTATTACAGTGTATTACAGTGTGCAATGCGTTGTACACTGCAGTGTGCACTAAAGCATTTTACACTCATGCACTGTACACACTAAAGCATTTTACACTCATGCACTGTACACACTAACGTATTTGACATTTTTAGTGTGCAATGCGTTAGTGTGCAATGCCTTGGACAGTACAATACATGTGCATACCCTGAAAAAGGGTCCTGCACATTTTTGGCCCGGATGCGGTGCAATTTGAGGTGTGCAAAATGTTTGTCTCTAATTGCAACGCACACAAATTGCATGTGATTTGCCCAGGAGTGCGGTGTTATACCACACTGCATGTATGTGAAGCCAGAATAAAAGGATGTGGATTTTGTCTACTTTTACTTGCGCATGTTAACATTATGGAAGTGCATTTTTTTTCTGTTTAACATGCTATAGAAATGCAACATGCATTTGGATGGAGTGTTTTTGTATGTGCATTTTGGAAGTATTCTAAACACACATTGACCCTAGGGCCACACCATATCTTATGCAGGCCATAGATGGGTCGAAAATTGGCCGATTTTTCGTCCGAAAATAAAATCGGCCGATTTTCGGATCGTTAGTGGGCTATTTGTTCGGCCGTTTTTCGGTATTTTGGCAGATTTTTTTTTTCGGTAAAGTTGGAAAAAAAAACGGCCGAATTTGCCGATCGGCCGATTTTCGCGGCAATGATGGGCAAATTGGCCGATTTTTTACTGATAAAAAATCTGCACATGAGCAGTGACCTGCAAGAGGAAGACAAAAAGAAGAAAAAGAAGAAGAGGATGAAGAAGAGGATGATGATGAAGAAGAAGAAGAGGATGATGATGATGAAGAAGAAGAAGAGGATGAAGAAGAAGAAGAAGAGGATGATGATGAAGAAGAAGAAGAGGATGATGATGATGAAGAAGAAGAAGAAGAGGATGATGATGATGATGAAGAAGAAGAAGATGAAGAAGAAGAGGATGATGATGAAGAGGATGATGATGATGAAGAAGATGATGAAGAAGAAGAGGATGATGATGATGATGATGAAGAAGAAGAGGATGATGATGATGAAGAAGAAGAGGATGATGAAGAAGAAGAGGATGATGATGATGATGAAGAGGATGATGATGAAGAAGAAGAGGATGATGATGAAGAAGAAGAAGAAGATGATGATGAAGAGGAGGATGATGATGAAGAAGAATAAGAGGATGATGATGAAGAAGAAGAAGAAGAGGATGATGATGATCAAGATGATGAAGAAGAAGAGGATGAAGAAGAAGAGGATGAAGATGATGAAGAAGAAGAGGATGAAGAAGAAGAGGATGATGATGAAAAAGAAGAAGAGGATGATGATGAAGAAGAAGAAGAAGAAGAGGATGAAAAATGAGAGGAATTCCAGTATGGCAAAAAGTGTCCCTGCAGAGAGCTCCACTATTTCTTTGACAGTTCCTTGACATTTACAGCGGTTGCAACATTGTATCTATTTGTTTCCGAATAAAAACATCTGTATCCTAAATGGATACAAATAGATACATTGTTGCAACCGCTGTAAATGTCAAGGAACTGTCAAAGAAATAGCGGAGCTCTCTGCAGAGACACTTTTTGCCGGCTGTAGACGGGATGAAAATCGGCCGATTTTTTTTTTACCATTGCTGGCAACGTCGGCCGCTTGAACAACCAATTTTTCATTTTTTAAAAGAAAAATCGGCCGTTTTTCTCCCCGTCTATGGCCTGCATAAGCATTAGTGTGCCTGGGGGAGGGGGGGACCTTTGGCCTTTCCAAACACAGTAGATGCTCCAAGAATGTTTCCTTGAACTCTTGAAATGGTTAAAAAGGAAAGACACTCTAGATAGCCTGCACTGAGAATTGACTGTCATGATGACGTGTCAATGATTATTTGCTCTCATTTTTCAGGAGTGGTACTGCTTGCGGTTGAAGCTGGTAGAAATCCACCTTCACGTCCTCCACTCACCTTCACTTGTGGCCAGTGGATATTTTGTGGCCGCAGGCAAGAACTGGCATCGAGGACCTGCATAATGACCCTGGCATGCCAGAGGTGGTTTGGAAGCAGCACAGCAATTTGACCATCCCTTTCCTCTATGTTGGTTTTAGGGGTGCAGAATTGCTTCTCGTTCGTGAACGGACTGTCGCCGGATATCAGAGTCCCCATATTTTCAAGATATGTTTTAGCCATGTTGGCTTATTTTTATGTTATTTTCCAAGTGTGTCGCACCTAACCGCACAATAGTGTGGTGCCATGCGTATTTGTGGCTGTGAATGGGGCTGTTTTTAATAGACGTGTGTAGGTGCAACAACGTTTTCATCATGGTACCTGCGCACATCTACATAGGGCATTGCATTTCTTTGCTGTGCTGGAAAATGTGTGTTCTTGCATGCGTTTCTGCACCACCAATGGTGTGAACAAGTCCTAAGGGCTGGTTCACACTATAGAAACAGTCTAGATGTGTTCCTGATGGGTTTTTTTCATGCCCTTTTGGCATGCATGTTTAGTGTGTTCCAGTACATTTTGAATGCGTTTTGGACATGTTTACATTGCATTTTTATATCCCTTCCACTTATTTTTTTCTATTTTCTTTGTATTCAATGTAGTTAGGGACATGTGCGTTTTAGTACATTCAAGGACGTTTCAATGTGTTCCAGTACAGTTCTGTGCAGAAACAATGCAGCGTGGTCAACTTTGTTTACAGCACCTGCAATGCACTGAAAATGCAAGCGCTGATGTGAACTATGACATTGACAACCATATAACCTTCTTTCTGTGCGTTTGTGATGCTGAAAAAGCAACTGAAACACATGTAGTGTGAACTGGCCCTAAAGGTTATTAGAGGTCAGGGAACGGGACTGACCAGGAATTGTGAATTCAATCAGACTAGTGGTGAGATACAATCAGCAATTGTATAATAATGTGAGATCTGAGCTGTAGCTGATAGAAAATGAGACACATTCACTTGATCAGTAAATAGATAGTTAAAGAGTGGGGCGGTGATCCATAGATTTGCATATGGGACAGGTGATGGCGGGGTGGGGGAGGGGGTCAAGTTGTATAAGGAGACAGATTTAAAAGAGAAAAATGTTACAATGAAATATACACGGCATGAAACTTGCACATTTCCTAATTGGCAGAAGAGTACATTCATCCACTTTCTAGTCATTAGGCAAAATCATAATTGTTTGATCAATATTCCTGGCACTGACACAACCCAGAAAATTGATCTCCATTTTTTAGGATGTAGCCATGACCGGGATTAGAACCCATGAGCCAAGTGCTGTAAGTTCTGAGCTCTAACCACTAAACCACTGTGGGAGACACAGTTTGAATTATAATGTAGAATAGTTCCATTGTTTGAAAATGATAGAGCGAGCGCTGGTCACATGATATAGACTACTAAAATGGTAATACACAAGATAAATATAACCACGAACAGTAGTGCATGAACTCGTGAAAGGTCATCCACCCCTGTGACAGTGTACTACACTATTGAGCACCTTTCTGGCTCCTGTGGCTGAGCTAATTCCTCCCCAGGACCATTTGGGCACCCACCCTGATGGATGGATGGATGGAGCTGGATGACTAACCCATAACTGCCAGCATACCGCTGCACCCCCAGATGTGTGATGTGTATAACCCATGCACATTAATACTTTTGTTCTGGTGAGTGTAGACCAGTCCCAAGGGTGGTTTACCTTTCACGAGTTCATGCACTACTGTCCGTCACGGAGAGACCACACGTGCCATTCATAGGCACTCTCTGAGTTGGTACTCTCACATCAAGGACATTCCATTATTCAGGAATGATTCTATGAACTTATTTTAGCACCATTTACAATATTACATCATTGTTGCAATTCTTTGCACTTTTTGGTTTTTACATGCGTTCATTATTGATCACATGCATTTATAGCGCTGCACTTGTCTTTACCATAGAATAGTTACGTGATTAAAGAGAATGAAGATATATAATTATATTGGGAAATTAGAAGTATATAAATTATTTGAGATATAAGTGTGTAAATGTTTAACATTTGAGTACAGAATGTTTGACATTCATTAGTAAATGCATTAGTTTCCTGATCATTTTGGAGACACAGCAAGAAAATAAATAGAAGAAAATAGAAAATTCTAATACAGGTGTACAGGTGTATTTATAACATTCTAAGAATTCTTTTGCCATCATGAAAACGCCAATGTAAATAAAGCCCGCGCTTGTGCGCCATCTAGCGAACATATCCGGTATTGCACCTAAAAATGTGCCAGTGATAGCAAAGTAGTCAATAGACGCTCGTCAATGAGCTTGCTAGACGCTGGTCAGACGACTGATTGATTGACCGGAGTCTGCCTGAATGGTCAGTCTCTGCTATTACACTCACATCTTAGTGAATCAGGGCCTCGCAGTCAGAATGGTAATGTAGAATGACTGATAATGGTTAAGTTTAGAATATAAAAAAAATCTTTAATTAAAAGATCAGATCAATATACACTGCTCAAAGAAATTAAAGGAACACTTTTTAATCAGAGTATAACATCAAGTCAATTAAACTCCTGGGATATTGATCTGGTCAGTTAAGTAGCAGAGGGGGTTGTTAATCAGTTTCAGATGCTTTGGTGTTAATGAACGTAACTACAGGTGCACTGGATAGGCAACAATGAGATGACTCTCCAAACCAGGAGTAGTTTTACAGGTAGAAGCCACTGAATTTTTTTTCCCTACTCAACTGTTCTGACTGTTTTTCACTAGCTAGGCTAGGGTCAGTGTCACAACTGGTAGCATGAAGCGAAACCTGGACCCTAAAGAGGTTACGCAGGCAGTCCAACTCCTCCAGGATGGCACATCAATACTTGCTATTGCCAGAAGGTTTGTTGTGTCAACCAGCACAGTCTCAAGAGCATGGAAGAGATTCCTGGAGACAGGCAGTTGCTCTAGGAGAGCTGGACAGGGCTGTAGAAAGTCCTTAACCTATCAGCAGGACCGGTATCTGCTCCTTTTTGCAAGGAAGAATAGGATGAGCACTGCCACAGCCCTACAAAATGACCTCCAGAAGGCCAAACAATCAGAAACAGACTTCATGCAGGTGGCCTGAGGGCCCGATGTCTTCTAGTGGTCCCTGTGCTCACTGCCCAGCACCATAGAGCTTGATTGGCATTTGCCATTGAACACCATCAGGTCTGCCACTGGTGCCCTGTGCTTTTCACAGATGAGAGAAGGTTCACCCTGAGCATGTGTGACAGATGTGAAAGGGTCTGGAGAAGCTGTGAAGAACATTATGCTGCCTGTAACATCGTTCCGCATGACCATTTTGGTGGTGGGTCAGTGATGGTCTGGGAAGGCATATCTATAGTGAGACACACAGACCTCTACAGGCTAGAAAATGGCACCCTGACTGCCATTAGGTATCGGGATGAAATCCTTGGACCCATTGTCAGACCCTACACTGGTGGAGTGGGTCCTGAGTTCCTCCTGGTCCACGACAATGCTCGGCCTCATGTAGTGAGAGTATGCAGGTAGTTTCTGGAGGATGAAGGAATTAATGCCATTTAATGGCCCCCATGCTTGCCTGACCTAAATCTAATAGAACACCTGTGGGATATAATGCTTCAGTCCATCCGATGCCGCCAGGTTGCACCTCAGACTGTCCAGGAGCTCAGTGATGCCCTGGTTCGGATCTGAAAGGAAATACCCCATGTGACGGGAGTGACTTTGGGTGGGAGGCCCATGGAACAGAGCCCCCTTTTGAGGGGTGGGGAGACCCTTGTGTCAGCTCCCCAGCTCCCTATTATGTGTAAGTCACCCTGTGCATGTTAGGGGTACAGGGTGAAATGTTCTAATATTGGTGTGGCGGTTGTGCATTGTTCACTGCCATGCGGCTGCATCCCATTGTTCTAGAAAACTATTATGGGATGTAATGTTTGTGTATTGGTGTGGGGGTTGTTCATTGTTCACTGCCAGGTGGTGCATCCCATTGTTCTATTGTGTGTCTTGCTTGAAAGTAAGCTATTATGGGATGTAATGTTTCCGGAAGCCCTTCCCCCTGATGGGACGGCCTGCTGATGTTTTTCCTGTCTGGGTGTGTATTTCCCCACCCTGTGTATATATTTTGTATCTATGTTAAAATAAAGCAGTCTATTTCCTGTCTTTGATATGAGTCTGGTGCTGTTTCATCTTGTATGGTCAGCGGTGGTGTCCGTGGATCTGTGTTCGGACAGGGAAGCGGGAGTCTAACGGAAATACCCAAGTGCAGTCTGGGTCTGGTTCCATTACACTCCAGGACACCATCTGTCATCTCATTAGGAGCTTGTCCTGACATTATCAGGCATGCATACAAGCACATGGAGGCCATACAAACTACTGAGTACCATTTTGAGTTGCTGCAATGAAATGTCAGCAAAATGGACTAGCCTGCTGTATAATTTTTTCACTTTGATTTTCGGGGGGTCTTTGAATTCAGTCCTCTGTAGGTTGATAATTTTCATTTCCATGAAACGATGGGGCATCTTTGTGTTCCTAACACATTACCCAGTCCATATCAGTATAGATATCCAGCATGATAGTTTTCTCCATTGAGATCTGATGTGTTTTCAAAGTGTTCCTTCAATCTTGAGCAGTGTATGTACAGCTAGCATAAGACTTCACAGTAGTTTTGCGGAAATCCTAGCTTTTTACAGCACAGCCTGTACATCATATAGGCTAAAAACAGAATGTTATTCTAGGGGTTGGGTTCGGATAGCGATCTGCCATCCATACTGTATAGGATATTGATGGACCACTAATGAATTTTATAAACTGTATGTTGACAGATTTACTTGGAGAAAGTGCATGTAGTGCCAACTCAGGGAAGGTAGAAAAAGTCACATGGTCTTATTTTTTATGGCTGAGGCTGGAAAAGATGGCATGTTTAATACGTTTTTCATTCATGCATTGGTGATGTGCACCAGCCTACCTGAATCTCTTTGGTTGGTTATCTAGGATCCCCTTTTCCTTGCGTGTTTGCAGTGTGGTAACATGGACCAATAGGACATTATTCTGGTAATGTGTTCTGGTTGTTTGGTATGGCTAACTGTACTTAATCCACATTGCATTTCTTTATTATAGTTTCACTAAGAAAAAAATCTTACATTTGGCAAAATTATCATAGTTTGGTTGCTATTAAGTGGATGAAAGAAAGTAAATTTTTCTTAAGAATTGTGTGGCAACCATAAGTTTTGTTTACAGTTGAGTATTAGGCACTGAACATTACAAACAGACCTACAACAATTGTTTTAGAAAATCAACGCTCATTACAGGTCTTTCTTTCAGTGTAACATAGATGCTATTAGACAAGGAGATACTTGGACGCTTTCTGAATTTTTGTTGGGGGCATAGGCATCAACAAATTACATGCCATTTCATTCCTACTGTCACCTTTTCCTTATTATCCTTCATGAATCAGCAAATTAAAAGTTTTAAAAGCAATAGAAAATTTAATGAGGAACACGTTCTGTTTTAGAAATAGATAATTATCTGAAACTATGCATCAGTAAATTATAACCATGACAAAGAGAATTAGAATTAACTTTATTTTCTCATCCAGGCAGAATGATGATCACGATATGCAAATTTTATAATGAAAATGCAGAGCACATTTAAAGCGGTCTGTATTTATAGAAATAACATTCAAACAAATGTTTGGAGCTATTTTTCAGAATTATGCTTATTTGTGAACACACTCTTTTATTTTTATAGGGCACCCAGCATTAGATATAGTTGTTCATGTTAAGTGCATGCATCTAAAGCAATCTGTAACTGTAACACGTACAGGCTTCTAGTACCCCTGGGCAATGCCTTCATCTACTGTAATTTTTCTCCAGAAGGATGGCGCATGTTTATAAGGGATTTATCAAGAGTCAGCATCAACTTCCCTGACAGGGATGATGACAATCTAATCTAAACCCTGGTGCCTGCACAGTTCTTGGCTGTATTCACAAATGTTTGACACAATGTGGGTTATTTACTAAAGGCAAATAGACTGTGTACTTTGCAAATGCAGGTGCCTCATTTTTCCCAGAGCTTAGTCAATATTGTAAAGTTCTGCTGCTTTCCATCATCCAATCATGTGCAAGCAAAAATGCTGTGTTTTTTTATTTTAGTTGCATCTGAGAATTCTTTACAAAGTGAAGCTTCACTGCATTCACTAAGGTCTGGGGAAAATGAGTGCAACTTTACTTGCAAATTGCACAGCCTATGTTTGCCTTTAGTAAATCAACACCAGTGTCTAATTATTAAATAGGGGATCAGATTAAGGATTTGCTTTTTCCTTCTCTTTACCAGATTGATAACATCACCTTAGCCTAGGAAAAGTCACACCAGAAGTTCAAGACCTGCTGTATCGATAAAATGCACAGCTTAAAAAAAATACAATTAAAAAAATAAATAAATAATAATATACACTGTATATTCTCTTAAACCTGCCTCCCAGCACCAACTCACGCATCTACAATGCACATTTATAAGAGGCCACAGTTCCCCTTACTGTAAATTGTGCGCATGAGCTTATATGGAGCCATTACAATGTGGTAAAAAAAAGAAGGCTGAACAGCACCCTGTAAGCAGTGTATGGCCCTGGGCAAGCGAAAAATTGTATGTGAAGTTAATGATAGCCTTTTAGATCTTATAAATAGACAATATTATCATCAGCTTAATACAAAATACTACCTGAACAATATTATCAGCTTACAACAACAATAATACTTTATAGTGTATAGAATAAAATTATACAAGTAAAGCAAATTGCAGCTTCATTGCTGTAATAGAATCCTTTAAAAATATGCCTACAATGAGAGAAATATGTAGGTTTCCATTTCAGACCTCTCCTTCTTGTTTATTGTTCACTTATCATGCTGTTGCTTTGGCATCAATGCTTTCTGATACATCAATCTAGAACAAGTGTAGACATAAGGAATTTGAACACGTTTCTGACATTTATGCTGTATGCTTGTTTTGAATCCAAAATGTTCTCAGTGAGTTGCACATTTTGGATTGAGAGGACAACTGGTTCATTAGAGGTGGAAGAAACCATGTCATACTGGAAAAGCCATCCATAAAGTGGGGTTGGGACCTTCAACACCATCTGTTGCTCATGTATAATGCTGTTTTAACATCATTACAATGGCGATTTGACAACAATTCACATCTTCAGCCATGTAACTCAGTTATCTCCTGCCTTATACTTCAGGGCACAATGATATGGGTTTATGTTTTTAGAACAAGGTGGCTTCAAAACCTTTCACACCCCCCATTCTGTTATTGGATATTCAACATCTGCCTTAAATCAGAGTCTTCTCTGTCCTGAGGATATGAAGAGATGATAATCGACCACTGCCACGGGTCTGTGGTGAAAAATGACTGTGAGCCTGCATTATGCTGCTAGACACCCTCCAGGTTTGTGTACAGAGTTTACAAGTGTACAGGTCAGACACCAGCAATCATGAGTGACATATAATTCTCAGCACATGCAGATAAGTGCAGGAGGAGCAAGGAGGGTGTTCAAATGTAATCTTTATTTTTTAGGTATAAAGGGGAAATTACCCTCTAACACATTCCATTTTGATTGATAAGGTACAGTACGTGCCTGTATTGCTATACATTCTGGGGTATGTTCCTTCTCTCAGCAATGAGAGAATCTGCTTGGATAGGTAGCAGAATAATGTGGATGTGATTAAATACTGGCTACATTATAGTTTTTATATCTAGTGATGTTTAAGACATCATTCACAATGGGCTGATCAGTGTACATGTGACAAACAAAAGCACCTTACCCTGAGTGTATTGAAATGCATGGAATAGAAATCACATACTTTGCATGATGAAAAAAAAAGGTAAGTACACTTTTGGTCCCTGGACATGCATTGAGGGCCTACTGTATTAACACACTAAAAAAGTTCACCTCATTGCATTTGGCTGCCCTGATAATTTAGTGGCTTCAAAATTTTCTGTGGCACCATTCTGAAATAGGTATGCAGATCATTTCTGCCTTCACTGCTTTAATTGGACATGCTTTTCCCATATACTGTACATAATCCAAAGTAATGAAGCCATAGACAGCCAGGCCACTAATATTCTCAGAATGAGGTTGGCCTCAGCATTTAAGGCTTTCATTAAAGACTCATAGACACTGTAGCCTGGATAAAACCACCATGCTAACACAATAGAACCACACAGCATTGGTATATTGTGAAGCAGTTTATTAATATTAATCTTAACCCCCCTGGCGGTATTCCCGAGTGTAGCTCAGGGTTAACTTCCAGTACCAAAAGTTACACTCGGGATTACCCTTCAGCATTGCTCAGGGATTCCCTCTTGCGCTTACCTTGTCCTTCGCTCCTGCGATGTGCCCCCTGCAGCGTCCCCAGCCATCTCTTCCGGCCGATGCCGGCATCTGTCTTCCGGGTTCCAGTCCCTGCGAGCGTCGGGACGTACGGGTCGTACGGTGGATGGAACCGGCGGGAAATTAAAAAATTTTAAAAGTGACATTCAGTCAATACACTAAAATCACATAGTATAACATTACTGTATCAAACCATTTTACATACATTTTGTCCCTACTGCTTTGTCCTGTGCCCTGCCTGCATTTTTACTGTTCTTTCTGCCTGGAAACTGGGAAAAGTCCATGGCGTCCAAAAAGCGTCCCTTTAGGTCAAAAGCGGTTTTAGACCAGCTAGAGAACAGCGATAGTAAATTAGAACCACTTGCAGAATTGAGTGATAATGATTTGTGGGGAAATTCCTCATCGGACACTGAAAACGATTTTGCGACTAAGCTCAGGGATGTGCAAACTTGGCGCTATATTTCAAATTTCAGTGTTTTTGGTTTGATTACATTATTGAATTAAATGTATTATTATTATATTATTATTTTTTATGATTATTTATTATATTATAATGTATGATTTCGTGTTTAAAATTTTATCATACCCGGGATGTTTACTAGACTCTTGTTCGGACAGATTTCAGTGAGTTATTCCTAAGAATTACAGGCCTACAATAAAAAAACAACATATTTCCATGCAAAAAAATGTACCGCTTTGGGCACAGAAATACTGACATAATCAGACCGCTAGGGAGGTTAATTTAAAAAACACTCACCACAACCACCATGGAAACAAGTAAAAAGAGCTTGCCATATACAGTACATGGGCAAGAATTTTTGTAATGTTTACTTTACTTACTTTAACTTTTCTTATAAAAATAGATATGCCAATTAGAAGAGTATTATTAATGAAGATATATGGAAATGGCATTTAAAGGGTTTATAACTAGACCATCTTTCCACCTGCTGCTGTTTGCAGAAATTGGACTGGAGATATCAGTCATTCAGTCTGAATATACAGCTTAGCAGGCTTCCAGGTCACCCGCAGCTCTGATTGTATGCCGAGATGAATGGCATTCTGGCTGGCAAGTACATTCACAGACACTCACGGTATCTCCAAACCTGCGAAAGCAGAGCTTGGCCGTGTAACATCTCCACCAGCACGAGAGCCGAAATAAATAAGCCTCAAACAAGATTCCTGATGCAGTATGTCATGCTGCTCCAGGTAATATGTCTGTTGAAAAAGAGAAAAATAAGCCCAGCTTTTCATCTTTTGCAGGGGCTCAAGCAGCTCCACAGATGCTAAAATTAAATCCATCTAAGCTCAGCTGGTAGGCCAGTCCATGCTAAGCTTGCTGTATATCTGTGTAGGAATGAATTATGCCTACTAGAGACTCACTTCATCTCCAATGAAGACATAAAAGAGTAACCTCTTCATTAAAGGACACCATTAAAGAATATATTACCTAATGCGGGTTTTATCTGAAACCTCTATGAATTCTCAGATATAAATTCATATGTGGTATGTTCAACAATAGGTATCAAACAGAGGTTAAAACAGTCATAAAATCACTGCTAGTCATTTATACCTAAAGGCTCAACCTTTGGTATAAATCATATATCGGACCATAGTTCTGAGGGGAGCACTGCTTTTATGTACAAAAAAAATCATAATTATCATTTTAACCCCCTCATGACAAGGGGATTTGTGAAGAGTTTTTGACAGTTGCATGAGCTAGGGAAGCAAATTTTAGAGTGGACCTTGCATTGGAAGGTCTGCTTGTTACATAATGCCTTTCACCATTTCAAATTGCATGAATCAATTCTGGGGAAATTATATAAAATATATTTATTTTACTGTTGCCTTTTGCATTGGAAAGGGTGATGTCATGATCCTTCAGTCAAGATCCTGGGAACTTTAAATATCCCAAATCTCATAAATAGATACTCCAGCGTGGTATATGAGTATCTTCTCATGGGATCTGAGATATTCAGCAAACCCAGGATCTTGCCGGAAGGAAAAAACCAAGGGCAATGTAAAGATATTTCCTAACATTTTAAAACAGGTTTTATTGTCACAATTTCTTACAAAAATGTATGTCTTTATTGAATATAACAAGTAACTACATGAGTAACCACTCTTCAGAGAGAGGTAGTATGCAAGAAAATAAACTATATGTCTCATGACAAACATACAATAAAATTTGATATATGAAAAATAATCAAGATAAGAAAATCTTTTAACCCTGTACTGTGTGATTTGTAATAAAATGAAGAAAAGAAACTCTAATCAAAGAGGAAAAACAGAACAGAACAAAAGGCTGTATGCAGTAAAAGTATCTAATAACTGAATACAATAATTTGTCCATATTTTCTGGGATGCTGTAGAGGAATTTATTTATCAGTCCGTTTGGCCTACAATTGTGACTGTGAAAAGGAAGAAGGAACAGATCAGGTGTTGAAGTGTAAAGTGCCATGGTCTAAGTAAGGGCTCATGTACACTGCAGCTGATAAACACGTTTAGGAACTGTTCAGCGTTTTTTTCAGCAGCCCCTGAACTCACCCTAATGTTTTCCTATGTGTCCATGTACACATCTTTGTTTACAGTTGTTTACAGGCATTTGAGTTTACAGTCGTTTTTTTGAATGCAGAAAACTTGCGTTCAGCAGTCGATTTTATCAGCGTTACAAACGCAAAACGCTTGTAAACGCAGCTAAACGAGGCAAATCGCATTTATAAGCGTTTGCATCTGAAATTTTTTTTTAACTCTTCCAGTTCCCAATGCTGTCCAGAGCCTTTTTTCATCATGAAAAATGCATGCAAAGTGTTTTCAAGGTACTCAGATGGACAAAACACTGAAAACAGAATGTTCCTACCAAGCTTGTCACACATTGTAATGACCAATTCACACCTCAGACCTCTCCCACCCTTGGAAACAAAAGATATGTTAATGACATTCACACCTCAAATTCCTCATGAATACCCCCAGCCAGGTGACCTTAATGACTCACTCCACCAGACACCTTCCCCTCCCTTGGAAACAAAAGAAATGTTAATAGGCAACTCACACCTAAGCTACTCTCAATATATACTGCTGTCTCTGCTTCTACTCTCTGTATTTCTCTGAAACCGTCTGAAATAGTTAGTAATTTACCACTTTTCAGTGCATTCTGGGCATTTGGGAGGTTCTCCTGTGCTTATCTTGAACCTCCCTAGAGGTATGATTATGTCCATATTTCTGTGCTGAAAGCGGTACATTTTTTTGCATGGAAATATGTCATTTTGTAGGCCTGTAATTTTTAGGAATAACTCACTGAAATCTGTCCGAACAAGAGTCTAGTAAACATCCCGTGTAGGATAAAATTTGAAACACGAAATCATAAATTATAATATAATAAATAATCATAAAAAATAATAATATAATAATAAATTTAATTCAATAATATAATTAGAGATGAGCGAATTATTCAAAAATTCAGTTCGGCTGATTAGCCGAATTCGCCGAATAAATTAGCTTCGAGCCGAATATATTCGCTGCGAATTTAACTTATAAAAAGGGTGTTTCTAGGCTTCAGAGAGCCTTTATATTAGTGCAGAACACTGTACCTTTAATTTAAATGCCCTTGGAGTCTGCTGGGGAAGAGAAATAATACTGTCAGTCAGTATGACATGCAGATGAGTGCCGTCGATCTTAGAATCACCGCACACTTCACTCATTTGGGCAGTCACGGGGCCAAAACCAGAGTGTGGAGCCACAGTGTGGAGGTGGAGGCAGCAGCAATGGGAGGCCATACAGCACCCTATGACAAAATGGAACCCACCAGCAGTGTGAGGAGACCTGAAAGTGGCACATGGCAGAGTGTGGCGATGGAGACAGCAGCAATGGGAGGCCGTACAGGGACCCATGACACACTCTGGACCTGGCAGCAGCCTGAGGAGGCGGTACAGGGGCCCATGACAGATTACGGGCCTGGCAGCAGCATGAGGAGTCGGTACGGGGGCCCATGGCAGATTACGGGCCTGGCAGCAGCATGAGGAGGCGGTACAGGGGCCCATGGCAGAGTGGCGGAGCGTAAGCAGCTAAAATTGAAGGCCATACAGAGGCCTATGTTAAAAAGTCCCCCCAGCAGCAGCGTGGGGAGACGACTATCAAGAGTCCAATGGCAGAGTGGCGGAGCAGAAGCAGCTTCAATTGAAGGCCATACACAGGCCTAGGTTTAAAAGTCCCTCACAGTTAATTCCAATAACGAACTCTACTCCTCCGTGCAATCTAGTTACGAGACCCTGGGCAGGTCTGGGTCCAATTTGTGGTAGAGACTGGTTTTGTTCAGCCATGCTTGAGCGAGTAATAACAGGTCTGTGCTGCCCTTTGGTGTCTGGCTTAATGCGCACAACACTGAACGTCCCAGCATTTGTCAACGATTTGCCGTTAAGTGATGCAAACCCGCTGAACCACGTTCATGAGGAGCCGGTACAGGGGGCCATGAATCAGTATGGACCTGGCAGCAGTGTGAGGAGACCCGAAAGTGGCACATGGCGCAGGGTGGTGGTGGAGGCAGCAGTATTCGGAAGACATACACAGGACTAGTTTAAAAAGCGGAAGCCGTCAGCAGCGTGAGCAGACGACAGAGGCACATGGCGCAGGGTGGCGGTGGAGGCAGCAGTATTCGGAAGCCATACACAGGCCTAGGTTAAAAAGCGGAAGCCGTCAGCAGCGTGAGCAGACGACAGAGGCACATGGCGCAGGGTGGCGGTGGAGGCAGCAGTATTCGGAAGCCATACACAGGCCTAGGTTTAAAACTGGAACCCAGCAGCGTGAGCAGACGACAAAGACGCACATGGCAGAGGATGGATCTGGCAGCAGTATGAGAAGGCGGTACAGGGGCCCGTGGCACAGTGTGGTGATGGGGGCTACAGCAACTGGATGCCAGAAAGTGGCCGATAGGGCTATATACTGCATGGAATTATAAAGTTGTAAAGACAGCGGCCTATAAGGCTATACACACTATAACAATCATGACTTGATTGACCATTGGCCTATAAGGCTATACACAGCATGAATATCATGACTTATTCTGAGAGTGGTTTGGAAGGCTATATACAAAAAGTAATTCATGAGCTGTCCGGACAGCGGACAATAAGTACATATATACAAATCAATTCATCAGCTGTCCAGCCAGCGGCCTCAAAGGCGACACATATAGAAAGCAATTCATGAGCTGTTCAGACAGCGGCCTCTAAGGCGACAGATATACAAAGCAATTCCCGAGGTGTTCAGGGAGCGACCTGAACGGCTAGGTTATTACTAAATATATTTTTGTGGCCAAACATCGGCCTATAAATAGATGTCTACACAGTGACAAAAAATTATGTCGCCAGACAGCGGCCCCTAAGGCGACAGATATACAAAGCAATTCCCGAGGTGTTCAGTGAGCGGCTTGAACGGCTAGGTTATTACTAAATATATCTTTCTGGCCAAACATCGGCCTATAAATAGATGTCTACACAGTGACAAAAAAGTAGGTAGCCTTACAGCGGCGTATCCTACAAATTGACATTATAAGAAATGGTTTAGACCAAAAAAAAAAAAAAAAACTTTGATGCGATGCTATACCTTAGTAGATTGTGGAAAGTCGACAAGTCAAGCGTAACTGTGTACATTACAGAAAATCTTAACAAGACAACCAAACATGTGGCCAAACCGTGACCGATACAACAAGTTAACAATGTAAGAAACAGGAGGGGGCCAAACCGTGGCCAATAAATAAACAGTCCATCTCATTGATGAGATGGACAACACGTGTCAAATAAATATTTAAAAAAATTGCTATTCCATCGGTCTGGAACTGGTCGACTATAAATAATTAAAAAGTTTAAATTCATGTGACAGTCGTCCAGCGACGTATAAATAATTTAAAAACACCAATTCATGAGGGGCCCGACCAGCAGAGTATAAGTCATTAAAAAGGTTCAATTCATGTGACGGTCGTCCAGCGAAGTATAAATAATTTAAAAACCCCAATTCATGAGGGGCCCGACCTGCAGAGTATAAGTCATTAAAAATGTGCAAAACATGAGTCGGCCGACCAGCAGCCTCTCAATAAAATATATATACAAATGTACGGATCAGGTGGAGGTCTTCCATTTGTCCCTAATAACATGTTTGGGGCATGATTCATGGCGGATTTAGTCAGTTGTGTCAGGAACTGGTGGTTTGAAATCCAGACTAATCCACGCCTGATTCATTTTCACAAACGTGAGTCTCTCCACACTTTGGGTGGACAGTCGTGTCCTCCGCGGAGTTACAATACCTCCTGCCGCACTAAACACGCGCTCCGATGCCACGCTACTGGCCGGGCATGACAGCCTTTCAAGGGCAAATTCAGCTAGTTGGGGCCAAAGGTCAAGTTTCGTTGCCCAGTAGTCAAGGGGATTGTCTACCTTGGTTGGCAGGGTGCTGTCCAAGTAGGCCCAAGCCTGTTGTTTGAGGTCCTGCTCCAGGTCCACCTGATGCTGCTGCGGCTGGTTAGTAGTTTCCTCACTGCGCTGGTGAAGAAAGCTACTCATCATCGACTGCAGACTGAGGCAGCCGCTGCTGGTGGAGCTGCCACTGCTCCTACCACCCCACCCCTCCCCTGCTGCCATGGCAGCGGAACGCGAGCGCACAGGGCCCACAGTGTCTGAGGATGGACGTTGGCGCAGAAAGGCAGAGACCAACTGACTACATAGGTGGTTTTTATAGTACGTTATTTTGGCCTCCCTCTCAGCAGGTGTGAAAAAGGCCACCATTTTTGAACGGTAGCGAGGGTCCAACAAGGTGGACAGCCAAAAGTCATCCCTCTGTCTGATGGTTATTATTCGGCTGTCGCTACGCAAGCAACCAAGCATGCTATGGGCCATTTGTGCCAAGGAATGCGAGGGACTCCCTGCCTCCATCTCCACAGCATACTGCCACGGTGCGTCTGGGTCCTCTGTCTCCTCCTCCTCCTCTACCAGATGCTCCTGCTCCTCCACTCCTGTCCGCTGAGTGGAAAAACCACCCATTTCACTCAATAATTCCTGAGCACCAATGTCCTCCTCTACCTCCTCCTCTTCTTCCTGTCCTGCCCCCACAGGGGTCATGTGGCGTTGAGATCTGTGCGCCACGTCTACCGCACCCTGACCAGCCATTGTTAACAGCATTTGTTCCAGGACGTGCAACAGAGGAATGACGTCGTTCATCCCATAGTCCTGCCGACTCACGAATAGCGTGGCCTCCTCAAAGGGCCTGAGCAAGCGGCAGGTGTCATGCATGAGCTGCCAATGGCTGACATCTAAGTTACACAGGGGAGTACCTTTATCCGCTTGTAACATCAGGAAATCGGTGATGGCCTTTCGCTGTTCGTAAAGGCGGTCTAACATATGTAGGGTTGAATTCCACCTTGTTGCAACGTCGCAGATCAGGCGATGCTGTGGAATTCCGTTCTGCCGCTGCAGCTCAAGGAGGGTGTGCTTTGCGGTGTAGGAATGGCTGAAATGCATGCAAAGTTTACGTGACATTTTAAGGATGTCTTGCAGTGGGATGGTAGATTTTAGGAACCGCTTGACAACCAGATTGAACACGTGAGCCATGCATGGCGCATGGCACAACCTTCCTTGACGCAGAGCAGACACCATGTTCTTTCCGTTGTCGGTCAACATGGTTCCGATTTTCAGTTTGCGCGGAGACAGCCATCTGTCGATTTCTCTGTTCATTACACTCAGAAGTTCCTCCCCTGTGTGACTACGTTCGCCAAGGCATACCAGGTGCAGCACAGCGTGACACCGTTGCGCCCTGCACATGTGATATGCCGGTCGGGTAATGGGACTTGGCACGGGGGTGGCGGCTGAGGACATGGCGGAAGAAGAGGTGGTAGAGGCGGACATCTTTGCTGGACCAAGGACGTGCAAACGTGGAGGCAAAAGCGGCGTGACCTGTCCAAGTTGCTGGTGCGGCTGTGCCGGCACCACGTTCACCCAGTGGGCCGTAAATGACATGTACTGTCCCTGACCGTAGTTACAGCTCCACACGTCAGCGCTGCCGTGCACTTTGGCAGAGACCGACATGCTCAAAGACTGGCCCACCATCTCTTCTACATGTGAATGCAGGGCTGGCACTGCCTTTTTGGCGAAGAAATGCCGGCTTGGCACTCTCCACCGTGGCTCGGCACAAGCCATCATTTCTCGGAAAGGTGCTGAGTCCACCACTTGGAAAGTGAGGGACTGCAGCACCAGCAACTTGGACAGGAGGACGTTCAGCTTCTGCACCGTCGGGTGCGTGCTCGCAAACTGTTGTCTCTTGGAAACGGATTACAAGAAAGACTGCTGACGGAATCCGTGAAGAGGAGTAGCAGGAGAAGGAGCATCTGAACGAGCGGAAGATGCCAACGAGCGACAACTCCCCTCAGCAGAGGTGTTGGAGCCTTGACTGGCTGATAGAGGGCGATTGACGTCGGGTGACGGAGCAAGTAACGGAGCGGGTGATGGAGCGGAGGCTGGGGCGGGCAGAACCGCCGTATCTTTATCACGGTTTTCCCAGGCCACCGAATGGCGACGCTGCATATGCTGACGCAACGCTGTAGTCCCAACATTGGCCCCCTGGCCACGCTTGACTTTCTGGCCACATAGTCGACATACGGCTACGTTTACTTCCTCGGGCGGCTTGACGAAAAATTGCCACACCGCCGAGTAGGAAACTTTGCCCTCGCTACTCCTCACTGGCTGACTGCTACTTCCTCCGTGCACACCGGCACCACTACTGGCCGTGGTGGTAGGCTGCAGTGGAGCTGGTGCTCTACTCCGTGGCCGTTTGCCTCCACTGACACTGCTGCGACCCTGCTGCCTCCTGGGCAACCCACCGACTGTTTTGCTCGCTGGCAAGCTGGCACCCTCTTCTCCTGATGATGCGGAAGCAATAGCCTGATGACGACGAGGCTGCCAAGTGCGATCAGCCTCATCATCATCAATTAGGGTCTCCACGTCACTACTAGCCCCCTCGGCTGCGTGTGGGTCAGGAGACAGACCTGTCTCTAGACCGGCTACCGAGCCACTCTCCTCGCCAGTACTTCTTCGCCTGGCTGCTGAAAAGGCGGATGTCTCCCCCCGTTCCTTACCGCCCTCTGTTAGCTCTTCCTTACTGTACAGTGGGGCTGAGCCCACAGCATGCGATACTTCGCTTGGTGAGGGAACACCAAAGGACAGGGGCAGGTCGAGGACACGTGATTTCAGTGGGCTTGCTCCCGGGCCATGCCAACTAACGGTTGTGTCTGACGTACCCACCGACCGTTGGCTGTAGGTGTCAGAGATGACCTGGGAAGAGGAAGACGACCGAGTCAACCAATCGATGACGGCAGGGTTGTCGGTGGAGACACGACCGCTGGATGACACCGGGAGCACTGGCCTCTGGCTGCGACTAGTGCTGCCTCGACCCCTTCCTCTGCTGCCACGTCTGCTCGCTCCTGAAACATTGCCTCGTCTGCCACTCCTCTGCGTGTTGTCTGACATACTCTTTAATTCAATAAGCACCCCAAAAATAAAACCGGATTTAACTCTTTGAACGTACAATAGTGGTTGTGAAGCAGAAAGTCAGTTTATTTAGCACAATCGGTCAATTGCAGCTTGCCGTTGGCTGGAAACTGTACGTTTATGTCACTGGAATGCACTAATCACCCAAAAAATATTACCGCCACCCGGCGTGTATATGGATTTAACTCTTTGAACGTACAATAGTGGTTGTGAAGCAGAAAGTCAGTTTATTGTACACAATCGGTCAATTGCAGCTTGCCGTTGGCTGGAAACTGTACGTTTAGGTCACTGGAATGCACTAATCACCCAAAAAATATTACCGCCAGCCGGCGTGTAAATGGATTTAACTCTTTGAACGTACAATAGTGGTTGTGAAGCAGAAAGTCAGTTTATTGTACACAATCGGTCAATTGCAGCTTGCCGTTGGCTGGAAACTGTACGTTTATGTCACTGGAATGCACTAATCACCCAAAAAATATTACCGCCAGCCGGCGTATAAATGGATTTAACTCTTTGAACGTACAATAGTGGTTGTGAAGCAGAAAGTCAGTTTATTTAGCATAATCGGTCAATTGCAGCTTGCCGTTGGCTGGAAACTGTACGTTTATGTCACTGGAATGCACTAATCACCCAAAAAATATTACCGCCAGCCGGCGTGTAAATGTATTTAACTCTTTGAATGTACAATAGTGGTTGTGAAGCAGAAAGTCAGTTTATTTAGCACAATCGGTCAATTGCAGCTTGCCGTTGGCTGGAAACTGTACGTTTATGTCACTGGAATGCACTAATCACCCAAAAAATATTACCGCCACCCGGCGTGTAAATGGATCTAACTCTTTGAACGTACAATAGTGGTTGTGAAGCAGAAAGTCAGTTTATTTAGCACAATCGGTCAATTGCAGCTTGCCGTTGGCTGGAAACTGTACGTTTATGTCACTGGAATGCACTAATCACCCAAAAAATATTACCGCCACCCGGCGTGTAAATGGATCTAACTCTTTGAACGCACAATAGTGGTTGTGAAGCAGAAAGTCAGTTTATTGTACACAATCGGTCAATTGCAGCTTGCCGTTGGCTGGAAACTGTACGTTTCTGTCACTGGAATGCACTAATCACCCAAAAAATATTACCACCAGCCGGCGTGTAAATGGATTTAACTCTTTGAACGTACAATAGTGGTTGTGAAGCAGAAAGTCAGTTTATTTTGCACAATCGGCAAACTGCAGCACCAACTGACTGTGCACGACAGCCACCAAAAAAAAAAAGGGTGTATGTCACTTTAAATTTTCGATTCTTTGATAGCTGTGGCCCTAAGTAACGATTCTGTGTCCCTGAGTAACGATTCTGTGTCCCTGAGTAACGATTCTGTGGCCCTAAAGTCTCTGTGGCCCTAACTCTGTCCCTTAATACACACAGGTCTGTCTCTCTTGAATGACCGGAGGCTAATGGAGAATTCTAAGATGGCCGCGATTTATAGCTCCACCATTACACAGTGCTGGCTGGCTGCTGATTGGCTAATGCGATCACATGTCATGAATGCATTATGGGTCAGCGCACCTTGTCTGCGCGCCTTCCCAGAGATCCCCGCCCCATCTTCTCTGTCCATTTTCTCCGTCGCCACACATGTCGCCGCCATTTTTGGGAAAATTCGATTCGTGCATCCGAAGTTTGCTAATCTTCGGATTCGTCGCGAATAGAATTTTTCCAAATCTTCGGAACGAATTCCACTTCGTCATGTTCGATTCGCTCATCTCTAAATATAATCAAACCAAAAACACTGAAATTTTAAGTATAGCGCCAAGTTCGCACATCACTGAGCTTAGTCACAAAATCGTTTTCAGTGTCTGATGACGAATTTCCCCACAAATCATTATCACTCAATTCTGCAAGTGGTTCTGATTTACTATCGCTGTTCTCTAGCCTGTCCAAAACCGCTTTTGACATAAAGGGACGCTTTTTGGACGCCATGGACTTTTCTCAGTTTCCAGGCAGAAAGAACAGTAAAAATGCAGGCAGGGCACAGGACAAAGCACTAGGGACAAAATGTATGTGAAATGAATTGATACAGTAATGTTTTACTATGTGATTTTAGTGTATTAGTGAATATCACTTTTTAAAATATTTAAATTTCCCGCCGGTTACGGCCCCTGTACGTCCCGTACGTCCCGACTCGCAGGGACCGGACACCGGCATCAGCCGGAGGAGATGGCTGAGGACGCTTCAGGGAACACATCGCGGGAGCGCAGGACAAGGTAAGTGATTGAGGGAATCCCAGAGCAACGCCGCAGGGTAACCCCAAATGTAGCTTGGGGTTACCGCTTTTGACACTGATAATTAACCCCGAGCTACACTTGGGAATACCACCAGGGAGGTTAAAAAACACTTCTAAACGCAAATACACTTAAACACGCATAAATGCGTTATGCAAATGCGGCTAAACAGACATTTTTTAACCTACGTTTTCCAGCAGTCAGTTTCCATCGTTCAGAAGTGTCCCGTGTACAAGGGGCCTTAGGGCTTTGTATTTGGAATCCTGCAAACAAGGGCCCCACTGATGCCAGAAGGCATTTAGTTTTAGATGTGCTCCAGCAAATAGTCTGTATAGGACGTGGGTGTTAAATATCCGGACAACTAAAGGGGGAGAGGGCATTTTTGTATCTTTACACATTTCCACTACTGTGACTCTACCCGTGATAAACGTATGGGTTACAAAAGTATGAAACTAAGTCAGACATTGTTCAATACTCACTTCTAATAAAGCTTTTTTAGGGTCCGGGTTGCAGGAAATATGGGTAATAGAGAAAAGAACTTTAAGGCCAAAATTCCAAAAGTAGACTAAATATAGACAGTACCAACAGGCATGTATTAAGTTTCCTCTATGAACACATTGTTTTCAATAGAGCGGAGAATGGTTTGGAAAGATTGCTGCCAATCTATGAGGAGTGTAGTATTTGTGTAGTAGTTTTTGTACTGATTCCGAGTGAGAGAGGTTTCCTTGTTATGGCATTCCATTGCTTGATGAATAGAATGGATGGAAGGGATGGATGGGCCCAGGATTGTTCTGCTGTAATCTGCTGATTAGGTGCTAAAACCTGACTCTCACACCACCATCTTGGCCCTTCTCTGTCATTAGAAACCAATTGCCTCTTCTGGGGTCAGGCATCTGGCCCCCAATAATGTGTTCACTATGAGACCCTGAATGAAATAGTAATACCAGGAGCCCGCGTGAGCATGGATATGTTATTCCTAGTATGGCAAGAACGGGGGTGGGGAAGTGTGGCCGCAACAAACAAAATGTAAAAAATAAGAACAAACTATTTTAAAAAACAATGCATTACATTGGGGAGAGGGAATGTATTCTGGGGAGCAAAAGTGGCTCTGGAGGGTGAAGGTCTATTTTAATGAAAAAATTGGAGATGGGGGTACTATATATTAAGAATAGCTTAAATTCTGGTGCAAGGTCCGCTTTAATGACCAATATTATCTGCATGATTGGTGTTCTAAAATGTTATAGAATACTTGTTACACATCACATGTTAAACAGTTCTGCATAAAAATATGACTCAGGAACAATGTATTCTGCACAAACATAACTAAAATAAAATATTACTGAATATCTTTACTGCAAATGTATTTCTCGCTCTCTCTCTGTCCTATGCAAATCTTTGCAAACTTTTCTGAAAGATGGCATATAAAAAACAGATACATTAGTCTGGGTTGTTACAGTAGTAGCATTACACATTTTAAATATTGTTTATCAAAAAGAGGTGTTTACCAAAAACATGTACATGTACCAACAGTATGCACTGTTTTACAAAATGAAAGATGAAAGAAATCCATTCAATAGGGTTCAATAGGCTCTGCTCTTGAGAGTTTACAATCTAATACATGCACACAATGTTAAATCTTCAGTAAAAAAAAAAAAATGTTGGGTGGCTCTAGACATTTTGGAGTTTAGAGCAAGTTTGATGTACACTGTTACTCAACCTTCTCAGAGCTTAATAAGCTTCCTGGAAGATGAGATAGCTTACATAAAGCAGGGAGGATGAGCAAAGGAGGACAAAGAGAGGGAGTAGGTACACTTCGGACACTGACAAATCAGTTCTTCTCTTTTGAATCACTGCAACAATCTAGAAATGAAGATTCACTGACTATGCTACCATTGCATTACCATGGCAACATTGCATTATTCTGTTAACAGGTATAAAAATTCTCAGAGTGAAGCTCATGTTGCTCAGTTAAAAGTATTTCTTCAGCATTTCTCCTGATATATGTGCGAAGAATTCATAGCGCTCTACTGGATTAGCATATCTATGTGTTCTATATATCGAGCACACACCACTTCATGTTGGGAATCCGGCAGTGGTCTGATAGGCGTATTTACATTTAAATGTCCTTTTTCTTTTTTCTTCCTTTCTTTTTTTTAGTGCCTAAAATAAATTGATAAAATAGTACAATAACACTCGATGGTTGATGACTGGGCTTGCAGAGAGTTTGCAATTCAAGTCATTAGAAAGAATAGAAACACTGGAGCCAACATATTCAGAGGAATTAATCCATCATTCAAATGTCAACTACTGTATATCTCCATCTTGGCATGAAGCTTAGTTTCTGTAAATAGATAAGAAAATCATGAAGCTACTTGAGATATCCACCCACATGAAGCTATATGTAAAGAGATAGTACTGGTTGTTTTTTTTGGTCAAAGAAGCTCTTTATTGAAAAAGATAAACGTATATATACAGAGGAGCAATACAAGTGATGCCATACCATAGTACAATATAAAAGAAGACAATACTCATGTAAATGTAGCAGAACATCCATATGGTGAGGAGTTACTGAATTCCTTTCCTGTCAGAGAGAGGAAGACATAGTATACTCAATTCCTAAAGACAAATATACTTCTGTAATGGCTCATATAAAGGCAGAGTTCAATGATAAATAATAGGAGAAATGACTGTTTACATATGAAGTGCATACACAGTATAAGGCAATGCAGTGTACAAGAAAAATTAACAACTAGAAGTCTTCAGACTCATCCATCTTACATGTATAGGGTTGTTCTAACCACCTGTCCCAGATCTTAATATATTTAGCTGGTCACCTTCTTTAATTATAAATAACTTTTTTGTAAGGTAGAGTGAAATTATTAGGGGTTTTCCAATGCTGAATTTTCCAGAGTGAAGGCCTAAGCCAGACCCTTGCAATTAACATTCTAGCAATAAAAACATGTAAATGTTTATCACTGTCTCAATTAGGAAGGAGACCCAGGAGGCATTGTTTGCGGCATAGGGTTAGTGGAGAGCCCATGAAAGCATGCAGAAACTGAACCAATTGCATCCAATAACCTTGAATAATTGGTCATGGCCATAGAAGATGATAGAAAGAAGCACTAGGATCCCCACAGCTGGGACAAGAGGGGTGTTGTGGCCGATACCTTGCTAAGCGACTAGGAGTTAAATAAGCTCTATTTAAGTTATACAGGTGGATGAGGCGGTCAGAAAGTTTTGGGGAGACCAATTTTCTAGATTCTAAAACATCCTCCCATTCATCATCTTCCAGCTCCCCCACATCTATCACCTTTTTAGTTTTCAACTGGTAAGCTAAATCAGCTGTTGCAGGTTGAGGAATAGAAGTATAAAAAGTGGATGTCAACTTTTTGGTGTCATCATCCAAACACACATTCAATAGATAAAGAGACTCAAGAGTTGGTAATGTGTCTCCAAATTGGGTGTGCAGTGGCGTAGCTGGAGATAGTGAAACAACATGGAGCTGGGAAATTCAAATTTAGACTTAAAATTCTGAAATGGCCAGGCACCACTACTAGGGACCATATGGGATATGTATATACTGTAACTCCCTTATCAATCCTCAACTCATAGTCAGGTATAGTGGGCAGTTCTGGTGGTCAAGAGTTATCCCAAAGGGTTGTATGAGCATACAGGGGGTGGGGCATTTGTCTTATGAAGAGCCAGTTCCCATATTTTACAATGGTGGTAGACCAGACCCCTGTGGCCTCCCAGATGGGCGGGATCACACATATCACTCAGAAGGGTGTGATAGGGATGGACTACCCACCCATTAGTACATGAAAAAGCCAGGGTGATATAGCTGTCCTTATCCTCTTTATCAAAATGAACAAAGTTAGACAATTGAGCTGCTAAATAATATAAGTTAAGAACTGGTAGGGCAGTACCATCCAAATCCATGGGATTCTTTAGGGTCCACCAGGACAATTTGTGTCAAGAGTTACCCCAAGTAAAAGTGTTCAGAATGGACTCCAAAGATTTGAAAGTATGAAGAGGCATATATACAGAAGAGTGACAGAAAATATACAATAGTTTTGGTAGCAACATCATCTTTACTAAGTTTATGCAGCCCATAACCTCACGGGGGAAATGGGTCCATCTTTGAGTTTTGGATATAGGTATTGTATAGATAGGTTCTAGGTTAAGTTAACCAGTTTCTATCAATCTGGGTGGATGTCATATGACATCCTCCCAGATTGCCGCCTTGTGCATGCCCACGGGTCCATGTTGTGGTGAGATCTGTGACCGGCTATGTCCATAGGACACAACCATCGACTGATCTGTGTACTGGCCCATTACCGGTACCATTTGACCGCTCTGTTGCTGGTACCATGTGACCGGTATAACAAATCCCAGTAGGTTACATGACAATTGTAAACAATGGATGGCATTCTTTCATGCCATCCAGTGTATACAATTGTGTTGTTAGCTGTGATTGGTCACAGTGATCACATGTACAGACTGGGTCAATCACAGCCCATCTGTGTCATGTGATTAGCTGTGGCCAATCACAGCTAATCACAACAAAAAAACACTAAATGAATCAACTTCATTCACTTAAATGCTTTTATATAGCAGTGAAATTCACTGCTGTAGGCAATCATAATGTGTAAAACAAAAAAAAAAAATCAGTTCCCCAGAGTAGTACAGTGTTACTAGGGTAACATTTTTTTACTCTAAGCACAGTGTTTTATTTAAAAACAAATTGCAAAAAAGAAGAAACATTTTTTATAAAAAAAATAAAAAAATTGTAAGAAAAAAAAAAATTTTTTTTTTTGTTTCTTTCTTCACCAGTCAGTGTACCTGATCACTGCCACACCAATTATATGATGACATTGTACTGCATGGTGACTAGACGTAAAAAAATAAATTGTGATTTAGTAATTTATTTTTAAATTTCTTCACTTTCCAAAAAATTATGACTATAAATTTCAACTTCAAAAAACTTGCCATGCCTCTTACTAAATACCGCAGACTACTTTTCAAAAAGGGGTAATTTGGAGGATATCTGTGCTGTCCTGACATTTTTGGGCCTCAAGAAATTAGATCAGGATCTCCCTCAGGTTGGGAACTAGGGTCTCCCAAAATTGTGTGTAGAATTCCAATGGGAGTCCATCTGATCCAGGAACTTTGGAGGGTGTAAGGTGTGCCATGGCTTCATCTGTATCATCAGTGGTAATTGCAGCCTCTAGCTGACTAGACTGGGTAAGGATTAGGGACAGGAATGAGATTATTTGTAGAAATCAGGTTAAATCATCATGTGAGTAATGGGCAATCAGCAGGTAGAGGACGGAGCTGCTGGTCGGCGAACGGAGTGGATAGGAAAGATACCATGGTCAGTATTTGAGCGTGTAGTGCCACTACCTTCACCTTTTCATGGTTCAACCATTTTGGAGTATCGTCCTTTATGGTCTACTATGATGAGATTGTGATTGCACATCTTCAAGCTGAGCGTTCTATAACCATTTATAATTTTATGGTCCATCTTGTTTGGTAAGAGGCTCTGACATCTATATGTGGAGGTGGAGGAGTTTTCTCACATCGTGGTGTATTGTCGGCACCTAGATTACACTTGATATTTTTTGAAGAAGGGACATTGTCACTTGAATTGAGCTTTCACATGGACACGTTTATTTTATTCCTATTCATTGTATGTAATTTATTATGATTGATGAAATATCCACTATGTTATAATCATTTGGTCTTTATTTGTTTGTTTACTAGCGTTGTTATTTTGTTTTTAATGGCCAGAAGAGGAGTAAAAGGCAGTGAAAAAAATGCTGAAATTCTGTAGCTACAAGATCAGGGTCAGTAAGATGTTGGCCGAGGTCACCACTACTGGTGGCTTGTGATCCAGGTGCGCTAGATAATCAAGCAATTTGCCTGCTCATTCCTCATGCTCAAACACTCTTTTCAGAAAACAATCTGTTGTTTGGCCTTTTCAAAGTGTAGATGGTTGACTAATCTGCCTGCATTCTGACTAGAGAAGCTTTATCCCCAGAAGGGGGGAAAAGTTAGTTCTAAGGACAGTCGATGTTCTTCAGCCTGTTGAATTGCCAATTTAGAGGTTGCTTTATATCTGGAGATGCGAGTTGACAAGATCAGTCTAGCACAGCAATGGGCAAACTACGGCCCGCGGGCCGTATACGGCCCGGCGGACCTTTTAATCCGGAGCGTGATACTGTCAGGATGGCTGTCAGGATGTGTGTAGGCAGGGCAGCGTGACGAACGCGAGGGGAGCTAGGCTCCTCTCACAGTCCGCCCTGAAGACCGGTGTAGCATGAAAATCTGTCTCCTATGAGGATCTGCCCCCTCGACGTATCTGCGCATGTGCCGGAGATCGCCGATCGGCTGCTAATGCCTAAAACTGGCACATGCGCAGATACGTCGAGGGGGACAGCTCCTCATAGGAGACAGATTTCCATGCTACACCAGAACGGCGCGGGAACACGGCGAGAGGAACGCACGGAGCAAAGGTAAGTGAATTGACACAGGGGGGACTTAATATGGGGGATGAATTAATATGGGGAATTAATTACTATATGGGGGATGAATTACTATATGGGGGATGAATTACTATATGGGGGATGAATTAATATGGGGAATTAATTACTATATGGGGGATGAATTACTATGGGGGATGAATTACTATATGGGGGATGAATTACTATATGGGGGGTGAATTACTATAGGGGGTGAATTACTATAGGGGGGATGAATTACTATGGGGGGTGAATTACTATATGGGGGATGAATTACTATATGGGGGATGAATTACTATGGGGGATGAATTACTATATGGGGGATGAATTACTATATGGGGGATGAATTACTATATGGGGGATGAATTACTATAGGGGGGATGAATTACTATATGGGGGATGAATTACTATGGGGGATGAATTACTATATGGGGGGTGAATTACTATATGGGGGATGAATTACTATAGGGGGGATGAATTACTATATGGGGGATGAATTACTATAGGGGGGATTAATTACTATGCTTACTATGGGGGAATATTACTATACTTACTATGGATGACACATACACATCATTCATCTACTCTTGGTCCGGCCCCCGGGTCCAATATATGAACCCATTGCGGCCCTCAAGTCAAAAAGTTTGCCCACCCCTGGTCTAGCATATAGTGTAAACGATTCTCAGACTGGGAGACGAACCCCGATTGTACTAGAAAACAAAATTTCCATTCCTTCTGTATGGTCTCCGTGTCAAGGAGGGCAGATAACCAGAAGGGGTTTAGTCTCCATATGCAAGCAGATGGGGAGTCTGTAGATGCATGGTCACCCACTAGGGGGAGTGATCAGGCAGTACACGGGCATTAAATCCCACCTCTCCCAGGTTCGGTAGCAAAGATTTGGACATTAGGATATGATCAATACGTGACATAGTGGAGTGGGATGCAGAAAAACCTGAATATACCCTGGATGTTGGATACTTATGTCTCCATGTACCTACTTCAAATTCAGCTAAGAGCCTGCATAATCTAGTAAGGGGAGATCAACTGGAAGAAGGGGCATCTGAGCCCACTTTATCAACTGAAGGATCTATAACCATGTTAAAATCACCCAACCATATAGCAGGAGTTGTGGGGTACTGGGCCATAAATGTTAAGCCATCATGCAAAGCAGGAAATTGGAACGGAAGCGGGATATAGTATACTAGTAGCAACAGATCCACTCCACTAATAATTGCGTGTAAGAATAAATACCTGCCCTGTGGATCTGATTGCAATTGCAGAAGCTGGAATTGTACTGCTTTACCAATAAAGATTGCCAGATAGTACTATTTTTAGTCTGGCTGAAAATAATTACATCACATATACATCTCCCTCATGCGGTTTGTTTATTCCATGTACATATCTCTAAACCAGTTCCGTTTGGGAGAGGGAGAAGCAGCACAATGAGCCAATCACGTGTGCTGCAGTGCTCATTATGCTAACAAGGGACATGCTGATAGGAGTTAAGAACAGAATGAGGCCTTGTTGACACTTGAATTTGGGGCTCAGTAAAAACAGGTAGTTGAGCACGGTTTCTATGACCCCCCATCCTCCAACAGTCCCCTCTAACCTACAAAGGCAAACATACAGGGGTATACACATGGCAAAGATGTTTTGCATCACAGTGCAGCAAAAATTACCCCCCCCCCACAAAATGCAATGGGCAGTAATACCCACTTAATGCAACACATTCAAGAGAATGGGGGTATTTTACAACTGTGTGGTTTTTGCACAGTGGTTAGGCTTTTAGGAGTTAAAACATTGAGGGGGTGATATAACACCTCATTACCAAATGTCAAAGGCCCTCTGAAAAGTTATCCATGGTGGATAGGTGCTACTTAGAAAAAATACCTCCACTTTTGTTGAAAATAAACAATCCCCTCTGGATGATTAATGTACATTGGAAAGATTTTAACAAACTTTGTTGCAGATTCCTACCTATTTCTGCTTTGAAGAAATATTGTCTGCAGTGTGAATCTGAATGGGAGTTACTTTTTCATTTTTAATTAGTTGATTCACTTGTAGTGTTCTAAAGAGAAAAATTGCAGTGGCAGCATCCCTTTAGGAGCAATTAACCCTTTGGAAGTATCTAATCCAAAAGACTATTTTTTGTTGCAGAGGATGTCTGAAATCTGACTTGTATCTTAGTGCATGGGAAAATCAGTGACCCAATCAAATAAAATCCTGCAGATTGAAAAGGAAAGATCATTTTTGTAACATTCAATTACAATATGGCATGTGAAGCAATTGTACTGTGTATGCTACATTATTTTATATTTGCTATTTTTTCTCCACAAAAATGAAGTTACCCTTTCACAACAGCAGAGAAAAATCAGGTCTCCTGATTTCTTGCACCGTGCATGCTTCACTGTGTGAATGTGCCATGTAAATCTCAGAACTACATGGACAGGAATACAAATCTTTTGCAGGTCAAATATCTCTCACATATGTATTTAATATGTGAATTTAGCTGTTTGTCTGGAGTTCAAAGCACAATTTTTTTACAAATATTTACACTCTGTGGACATAGTCTAGTGGACATAATCTATCCAATAACTGGCAGTACCATCGATAATACTATTGTGTCTTGGGCAAATGGGTGCCCTATTTGCTAAATGCAAGATGCTTCCTATTTTCGGCATTATTTTTTAATAAGGCCAGTGAAAAAAGAAAGTCACATATATTTAGGCTCCAAGCACTGCTCTCTGTTGTTCTCATAAAGGGGATGTTCACTGCATCTGATAATGCAACAAGAGGCTACAGTGCTGACTGCATACTATTTAGTATTCCAAAAAAGTATGGCCCAGTTTGATAAACAGTCATATTTTTGAAAATAATGTTTCTATAGCCCCAACATAGGAAGTTGTATGCGCATATTGTATACTTTATGTGTATCCAACTGGTAGAGGCATCAAATAATAGATTGAAAGCAGATATCTTTGGTTTGAATGTTAGATATCAGTGCCAGAGTTTCAATTCGCTTGCCACTGAACATGCATTAAGAATGCTAGACCTGGTAAAATATATACCGATTTGTATACCAAAAAGGTATTACACAATTTATTTACTATACAGTTTATATTTGGAAAATAATATTTATATGACCTACCATAAGGGGTATTGTTTGTATATAGAACAGTTTACATATATAACTAACTGGTAGGGGCATCAAATAGGTTGAAAGCAAAGACCTTCATGATAATATTTTGGTTTAAATGCTACATATCAGTGTCAGAGTCTTGATTTGTTTGTCCCTGAACATGCATGAAAAATGCTTGGAAGAAGAAGTGACATCTGTAGAAGTTTGAAGGCTTTGTACTTTATCCACCAAAGAACAATTACTCAAAAACAGTACTCAAGGTTTCTTTGCTGGCTATGGTTATCCATAACATTTCCTCACTCATTTACATCTTTTCTCCGCCAGAGGCAGGGATGCATATGTATTTGGTGGGCAAATGCTACAAAGAATATGTGTCTCTTGAACACTTTTAAACATAAGAAGGTGCCCTCCTGAAATTGCATGCCTAGACTTCAGAAGAAACAGCATGATTTCCAGTTCTAGAAGAATACACTCAACTTCAAAAGACAGCTATTCTTAATGTTTATGCATAATGCAGAAATACAGCAAGGGGTGGATAATAGCAATCCATAGTTGTTACTTCATCAAATAGTTGTTCAGTAAACCATTTTGCCATACAGGTGAATTTGTATGGACAAAAAAAATGGAATGGGTAGTACTATTGTTGGCACTGGTACTAAAATGACAAAGTATTGCGGCAACATAACTTCACTTTAAAGGGGTCAAAGCTGTTTATAACTTTTGTAAACCGCTCTGTACTAAAACAAGTAGGGCACTGAACACAATAAGTATTAAAAATAGCACTTAATGGCCCTTATTAAAATAATGTATTATATAGTACAATGATATGCTAGATAACCATTGACTAGATTTATGCCTTTCAAATGTTAAAACAGCCGGTGTTCAGTACTAATGAGTACCTAAGCCAAGAACAAAAATGAAATGTATTGCAACATACCAACTAGAGATGAGCGAATCGAACTTGGCGAAGTGGAATTCGTTTCGAATATTAGGAAAAATTTGATTCGCACCGAATCCGAATTTTAGCAAACTTCGGATGCACGAATCGAATTTTCCCCGATCAGCCGGCAAAAAGTGTCACTGCAGAGAGCTCCGCTATTTCTGACAGTTCTCTAACAGTTCTGACAGTTCATTTACAGCGGTTGAGACATTGTATCTATTTGTTTCCATTTAGGATACAGATGTTTTTATTCGGAAACAAATAGATACAATGTTTCAACCGCTGTAAATGTGAAGGAACTGTCAGAGAACTGTCAGAAATAGCGGAGCTCTCTGCAGATACACTTTTTGCTGTACTGGAATTCTTCTTCTTTTCATTCTTCTTCTTCTTTTCATTCTTCTTCTTCTTCTTTTCATTCTTCTTCTTCTTTTCATTCTTCTTCTTTTCATTCTTCTTTTCATTCTTCTTCTTCTTTTCATTCTTCTTCTTCTTTTCATTCTTCTTTTCATTCTTCTTCTTCTTTTCATTCTTCTTCTTCTTTTCATTCTTCTTTTCATTCTTCTCATTCTTCTTTTCATTCTTCTTTTCATTCTTCTTCTCATTCTTCTTCTTCTTCTTTTCATTCTTCTTCTTTTCATTCTTCTTCTTCTTCTTTTCATTCTTCTTCTTCTTCTTTTCATTCTTCTTCTTCTTCTTTTCATTCTTCTTTTCATTCTTCTTCTTCTTCTTTTCATTCTTCTTTTCATTCTTCTTCTTCTTCTTTTCATTCTTCTTTTCATTCTTCTTCTTCTTCTTTTCATTCTTCTTCTTCTTCTTCTTTTCATTCTTCTTCTTCTTTTCATTCTTCTTTTCATTCTTCTTCTTCTTCTTTTCATTCTTCTTTTCATTCTTCTCATTCTTCTTTTCATTCTTCTTTTCATTCTTCTTCTCATTCTTCTTTTCATTCTTCTTCTTCTTCTTTTCATTCTTCTTCTTCTTCTTTTCATTCTTCTTTTCATTCTTCTTCTTCTTCTTTTCATTCTTCTTTTCATTCTTCTTCTTCTTTTCATTCTTCTTCTTTTCATTCTTCTTTTCATTCTTCTTCTTCTTCTTTTCATTCTTCTTTTCATTCTTCTCATTCTTCTTTTCATTCTTCTTCTTTTCATTCTTCTTCTTCTTTTCATTCTTCTTCTTTTCATTCTTCTTCTTCTTCTTTTCATTCTTCTTTTCATTCTTCTCATTCTTCTTTTCATTCTTCTTCTTCTTCTTTTCATTCTTCTTTTCATTCTTCTTCTTTTCATTCTTCTTTTCATTCTTCTTCTTCTTTTCATTCTTCTTCTTTTCATTCTTCTTTTCATTCTTCTTCTTCTTCTTTTCATTCTTCTTTTCATTCTTCTTCTTCTTCTTTTCATTCTTCTTTTCATTCTTCTCATTCTTCTTTTCATTCTTCTTCTTTTCATTCTTCTTCTTTTCATTCTTCTTCTTCTTCTTTTCATTCTTCTTCTTTTCATTCTTCTTCTTCTTTTCATTCTTCTTTTCATTCTTCTCATTCTTCTTTTCATTCTTCTTCTTCTTCTTTTCATTCTTCTTTTCATTCTTCTCATTCTTCTTTTCATTCTTCTTTTCATTCTTCTTCTCATTCTTCTTTTCATTCTTCTTCTTCTTTTCATTCTTCTTCTTCTTCTTTTCATTATTTTTCTTCTTCTTTTCATTCTTCTTTTCATTCTTCTTCTTCTTCTTTTCATTCTTCTTCTTCTTCTTTTCATTCTTCTTTTCATTCTTCTTCTTCTTCTTCGTCGTGCCCCGTGACTGCCCAAATGAGTGAAGTGTGCGGTGATTCTAAGATCGACGGCACTCATCTGCATGTCATACTGAATGACAGTATTATTTCTCTTCCCCAGCAGACTCCAAGGGCATTTAAATTAAAGGTACAGTGTTCTGCACTAATATAAAGGCTCTCTGAAGCCTAGAAACCCTTTTAATAAGTTAAATTCGCAGCGAACAAATTCGCATCGAATCGAATTTCTCCCGCAAATTCGGCGAATCAGCCGAATCGAATTTTTGAATAATTCGCTCATCTCTAATACCAACCCTTAGAAGTGGTGGCTGCATTCTTTTTTTGTTTGTTTTTTGTTTTTAACCCTGGTGATCCTGTCAATAGCACACTTCCTGTCCTAGTGTGACAACGTTCACTCACAATACTGTATCTATAAGGGAGCAGCATTGTCACTACAGGACAGCAAGGGTTTTAGGACTATGGATACCCACCCCCCTCATTCTGCATAACTGCTTTACAACTGCCCGCCTGCATTTCACTGTGGACTGGCTGCTTCTGTAGGCAAAGCCACACACAGGTACACCACTGCTTGCTTCTGACTGTACACAGGAGGAGGCTGTCAACAAGTCCCTGCCAATGATTCATGTCTGGGACCTGCTAATTGGCTTTGTACAATCACAGCCCAGTGCTCTGTGTTGGTAAACATCACAGAGCTCTGTACAGAGGGAGAAATGAAAACCGTAACGATCATTTAGTAAAAGCAGCACATTTTGCACACATTAGCTATAGCAAGGCAACCCCTTGATTGCCCTAGATGTTAACACCTTTCCAGCCAGTGTCATTAGTACAGTGACAGTGTATAGTATTATCGCTGATCACTGTATTAATGCAACTGCTGATGTCAGTGGCATTTAGTCAGTGGCAGTTAGTGTCAGATTGCCCACAGCACTCGCGCAGTCCCATTATAAGTCACTGTTAACCGCAATTAGTAGTATACAGTATACCATAACTTGTAAGCCCAATAACTTTCATGCAAACCAAGCAATATACACTTACTGGGATTTTTTTTACCAAAGACATGTTTCTGAATCCATTTTGGCCTATATAGCAGAAAGTAATTATTTATTTATTTTTGAATTTTTGCTTTTTTTCATTTATATTGCAAAAATAAATTAAAAAAAACAGCAGTGATCAAATATCACCAAAAAACTTTATTTGTGTGTACTAGCAGCTTCAAGAAAATTGGTTTATAAGGTGGAGGTCTGGGCGAGACCAGTAGAAGCCCCCCATTAGTGGCCGGAGGACACTCTGACGCTGGGATTTTTGCCAAGGCTATATGGGCTCATCGACTGATCGCACATATGGCTTCTCTGTGACCCCCTGGGCAGTGTGGTTCCAATGGGATTTGTTCCTCCCAGTTTCAAACATAGTTTGGTAATGTATTAATTCTATGCTGTGATGCTGTCAAATGATGTGTCTAGTTCATTCTGTAATGCTCACACTCTTACTGGTGTGTGTTATTATGCAGATTGTGATGGCTATAAGATATATCCTCCTGTGTGTCGTGTGATAATAAAAGTGGATGTTTTGAAAGTGCAAGAATATTGCAGTTGGATTCTGTTATCTCTTGGTGCTCCGGGTGAATGCTATGATGTGCCAGGGCAGGTGTTCATTTGGTAGATGGTCTTTCACATGCTTAGAATATGTAATGGTTTAAATGCTGAATGCTAAAAGGTACCTGCATGACTATATGTTGATTGTGTGCATGTATATGACTTGTTTTTAGTTATTGCACCGAGCATCTCTATTACAGGGCATAAATAACCTACTGGAGGGACATCTCCATACCCACCCACACAATCACCCACCTATGGCCAGTGACTGATTCAGTTAGTCCAGTGTGGTCTTTAGCACAATGAGAAGTTGAAGTGGATTATATTTCTAGTAGCAAACAAAGCATTACCTCATAGTGGTCTGTGAGTAAACTTAGATAACTCATAAAAAATTACAGTTTTTTGTATTGTAGGTAATAAAATTGTCCAGAAGCTAAAATACAGTCTTAAAAAAGCACAGAAAGTAAACTTGACATGAAAGAAAAACAGGAGAAGCCATGTTTGATTTCCTTATAAAAAGTTTTTGTCTTGCAATAAGTATGCAGGTCAGGTCCAGAAAAGTCTTTATCTCAAATACCAGTCTGGTATGTTACCAGATCAAATATTTTACATGCAGTACTTTAGATAGTTAGGGTAATTGGCTGTCCACTCAACTTCTCAGTTGTAGAAGATAATTATGTAAGAAGCACAGATACCATCCTTCCTATTTTTCCTCTACAGTAGAACATCACCATAAGGGACATAAATACAAACCATTGGACCCATAGTAAAATGTTTACATGCCTTTTCCTTTACTTCCTTTGCACAAAGCACACCTCTGTAAAAGTAATATTCTGCTGTATACAGATATTTTCTAGAGAAAGAGAACAAAAGACTGAGCTAGAGAATGCCCAAAGGTGGATAAAGGTGGCTTCTGCCTTTGTGGTACGGCCTTAAAGGATATGTTCACCTTTGGGAACATGCTACATGTTCCACCCTTGTTTAGGCTGGAACATGTAACTTGTTCCCATAGCTGTCAGATGTGAACACCTCGTGGTGTCACTCATTCACAGAGTTCTGCGAATGAGTGCCTACATGTCCCGGCAGCCTTAGCAGCTGTCGGCTTGTAGTTTTCAATTAACTACCACAGCCCTGTAGAGCGCCGTAGTAGTCCATTGAAGCTTCCTGTCAGAATATCTGCTTGCTAGTACATCCCATGCAGGAAGCAGATAATCTGACAGATCTGCAAGAGACTTGCATGGCATCAGCAGTCTACTGATCACTGGTGCAAGGCTTTCCAGGCTCCTGCAGACAAAAATAATAAATGCACCTTTTTTTACCTGCAAAAAAATGTGCATTTATTTTTTTTGTCAAAAAAGTGAACTTATCCTTTAAGGTCATTTCCACATGTAGACTTGGAATAATAGGAAACAATCAGTGTCCAATTTCCAAAAGACATTGGGCGCACCTTCTTTTCTATTATTCCACTTCAACGTTTGAAGAACAAGTGAAAAGATAATCCTCGGATTGCTACAGCAACATAGTAAATTTCAACGTTTGGGGAACAAGTGAAAAGATAACTGACTGCTACCATCAACATATACAATTTCAGCTTTTGAAGAGCAAGAGAAAATATAAGCCTTTGACTGCTGCAAATACACAATAAATTTAAAAAATGGAAAGCATTTTTAAGAATAATACAGACAAAAATGGTTGGTTTGAAAGCATTGTCTATCCACAAATTATTTTCTTGTTGTTTTTTATTGTTTACTTTTTGTAAATTATTTTGCTGAATTGTGTTATATAGTCTGATTTACCATATATAAGGACAAATAACAGTATATGAAACATACCAGTATGGCAGTATACAGGGGCGGACTGACAACTCATGGGGCCCCCGGGCAATAGGGGATCATGGGGCCCCGGTGTCCTTGCCCAAACTCAAAAAAGCCTATGAAAAATGTACCAGGGGCATCTCATGGGGCCCCCTACTGATCCCGGGCCCTCGGGCAGTGCCCGAGTTTCCAAATGGTCAGTCCGCCCCTGGCAGTATATAGAGCTGTGTATTCAAGTTTGCTCAGTCCTGTTGCTACAGTAATTTAGATTGCAACAGGTCTTTGCTATTGTTACAGTTTCACCCTTGCTTTTCTACAGTTTAACAAGATTTTTAGTATAAGAACAACTAGCCAGTGAAAAAGTCTGATAATCAATGTCTAATTATAACTTTGAGAAAGTCTACAGAAGAAGGATTTTATGCTCCCTGTTGGTTCACATTCAGCTGTGTTGTACATGCTCCCTTGTGGTATCCAAGTCAGTTTTGATATATTTTGCCATACTTCCTACTGCTTCCTAGAGCGTGTCAAGAGTCAGTTCTGCTGCAACTGTCTGCACAAAAGCCTGTTAAAACTGTATAATAAATTACCTGTGGCTTCTTCACTAGTTAAACACAGCACAGTTCTCAGTTGTTTGGTTTGTAAACGCTGAAGATTTTGGCTCAGTCTGTCAACATCTTGACCAATATTCTTAAAATGTGTGTTTCACCCTTCAGCAAACCAAAGCTACTATACTGGCCAGATACAACAGAGTATTACAATATAATATACAGTATAGGCTTGCTCAGCCTTCAGCCGACCTTGTTTGTGCTCACCTGTGGCCTGTAGGAAAATTCCTGTCTGTCTATCTCAACTGCCTTTCCGGGAAACATGTCTTTTCAATAAAACAGACTTGTTTGTTTTATTTCCATAGCATTTTTGCAATGATCTGATTTATTAAATATGGCAATTTAATAGAGCAGTTTTAAAGAACACTAACGCTGTACTCACAGAAACCTGTCAGGTTTCATCGTTTACTTGCTACAGTAAACGGCAATCGGAACTGTCACTGTGTTGGTGAGAAAGGCAAAATGTCAAAGCACATAAGGGTCAAGCTTTCAAAAACCAACATGGTTTTGACCAAGTATAGACATTTCTAGGTGGCATTAGATAGATCAGACTTTGGTTACAAGAATGTTAGCTGTATGAATGGTAATTAACTTTCAGAGGAAAGGATCTAGTAAGAAACCATTCCTAAAGCGTAGAGTTGTACACAGTTTGCAACAAATGGATGTTGACTCTATACAGAAACTAAACTAGCCAGAAAAAGTGTCCTTTATGTAGCAGTTGTTTTGGCCTGGTTGGATTAGGTATATTGCTTGGGACAAAATATATTTTGGTAGTAATTAAATTAGGCAATCTCATGATTCAAATATAGCACTTTATTTTAACAAAATGTATTTTTTAACCACTTCAAGTCCAGACACTTTCACCCCCTTCCTGTCCAGGCCAATTTTCAGCTTTCAGTGCTATCACACTTTGAATGACAATTGCGTGGTCATGCAACACTGTACCCATATGATTTTTTTAGCATTTTTTTGAGACATATAAAACTTTATTTTGGTCGTATTTATTCACCATGGGGAATTTTATTTTTTTGCTATATAAATGAAAAAGTCCAAGCATGTTGAAAAAAAGTGTTTTTCTTATAAAATGTAACACATTTTGCAAATAAATAATCTTTATTCATAAATCTTGGCCAAAATGTAGTCAGCTATCTTTTTAGTAAAAAAAGAAAATAACACAAAGTAGTTTAGAACCAAAAATTATAATTTTAAAAAATTATATTTTACATTTTTATTTAATTTTTTTATATTATTATTTGTTTTTTTTTTGTACATACTGTCACCCTAGCAGTACAGTGTCACCATAGATTTTCTGTTGTTTCTTTTACACTAATTGCTTTTACACCCAGAAAGGCTGTAAAAGCAATAATTTCTCCTTCTCTCTGGCTGCATTCTTGCACTCATTGAGAAATACTGTGAGAGCTGTGATTTGTCACAGCTTGTCACATGGTACAAGGCTGTTATGAATAACCTTGTACCATGTGAGCTCTGTGATCATTCACAGATTTCACTAGTAGTAAGCAATGATGTCCGCAAGTGACATCTTGCTTACTACTATTCATGTGATCTCTGATTGATTGATTGGCAGTGAATGCGGAGGCCGTTTATAAACGACCACCTGCTACTGCACTGCCCCCGTCCAGCCGTTTCTGTACATGGGCCAGACGGGAAGTGGTTAATATACTGTAGTCTATAACCTAACTCAAAACTAACCATTGCTCCTATAGGCTTATTCAGAAGGACAGTGTAAGGACCTGTGTTGGCATGCTTTTGTTCCTATCAGAAGGGTTTGACAATCCCATACAAGTCTATGGAAATGCAAAAACTGCTTGACATAAGTTAAAAAAGGTAAAAAGGTTAAATGAAGGTCGAGTGCAGGTCAAATACACCTGTCAATGAATTCTCAGTAGTGTCTTATAAACCCTTACCTTGTTAAATAACCCATACAGTTTAAAATAGAAATGGAAAGGTGAAAGATTTGTGTATAGCTATAAAAACATTATATACACCTTTTCCCCCCCTTTCATGAGTGATCACATACCCTCTGTTCTCAGCTGCATAAAGCGGTGAGGGTGGATAAACAGCAGCACACTGGCCTTCCCATTGAATGGCTGGAGGAGGGGGAGGCGGGCATGTCAGCACAAGTTTGATAATTGAGGGGAGAGCACACTGAGTTCCCAGCAGAGAACTGCCCATGCTGTGCTCTCATGCCTAGTTTGGTCAGTTTTTGATAGGAAAGCATAGAGACTGTCAGGGACACCAGGGATTTCGCACAAAGGAAGTAATACGAAGAGAGGCACATAGGTATATGAAATGTTGGGTTTACATATTCTTTAACTGCCTCCCGTCCGCCATATAGTAAAATGATGGATGCAAGGTGGTTCTCTCGTTCTGGCAGGAAGTCATATGACGTCCTCCCACTCTAACCGTGCAAGCGTGGCTCCGGGAGCACGCAGCGGACACAGCGGGTCACCGAGCACCGGAAAGAGCCGAAGTTGTCGGCTCGGTCATGTGATAAGCTGTGTCCAATCACAGCTGATTGCATGTAAATAGGGAAATGCCTGTTATCGGCATTTCTCTCCTCACGAGCTGTCACGCTGACAGCTCGAGAGGAGAGGAGAGCATCAGCATCCCTCAGAGGGGAAATCTACACAGATCATCAGGGCACTGATGATCAGTGTGCCCTGATGATCTGTGTAGCCCCAGCAGTGCCACCTGTCAGTGTCCATCAGTGCCAGCTGTCAGTGCTCATCCATGCCACCTGCCAGTGCCCATCAGTGACACATCAATGCCACATTTCAGTGCCTACCAGTGCACATCAATGCCACATATCAGTGCCCATCTGAGCTGCCTTTCAGTGTCACCCATCAGTGCCAGTCAGTGCCACTTATCAATGCCAGTCAGTGCCACCTATCAGTGCTGCCAACCAGTGCCACCTATCAGTGCAAGTCACTGCCGCATATCAGTGCCAGTCAGTGCCGCCTATCAGTGTGCATCAGTGCCGCCTATCAGTGCCCGTCAGTGCTGCCTATCAGTGACGCCTTACAGTGCTCATCAATGCTACCTAACAGTGCCAGTCAGTACCGCCTATCAGTGCCAGTCAGTGCCACCTATCAGTGCTGCCTATCAGTGCCATATATGAGTGCTGCCTTTCAGTGCCCATCAGTGATGCCTGTCAATGCCCATCAGTGCCACCTACCAGTGCCTCCTCATCAGTGCCCATCAGTGCCACCTATCAGTGCCCATCAGTGCCCATCATTTTAGCCTCATTAGCACACATCAGTGAAGGAGAAACATCACTTATTTACTAAATTTTATAACACAAACTAAGAAAAAAAATTTTTTTTTTCAAAATGTTTTTTTTTTCAGTGGTTTTTGGTTTGTTTAAGAAAAATGAAAAAAACCCAGAGGTGATTAAATGCCACCAAAATAAAGCTCTATCTGCCACAAAAAAAATGATAAAAATTTCATATGGATACAGTGTTGCATGACCGCACAATTGTCATTCAAAGTGCAACAGCGCTGAAAGCTGGAAATTGGCCAGGCAGGAAGAGGGTATAAGTGCCCTGTAGGCTAGTGGTTAAACTAATGTCAAATTGATGTCATCAACACCAACACCAACCCAAAGCCCATCAACACAGGCCCTAAAGGGAACAGTTGAGCAGTAGCTCATAGCGACCAATCACAAATAATATTTTCTCAGATATGATATATTGCCATAGATTATTGCACTTTATAATTATTATTGCACAGTTTTTACAATCATATTGAATAAGCCTGTATAAGAACAACATTTTCTTGGTCTTTCTTGAGTGTGGATTCACACATGTGCAGTGCAGATTGAAGCTCAGGTTTCACAGCTAATTGACACAGTAATTGTGGTTCAGGTCAGGTTTACATCAGGTTCAGGACCGGATTAGATCAGGTTCAGGTCAGGATTTTATCCTGTTCACAACCGATGATGTGCGGTTTAGAAACAGTTCCCATCTAAGTCAATAGCCTGTAATTCACACCTGAACCGGAGCGCACTGCTCATAAATTGTACAGCACTCTTTCTACACTGAATCAGTGAATCAGACATATGTGAATAGGCACCATAGGAAGCAATGTTATTTCACATGTCATGCATGTAGTTCAAACTGCATCAAATTCGCATGTATATGAACCGGCACTGAAAGGGAAACTTTTAATAAAGCAGTGATATGGTTAAAAAAGGTTTTGCAATGAGAGCTGATCAGTCACAAAATAGCTCTTTAATTTTAACTTTAGTGCTTCCTTTAGCGCAGCTGCTGGAAATTTGCCCAATTTCTTCTTCAGTGGATTGTGCCGCATCCAGGCACACGAACACGGTCACGCTTTTTCTCAAAAAATTAGTAACTCTGGCGCTCAGAAGTAAAGTAGTGTAAGGGTGAAAAGGATAAAAAATTATAAAATTTATAAAGTAAAAGATGATAATGGCAATATTGGCATACAAGTACTTAAAACAGGGTATGTAAATGCATTGGTGTACAATAAGTCCTTATAAGAGTCTCTCAGGTAATTTGCCTGGAATCTTTTTAGCACAAAAAGACAGCAGCCATCCTTGGAGCAAGCCAGCTCTGTATCCTGGGACAGAAGAAAAAAGACAGGAGGCGCCCGTCTGAGTGTAATAATAACACTGTATTTAATAGCAAAGGATTAAAAACACTCACAAAGGAAGTAATAAGACAAGCTCAGCTGTGTATATGACAGATGACTGTTCCTCATAACGTCCTGCAGGCGCCACCGGTGGTTGGTACAATAGCAGCTGGGCTAATGGAGATGGTGAGAGACACTGAAGTGATCAATCCTACAGAATGGTGGTGTTGTAGAGCCGATCCAGCGGCGTTTGTGCAGGAAGGAGCCTAGTAACCAGTCTGGAACACACCAGCAGGATGTGACATCTTTTCCTCAATAAGCAGGCTTCTTTTTTGTAGTTTTTATTTTTGCAGAACTTGGATAGAGATGAGGGAATTGAGAGGGATACTCCAAAAACAGAAACTATGTACAAGTTGAGGACAATAATCTCCTTTTGATAAAGCTGAAGCAGAAGTCCTTGCAGATAGCAAACTGTGGACTTGACTTGTAGTACATACAGTTGATTCCAGAGCTGAAGCAAAAGTCCTTGCATATAGCACACAGGCTTCTTCCTTCAGAGCAACAAGAGCAGAGTCCCTTCACAGAGAACTTGATAGACTAAGCTCTCCAGAACACCAGCTGACATTCCCTTTAGCAAACTCGCCATTGACTCTCTAGCATAAGAGGGATGGTAACACCCCAAAAGTCTCTAGGAACTCTCACAGCAGTCTGGACTCACAGATTGTCCAGGGGCATTCTGTGAGGTATCACCTTTCCAGGTATCTCCTTTCTCCAGTGATACCAGGCTTGATCTTCAGCACACAGACCCTCAGTCAGTTCTCTTTAGCTTCAGCATCCAGGCCCTCAGGTCACCCACCTGAAGCCTCACATACAGCAGACACATGGCAGTGTTGCCCTGGAGGGCAGAAGCCTGGATTGATCCTTAGCAGGAAAAGACCCAGAAGCCCAGTCTCTCAGAGTATTTATGCACTTACCTAGAAGTTTTCAGGGCCCTGCTCCCTCTGATTGGCCAGGGCTGCTAAATATTTATAATGCCATCCGCATAGCTCCACACCTATGTTTCAGAGAATTCTACCACTTTCTAGAAGCAGAGAAAGCTATCAGACTAATAGCAACTCAGAACATGTAGCAGACCTAATTAATCAGCTGCGCTCATCTAGAATCGCCCAACACACTAATTACAGTCACACTGGATACAGTGAGGCAAGCTGAATTTACCTAACTAAAAACACACAAAAGCTCCACTAAACACAATGAGCAAGCACTAAATCTAACTAATCGTAGCACCTATCTAGGAGGGTGCTACATAACATTAAACAATATTGATCAGAGTTAGAACTATGAAGTTTTGTGTACTGTTCTCAGAGTTTGTAAGACCTTGCCTTCCCCATTTAAAAAACAATGTATATATATATATATATATATATATATATATATATATATATATATCAGACTACATTCCATTTTTACCATATTGTATTCCTGATGTTGTAGTAATATTTAATACTTAAATAAATACTGGACTCACAATGTGCGAAGACTGCATACATACATTTCAATATTCTTCCATTATTTCTACCATTATCTTGTACCCTTTGACTCCTGTGAAACCTAAGCAGTTGCCTATTTCTAAGTTTAGCATGATAAAATGCTTACCGCTGCTCATATAGAAGAATATATTCCAATTCACAAAGCATCACTGGTATCTGGTATGTATGCTGTTATGTTATATCTGTGAAAACCGAGCACACAAATATGCTTGTAACTTCTAAAAAGACAAGGATGAGCAAACAACTACATAAATTAATTGATGTATTTGTGATACAGTAACTTACATTTACAGAGTAAAGTACATTATCTTTGGTTTCTGGCTTTGTGTTGTGCTTCTTCATTGAAGTTGTCACTTTCACATTAGAATTGCTTTGTAAACTATTGTTGCCAGTCTTCTAGCTGGATGGAAATGAAAGCTGTTCGCGATTATTGATTATATTAGAGTCAAGCAGACTGTAGTGCTGGGCAATTCATAACGGATTTCCGACATGCCAACTGCTTGTAGCCTAATGGATCAGAAAGTATTCTCCAAAAGAATACCATCAACCAAAGACAGTGCAGTATTATGTACTTAGGTTAACATATTACAGATTTTCATCCAATACAAACAAATGGCGTTGGAAGAAAAATTTGCAGGCAATGCTGAACCCTCCATAGTGGACTATTTTAAGTGAAATTTTCCCAAACTGTTTGTTTTTCAGAATCCTCCCTAAATCATTGCAATGCTTTCCAGGCTCCCAAGAAAAAATAAATAAATAAATAAATGCACTTTTTTTTTTTTTACCTGCAAACATTGTATATTTATTATTTTTTTAAAGGTGAACTTATCCTTTCAGCACTTGATTTCCTGGACATTTTTAATCCTTAATAACTCCAAGTCCCAAAGGCAATATCTATATATTGTGGGAACTAGCATCAAATGTAGAGCTTTAAAGTACAGAGCCACTCGCTTTCTTGTTTTTCAGGGACATTTTTGCCCAATTTTATTTAAAAGAATGTTCCATAAATCCAAGACCATAGAGGTATCCCATGCTGGGGTATCCACCATCAATACAAAAGAAAAAGATTCAGTCTCCTGGCTCTCTTTAGCAGCACTGCTGCTCAAGCTTTATGCCTCAGTCCTCTTGAACATTCACATACAAACGCTGTACCTTGGTTAGCACTCTTTCCCAGCATTCCTGCTTCTCCAGCCCACAGGCTTGGGCCTTGTCTGCCTTGTCAGACTACACTGTGCCACCATGCACACTTGTGGCTGCTCCCTTGTACCCACATGGACTCCTCGGGAGGGTGGAGCCCAGAATCCTGGCCTGACTCTAGAAGAGACCCAGACACACCTGCACAGTCAGTGCATTCCCAAAACTTGGTCCCAGGATTTGAGATTTCCTCCCACCCAGATCACTGTGAAATCTCCAGGCAACAGCGCCCAAATAGAGTTTTGCAAAGAACCCAGGAAACTGAAAACACTGTTTCCTCCAACTTAAACAAGCACCCTGGAGCCCCATAACCTACCATGTTGAGAATCCTGGGCGAAATATCCTTTTTACATTGTGATAAATCACCACACTGTCACAGTGGGGTTTATTTACTAAAGCTGGAGAGTCCAAAATCAGACTCCCTTCTGCATAGAAACCAATCAGCTTCTAACCTCAGCTTCTTCAATGAAGCTTTGGCAATGAAACCTGGAAGCTGATTGGTTTCTATGCAGAAGGGAGTCTGATTTTGGACTCTCCAGCTTTAGTAAATAAACCCCAGTGTGTTCATATATATATATATATATATATATATATATATATATATATAATCTGCGAACATGAGGACAAATCTCCTTAGCAACTATGTACACGTCCATAGACAAAGAGTCTCTGCTTGAAGAGCTCTTCAGCCCTTCTGGTGTACCTCCTCAGACCCCACATTATTACTCCTCTTCACCCAGCTGCCTGAGGGAATCCCAGAGCAAGGGGACCCAGAACCTACCACTGTAGTAGAGCAGCCCCAGATGAGGAGCTAGTTGGGTTTGCCACCTCACTGCACTCTCCCCTTATCTGGCCAAGGGAGTTAAGGATTACTCAGTCCTCTCCTATAAGCTTATTGGGTTGGTGGCTGCCTTCAGGCCTTATGCTGGGCCTTGCTTCCCAAGATGTCCTCTCTCAGAAGATGGTTGAGGCTGATAGATCCTCCTTCCAAGAATCTGCCTGCAGGGGAGACCCTCCCTGGGCCCCCTCCCATGCTCCACACTTCAGACTTCTCACATCATCTTCCACCTGACACTAACCTATTGCTAACAGGCTTTCCCATACTTAAGGGCTGCCTTGACCTCATGCCAAGCCTCCTGCTTGGGGATTGGTCAGAGTATGCAGATCAGACTTTCCTCACCCCCACCCACTGCCTTCCAGAAACTTCTCAAGCTTCTAGAGCAGGGGGAGGTATCAGGGAACTGACTTGCAGAGCTCTCAGCTCTGTACTCAAGTTACCTGACTGACTTAAATCAGGATGCTATCCAGCCTCTAACTAAAAAAATGTAGCTAGCTCCCCCTGGAAGGGCACTACATATATATATATATATATTTATATATATGTATATATTTATAATATATATATATATATATATACTCTGGATCTGCTTAGTGAGGACCTGAATCAGTCTTTCCATAAAATATTTTTAATTTTTTTCATGGAGCTCCTGCCAGTAGCAAAACACATTGTTGCATCCTGGCAATGCTAAGCTATTGCAATTAGCAGCTACTGCACATTGTGCTTCTGCTGTGATATCTCCTTTAGTTAGCTATGCCCCGTTCACACTTGAGCATTTTGTAGCTTGTAGCTCGAAGCTCAAAAATGTTCAATAAGCAAAAACCGATTGTTTTCAATAGCCCTTGTTCACACCGAAGCATGATCAAAAAGGTACACTTTTCAGACAGAATTGAGCATTTTTTCCCCATAGACTTCAATCAGTGCCTGACTTCACAAATATTCTTCTGGAAGAATCGTCAAACATTAACATAGACACACTCCTAAACCTTGTGAACAGCCTTCCCAGAAGTGTTGAAGCTGTTATAGCTGCAAAAGGTGGGCCAACTCAATATTGAACCCTATGGACTAAGACTGGGATGCCAACTGGGATGCCATTAAAGTTCATGTGCATGTAAAGGCAGGCGTCCCAAAACTTTTGGCAATATAGTGTACAGTGGGCATCGAAAGTTTGGGCACCCCAGCTAAAAATTTGTATTAATGTGCATAAAGAAGCCAAGGAAAGATGGAAAAATCTCCAAAAGGCATCACATTACAGATTAGACATTCTTATAATATGTCAACAAAAGTTAGATTTTATTTCCATCATTTACACTTTCAAAATAACAGAAAACAAAAAAATGGCGTCTGCAAAAGTTTGGGCACCCTGCAGAGTTAATATCTTATACTGCCCCCTTTGGCAAGTATCACAGCTTGTAAACGCTTTTTGTAGCCAGCCAAGAGTTTTTCAATTCTTGTTTGAGGTATCTTTGCCCATTCTTCCTTACAAAAGTCTTCCAGTTCTTTGAGATTTCTGGGCTGTCTGTCACGCACTGCTCTTTTAAGGTCTATCCATAGATTTTCAATTATGTTGAGGTCAGGAGATTGTGAAGGCCATGGCAAAACCTTCAGTTTACGCCTCTTGATGTAATCCCCCGTGAATTTCGAGGTGTGTTTAGGATCATTATCCATTTGAAGAAGCCATCCTCTCTTTAACTTCAGCTTTTTCACAGATGGCATCAAGTTACCATCCAAAATTTGCTGAAATTTTATTAAATCCATTTTTCCTTCTACTCGTGAGATGTTCCCTGTGCCACTGGCTGCAACACAACCCCAAAGCATGATTGATCCAACCCCATGCTTAACAGTTGGACATAGGTTCTTTTCATTAAATTCTGTGCCCCTTCTTCTCCAAACGTACCTCAATGTTGCTCATTCCGGCCAAAAAGTTCAATTTTAACCTCATCGGTCCACAGAACTTGTTTCCAAAATGCATCAGGCTTGTCTATATGTTCATTTGCAAAGTTCAAACGATGATTTTTGTGGTGAGGACGTAGAAGAGGGTTTCTTCTGATGACTCTTCCATGAAGACCATATTTGTACAAGTATCTCTTTATAGTGGAATAGTGTACCACAACTCCAGTGTCTGCCAGATCTTTCTGGAGGGATTGTGCAGTCAAACGGGGGTTTTGAATTGTTTTTCTCACAATCCTGCGAGCTGTTCTGTCTGATATTTTCTTGGTCTTCCAGATCTTGCTTTAACTTCCACTGTTCCTGATGACTGCCATTTCTTAATTACATTCCGAACAGAGGATATTGACATCTGAAAACGCTTTGCTATCTTCTTATAGCCTTCTCCAGCTTTGTGAGCGTCAACTATTTTCAGTTTCAGTTTTCTAGACAACTGCTTAGCAGAACCCATGGTGCTGATTGTTGGGGCAAGGTCAGATGAGTCTGGGCATTTAAAACCTTTGAGATTGACATCACCTGGTCTTCCCAGACGATGATTGAGAACAATCCATGACACTGGCAGGTCTCAGCTTGGCAAAGGGGGCAGTGCATGCTATAAATTCTGCATGGTGCCCAAACTTTTGCAGACGCCATTTTTTTGTTTTCTGTTATTTTGAAAGTGTAAATGATGGAAATAAAATCTAACTTTTGTTGACATATTATAAGAATGTCTAATCTGTAATTTGATGCCTTTTGGAGATTTTTCCATCTTTCCTTGGCTTCTTTATGCACATTAATACAAATTTTTAGCTGGGGTGCCCAAATTTTCGATCCCCACTGTATATATACACAAATATTTTGGCTTGCATTTCTATTTTAATTTGAACGGGTTGTTTTAACAAGTAAGGGTTCACATGTACCATATTTTTCGCTCCATAAGACACACCTAGATTTTAAAGGAGGAAAACAAGAAAAAAAAATTCTGAACCAATGGACTGCAGACACAGTAGAGAAAATGACCAGAGACTGCAGACACAGTACAGGAGATGACCAGAGACTGCAGACATAGTACATGAGATGACCAGAGACTGCGGACATAGTACAGGAGATGACCAGAGAGAGCAGACCTTGGGGGGCATGAAGGGGGGGCCGGCTCCCATTTCTGCGGAGTTGTCCTCCCCCTTCCCTCCCCGTAGTCTTGTGGGACACGTGATAGTTCCCACAAGACTACGGGGCCATTCACAAAGTGCAGTGCTTCTTGCGTATGTGTAGTGGGCACCCGGCTGTGAAGTCGCAAGCTGTCACAGCAGGGTGCCCACACCAAAGATGCCAGCACCAGGGAGAGAAGATGGCCGATGGAAGCAGGACACCGCTGAACTGAGAAACAGGTAAGACTGAGAGGCAGGTTCTTCTGCACAGTAGAGCCAAGCAGCCTGCCCAGTATTCTAAACACGGTGTTGGCGACGGGAGGAATAACGGGCTGGCCACTCCATAAGACGCACAGACATTTTCCCACATTTTTTGGGGGGAAAAAAGTGAGTCTTATGGAGCGAAAAATACGGTACTTTAAGTTGTGTATTTAATAAAATACTAGAAAAGAACAGTGATATGTAGTAACCTGCAACACATGCTTACAGCTTTGGACAACTCCAAAACCCTAAAAGCCATTACATGGCTGGCTGATATAAGTTATTAAACACCACTGTGTCTTGCATTATTATATGAAATAATCTCCTCTGTGTGCTGATCTTGTAACTTCTGCTAAATCCATTTCTCTTTTCTTCTACCTTTTGATCATGATATTGTTTGAAGTTAATCTTCTGTGTGGTTTATACAAGTGTATTACCAGTAAACCCCCTGTTGTCAAGACATTCCCACTCCCTGTCATGTTTAAAAAGAGCCAGTAATAATTTGACCCTTACAGCACCATTTAATATACATGTTAAATATGCGCTTGTGAATACCAGAGTTAAGAGAGTACTAGAAATGTTTTTTTTTACATTGTACAAAATAATGGAAGTGATACTGTGGATTATGACTGACTTGTTATTGACCTGATATGGCATTACTAAAAACTATGTTTAGTCAAAACATGAATGAAAAATATATATTAATGGAGGAGGTGGACCTTTCATTCAACCTCCAGACCTCCATTCATGGAGTGCTGTTCATTTATGGAATCTATAGTATGGCTTCTATGAATTTTGAGGAAGTTGATGGTAAGGAGATTGATGGAAAGGGTTTTTCATTTATGAAATCTATACTATGGCTTCTGTGAATTTGAGAAGGTTGATGGAAAGGGCGGGCATAATTGTCACTTTTGACAAGTGCAAATATCAGGTCCCTTGATTTGTAATAACCCCTGCAGCTGTGGAAAATTATCATTGTGGGTGGGGGTGGGTCAGAGGATTTCAACTAAACCCAAAGCAGGCAGCATAAGGGATAACTCACACTGATTATAAGCACTGTCCCTTGTGCTAATTTTTTTTTACATGTTTTGATTGATATTTGGTTTCAACTGGTTGTCATGGTGACCGTTTTTTTAGCAATACATGAGAACCATGGGTTTAATTTTATGTGTAGGCCCTGACTTCTGTTACAATGTATAACAATGCTCTGCATGCTGCAATGCGTTGTAAAAGGCATCACAGTGCTTGCTTTTTTCCCCTTTAACTTTAAATTAACTCTTCATTTAACTCTCAGCAATGAATTGCAATATGTTACAGTGCTTTGGAATGCACTGCACAAAATTGTAATATGCAGCATTGTGTGTTGGTGTGAACTTAAAGTGTAGCTAAAGGCAACACATTTGGGTAGAGTGAGAAGAGATTAGTTCACCTGTTAGTTTTTATTGCTGCCTGTGACCCTCCCCTCCCCCCTCCCGTTAGGGAGATTCACCCTCTTTATTTGGCCTGTTTACCGTTATCCTAGTTCTGGTGACTTTGGTGACACCCTAGAATTTCCTCACTTTGGAGGGATTTCTACTCACTTCCTGCTTTGACTATGGGACAGAAAGTGAAGGGAAATCTCCCCTATTGCACACAGATGGCAAAAGAACTGACAGGGATATTAACCCTCCTATACTCTATCCAAATTGAAAAAAAAGTGTTGCCTTTAGTTACACATTAATCAATAGCATATGAGGCAAATTGCTTTTTCTATGTGTTGGAACTGCATTGAGCACCACTAACAATTGCGCTGGTGTGAACAAGCCCTTAAGTGGATTATGGTAGATGGCTGCAATGCACATTGTATCATGTAGCTATATTAGCTGTTTTTTTTTTTGTCTGATCAGTTTTGGCATTTTAAATTCTAAAGGATAAATGCCTTTATTTATGCCTGATGAAACAATGGCTTTATAACTATATTTCCATAATCAAAGCCTGTAGGCACTCAGTAGACACTGAGCTTTTGGTATCTTAAAATATGAGCCTTTACTGTAGCTATTAGTCTTTCTCTCTTACAGCAAAATTTAGTTGTGTATGCTTCATGTGCTCACAGATATTTAAAAGGGGTTTGCAACTTTTAAGTTGAAGTAACAATTGTCCTGTAATCATGGAGGATTCTCCTATTGCAGGAAATGTATTAACTAAAAATCAAAAGTAAGGTAATAACAGCAAAGTTCCACCTGGAAATCTGTGGCAATACTGTCTCTCCTGAAATCAATGAAAGCTCTCAACATGCATCACCTTTCACTTTAACATAGAGGAAGGTTAGAACCCAAAGGAGCTTACAGCATAAGAACTTATTTTGACATAATGGCCTGGACTCCCCATTCTTCTTTTGTCATTAAACTGCTATTCAAGTCCTTGGTTTCATTTCCAGATACCTTCCCGAAAACAAAGGGGCTTTTATATTTTCTGATCCTATCTAGCTAGTCTGCTCACCAAGATTGGAACACTAGCATTCCGATTAAAGTATGGAACTTTACTAAGCAGGAAAGCTGCTGCTATGAACTAAAAAAAAACATTTCCATCCTTTCTTGAACATGACCATTGGCACATTCATTTTTAATTGATCATTTTATTTGCTCATTGACACTATAATACTGACTTGTTTCAGAATGAACCCAAATGGCTGATAGATCAAATTTAAAGTGAACTTAAACGTTAGTCTAAAGCATAGGTGCTCAACCTGTGGCCCTCCAGGTGTTGCATTACTGCAAGTCCCATCATGCCTCTGCCTTTGGGAGTCATGTTTGTAACTGTTAGCCTTGCAATGCCTCACGGGACTTGTAGTTCTGCAACAACTGGAGGGCCACAGGTTGAGCACCCATGGCTTAAAGCAAAGTGTGGGGGGGGTGTTTGTGGGGGAGGGGGAGGAGGGGTCTGCTTTGGGGGTTGGGGGTTGTCCTAGGGGGGTGGAGGAGGGGGGTATTGTTGGGGTTGTACCTTCTGAGGGGGTTTTCTTTGGGGGTGGTGGCTGATTTTTGGGCAGGCGGTGGGGGGAGGGAATGTACAGGATGTTCACTGTCATTATTTATGTCCAATAAATATATCCTGTTCATTAGCCATTGAGGTGCTGTATCCTTTCCTTGCTTGTGGGTTTTTTTGTAGTTAATTGCTTTTGGATGTGCCTCCCCCCTGTTATATGCTGTGCAGGGGGTATGGCATGAGCTGGTGTACCACTCCCAGGACAGGCTGTTTATCCATTGGGGGTTTCTTTACTTAAAGCTAAGTTTACCACATTGTTGGGATTGGATTGTAGGTCCTAACAGTGTCTGTGTTTTACCTGCTGCTAGTATTGCCACCTAAAGTAATACTAAAGCTTCCTGATTTTTTTTGCAATACAATAACAAATATCATACTTACCTGCTCTGTGCAGTGGTTTTGCACAGAGCAACCCAGATCCACCTCTTCTTGGGTCCCCCTGGCACTCCTGACTCCTCCCCCCATCAAGTGTCCTCCATAGGAAGCCTCTTCTTATGGAGCACTCTTGTGGGCTTGCTCTTGTGTCTATTCAGAAGCACAGCCTGGCTCGGCAATGCTCCCCCCCCCCACTCTGCTTACAGTTTTTGACTAACAGCAGCAGGAGCCAATGGCTCTCACTGATATCAGCCAAGCCTGTGAAAGACTGGACAGAAGCTGATAAAGATGTGCACATTGCTGGACCAAGATCTGGCTCAGGTGGGTATTTAAGAGGGCTGCAGGGGGGCTGCATGTAAAAGGTTTTTTTTTTTTACCTTCATGCAGAGAATGCAGCCTTTTTTTCCTTTACAACCACTTTAAAGTAACCCTCTCGCTGATCTAAAAATAAAAAACAAAACCCTGCAAAACAGTATTCAAAACTCACCCGTCACACAGCCCATACTTCTGGTCATCTCTCTCTTGCAGAGGCATGGTCTCCCACAGAATATTCAGCATCTAAAACATTCAGGTGTGTTGGATTCCTGCCTCCCCTGCCGCATGCTTTATTTCTACCCACCACTAGGTACTTATTCTCCAAGTGCTGCAGACATTTACTGGACACACTGGCAGTGGCTAGTTGTGTGGCTCTGGAAGCTCCTGTTGTTAGGAGAATAATCTACACTTTGAAAATAGGAGTGTGTGACATTTCACAAGAGTAAGACAAAGGACCACCCAGACCTCCTTATATGACAGTTTCCTGTGATCCAGGAGGTGTGAAAATTATGTGCAGAAGTAGATGGACCTTCATGTCTATTGATCAGCTTGCGGAAATTGATGGTTGCTGGCTAGGTGATGCAGCTTTCAGCTTGAAAAGTGACACCCTGCTGATCAACTGATTGGAGGCAATGTAATTGAGAGGGGTATGAGATGTGATGGGTGCATGTACTGAATGTTTAAGAATGTATTGTGGAATGTGCTGAGTGTATTAGGATGAATGCTGTGGTGTCTTCTCCCTACACTGTGCTGCACCACTATATAAATTGTGGAGTACGTTAATACTCACCACTCTAATGTACATGTTGCTGTATGCTCCATGCCTCTAATCACATTTTAGTCTTATTAATAGACAGAAGGTTTTTATCCTACTGAGATTCTGAATTGTACCTTCTGCAATGATCAGACACAATTATGACTGCATATGCATAAATACAACACACGTATTTGAAACGGTCTTGATCTAAGCCTCCAGTAATCCTTTGTGCAGTGTGTAACATATGTAACTAAACCAAAATTACAAGACTTTGTTGTTAGACATTTAACCTATCTATGCCAATGTCACTTGTTGTGCAGCTAGTCTAGGCATATAAACAGTAGTTGCATCATAATCTGAATCTTCCCTAGTTCCTCTAGAGGTTTAAAAGTGTCCTGAATGTCAGGTGCCACTGGACCCACAGAAATGATACAACACATACATGAAAGCCTTTTTCCACTTGGAAAAGAAAAGCATTAAAGACAAGTGAGATCTCCAGAAACAACAATTGTCCAATTGCTGGTGAACCTAAGAAGTTTGCCCTCCTCATTGCCAGGATTTAGACACAGGTAATTAGAACTGGGACAGGTTTATCTAGTGTCCAGGGCAAGGATGCAGAACTGCACCCCCTCCCCCTATTAATGCATGCCATAGAATGGTTTCACTGTCTTGTGCCCATTCTCTGCTCCCGTGCTCTGCTGTGCCTAGGGCAGCCATCCCTTCTGCCCTCCTCTTGTCCTGGCCCTGCAGGTAATTACACTATAGACTGCTTGCTTTATTTCTTTAATCAGGAAAGACTTATACTGACCAACACTTTACACAATCTGATATGAGACATGCTAAAATAACCATTCATGCTGATCACAGTTTAAAACACTGCTATTCAAAAAATACTACACTCCAGTACCAGGAGAGGATGTTCCAGCACTAGGATATATCTGGATCTGCTGCATGCACATGTAATGACAGATGTTCATGCTGACAAGAGAAGCAAGTAGTTGGATGACCTCATCAACATGCTGTCTCTCAATTTTCTAGTTGGCTGGTTGGGGTGTATCCGGATCTAGAAATGTCAAACTGGGAACACAGTTTATAGGGTGGGAGGAAGTGGCAAGTGTTGTGTGGTGGATCCTTTTTTTAGGTGCATGGCCTAACTCGCACCATAAAAGAGGACTGCTTCTAAGCAAGCCATAGATGATGAAACTTTCTTTCCTGAAACCAAGTGTAGCAGAAAAGAAAATCGCTATATTCTCCCATCAACACAGTGAGTGTTGATGGGGGAAACCCTCTTATTGTGTTCTGATGGGGGAGCCTTTCCTGCTGGCAGAAAATAATGATCACTGCTGACGACTATAGCCGCCACCAGTAATCGCATGCAAAAAATCTGACAGGTTTGTTGTACTGAAGTCGATTGATCAGTACAATCAGCCTGTCCATAGATGGATCAAATCTTGGCAGGTCCCTGCTGAATTAGGTAAAATTTGATCCATCTATAGCCGACTTTACAAATGTGCACACTAAAAAAAGGAAATTGTGAAGTGAAAAAGCACAGATACCAGTCATTACTTCCAGGATGTTCCTGAGAATTACTCTCAGCATGCAGAACAAGAGAAGTGATATTGTGCAGCACTCATATATAAAGAATACATACTAATACCTAGAATTACACCTGGCATGCAGAACAAGAGAAACCATGTTGAGCAGCAGCCATACATACAGAATATGAACAGATGTAAAAAGATTACACACAGCATACAGATGATGTTAAACAGTACTATGTTGCCAGAAAATTATATAGCATGTGAATAACCAAAACAGCAACGTTAAAAAAACAAAAACAATACATATATATATATATATATATATATATTTGTACATTATATCCTTTTGTCTGACAGGGAAATCTGGATCATTAGATTAGCTGAACAGACTTACAAGTCCTTTAGCACAGTAAACAGTTGTTTAGCTGCTTGCCAAGCATCAGATATTACCTAATACTGTTTTCTTTTCATAGAAATATTTGTCATTTCTGCTACACTCCACTTCTACTTTTTCATGCATTTCACATCCCCCTATCGCTGCCATATGTTTGTTGATTCTTTGAATTTACATTGCCAATAAACTTCTCTTTTGCTCAGAGTCAATAACACTGAGCAGAAAGTTCTTAAGGGAAATGCAGGCAATTATGGATCACAGTTTTATTGCCGATATACACAAGATGACATTGTAGGATGCAGATGGTTGGAGTGAAGGTATTGACTTAACAATATTCATTAGCCAATAGAGTATGGGAAAACCCAGGCTGACAAACCCATCAAATGGGACATTGTAAAAAACTGTAAAACATAATTGCCAACCTGTAAAATTGACTTTCGTTCATAGAACAAAGAAAAGAATTAAAAAAAAAAAAACCTAATTGTTTTTATGGATATGCAGAGGAGGTAAAAATGTGTATATGTGGAATTTCTATAAATGTCTTCTATTGACAATACATCATACACAAAGCAATTTCAATGGTGGTTTTTAAAAAGGGCCTAGGTTAAAGGGACTGCAAAAAAAAACACAGGTTCCTTCAATTAAATTGTACAAAGAGAGGTGATGGGACAACCGTTTCAGTTAAGAATTGCTAAAGATTTATGTTGCTGCCATCAGCTCAGGTATGAGATTATCATCATCATGTATTAAGGATTTTGTACCTTATTCCTAAGTGAATAGCCCATGACAGTACTATACATGATTCATCCCTGACTTCAAAAGTGTAGTTACTGTGGGTTACATGGCTGTAAGAAGAAGTATAACAATCAGAATTTATGGATAAGGATGTATGTCTTATTGCTGTGAGTTATTTGCCTTAACATAATGAAAATACTCATACAGTGTCAGTTTTTGTTCTTAAACTGTATGTAAACCACAGCAATTCAATTCTCTGGTTAGCTCTATTTTTGGCCTGTTAAATATGCCATTGAAGTGTTAAATATACCAATGAAAGTGTTTTGTTACTTTGAGTAATATTTGCTCAATAAAAAAAAAAAACATAATTCTGTGAACTATAGAACACCGTGCACAATGTGCATACTTCTGCACTAGACCTAGGGAACCACAGCATCACATTAGTTACGCTCAGATTCATTTAAGGCAGTAACCCAAAACAGATTTTACTTTGCTGAAGTGAGTCGTTATTACATATTAGTTTTTTGCAATCGTTAGTGCCAGCCATTTTTTTCTGGTGGTGCAGAACCTGGTAGAAGTGTAGGCTCAGTGTCACCAAGTAAGAGCGTCTGCCCAACTATTCTGAGCATGCACTGTTAACAGGCTCCACATCAGTTGACTGCTGCACCTGCCTGTTGACAGGCGCAGTGGCTGGGCAGGGAGCTCATTAACACTGGGCTTGTGATTTTACCAGGCCCAGCATTACTTAGCTGCATTGAAGACAGAATGTCTCGTATGGACACTCTGGCCCTAATGCCACCCTCTCTGTGTCTCCATAAATTCAGTCTGAGGAAGTCACCTGAGTTGGTATCAGGGGCGGACTGACCATTGGGGAACTGGGGCACTGCCCGAGGGCCCGGGGTCAGTAGGGGACCCCATGAGATGTCCCTGCTACCTTTCATAGGCTTTTTTGGGTGTGGTTTGAGTGTGGACAAGGACACAGGGGCCACATGATCCCCTATTTCCCGGAGGCCCCATGAGTTGTCAGTCCACCCCTGGTTGGTATCATTGCCAGCATGTCCCTATTCATAGGATAATCTTGTACTGTGTTGGACACTGATTAAGGTGGAAGCTTTGAGTTTAAGTGATATATTTTATTGGCTAACTTTAATTACGTAAAGCTGAAATCCAGGTATCCTTTGCATTGCATAGTTACATTGGTCTAGTTTGACCAACACAGTGCGTGATCAGTATCAATCACTCATTGTATTCATTCAGGAAAGGGTCGGTAAATGTGACATATTTACTGGACCCTTCCCCGACTCTCCATCCTGAAGGATCCTATTGTGTGCTTGCAGCTGCCGGTGGGAAGAAAAGGAGGCAAGCTGGCAGCACTGCAGGGATGGGGTCACACAGGGAGAGTGATGGGGGCCCTGGGTAGCAGGGAGAAATGTATGGTGCACAAGGAGGGTGATGGGTGCAGTGGGGGAGGGGATAACTGGAACCAATCCCCTGTGTGGCTCTCTCTGCAGCAGCTGAAGCCAAAGGGATGGATAGGAAAAAAAGCCAGCTTTCAAATGCTGCATAGAGAGCCATACAGGAAATCAGTTCCAGTAACTGACCCCCTACCCCACCTGCTGTGCTGATCACCCTCCCTACTCACATTCTGATTCACCCATCTGCCTGGGCCCCCTGCTGGCCTGAGCCCCATAGAGGAGGATAGGTGGTACCCCCTTATCCATGGCCTTGCCTGTGGGACCACTGTGGAAGTAGAGAATCACTATAGTAGTCTCTGCTACTACAGTAATCACCACAGACCTCTGTATTTTTCTTGTCAAGCAAGCAACCCCCTGTGGTTACTATGCAGCAGTGCAGCTGCTCACTTGGCCAGCCACCATTCAAAAAAAGCCTTGCATTTTCTTTATGTGAATTTGCGGTGGATGCAACAATCTTCACCTTAGAGATTGCTTTGCATTTACTGAGCAAAATGCAAGGCATTCTGTGAATACAGACCATGCCGAAAAAATTATTTCCTGTGGTTACTATTCAGCAGTGCAGCTGCTCACTTGGCACAGCCACTAGTCAAAATAAGCCTTGTATTTTTTATGTGGAGTTTAGGTGGATGCAACAATCTTCACCTTGTCCATTTAGAGATTGCTTTGCATTTACTGAGCAAAAAGCAAGGCATTCTGTGAACACAGACCATGCCGAAAAAACTATTTCCTGTGGTTACTATGCCGCAGGGCAGCTACAAATAAAAGTTATCACTTACACTCTAAACTTTCAAAATTAGTGTTCACAAAGTCAGAAGATCTCTAACAGTCAGATAAATTAGAAATTAAACAATTAGACATTATGCTTTTGCTTGCAAAAAAAAAAAAGGATAAGGTCTTTGGCCACTCAACTGCTGTGAAACTAGCATATGCTGGACTGACCCAGTTAGCAGTACTCAGTAGCATTTAAAATGTTACTAAACCCAGGACCCTGCATTCACTCTATCTGGTCTCCCACAGTACACACAACATGGAAATGCAATTATTTTAGTAAATAAAAACTGCTAAATACCTTTTCTCATCAGCAGTTAGAGCAGTCTTTTGACTTCTATCAGTGTCCAGCAGAGCACTGGTTAAAGCTTATAGGAAGAGATTTCTTCATGCTCTAGGAGGATGCAGAACTCCTGACCTCTGTCTGGACAGTGCTGATTGGCCCTGTGCTGAGCACATGCACTCTCCCAGGAAAAAGAAAAAAACCTCTTTAGCAATACACACTAAACTGATCATGTGTATGTGGCTACTGGTTCAGTCTGTCTTATCAGGTAGTCATCTGAACAAGAGGAGGGGCAGAGAAAACAGGACCAAACAGCTTTTTTACACAATGCAGAGGATTAACCCCACAGTGAATACATGTACCAAGCATGCTTTACTGCAAATTCAGACCGATTTTACTGTTGTGGGTTTAGTAACACTTTAAATCTAGCCAAAAATACTGCACTTTTGATTTGTTTGCTGATGTATAGTTTATATGACTGTGAGTGGTTTCTCTGCCAGGCTGCACATAGGAAATCTTTGAGATGATATTATTGTATCTTGCCATCTGGACATATTTTAGTAGCTAATGTTATCAACTCCTATAGTGGAAGTTTATTTTAAGTCAATATGGGGTTTATTTACTAAAGCTGGAGCGTGCAGAATCAGGCTCACTTCTGCATAGAAACCAATCAGCTTCCAGGTTTATTGCCAAAGCTTAATTGAACAAGCTGAGGTTAGAAGCTGATTGGTTTCTATGCAGAAATTAGCCTGATTTTGCACTCAGCAGCTTTAGTGAATAAACCACTATGAGACCTATTTAAAAAGACTGGTGAAATGTTTGCTTTTCATATGACTGCACTTTTCCTTCTTGTCACACATTCTTTCACCAGTTTGCATCACGTTCTGATGAAAGTTCCATAAAAACAAAACAAACAAAAACAAATGTGAGCAGAAAAAAAGGGTGACAAAAAAAATAACTTTCAAAGTAACAGTTTCCAATGCAAGGTCTTTATTAACTAGCAACAGTATGTTCTAAATAATTTTTCTAATGGTTTCTTTTTTTATTCTAGTCAAAAATATGGTAAAAATTAGTGGAGAAATGGCCCTGAGCAGTTTTATAAATAATAGTCTTGTAGCAATACAACCATTTTTCCAGAATGTGGTATGGAAATAACATAAGCTGCAGGGCAGGAAAGGATGCGGAAAATTCAGGTTGATGGCTCTTTCATGTGCTGGCTGTACTTTTCTTTTTAACTCCTTCAGATTCAGTTCTATTGTGCACTTTTGAGACCAGGGCAAAATTCACAATTTTTTGCTAACAAATTGTGAATATTTTTTTAACTGATTAGTATATGATTTGTGCAAACAACCACTTTTGGTAAACAAATACAACTCTAAACACTTTCTTTTATTTCTCTTGATTATAGCCTTGGATACCAAGAAGGATGTACTGTATGCATTTTGTTTTACAACAGAATGGTAAGCAGTACATACTTACCTTCTAGCCCATATTTTGAAGCCAGATAAAAATTCAGTACTTCCAGATATGGAGCTACACGTAACTCTCTCCACTGTCTCCACAGCAAGCAAACCTTAGTAGGCAATTCTATCCTTACAAAATTTGTCCTAACAGTCCCCCTTAACCTTCCTCTCTCATAAAGGGCTACACCAGCCATGAACCCTCTCCTATGGTGTATTCATTTCAATCTTCTTAACTGGGTCAGAAAGACAATATTGCACATGTGTGGCAGGAAAGTTTTTTAATAGCACTCACCTGGGAAGCCAATTACCTTCAGAGAGATGGCTTCCTTAGTATGCTGCAGCCCACTGGTAAAGGGCACTGGAGATGCCCAAGCTGGTTTATGCCACGCCCAGCAGAAACGCTATAAGGGTATCTATGGGGTGAGGAGGGCAAAAGGGGGACAGGTGGGGCAATTTAATGTGAAGGTGGCACTCTAACAAGGGAGATGGTCTCTGGATCTGTTTAAAGCCAACTTTCAAGATGAAAGCACATCGAGTGGCATGCCCAGTGTATGTTTGCAAAATGCGGGTGAAAGTTATTAACCATTTCACTACAGGTGTTTACCTATCTACTTAAAAATTTCCTTGCATTTCATGCCTCACATGTCATATTGACACTTTTGTCTCTCTTGTCATATTCTTTCCTCCACATTTTAAATCACATTTCTTTAAATCAAGCAACCCTATGTCATGCCTCTTTATTTTATGCCCCAGTGAGCTTATTTTCACTTAAAAGACTTTTTGCTGCACCATCTGATTTCTGGATGCAACATTTACAGTAGAAGACAATATGGGATATAGGACATTCATCCTGTGCCTACAGGGAAGAACACTCCTCCATGAGCTTCTTCTGAAGGCTGTAACCCCTGTGACTGTCATGTGGTCCATGAAGTCACTTTTGGAGCTGAAGCTCTACAACCAGAGGCGGACTGACAACTCATGGGGCCCCCGGGCAATAAGGGATCATGGGGCCCCTGTGTGCTCACCCACACTCAAACCACACCCAAAAAAAGCCTATAAAAGGTACCAGGGGCATCTCATGGGGCCCCCTACTGACCCCGGGTCCTCAGGCAGTGCCCGAGTTCCCAAATGGTCAGTCCACCCCTGCCTACAACTAATGCTTGGTGGCAGCTAGTGATGGCATCTGTTCCTCTGCATAAACTGGGAAATGTACATGATCTTTTACAATGAAACTACAAAATAAATATATAGCTCTGTAGTTAATATTGTAACATTCATAAGTATTATATAAAAAGAAATATAAGGAAAACTATATATTAAGTAACAGTATATATTGCCGTTTTCTTTAGCAGTAAAGAAGCTTGCATATTTCTGTACACATGAAATGCTCGGGTGGACTTCTTAAATATTTTACATTAAGTAAAATAAGTATTAAAATATTAACTTCATTTCTTAATGTAGGTCACTAGAGTTAGCAGAGAGCTGCAGCAGACCGAACGAAATAGATGGATTCTAACCACGTTTTCAGTGATATAATGCACCTATAGGGAGCAATAATTTCAATGTAATAAAGATGCCTGTTTTCTATAACTCTTACCATGTCCTTAATGATGTACATTTTATTGGCATTGTGTTTGTGAATTGCAGTTGATCTACCAAATTAAATGACTGCTGCTGCCATCTATTTAGTCATTTTAAGTGTGGCACAAATCCAGACTTGCAAATACCAAATTCACAATAAATATTACTTTGCAACTACAAGCAGTAATTCGATTTATTGGGCATTTTAAATGTTCAACACAGCTACACATTCCAATAGCCAGTGATTGGCTTCTTTAGGTTTCTTCACGTTTTCAAAAGATTGTTGTATAAACATGTAAAATAATCTTTTTCTTGGTTGGGATATGTATCTAAATAATTTATTAGCAATATATGGCAGTAAACAGGTCCCTATTTTAGAGACTGCTATTATATTGCTAAATACTATTTGCAAGTTAGAAAACTGTTAGAGACTTATATTACAACACAGAGTTTGCTGATATATTGACTAGAAATTGCCCATGTGTTGAAAAACTGCTACAGTCTGCCGCCAATGTTATAAGAGGCTGCTGACATGTTGTTCAACTCCTAGAGACCTTACACATGTTGCTAGTGACTGTTAACTACTTGCCCTCCAGAGGATTTACCCCCCTTCCTCACCAGGCCATTTTTTGTGATACGGCACTGCATTACTTTAACTGACAATTGTGTGGTCATGCAATGCTGCACCCAAATGAAGTTTATGTCCTTATTTTCCCACAAATAGAGCTTTCTTTCGGTGGTATTTGATTGCCTCTGTGTTTTTATTTTTTGCATTCTAAAAAGAAAAGACTGACAATTTTGAGAAAAAAACAATATTTTTGAAATTTTTGCTATTAAAAATGTCCAGTAAAAAAATTTAAAAAATCAAATTTCATCATACATTTAGGCCAAAATATTTTCTGCTACATGTCTTTACTAGAAAAAATCCCAATCCGTGTAAATAATTGGTTTACGTAAAAGTAATAGCATCCACAAATGGCAGTATAGATACTGGAATTTCTTTTTTTTTTTTTTTTTTTAATACTAGTAATGGTGGTGATCAGCAACTTATAGCGGGACTGCGGTGGGCATTCTGACACTTGGGGGGAACTGACTGTCACTGACATTCCCAGTGACACCAATACAGTGATCAGTGCTAATAAAAATCACTGACACTGTACTAATGACACTAGGCAGGAAGGGATTAACATCTGGGGCGATCAAAGAGTTAACTCTGTGCTGTGTTGTGTTTTACTGTGTGCTGTGTGTGTGCTTTACTGTGCAAGCACATTGCTTTGTATTGCTCTGCTATACAGAGCAATACAAAGCAATGTGCAGGAGCTGACAGGGGACAGAACTGTATTGTTTACATACAGGTCTCTCCCCCATCAGTGATACAGGGCGATTTCCGGGTGCTGTCGTGGAATCACTTGCCGTCACCCGGTTAGCGACAGGTGAGGCCACCAATGGTGGCGTGGGTAGGCCCCTTACCCAGAAATGCAAAATCACCTATGTATATGTGATTTTGTGCACCCCTGCTGCCCTGTAGCAGTATTTCTGATATAGGGTGACGGGAAAGCAGTTAAAGACTGCTATGGATGGCTAACATGATTTAGAGACTTTAAAGTGATATTAAAGGCAGTAAAAAAAAAAAGTCTTACTTAGCTGCTCTGTGCAGTGGTTTTGCACAGAGCAGTCCCAACCCTCCTCTTCTTGGGTCCCCCTCCTGCCTAGTGCCCCCAGAGCAAGCAGCTTGCTATGGAGCACCCAAGCAGGCTAACTCCTGAGCCACTGCTCTGCGTGTTCATTCACACACAGAGCCGTGGCTTGGCCCCCTCACTCTCCTCATTGGCTCACGGACTGTGATTCAAAGCAGCAGGAGCCAATGGCTCTCACTGCTGTCTCAGGCAACTATGAGGGAGAGTCCCCAGAGAGCTGGATCGTGATGGAGCTCAGGTAAGTATTGGGGGGCTGGGGGGGTGCTCCTGCACATAGAAGGTTTTTTTACATGAAGGTGAAAAACTTTGAGCATTTACAATCACTTTTAGCCTAGGTTCACACTGTGTTTTTAATTTGTTTTCATGCATAATACGTTTTTGTTTTTACCAATGACTAGCAATATCTGCTGTGACTTCATTGTTGCTGGGAGCAAGAAACAGGATTTTAAGCAAAAAAAATTAAGAAAACACAGAAAAAAATGCTCCAAAAACATTTTTCATGTGCTCTTATTGCCGTCTATTTGTCAAATACGCAATGGATTTGTTTTACGAAGGGCAAATAGATTGTGCAGTTACTCCAGAGCTTGTTAAATGAGCAGAAGCTCTGCAGACATCCATCATCCAATCATGTGCAAGCAAAAATGCATTTTTTTCCCTTTCATGAGATTGGGCATTCTTTGCAAAGTGTAGCTTTACCTCATTTATTAAGCTCTGGAGCAACTGCACTTGCAAAGTGCACAGTCTATTTGCCTTTAGTAAATAAACCCCACTGTGTAGCACCAGATGAAGTATCTGCACATTTTAAAAAATCTGACCTCATAATGTTGCATAGATGTGAACAAACACTATAGAAAATATTGTGATTTCTATTGTTGTGCCTTGCAGTGCGACAGCAGATGCATGACAAATCGCACTCCGGAATTAAGGGGTTGCTGACATGTTTTGAGACAGTATTAGAAAATGCTAATGTGTTTGAGCATGTCAATATTGATACAGCCTGCTAAAGTGAGCCCTGGTGTCAAAGAATAAAACCAATCCTCTGTCACCAATAGGCAGCAGAAGGCTCTCACAGAGGCCAGGATCCTGTATTTTCTGGTCTTCTTCGAAATCATTTGAGATTCAAATGTTCTGCTGCAGAAAGAACATAGAGCACAACCCCAGGGAAAGGCAAACTAGGTGGGAGGCAGAATGCATCAACAAGAAAATGATGAGACTAAATGATAACCAGAAGCAACCAGAAGAGGAACATTTTAGGGATAAGGTGAGAGACAGATGGTACATACAAGCTGAATTGTAAACTGAAAAACAAATCCAAAGTTTGCAAATGCATCCTGGCATGTCAGGATACAAATACCTTTGATTAGGCACTTGCTGAGTGTTCTGCTCCCATTTTAAACACCACTAATTGAGGCCAGGCGCTTGACTGCAGTGAGAGCAAACCACAGGTCTGAATGTCATCTAGCTGATGGTGAAAACAGCATTTAAACACAGCAGGTGAGAACACCTAAGGAAGGCGGTGAAAAACTATGCAGCTTGGGCACAAAATTACATGTTCTTACGTCCAGTGTATCAACTGTCCAAAGCATGCCTATAATAAAATGAACTAAAAACTACTGTGTACAAATACTTCAATCTACCAGGGTGTGTAGAAGAAACTATAAGCAAAGAAACCATGTTAAAGCGATACTAAAGGTTTTTTTTTTTTTTGTAAAATAACAAACATGTTATAGTTACTTGCTCTGTGCAGTGGTGCACAGAGCAGCCTGGATTCTCATCTTCTCGTGTCCCCTACCAGTACTCCTGGCTCCTCCTTTCTGTCTGGTGCTCCATAGCAAGCAGGTTGCTATGGGATCCCCTGAGCAGGCGTGTTCCCGAGCTGCTGCTGCATGTGTTCATTCACACACGGAGCCTCAGTGTGGCCCTGCCTCCTTTCTGTCCTCATTTGCTAACTGGCTCTGATTGGCAGCAGTGGAAGCCAATGGCTCCTGCTTGCTGTCTCAGCCAATGAGGAGGCAGAGACCAGGGACAGCTGAGCCTGTTGTACACATCGCTAGGTCACGACAGGGCTCAGGTAAGTATTAAGAGGGCTGGGGGCAGTGCTGCATGCAGGAGGTTTTTTACTTTCATGCATAGAATACATAAAGATAAAAAACCTTAAACCTTTACAACCACTTTAATTCAGATGAAACATACAGGGGACTATAGATCAGAAATAGTAGATCAGCCTCTCAGCGATCCAATATCTATTAATACAAAAAGTACTACCATATACAATTCACCTGACTGGTGAGAGCTTTGAAGATTTAATGGTGCTGTGTCTCTGAGAGCCTCTTGAGTGAAACAATGATTTTCTGTTTATATTGCACACAAATTACCTTGCTACAGGCTGAAGGTAGGGTCTTTGAGTTAATGTGAATCATGGCAACACATTACTGGTGCCCAGCAACCAGGATACTGTTTCCCTGGTCAGCTTTGCATGTGTAATATTAAAGGATAAGTTCACCTTTTAACAAAAAAAAAGAATAAATGCACATCTTTTTGCAGGTAAAAAATGTGCATTTATTACTTTTTGTTTCTGGAACCTCTAAAGCATCACATCTGCATATCTGCATATCTGTCAGTGTATCTGTGTGCTTGTACACGGTCAGGCAGATACTTACTGACAGGTAGACTGAATGAACTACCAGGGCGCTCCACTGCACCATGGTAGTTCATTGAGAACTACAAGCCAACGGCCACAATGTATACTGTGAATGAGTGATGTGGCCAAGCAGGTGGAGCCCTACGCGTCCACTTTTTTAAAAACTGTGACAGCTAGCAGGGGGGAGAAGAAAATTCCCCACTAGCTGTCAAAATGGGGATTGAGGGGGTGCCGTGGCCAGTCCTTTCATAACATGTTGCATGTTACTCCCATACGGCTGCAATGGATACTGTGAATGAGTCACATGGCCAGACAGATGGATCTCCACGCATCCACTTTTTTAAAAATTGTGAAGGCTAGCAGGGGGGAGTATATTCCCCATTAGCTGTCAAAATGGGGATCAGGGGGTGCGGCGGCCAGTCCTTTCATAACATGTTGCATGTTACTCCCTGAATGTGCGCGTAACATGCTACAAAAGGAGAACCTATACTTTAAAATCAAACCCGACAAAAGAAGTATTGAACTGACTAAGATCAGGAGCATGAAAACGGTTACTTAGGGGTAGGACAGGAGGCATGGAGAGGGGTTTGGAAACCAAGTGAAACCTTGTTAAGATGAATGAGTTGCAACTACTGAAACAGCCATGCAAATGTTGATATAGTAACTAGATACTAAGGATTATTTCCATATACTACCTCTAATATTTTAAAGTGATCCTAAAGGTTGTAATTAAAAAAAAATGTTACTTACCTACTCTGTGCAGTTGTTTTGCACAGAGCAGTGCCGATTCTCCTCTTCTCAGGTCCCCTACTGGCAGTCCTGGATTCACCCCCCAGCTGAGTGCCCCCAATAACAAGCCCCTTGCCATGGGGCCTGGTCCTGTGAATAGACATTGTCCATTCACACATAAGTGCTGCTCAGCCCTGCCCCTGCTCTCTCCTCATTGGCTCACTGGCTGTGATTAACAGCGGCAATGGTTCCTGCTGCTCTGTGAACCAATAAAGAGAGAGAGAAACAGGAGAGCCTTGGCTTTCATGCACATTGATGGATTGAGATAGGGCTCAGGCAAGTATGGGGGGTGGCTGGGGGAGCCGCACTCAGAAAGTTTTTTTACCTTAATGCATGGAATGCATTAAGGTGAAAAAACTTTCTGCATTTAGAACCACTTTAAGCCCTTTATCACATTTTGACTACTTAATTTTAAATCACTTCCTCAGTCTGTTGCATTGTACATCCCATTTTTTCTCTACTAATATACGCATTTGATAGGAAAGGAAATAGACAAGGCTGGTCACTTAGACTGCGAATAATACTGTGATTCAGACAACTTGTATCCCCATAGAGATATTATATTCACACAACTGCAGAAATAAAAAAATGAAAAACGCAAAAATGCCATCTCTGGACATTGGAAATTTAAAGGATGCTGTAAGTGATATAGTTTTTGAATCTATGTGAGCTATTTCCCATTATTGTCTGTTATAACTTTATAATTTTACTCCGCTTTATGTTCAAGGCTAATAAAGCTGTCAAAGAGAATTTTTTCTTCAGCGGATATGGTCTTTCCAACAAAATCTGCTACTGAGAACTTGCTTGCTATCTTTGAATAGGTTGTATTTGAAAAGACACAATCTGGTGAATACATTAAAGCAATAACTGGGAGACATAGCGCTGTTTGACCATCCTTAACAGGGGGTCACAACCTTCTGTTGAGCGTGCAATTTAATTATGAACAGTGATGAAGAAGAATTGCTTAGGAAATTGGCATGATCCAGCATTCTCTAAAGGACTTTTATGTTCAAATGTGGTGTTGGGATATGCACATAAGTGGACTTTGTTTTACAATTTTGCTTTCAGGTTAAGTTTATTATGATTTGAGCAAGCATCCTTTTCATATCACTTAAGTTTGTTTAATGGCTGGTTTTTATGTAAACATGAAAAGTATGTCCTATTTTTTGTCTGATGCCAGATTTAGTGATTCAGTGAACCTACTGGATTTAGTTCTACTCACTAAGTGCTGAATGAAGTGCAGTTTTCTTCCTGGTGTCTCTGGAGGTAGAATTACATGTCAGATGACAGCTTCTGGGAATGTTATACTTCATTCCTCAGCCAGCCAGTGAAAAACATTAATCTGCACTGGGAAGATGTAAGGTCATTCCATTATGCCAATAAATGATCATTTTCATGGAAGACTGTTCTTAGTAAAATGCTGTTCTCATGACAACTGTCATTACACTCTCTCTTGCACGTTCTGTGGTAACGTAATGGTCATCACAGTCCTTTTAGTATGTGAACATCATCCAAGTCCCATCCCATGTACATCTCATCTGAGCCTATGGTATAGTTAAGCTCTGATGCTTTGCTTGACAATGTAGCAGGCTTCCTGTTAGCATGCAGCTTCCATAGCACTTTCTATTCACAAGAAACTACAGTGTACCTCTGGTATGATTGCAACACCCTTTGGTATCAAAGCTACACTCTGATGCTTGAGTCACACTCATGCTCAGGCAAGGAAGCTCATTCATTTGAATGGGTTGCCATGCCTGTGTTTTCCACAAAAGAAAGTGCATGCACCTTTTTGAAAATGTGGCCGCAGGGAAACCACATGTCCTTTTTGACCATGCGGTTTCCCTATGGTTCCCACACTTGCAATCATGCCTTGGGGTGAGATGCATGGGGGTGCCATTCAGAATGATTGGCAGCCCCATGTGTCTTGTAGGCGCAGCACAGCAATTCGGTTGTGATTCTCGTTCCCGCAACCAGAATGCACAATGAGGGCTAGTGTGAATCTATCCTTAAATAACATGCAATGAGTTTTGCTAATATATTTGATCACCCAATACTTACTATTCCCAGCTTATATCATCCAAAAAATATTATGTACTCTTTGCTGCCAATAGCATTGTATTGGGTTGGGATCTGACAATCATAGAGTAAATTATTTTGCTGTTGACACAAAAGAATCTGCAAGCTTAGGGTGGTTATGGGGAAGAAACAAGAATGGCTACTATTCTCAGGCAGAACAGCCAAGAATAGCCCTAGGTGTCATTTTATGTGACTGAAGGGCTATTTAATTATCCTTTTGAACTTCATTGTATAGGCAGGGCTGCTGAATTGTATCCAGTAGCAGATCCCTAGTCCTAACTAGATGATTTATACTCTGCATAGCCTTCTTAAAGGATAAGTTCAACTTTGGGTACAAGTTGCATGTTCCACCCTTTTTTAGGGTGGAACATGTAACATGTTCTCATAGTCACAGCCGTTGCCCGCCACCCCCCCCCCCATCTGACAGATAGTATGGGGAGACGTTTCCCCGTATTATCTGTCAAATTTGATAGCAAGCGTGGCCATGCGGGGCTCCAACCACACGGTGCATCATTTATTCATTGACTTCTGTGAATTAATGAACTGAAAGTACAGACAGCCTTAGCAGCTGTGGGCTTGTAGTTTTCAATGAACTACCACTGCGCTGTGGATCACCGTGGTAGTTCATTGAAGCTTCCTGTCAGAATATCTGCTTGATCATACATCCCATACGGCAAGCAGATATTCTGACGGGTCTGCAGGAGACCTGCATGGCATCAGAGATCTACTGATTGCTGGTGCAATGCTTTCCAGGCTTCTGTAGATAAAAATAATATATGCACATTTTTAAACCTGCAAAAAAATGTGCATTTATTATTTTTGTTTAAAAGGTGAACTTATCCTTTATATAAAACATGCTTTCTGCAGCCTACAATAGTAGAAGGTCACTACTAGTTGGCAGTACTTGAAGAAGTGGGTCACAGTAGGGTTTTTTTTTTTAATTGTACTGTCATGGTCCAGGGTCAGGCTCGGAGACCAGTAGATATAGTGTACAGAGGCTATACCAACCAGCTGGATAAGTGTACAAGCAGATCACCCTGGTGGATGACATGGGCTCACCCGAGGTGTGAAGTCTAAGTACTAACCAGTGTTCGCCTGAGCTCCTAATGGTGGAGATGGGTATTGCTGCATGTTAGTATCAATTTGTAGTCCTTCAGATCGCCCCACCAGGAGGTGAGCAAGCCAGGGTCCAGTAGCAGATATACCAGGTAGGGATCAAGCAGAAGTGTAATCAGTGGGCAAGACAAAGGTTGGTAACAGGTTGAGATCAAGCTAAATCATAGTTGAGGAACAAGCCAAAGGTCCATACCAAGTGGTCCCAGGTTGGGATCAAGCAAAAGCGTAGTTGAGGAACAAGCCAAAGGTCATTAATGCGTGGAAGCGAAGATACGAATGGCAGCAGAAGTGACAAGAGCGAGATATTGGCAAAGATATATTGGCGAGATATAGAGCAAAGAGGAAGTGCAAAGGCATTACCCAAATAGGACGTTTATAGGAGGAGCAAAGGGTCCAAGGTTCAAGAGAAGAAAAGCTCAAGGAAAGATCTTCCAATAATTTTCCAGGGAGCTGTCCAACACCCCAGGTGGCTCAGCAAAAACAGACATCACCAGACACAAGGTTCAGACCTGTACACTTACACTTTAAATTTCAAGTTGCTTAGACTACACTATATTATGTACTTTTAAAACTATTTAAGTTCTAAAAACAGTAAGAGATTCAGTCATTTTTACATCAGACCAGAAAATATATTTTGCTTCCTATGTGGGGACTTCTAAGTAGGATATTTATTGCCTTATAACATAAATATCAATAGACAGGAAGACGTATTCCAGGGCTTATTACTGAATAGACGAGTGTTTAGTTTGATATGTCTGCTTGATTCCTTTTAAGGAGAAATTAGCATTCCTTTCTGGGTTTCGTCTTCTTAACACACTTATATCCTAAACAAGATTGTTTGATAACCTGACATTTTTTGGTGCAGTTAAAGGAGGACAAGAATTGCTTTTTCCAATCTGTTCCATAAATGTTTTACAGCAGAAGCATTTTTATCTATAGATTTGTTAATACTTTAAACTCAGCCTATTAAGTTAACATTTAAAACAGCCCTCACTCTGTTGACAGAGATGAGAAAGGGTGATTTTATGTTGGGGCTGCAAGATTTGATTTTAAAAGAAACATTATGTACTCAGATAGTAAAACTACAAATGTAATTATGCAGCAGTCAGAAATCAATTTACAACAGTTTTTGTTGTGGTGTTTGGCAGTGTTGGAAAGATGCATCCACAGGGGAAAAAATGAAAAACTAAATTAAAAAAATGCAATAAGTATATTATTTAAATTATTTCCCTGGCAAAACTTAATTAAAGTTTAAATAGAGTCATTTCCTACACAGTACATTTTGAAACAGTTTAAAGATAGTATCAAAAACATTTGCGTCACAATCTATTTTAATATTCATGAAGCTGTCTTAATTATTACACATGCATATATTTATCTATTGAATGGAGGACAGAAAAAGGAAAATTAACTGCAAATCAACATTTCAGTTTCTTATTAGGGACCATTATTAAGAATGCCAATTATCCATATTTTAGGAGAAGACACTTGCAGCATAGACGAGAATTGTTTAAAGGAAGTATACTGCAAAATAACCATTACTTTCCATCTAAATCATCACAGTTTTTTTTTTTACTTTAGTTATCAGGCTTTCCCTACTCCCTTTCTTTTCTGACAATCATCAAATATGCATGAAGAAAGGAAAAATCCTACAAATGGGTACACCAACTACAATATTAATTTGTTTAGTACAGATCATGATCTGTTTAACCTCTAGGTTAAACAGATCATTGTAGTACACACCGCGAAAAGATGTGAAAAAAGTGGACTGGAAAAAGCTGGAATTGGGTTATAAACGATACCTGTTATGAAAGAAAGAAATGCATGGGCTGCCAATTCTCACTTCTTTCTGTTTTCACTCTGATCCTCTGACTTCAAGACATGCCAGGTCACCAACCCAGAAAAAATATACAGGTTAAAGTAATACCCCCAACAGTTTAAAACTTTCAATGCTTCTGTTCTCTCAGTGCTGCTTCCCTGAACTTCCAGTTGTCACAGGAAACAGTTGACAGTGCAGTTTAGAGCTAGTGTCACGTACCTGATGGGAGACTGAAATGACGAGGTCGGCCTCACTTGTGTCACTTGCCCTGACCCCACTGGAGTTGGATCAGAGGGAGTCTAGGGACCAGGGGGACAAGAGCGCCAGTAGTTGTTGTTTGCAGCTCTTGCAGATGATGACCTTGGAAGACTGATGATCCTCTGATTCAGGCACAGTAGTAACAAGCAGAGCAGGTCTTGCAGATTGCCAGGCGTGCACCAGAGCAAGGCACGTAGTGAGGGTAAGAGACAGGAGCAGTGTCATAGGAAAAGCCAGGGTCATCAACAGTCGGGCAGCACGGTACAGAATCAGAAGGAAAGCCAAGGTCAGGAGCAGAGCCGAAGTCAGGAACCAGTATCAATCCAGAGAGCAATCAGAGTCGGGTCAGGAACAAGCCGGGTCAGCAACAAAGGATTCACACAGGAACAAGCAGGACACGGGGGGAGCTGAAGGCCAGTCAGCACCTAACATGGGCAGAGACACTCTTTAAATAGCCCTTCTGGCGCCAATCTTCGCCATACATGTGCACGTGCGTGTGCGCGATCGCGCATTTCTGCTCGGATGCGCACAACCGACAACTCTTCTCCGGGAGTTCCTATGCGCATTTCTAATCGTGATTTGGCTTGCCGGAAATCCCTTACAGCTAGTATGTTACCTTGGAGAAGGGGGGGCTAGGTGAGAGGACAAGGGAAGTGTCTTGCCATCCTAGGCTATGGGGCTGTGTTAGTCTCTTGATGCACACAATGTAGGGAGACACAACCGGTCCTTGCATGGAATGGTGTCTCCATAGAATAATGAAAGTGAAAATGAACCACCCTGAATCAGGAAACCTGGGGCAGCAGTCATGACATCAGTTTAACCACTGCAATACTGGGTGCTTTCACCCCCTTCATGCCCAGGCCAATTTTCAGCTTTCAGTGCTGTGACACTTTGAAAGACAATTGCACGGTCATGCAAAACTGTACTCATGTGAAATTTTAATAATTTTTTTAGACAGATCGAGCTCTCATTTGGTGGTATTGAAATCACCGATGGGTGCTTTTATTTTTTATTAAACAATTAAAAAAACACAGAAAATTGTGAAATACCGTATTTTCCGGCGTATAAGACGACTTTTTGACCCTTGAAAATCTTCTCAAAAGTTGAGGGTCGTCTTATACCCCGGTATATGTCAGGGCGGCACTTTTTAGGGGGGCAGCACGGTGCCACCGCTGTCCCCCCCTTCCGACGGAAGGGACACTAAGTACAGGGGTGGGCAGAGAGCTGCTGTCTCTTACCTGGCTCCCACGACGATCCAGTCCAGGAAGCGCTGCTCCTTCAGTCACTCCGGCCACTCCCTCACTCCTGCCGCTCGGCTCTGCCTCCTCACCGGTGATTGGCCGCCAGAACTGTAGCTCAGGAAAGGCACACAGGTGGCCAACCACAGGCGAGGAGGCAGAGCCGAGCGGACCCGCAAAAATCGAGTGAGGGAGAAGCCGGTAAGTGTGCAGTACAGAGGTGCTGCTGCAACCACATATGCTGGCTGCAGCAGCACCATACTGGAGCAGGAGTCAGCAAGTGTCATTGGTGTCAGTGGGAGGAATAGTGCCCCATCATTGGTGTCACTGATACTAGTGTCTTGGACTCGGTCACTTACAGACCATTTACCGTGATCTACCAGTGAGCCAAATTAATATGAGAATACGTGCACGTGGAAGTAAGACACTGACACTTCGCAGTTTGCCAACTTCCTAAAATTCTGTTTTATTGAGGAACTAACAGTATCATTTATAGGGCTTATGATGCAGGCAAAGCATATACATTGATTGGGTGAAAAGTCCACTGGGTTTCTGCGTGTTCGTCCATCCGTGTTGATATCTTCCAATCATTGTCCCCAAAGAGACTCATTCCCTTTTATGGGGGTTGTTTACATTAAAAGATACTTTTCTCCTGATGAGTCACCAAGGGTGAGACTCCGGATGAAGGCGCCATCTTAATTATCATCATTGTTCCGTCAACCTATATCTGATTGTTCACTTAAGAGAGTAAGGAATTTAAAGAGCAAGATACAGACAGTAGCAAGACTATAAAATTGTCATTTTACTGATCATCTAATAAAACGTGGACTGTCAATCACAATCCACTACAATCCCCCCTTAAAATGGCTATTTTATTCCTGACTGTCCCTATATCTTCTGATGTCCTAACTGCCTGGTGGCCCTCCCTCTGGAACTCTTTTAAGACGCATATAGAGCCCCTGAGTGGCTAATCCATCCCTAGAGTCTCGATACGTCCTGAGAAGGCCACAGTCAGGCACTATCTTTCCCTATTTATAGTTGTCTGTTAGGGGGGGAAATTTGTAGCATTCCCTTTTGTTTTTATAAGTCTGAAATATGATGATCAGGGGCTATAGTCTGTAAGGGAGTATAGGATTCTCTTTCTTCACGGGGGAGTTCAACATTGTTATAGTTCAGGAATGTAGGGGAGATCTCGTTCACAGCGTTTCCTATTAGCCTCTTAATGCAAGGGATCACACAGCAGGCGACTATTGCCATTAGAATGATAATACCCAGGATAACCACCCCCGCTTGGGCGAGGGCTTTCTGCCAGCCACTCAGCCATCCAAACCACTGATCCCAGGGATGTGTAATACCTGAGTTTTCCTTAAGCTCATTTGACAGGTCCTCCAACCTCTTGATGGCCAGTGTCACCTTCCCATTTGGGCCTGTGTTATCTGGGATATACGTACAGCAGGTCATGGTCTTTGGTATCATTTTACAGACCCCCCCTTTTTCAGCTAATAACATATCGAGTGTCATACGATTTTGAAAGACCATGTTAGAAGTAGCCTCCAACTGCTCTGCTATCCCCTTGAGGGCATCTCGTGTGTAGTTTACAAACCGTTGTTGATTATAGTAGATGTAGTTTATCCAATCTACATTCTTGTTCTCAGTGATGAAGAGGAATAGGGATTCAAATCCCGCGGCCACCTGGTCTCTGGCTTTGAATTCATCGGGTACCCCCCTTGGGACTCCTATCGCATCTATATAGACATGGGGGTCAAAACTCCCTTGTGGGGCACTTCGTTTGTGCTTGGTTGCATGGAGGGGGTTAGGCGGCCCCTTAAGTAATGGATCTGAGAGGATGTGCAATGGCATTATGGCATTGGCAAGGGTACATTCCCCTCTCCATTTCCCCATCAGTCGGGTCCTAATCTTCTGATCACCACAGATCCAGAATATATCCCCCAATGACATGACCTGGTTCTGGGTGAGATCTGACCGGGCTGTACTATAAGCAGCACAGAATCCCTTTGTGAAGTTCCCAAGAAACCTTCCTCCTCCCTCATAGTTGGCATAGCAGGTATAATTACCGGGATATATGGTTAAACCATTTGGGGCCTTTTCGTCTCCTTGGATTAAGGGGTAACGCTTCTTCCAGTCCTCACATAAAGACTGGTTCGTAGAGATGTTAGTATACAGGCTTAAGACACACTCCTCTATGGAATCTGGTAGGGTTAGTGGCACCGTCCCCAGATGTGGTCTGGCATGCCCACACACATAGCAGTTGGACTTATTATGCGAGTTTGCATTGTATCTCATCCATTCTAACCACAGATTAGTGTCTGAGAGGCCGGTTTCTACTGCTATAGTATCTTTGTATGTAGGGTTTGCTATGGCCACCATCTCTGCCAACGTTTTGATCTTTGGCATAAGTGGGTTATAGGTGGGAGCAGTATCTCTGGAAGATTTCCATCGGTTTGATCTATACATATCCCTTATCCAGAATTGTCCCATCACTCCCCCATGTCCCCAGTATCCCAACCAGTAAAGCCCCTCATCTCCTGGGTTGGGGTTCTCTATGGTGAGGGTGAGTGGCATAGTTCTCCCTGTTGGGTTTTCATATGAACATGTGCCTTTTTTAAATATAGTCAATCTATCAATTAGGCTCTTCCCATTTTTATCTTTGCGGTTTAAGGCACTTAGCGGTTTATACCCCCAGTCAGGCCCCGTATTCCATCCTACTGAGCCCCAGTATCTGCATTTGTCTCCCCAATAGTCATCCGTCACACATATATATATACTACTGGAGTGATCCTGATACGTAGTACACTGCCAAGGTTGTTTCGGACAAGGCGCTATGAAGCAGAAGTCAAAGACAAAAGTGGCCACACGGGTGTTGGAAGAATTGTACCAAAATGTTATCAGGCCACTCTGTTCGGGTGTCCCACCTTCCCTTGTGATTGCCACTCTTTGTCCCCTACCCATTCCCGAAAGCACATACAAAAGGATATATGTGTATAGTCTCATGTTCTAGTTGTCTTCTGGGGGTGCAACTTTCTTGCAGTGAGAGGCGTGGATCCAGGTACTCTTTCCTTCTAGCTTCACTGAGGTGGCCGTCACCAGAAGCACCTGGAAGGGACCGTCATATCTGGGTTCCAATGTATGTTTCCGCAGAAACTTCTTGACCAAGACCCAGTCTCCAGGTTGCAAAGTGTGCGTTCCAGTGTCCGCCTCAGGATCTGGAATGGAGGAGAAAACTTGCGCATGGATATTAGTCAACACACGTGCCAAAGATATCACATACTTTGTCAATGAGTCAGACTGCAACTGTAATTGTTGAGGATAGTAGGTACCCAGTCTAGGGGCGGACCCAAACAAAATCTCATAGGGAGACAACCCATGACTTCCCCTTGGTGTGTATCTAACGCTGAAAAGAGCAATAGGCAAGCTGTCCGGCCATCCCATGCCTACCTCTTGGGCCATTTTTAACATTCTTGACTTCAGGACCCCATTTAGGCGCTCTACCTTCCCACTACTCTGGGGATGATAGGGTGTGTGAAACGCAAGTGTGACCCCCAGAGCCCCCCAGATCTCTTTCGTGACATTAAGGAATTATTAGACATAAAAATTCACTTACCGCTTTTGGAGGTGATCAGTCTCCGCGTCTGGAATGCTCCACGGTCCCCCTCATCCACTCTGGGTCGGGCTGAGCCGGTGTTCAGAACCCGGGCCCCACGTTGGGCGCCAAATGTCTTGGACTCGGTCACTTACAGACCATTTACCGTGATCTACCAGTGAGCCAAATTAATATGAGAATACGTGCACGTGGAAGTAAGACACTGACACTTCGCAGTTTGCCAACTTCCTAAAATTCTGTTTTATTGAGGAACTAACAGTATCATTTATAGGGCTTATGATGCAGGCAAAGCATATACATTGATTGGGTGAAAAGTCCACTGGGTTTCTGCGTGTTCGTCCATCCGTGTTGATATCTTCCAATCATTGTCCCCAAAGAGACTCATTCCCTTTTATGGGGGTTGTTTACATTAAAAGATACTTTTCTCCTGATGAGTCACCAAGGGTGAGACTCCGGATGAAGGCGCCATCTTAATTATCATCATTGTTCCGTCAACCTATATCTGATTGTTCACTTAAGAGAGTAAGGAATTTAAAGAGCAAGATACAGACAGTAGCAAGACTATAAAATTGTCATTTTACTGATCATCTAATAAAACGTGGACTGTCAATCACAATCCACTACACTAGTGATGGGGCATTATTCCTCCCACTGACACCAGTGATGGGGCACTATTCCTCCCACTGACACCAAGTATGGGGCACTATTCCTCCCCCCACTGACACCAACGATGGGGCACTATTCCTCTAACTGACACCAATGTTGGGACACTATTCCTCCCACTGACACCAATGATGGGGCACTATTCCTCCCACTGACACCAATGATGGGGCGCTATTCCTCCCACTGACACCAATGACGGGGCGCTATTCCTCCCACTGACACCAATGATGGGGCGCTATTCCTCCCACTGACACCAATGATGGGGCGCTATTCCTCCCACTGACACCAATGATGGGGCGCTATTCCTCCCACGGACACCAATGATGGGGTGCTATTCCTCCCACTGACACCAATGATAGGGCATAATTCTTCGCTCTGACACCAATGATGGGGCACTATTCCTCCCACTGACACCAATGATGGGGCACTATTCCTCCCACTGACACCAATGATGGGGCACTATTCCTCCCACTGACACTAATGATGGGACACTATTCCTCACACACTGACACTAATGATGGGGCACCATCATTGGTGTCAATGGGAGGAATTGTGCCTCATCATTGGTGTCAGTGGGAGGAATAGTGCCCCATCATTGGTGTCAGTGGGAGGAATAGTGCCCCATCATTGGTGTCAGAGCGAGGAATCGTGCCCCATCATTGGTGTCAGAGCGAGGAATCGTGCCCCATCATTGGAATACCATACCATATTGAAATCAAATCTGATGTTTTTTAATTTTTATTTGGTGTGCGTTGGAAGAGGGGTAGTCTTTTACGGCGAGTATAGCCCAAACCCTATATTTTAACCGGAAAAAGTAGGGGGTCGTCTTATACACCCAGTCGTCTTATACGCCGGAAAATACGGTAATTCTTTTCTTAGTTTCTGTAATAAAATGTTGCAAATAAGTAATTTTCTTCTTCACTGTTGTGCACTAATGAGGCTGCACTGATGGGCACTGATTGGCATTGATGGGGCTGCACTGATAATCAGGGCATTGATGATTAGTGCCCTGATTATCAGTGTAAACAATGTACTAACAGCCTTGCCAGTTATTGGCTCTTCTTTCCTCACATAGACACAGCATGTGAGGAAAGGACTCTTGATAACCAGCAAGTCTGCTAACATGTGATCAGCTGTGATTGGACACAGCTGATCATGTGGTAAAAGGCTGCTGTGATTGGCCCTTTACCCCGATCTGTGATCAGCTGTGTCCAAAAGACGCCCTTTCAGAATTGGACGATCATGCTGTAGCGATATTTCAGCTACAGTGTGGTTGGCAAGTGTTTAAACTGGAACATAGGTATGTATTAAAAGATAAAGAAGCTGAATACTCAGTGAGTTATTAAATCAGTCACCTAAAATTATGAACAAAACAGAGAGCTTAATATCACTTTAAGATTTATGACTACTTTCTGATGTTACTTGCTGCATAATAGTTCCAATCCACAGTCCCAAAATTGCTTGCACAGTTATGCTTTTTAAATATTTGTTCTGCTCTCCCTCAGACAAGCTCCGAGCTAATAAGATTTATGTGCCTAATGCAATCTGGTCACATTCCATAGTCAAAGCAATTTACTCATTTTTTCAGAAGTCAGAAATGGCAGTCTATGCTTTTCAAGTGTGGGATCCCCCCTTTTTGTTTTGTAAAATTGTAATAATTTACCTAACTATACAATAATGACTGAAGGCTGATGTAAAGAAAAATTACCAGGATACAATGCATTCTAGTAGTAAACAACAGTTTTAATTACTACATAGTGATTTTGACCCTTTTTTATAGTTACAAATTATAAAGTTACAGATGTACTTCTTAAGGTGCTCTTAAGACACCAGATGACAGGAAATAAACCCAGCACCTTCAGAAAAAAATAACTTTAGACTTTTTCAGAAGTACTTTTAGTTCAAATGAGAGTTTATATTTAGTCATTATTAGCTATATACACATGCAGATTGGATTGCAATACTGACTGCTAGCTATATTGCTCTACTTTGTTTAGAAGTGGTTCCTAAATGTTATTAACAAAATGTTTCACATTAAATAAGGAACTGATTTCCCCTGCCTGTGATGAATAAATCAATACAGACATTTGATAAAACAATGAGAGACTTACCAAATTTTAATGAGTGATTGGAGAGGATTTGTCAAAGTAGTTCATACAGAAATTTGTACAGCCCTTTTTGGAGATTACAGACACTTCTTGATAAGGAAATGAGGCTTTAGTGGGTTGTGGCTTCATTAGATAATTATTTAAGATTATTAAAGAATACCCAGGGAATTGAGGATAAAGAAATTCTCCCTTTTGAGTTAGAGATGAAACCTACACAAATTAATGGATCAATCTCAATTGATACATTCTTCAAATTAAAAGAGATAAGCAAACTGTTGGCGCTATATAAATCCTGTATAATAATAATAATTAACTATAGGAAATCCTTGTTGGAGATCTTTGTAGAAATACAAAAAATACAGACTTATTTAGAAAATTTTAAAGTGGCAAGGGGACTCAAAATTCAATGCTACTTTCATCGCCATAAAAAGAAAAACAGGACTATGAAGAAAATAAAGTATATAACTGAAACCATTACTATGGTTGTAGAAGGTTTATGCTCAGTGAATCTAGGATTTTAAAAAAGTCGCTATATTATGTTCTATTATTGCTACTAGCAAAATGAGTTTCCCACACACTGAGGGAGAAACCTCTATAGCATCAGGTTCCCCATCTAAATCTCACTCAGGAATAGCAGACAAAAAAAAATGAATGGATACTTTTTCCAATGATGCTGAACAAAATGAGAGAAAAAAGTCCCAGCACTAAAAATATAAATACAAGAAAAGAAAATGAAAAGTAAGATGAGGTGGTTATAGAATGAGTGGGAGTAAGGAATGCTCTGAAATGGTTATAATAAAAGAAGTGTATTAAATTTTCAAATTTAAGCTCACCAAATCACAAATTCATTTAATATAACATTGTTATGGCAGCACAAATCTCAAAATATGTGAACCTGACCTTCTTATGGTCTCAACAAGACATAGATCACACTTTTATCCCATTCATGGGAAAAGAAGCTTTAGATTTTTTTTTATTTTTCCTGAGTGAGCGGATAAAATATATTTGTAAGACCCTTTAGAATATTATGTCAAAACAGGACAAGGAAGCTTTAAGCATCCTTAAGAAGAACTCTGATATTACCATCTAAATGTCAGACAAAGAGGAGGCAGTTTTAGATTTAAACTCTATATTTTATTATAAGGCGGCTCTTAGAATTTAGCAATGAAAACACCTCTATCTGTTTAGGTATTGATCCCACTGTTCCCTTCAAAGAACTGAACAGTTTCGCTGTATCTACTGGACTTTGAGGGAGAAATTAGTGCCTGCTTGTTCAGTGCCCCCTATATTGCATCATCTCCCAAAGGGATATCTCTCCTTTTCCTGGCAGATATACTGTTGTCAATATTGAGTCCCTTTGAAGACCATTGGGAGATTTCATTGACAGGTTACTTCAACCTTGATGTTAGGATTGCTCTCTTACATAAGAGACACTGAATGTTTTATAAACAAAAAAAGGTGGTAAAACATGTATGGGACAGGTAGGGTACATTAGTTCCAACTGCTTGACGAGTGAGGTCTCAGCTTTACATTCTTGAATTCCTCACAGGTTAGGTTTGCAAGCTTTACAACATCACTAAGGATATTATACTGAATATGCACCAGATTTAAAAAAAAATTATAGTAGTACACGTTTGTCAACCCACAATTATTTTCTGTTTGTTGGATATCTTCAAAGGTTTGGTGCTTCATCTAAAGTATGGCAACCTATAAATGCGTTGATAGGAAGAGTCACTTTTTTGAAGATGTCATCTCTTTTAGATCCAGCATAAAGTTGTTTTGCTAGATATACAGACAACCTTATATTTATTGTGGATCAAGCCATGCACATAGTTGACAGTCATTATTTGAATGCCAGTGATTAAAATTTTTAATTATACTTTTGAAGAACAAAACGTTCACATTATTTGGATTTAATCTTAATTGGTTCTTATGCTGATCATAGAAACTCTGTACAATCTTATCATTAATCAATTTCACGAAATTCTTTGCTTAATGCTGGAAACTGTCATCCACCTCATGTCATTAGAATGATTTTTCAAAGGACAGTTTATAAGAGCCAAACATAAGAGCTGTTCATTGTAAAACTGTGAAAAAGAGGCAGTTGATATGAAACGTAGGTTCGGTGACAGAGGTTGCAAAAATAGTGGAACAGGCTTGTCATTCTCTTAGAAATAAAAATAGAAAAGTTCTATATAAAGACAAAACCAGAGGTTACAACAGAAACCGGTCTTCAGAATCACAAGGCATCACATTTATCACACAATAGAGTGTCAAATTTGAAGAGATAAAGTAGGTAATTCTTTGATATTTACCCTTTCTACGTATATGGGGATATCGCTGACTTCCAGGATAGTTTGTCTTCAAAAAAGTTTCAACACTGGGGAAGATATTATCATTAAGTCTATTCAATAAAAAGAAAAGAAGAAAGTCCTTCACCTGGTTACATATAATTTTCTTTAGATGCAATGGAGTAAAGCTGGCCATAGATGGAGTAATTTTATTTTCTGCAACCATGAGTTGCAGGAAAGAAAATCTCTCAATTCCCCTATTAACACACTCAGTATTGATGGGGGAATCCCTTCCATGGAGCCTTTTGTGTTCTCCAGGAGGGGGGCAAGGGAAGTTGTCCGCACAGGGAGAACACAGTGATTACTGCTAGTGGCTATAGCCACAAGCAATAATCGCAAGTAAAAGCCGACAAGGTGGCTGTATCAAAGTTGATTGATTATTTATGTATTATTTATTTCTATTTCACCTCTTGGGGTTTCACCAAAAGATGTGGGTATAGTGTTTAAAGTGGGAGAGATGATCTATCTATGTCAATGTTTAAAATGCTGGTGCTAGATATATTATCTATATGCACACTGCTTTAACCACCTCCCGCCCGCCATATAGTAATATGACGGATGCCAGGTGGTTCTCTCATTCTGGGAGGACGTCATATGAGCTGAAGATGTCGGCTCGGTCATGTGATCAGCTATGTCCAATCACAGCTGATCACATGTAAACAGGGAAATGCCGGTTATCGGCATTTCTCTCCCCACGAGCTGTCACGCTGACAGCTCGTGAGGAGAGGAGAGGAGAGCCAGTAATCGGCATTCCTCGGAGGGGACATGTACACAGATCATCAGAGCATTGATGATCAGTGTGCCCTGATGATCTGTGTAGCCCCAGCAGCGTCACCTGTCAGTGTCCATCAGTGCCAGCTCTCAGTGCTCATCCATGCCACCTGCCAGTGCCCATCAGTGCCACATCAGTGCCTCATTTCAGTGCCCATCAGTGCCACATCAATGCCACATATCAGTGCCCATCTCAGCTGCCTTTCAGTGTCACCCATCAGTGCCAGTCAGTGCCACCTATCAATGCCAGCCAGTGCCACCTATCAGTGCTGCCAATAAGTGCCACCAAGAGGCGGACTGACCATTTGGAAGTTCGGGTACTGCCCGAGGGCCCGGGGTCAGTAGGGGGCCCCATGAGATGCCCCTGGTACCTTTTTCATAGGCTTTTTTGAGTTTGGGCAAGGACACAGGGGCCCCATGATCCCCTATTGCTTGGGGCCCCATGAGTTGTCAATCTGCCCCTGGTGCCACCTATCAATGCCAGTCAATGTCGCCTATCAGTGCCAGTCAGTGCCGCCTATCAGTGTTTGTCAGTGCTGCCTATCAGTGCCGCCTAACAGTGCCAGTCAGTGCCACCTAACAGTACCAGTCAGTGCCACCTATCAGTGCCAGTCAGTGCCACCTATCAGTGCCATATATGAGTGCTGCCTTTCAGTGCCCATCAGTGATGCCTGTCAATGCCCATCAGTGCCACCTACCAGTGCCTCCTCATCAGTGCTCATCAGTACCGCCTATCAGTGTCCATCAGTGCAGCCTATCAGTGCCCATCACTGCAGCACATCAGTGAAGGAGAAAAATCACTTATTTACAACATTTTATAACAAAAACTAAGAAAAAACTTTTTTTTCAAAATTTTCAGTGGTTTTTGGTTTGTTTAAGAAAAAAATAAAAAACCCAGAGGTTACTAAATACCACCAAAATAAAGCTCTATCTGTCACAAAAAAAATTATAAAAATATCATATGGGTACAGTGTTGCATGACCGCGCAATTGTCATTCAAAGTGCAACAGCGCTGAAAGCTGGAAATTGGCCTGGGCAGGAAGGGGGTATAAGTGCCCTGTAGGCTAGTGGTTAAATGTCAGTAACTAGGACCCATACTATTGTTTGTATTTATTGGACTGTATTAGTTTCCTCCCTGGCCATGACAGCAGAAAGCAGAGGTGATGTATCATTTGTTTTCTTAATAACTAAGTGGGGTGAGCAAATATACATTCACTGGTCTCCCCCCCCCCCCTCCATCTGCTGACACTAGCCATGCAGATCCCAAGTCTGCAGGAACCCAGAAGACATGGAACAGGGAGGTTCCAGGGGTTCATGGAAGCAATTGGCTTGCAATGCTTACATGCATTCCTAGCTGCTGTAGTGGAAAAGATCCCGCTGACGTAAAACATACATTAATGGCAACTAAAGGGTTAAACTAAACTTGTACTGAAAAAAATATGAAGGCTGCAACTGCTGGCCCCATTATGAAAATGCTAGTTTTCTCCAGCTTCATTTTAAGTTGCTGACCCCCGAACAAGCATTCAGACTAGAAAAATATTGTAAAGGCCGAATTTCTGATCTGCATACTTAATCTGGGTCCATGATCTAGAAAATATTACCCACTTGCCCTCCAGAGGATTTACACCCCTTCCTGACCAGGCCATGTTTTGCTATTCGGCGCTGCACTATTTAAACTTGTAATTGCGCTGTCATGCAATGCTGTACCCAAACGAAATATGCCCTTGTTTTTCACACAAAGAGAGCTTTCTTTTGGTGATCAATTCTTGGATTTTAATTTTGTGTGCTATAAACAAAAAAAGACAGAAAATGTATTTTGTTATATGTCTTTGGTAAAAAAAGATCCCAATACGTGTATATTATTTGGTTTGTGCCGGAAAAACGTCAGTACGTCACAACGTCACGTGCCCCGGACGTGTTTCGTCACATCCGGACTTTTTCAACACTGATCCCTGGTCTGTTTATGAGGTCTGTGGGCAAAGGCAGGAGAAGATATTTGATCCATGTGTGGAGACATTTTCATCTATAATATGGATTCTATGCTGATTATATCTTTGATGGGGGTAATTATGCACTTAGTTTATTGTGTGCAGTAAAGTTATTAACTCAATTTATACCCTTGAGATCTCACGATTGCTGTGACACTTTTAGTTTTGGATTTTGCATGTTACACGTGTGGCACAAAATATATAATTTTGAGGATAACACACTATGTTGAGTTCTTTTTTTTGAGGTACTTGAAGATTTTCTGGAATATATCACCAATCTGATCCGGGGATAAAGTCAAATTGAGAGATCATTTGTAAAGATTTTGGATACGTGAACTTTATTTTGGACTTTAGGTGTATGGGACTTTATATATATTTTGATATATTTTTTCGTTTTTTGAATATAGTTTTTTGGATTTCCTTTTGGGCAGTCACTTATTATAAGTTTGCTTATTTTATTATTATGTTTGTACTTCAGGGGAAGGAATGTTAAGCAATCTATTGGGTTTTTGGTAGAGGAAGGAAGTGCTATTTATTTTTGTATTTCTTTCAGTGGTATTTGATCACCTGTGCGCATTATATTTTTCACGCTATAAACAAAAAAAAACACAAAAACTTAAAAAATATTGTTTTTTTTTTCAAAATGTTCGGTCATAAAAAATATCCAAAAAACTCAAATGTTGTCATAAATTTAGGCCAAAATGTATTATGCTACATGTTTTTGGTTAAAAAAATCTGAGTAAGTGTATATGGATTGCTTTGAGTGAAAGTTACAGCATCTACAAACTATGGTATGGATACTGGAATTTACACAGCTTTTACTTTCTGACTGCCTATCACATTTCTTGAGGTGCTAAAATGCCAGGGCAGTACAAATCCCCAAATGACCCCTTTTTGGAAAGTAGACACCCTAAGATATCTGCTGAGAGGCATCTTGAGTCCATGGAAGATTTATTTTTGGAAAATAACAATTTTTTTTTACACAAAGTTCTCATTTAAATGGTATATTGCTCACACATGACATGGGTTTATTTGGTATTACACCCCAAAATATATTCTGCTACTTTACCTGAGTATGGGGATACCACATGTGTGAGACCTTTTGGGAGCCTAGCCACATACAAGAGCCCGAAATCCAATGACCCCTTTGAAAGCCTGATGGTGCGTAAATTCCTAATTTTACATCCTCACTACCTATCACAGTTTTAGAGGTTCTGAAATTCCAGGATAGCACAACCCCCCACAAATGCCCCCTTTTTGGAAACTAAACACCCCATACTATTTGCTGAAAGGCATGTTGAGTCAATGGAATACTTTATTTTTTACCACAAGTTTTTTTTTTCTTTTTCTTTTTTTTACAAAAAGTTGTCACTTAAATGATATATTGCTCATACATGCCATGGGTATATGTGGAATTACACCCCAAAATACATTCTGCTACCTTTATCAGGTATGGGGATACCATGTGTGAGACCTTTTGGGAGCCTAGCCACACACAGGAGACCAAAATCCAATGACCACTTTGAAAGCCTAAAGGTGCGTAACTTCCTCATTTCACTTCCTCACTAGCTATCAGTTTCAGAGGCACTGAAATGACCCCTTTTTGGAAAGTAGACATCCCAAGGAATTAAATAAGAGGCATGGTGAGTAATTTGCAGATCTAATCTTTTCTCACAAGGTTTTGAAAAAGAAAAAAAAATATGTTTTCGTTTTCTTTCTTCATTCTCCAAAAACTAGTGGTAACAAAGATCTGCAAAATACTCACCGTGCTTCTTATCAAATTCCTTGGTGTGTCTACTTTCCAAAAAGGGGTTATTTGTACTCTTCTGGCATTTCAGGGCCTCAGAATCTGTGATAGGTAGTCAGGAAGTGTAATGAGGTGCTTATTGGATTTTGGGGTCCTGTCCATGGCTAGACTGCCAAAAAATCTCTCACATGGGGTATTCCCATACTCGAGAGAAGTAGCAGAATGTATTTCGGGGACTAATTCTACATATACCCATGGCATGTGTGAACACAATATCATTTAATTGACAACTTTGCATAAATACAAATGATTTTTTTTGTCCTTTTTCAAAAACTTCTGCTAAAAAAAAATTCTTCTATTGACTCAACATGCCTCTCAGCAAATAGTTTTGGATGTCTACTTTCCAAAAAGGGGTTATTTTTTGGGGAGAGTGGCATTTTATGCCCAGCATTAGACGCTTATGCCACACATCACTCATTCTTCTAACCACTTGAAGCCTTTTCTGACACTTTTTGTTCACATGAAAATATCAGTATTTTTTGCTATGAAATTACTTTTGAACCCCCAAACATTATATATGCAGACAGACACCCTAGTGAATAAAATGGTTGGTGTTGCAATTTTTTATGTTACATTCGGTCAACGATTTTTCCAACACAAATTAAAAAAAAAAATAAAAAAATGTTTTACTTTTAATGCACAAAAACACAATATATTGGCCAATTGTTTGGTAAGATATAAAAGATGATGGTAAGTCGAGTAAATAGATGCCAAACATGATATGCTTTAAAATTGTGCACGCCCCGTGCAACAGCGACAAACCGCATACATTTTTAATATCCATAGGCAACGCCATAAAATCCTTTACAGGCTACCATTTTAGATTTACACATGAGGTCTAGTGCTAGAATTACTGCCCTCAATCTGATGTTCATGGCAATACCTCACATGCATGATTATTTATTTCAGGTAGTTATATAGCGCCGTCAATTTACACAGCGCTTTACACATATATATTGTGCATTCACATCAGTCCCTAACCCTCAAGGGGCGTACAATCTAAGGTCCCTAACTCATATTCATACATACACATACTAGGACCAATTTATACAGGAGCCAATTAACCTACCAGCATGTCTTTGGAGTGTGGGAGGAAACCGGAATACCCGGAGGAAACCCACGCATGCACAGGGAGAACATGCAAACTCCAGGCAGGTGGTGCTGTGGCTGAGATTCGTACTAATGACCCTAGTACTGCCAGGTGGAAGTGCTAACCATTTAGCCACTGTGCTGCCATCTGATGCAACCACTGTTTACATACCGACACGGGGCCAACACTTGCTCACACAGTTGCGCGTGTGGGGGGACGAGGGTGCTGTAATTTTTTTTTATTATTTAGATTTTTTTATTTATTTTAAACTGTCCCTTTCATTCTTATTTTTTTACCACTTTTATTGTTATCACAGGGAATGTAAATATCCCCTGTGACAACAATAGGCAGTGATAGGTATTCTTTTCTGAGAAATCTGGGGTCTATTAGACTCTCCTCTGCCCTTACATCAGCTGATCTCACCCAGATCGGTGTGATCAAATGCTTTCCCAATTTAAAAATGGCGCCGTTTAAAAAAGGCAAAACTGAAGTGATGAATGCTCGTAGCTTCTGGTTTCTTAGACTATAGAGATAATTGGCACCATTCTAGTCTCCAGACACTCTATGGTCAGCTGGCAGAAACACCGGCTGCATTCTCAGGTTCCCCTGATGGCACAGGACTGCTCGAGAAAGCCATGGAAGGCAGTGGGGGGGAGGGGGGAATCCCCTCCCGCTGCTTGTAGAAGCAATCCTGCAGCTAATTAGCCACTAGGATTGCTTTTACATGAAAGCTGATAGCCAGTTGAAAGAAATTATACCAGGATGATGCCTGCAACTGCAGGCATCATCCTGGTATAACCACTCAAAGTACAGCGATGTACCAGTACGTCACTGGTCCTTGTTGGGTATATATGCTGTTCCTTTTTTATGCAGCTTGTGGGACTGGTGACAGGGCAGTGAAGGGGTTAATTGGGGGGGGATCAGGGGGTTAAATGGTTAAATGTGACCTATCAGTGCTTTTTGGTGTAGTGCTTTTTGACTCACGTGGATCTGCTTTCTTCTCTCTCAGGAACAGAATGTGCCCCAGGGAGAGAAGATTGCATCATTTCCTGCCCCTGTGTAATGTAAACACAGGCACAGGAAGATCTGTGATATGGCAGTGATCACTCAGCAGATCCAGGCCGAACATCACTGGCCTGATCCTGCTGACTGATCGGTGCTGCACCGAATCACAGCACCGCCGGGTCAGAGGGCGTTGCGCTCCCCCTACCCATGAACACGGTGGGAGCGCAGATCAAGTATATATACGTGATTTTGTGCAGGGAGTCCGCCCTGTAGCAGTAAACCTACTATAGGGCGGATGGCAACTGGTTAAAGCCACTGAATCAGAATTACAACCAGGCATCTAGTATTTTCAGCACTTTTAATCGGTTTTGCTTATGTATTTATTTATTTTCTGAGTTCCATATAGTTGTTTTAGAAGTAAGCATATAATACATTACAAATGATTCCCAGAGCACTATGGTTAGCTGCTGCCTGCTTCAAGGTTGGTTTTGTTCAACTAAAACCTTGGACTCTGCTAACTGATAAGGAATTAATCTCTGTGATGATGTATTCAGTTCTTTGGGTAAATTACAGCTTTAGCTATTGATTCTAAAAACAACAATCTTTAAGGTGAAAATGAGCCTAGAGATTCTCCTGCTGTCTAAAAAAAATCAAAGTATTAATATCCATTATTTCATAATAAAGCAACAAAACCTTATCAGGTTAAAGACAGAAAATGTATACCACAAGGAGAATGTGGTTGTTTCTTTTACACATTAACCTTAGTGATATTTTCTGCATACAGTATATAGTCTATCTGATGCATGCTCTAGATATTTAATAAACCCATTTCTCTAGTTGTTCAGTTCTTTCCTTTATTTACTAAACCAATTTTTGCTATTTTCACAGTTCTTTACTTTTGTTTGTCCTTCTTGCCCTGCCTACTTTTTCGGATTCTGCTGCTGTCTGAGCTGTGCCTCTAAGTCAACAGACAAAATGACTGGAGTCACACTAATCTCTGCGGAATAATAATGTACCACCTTTTGAAGAAGCGCAGGTCATATAAACATAGCAGTAAAGCGTTTTTTTTCTTTCTTTTTTTTTTGAACATGAAAGAAAATGTGTCAGAACTGGGCAATACATCCTAAACATATGATTACACAGGGCTAAGCAGAAACTGCTTTAATTGAAAACTGTGGTTCAAGCCAAAAGTACCTTTCATTTTAGCCTGTAGCCAGCTATGAATTTTTAATTTGCCAAAAAAATTCAGATGTTGCTTCTTTGCAACCATGGCAACTATTGCAACCTTGTGGGTATTTTGTACCCTGTGTAGAGAATAAAGCCAGAATAAAAAAAATAGACCCTTGAAATCTCCTCTCATGTAAAAAATAACATAAAAAAAACAGGGGAACACTTTAAAAAATACTTACTTTATATCCCAGCTTCTGCTTGTGAAGCCTAGGCAGAAATTATTCCATGATCCTTTTGATGAGATCCTAGGAAAGACCAAAAATGCTCCTACATAATGCTTGAGGTTTTAGATACCTGGGTTCTATTTTAACCTTTTCTCCTAGTCTGTGTTTCTCTTTTAATTATTACAGTGTTTTTGCATGGAAATCCAATTAATATGTGGACCTTGCATGTTGATATAAGGACCAATTTAATTATTTTGGAAATATGCACAGTAGTTACAGAGCAGGAGCGGGCAAACGTAATCAGGCTTCCATTAAGTTATTAGTATGAAAATGTTTTTTTCCGAACAATAGGCAAAAAGAAATTCACAAAAAGTGAAATGAGTTCACTTTAACACAAGTGGTGCAATAACTTTTTTTAAGTTCCAAAAGTGAACTCAGAGTATAAAAAAAAGAATTCTAGTTTGTAGACAAACTGTGCTGTTGTTTCTATTGGCAGAGCTGCATAGCTCTTTTTAACTAATCGATTGTTATGTCTATTTCAAGTACAGTATAATATTGATTCAAACAGATGGACAGGACTTAAAAGGACTGGATGATATCCTGCTTAGGTTCATGAGGCCTGACTACAAAAGACAGGTGTTTCAGGGCAGGAATATGTAAGCCATGGCCTTAGCAACCTGTTACAAGCATGTGTGTGTTTGTTAGAACCTGATCATCATATTGGAAACAAAGACAAATAAAAGTTCACTTTGTAGGCAATAAGCACCATCTGCTAATGTAGTCAATTGAACCACCTTGGATATCTGTTAATCATTTTTTTTATATGGTTTAAAAAATAAATAAGAAAGACTTCCTCTATGATATACACTTGTAAAGTGTCCCTTAGTCATTTATTGTTATACTACAATTCTTAATATTATGTCCAAAGAACAAGAGAAACGCCTCATGCGCACAAGAGTGGTGAGAGGGTGGAAATATTTCTGGTCCTTGAAAACATCAGCACCCGCCTTGCTGCCCTCTAAGGTCAGGGAAAACCCAAAGTGCTCACAGCAAAAAAAAAGAAACAGAGGGCGCCCCGGCCTAGTGCATTAACAGAGAATTACCTTTATTGAGTTAAACGGAGATGTATACTCACAAACGACTGTGTTGACAAAAGCATATCAATATCCAAAGCAATCACGTCACCAGGTCAGCTCCCAAAGCACGAGAAAATCCTCAAATGACTGATGCGTTTCAATGGACGATCCCTTCTTCATCAGAGCCCTGAAGTCAGAGGTCTGTGTTGACAGGCGTTTGCTTGCATCAGAATTACTTCCCTTACCATACAAGTCGATGAGATTGCAAAAGCAGGTTAAAACTGGTTGAAAGAGCTTAGATGGAGGTCCACTATAGGTCAGAGGGAAGTCAACTGCATGTCAAAATTAACCTGTAAGGCTACTGTCATGCTGATCTGTGGCAAAAGCATAGGCGTTTTTGCCATGTTTGCGGTACATTTTTTAACATGACATGTAACTCAAATAACGCACCAAAATGCACAGTTTTCCATTTATTTCAATGGGGAGGTGTGTTTTTTATGCTGCTTTTTATCGTAGCAAATTTGCATCCAAAATGCAGCAAGCAGGACTTTAAAAACCGCACCTGTCCCGCAACGTATCAGTATAAAGAGGAATACATGGCCATACGTTTTTCTTTCACTTTTTTTAAAGCAAAAGTGGAAGAAAAACAGATCAGTGTGAAAGCAGCCTTAATGGCCTTTGAATGATCTCAGGGAGTATATCAAACTGATGTCATATGCAAAAAGAGACTGTATGAAAAGTTGCATTTGCCCCTCGGTAGAAATCAAAGCCCGTAGATACAGACCCTTATTCAGTAAGATTCTCTGTTTATGAATGACAGTATGGAAATCCTGGAGGAACCTTGCGCTGTCATTCATTTATTAAGGCTAGGTTCACACCTGTGCAGTTTGTGTTTGATCCGTTTCTGCAGTGTGTTTTGCGTAGCGTTTTTGCACATGCACTTTTTATGCGTTTTGCTTTTTTTTTTTTCTTGTTGCTAGGCAGATTTAAAATGCAAAACGCCGCAAAAATGTAGCAAAAACGCACTACATGTTTTTTGCAGAGTTTCCATTGATGTCTATACAAACAAAAACACAACTTTTTGCATTTAAAAAAGTCCCTGACCCTCTTCAAAAAATGCATGAAAATGGGGATATGTGAACATGTCCCATAGGAAATCATGTTAAATGGACTGTAGTGCGTTTCTGCAAAACGCTGAGGAAAGCATTTAGGTGTGAACCTGGGGTAAGTCCTATTTCACTTGTTTGTTGTGAGGATCTTCACCTGCATCACCATGTGGGAAGTTTACTGTATAGGAATCCCCTAGTCCAGCAGTATAGATGCTATTTACCAAGTGACACAATAATGTTATTATTTTTTTAATTACTGCCAATAGGTTTGTTTACATTCAACTGTCAGCTGGAATCCCACTGACAGCTGATGACTCGTTGTTTGTTAAGGATGCGGCAGCCGCCTGCTCTGTAACAACCATGTTGTTTACTGGTTGTTAAGGACACTGGTGGGCGCCCGCTACTTAACAACCAGCTTCATGTTTATAGTAAGCTGTCAGCTGGAATCCCGCTGACAGCCGATGAGTCATTGGTTGTTAACGACGCGGCAGCCGCCTGCTCTGTAACAATCATGTTGTTTACTGGTTGCTAAGGACAACTGATGGGCGCCCGTTCCTCAACAACCAGTTTAATGTCACATAAAGCACAACATGCAAAATGCATTAACCCCTAGACACCGAGCGCACACAAATATGCGGCCTCTTGGCGTCTGGGCCTTGACACTATATATATATATATATATATATATATATATACAGTGGGGATCGAAAGTGTGGGCACCCCAGCTAAACATTTGTATTAATGTGCATAAAGAAGCCAAGGAAAGATGGAAAAATCTCCAAAAGGCATCAAATTACAGATTAGACATTCTTAGACATTCTTATAATATGTCAACAAAAGTTAGATTTTATTTCCATCATTTACACTTTCAAAATAACAGAAAACAAAAAAATGGCGTCTGCAAAAGTTTGGGCACCCTGCAGAGTTAATATCTTGTACTGCCCCCTTTGGCAAGTATCACAGCCTGTAAACTCTTTTTGTAGCCAGCCAAGAGTCTTTCAATTCTTGTTTGAGGTATCTTTGCCCATTCTTCCTTACAAAAGTCTTCCAGTTCTTTGAGATTTCTGGGCTGTCTGTCACGCACTGCTCTTTCAAGGTCTATCAATAGATTTTCAATTATGTTGAGGTCAGGAGATTGTGAAGGCCATGGCAAAACCTTCAGTTTACGCCTCTTGATATAATCCCCCGTGGATTTCGAGGTGTGTTTAGGATCATTATCCATTTGTAGAAGCCATCCTCTCTTTAACTTCAGCTTTTTCACAGATGGCATGAAGTTACCATCCAAAATTTTCTGAAATTTTATTGAATCCATTTTTCCTTCTACTCGTGAGATGTTCCCTGTGCCACTGGCTGCAACACAACCCCAAAGCATGATTGATCCAACCCCATGCTTAACAGTTGGACAGAGGTTCTTTTCATTAAATTCTGTGGCCCTTCTTCTCCAAACGTACCTTTGCTCATTCCGGCCAAAAAGTTCAATTTTAACCTCATCGGTCCACAGAACTTGTTTCCAAAATGCATCAGGCTTGTCTATATGTTCATTTGCAAAGTTCAAACGATGATTTTTGTGGTGAGGACGTAGAAGAGGTTTTCTTCTGATGACTCTTCCATGAAGACCATATTTGTACAAGTATCTCTTTATAGTGGAATAGTGTACCACAATTCCAGTGTCTGCCAGATCTTTCTGGAGGGATCGTGCAGTCAAACGTGGGTTTTGAATTGTTTTTCTCACAATCCTGCGAGCTGTTCTGTCTGATATTTTTCTTGGTCTTCCAGATCTTGCTTTAACTTCCACTGTTCCTGATGACTGCCATTTCTTAATTACATTCCGAACAGAGGATATTGACATCTGAAAACGCTTTGCTATCTTCTTATAGCCTTCTCCAGCTTTGTAAGCGTCAACTATTTTCAGTTTCAGTTTTCTAGACAACTGCTTAGAAGAACCCATGGTGCTGATTGTTGGGGCAAGGTCAGATGAGTCTGGGCATTTAAAACCTTTGACATTGACATCACCTGGTCTTCCCAGATGATGATTGAGAACAATCCATGACACTGGCAGGTCTCAGCTTGGCAAAGGGGGCAGTGCATGCTATAAATTCTGCAGGGTGCCCAAACTTTTGCAGACGCCATTTTTTTGTTTTCTGTTTTTTTGAAAGTGTAAATGATGGAAATAAAATCTAACTTTTGTTGACATATTATAAGAATGTCTAATCTGTAATTTGATGCCTTTTGGAGATTTTTCCATCTTTCCTTGGCTTCTTTATGTACATTAATACAAATTTTTAGCTGGGGTGCCCAAACTTTCGATCCCCACTGTACATATTTGCATACCATTTGAAAATACATATGTGCTGAGAGCGCGCGCCCTGCACGCTCCCAGCACATATAGCCGTGGCAGTCACACGACCCTAAAACCCTCCCTGCCTTCCGGCTTCTGAAGCCTCTTAAAGGCCTGGGAGGCGCCGTCGCAAAGGGGTTAAAAAAAATCATCAAAAATGCAATACTTCTGTTTTTGGTTCAGTTCCATTGAATTCTATTACATGCAAAATGCAATCTACTGCGGGAAAAAAGTCCCTTACCCTTTGAAATATCCACACCAGCTCAAAACGCACAGATGTATACTAGATCCAAAGGAAATCATGTTGAATGATCTCTAGTGAATTTATTCAAACTGGAAAACGCACTGAAATCCACATTAGTATGAGCCTAGGGCAAATGTAAGCTTTAAAATGATTGTGTACTCACTGAAATGACACAGTTTCTTTATCACACATAACATGAAAAGTGATTTTGCAGCCTCCCTGTTTAGAAATAGTGCAGCTCTAACAGCCTTGTTCATTACAGTAATCTGCAAAGTGGAGGCACAACAGCAGGCAGGGCAAATGGAGACCCAGTGAAAAGCAATACACAAAAGAGTACTTGAGAGGTGCATATGAGTCCTTCTACAAGAGTTGTGTGGAGAAATTGAGTGTACAGACCTCTTAAATCCATTATAATAAAGGCTAGGAGCTAGAAGAATAATCTGTGCAGACTTCTGGACCCACGTGGTGTGTAGATTGAAAAATACAAATAAGATTGATAGAAAGATACAACTCAGCACAACACAAACATACATACAATTATAGGAAAAATCTGTATGCAGTGAAAATAACAAATATGCTATGGATTTACTTATATTTCTGACCTCAAACTTGTATACGTCACCAACATATCTTTTTTTTCTCCTTCACTGATTTTTACAATTTTTTTTACACTTTTTTGCACCTTTTATATCTTTAGTAAAGATATAAAGCGTTGTTAGCAGTGAGGATGAAGCGGTGAACAATGCAGAACTTTCTTTTCCTGATGCCATTTTTCACAAATGACATAAAACCTAGAACAAACTGTACCTATACTGAAAATGACAAGCTTACACGGTTACAGGAATAATGGAAAGTCTGAAAGTGCTTTTGCAGTTTATCTGATGAACTTCTCTGTGTTGCCCTTTGTGTGTATACCATAGCTGTAAACACCGCCTGTTCTCATCTGCCAGACCCCCTGGAACACACAACTGGTGTGTCCAAATATGGCTAGAAGAAGCTCACCCTTTATGCTTAGAGCTAATATACACTGTTCAGTCTCCGGTCTGAGTACAGAGCGCCTACTATATATCCATTATATGGATGCTTGAGGGTTACTGAGCTTTTATCAATAAATACAACTTTAACTTCCTCACGGTACATTGTTAAACACATTTAGGGATTACACAATCAAAAATCAGATTGTTTGCAAAAATTAAAGCTGATGTTTAGCTAAAAAAAAAAAAAAAGTCCTTATAGCTTTAGTCACATAATGTACATGAAATAAACTATGTGTCAAACTATGCAGGCAGCTAGATCCTGTAGAAATCTTCACAGCAGGAATGCCTGTCTTCTTCATGGTTCTGAACTTCCAGCACTGCAATGGTTAACAGCTTTGAGATTTCAGGCAGTACAGATGGTCAGATGGTGATGGACCCCCTCCTTTCTTCTCCTCCATTGAGATATGTTATTTCATTGATTACACTGCTTTTAACACAATCTGTGAATGGGAGAGATAATGCTATAACTGATCAGTCTCTCCCCTATTCAAATATTTTGTTACAAGCAGGGTAATCAGTTAAATAACTTATTTCAAGGGAGGAGGAGGATGGAGGGGGCATGTCCTGTTGAACCATCTGTACTGCTGTTCTATCTGAAGACCCAAAGCTGTTAACCATTGTAGCACTGGAACTTGAGAGACAGGAAGAAATCAGGGCATTCCTGTAGTGAAGACTTCTTAAGGATCCAGCAGCCTGTACGACTTTGGACCTACTTTATTACATTTATTATTTTTTTTAGATAAATTTCAGCTTTAGGTTGAAAAACTAAATTGCTGACATATATAAATTGCAGGCACCAAACACCTGCAACAGCTTCCAAACACTGCCATTAAAATAGACCTAAATCCATAAACAGAAATTTCATCTACATTGCTCAAAAAAATTAAAGGAACACTTTGAAAACACATCAAATCTCAAGAAAAATTACATGCTGAATATCTATACTGATGTGGATTGGGTAATGTATTAGGAACATAAAAATGCCCCATGGTTTGATGGAAATGAAAATTATCAGCCTACAGAGGACTAAATTCAAAGACACCCCGAAAATCAAAGTGAAAAAATGATACATCAGGCTAGTCCATTTTGCTGAAATTTCATTGCAGCAACTCAAAATGGTACAAAATGGTAGTCTGTATGGCCCCCATGTGCTTGTATGCATGTCTGACAACATTCGAGCATGCTTCTAATGAGACAACGAATGGTGTCCTGGGGTATTTCCTCCCAGATCTGGACCAATTCATCACTGAGCTCCTGGACAGTCTGAGGTGCAAACTGGCAGCATCGGATAAACCGAAACATGATATCCCAGAGGTGTTCTATTAGATTTAGGTCAGACGAGCATGGGGCCATTCAATTGTATCAATTCCTTCATCCTCCAGGAACTGCCTGCAAACTCTCGCCCCATGAGGCTGGGCATTGTCATGCACCAGGAAGAACCCACTGCACCAGGTCTGACAATGGGTCCAAGGATTTTATCCGATACCTATTGGCAGTCAGGGTGCCATTTTCTAGCCTGCAGAGGTCCGTGCGTCTTTCCATGGATGCCTCCCCAGACCATCACTGACCCAACATCAAAACGGTCATGCTGAATGATGTTACAGGCAACAAAATGTTCTCCGTGGCTTCTCCTGACCCTTTCACATCTGTCCCATGTGCTCAGGGTGAATCTGCTCTCATCTGTGAAAAGCACAGGGTGCCAGTGGCGGGCCTGCCAATTATGGTGCTCAATGGCAAATGCCAAATGAGCTCTATGGTGCTGGGCAGTGAGCACAGGGCCCACTAGAGGACATCAGGCCTTCAGGCCACCTTCATGAAGTCTGTTTCTGATTGGTCAGAGACATTCACACCAGTGGCCTGCTGGAGGTCATTTTGTAGGACCCTGAAAGTGCTCATCCTGTTCCTAATTGCACAAAGGAGCAGACACCGGTCTTGCTGATGGGTTAAGGACCTTCTACGACCCTGTCCAGCTCTCCTAGAATAACTACCAGTCTTCTGGAATCTCCTCCATGCTCTTGAGACTGTGCTGGGAGACACAGCAAACCTTCTGACAATGGCACCTGTGACGGACGCGGTGTCATACCCCAGCCCTTCTCACTAACTCGTGACCGATGGACTAGCCAATCTAAAACGGCGCTGTCACGTGTGTAACAATACCACGCCCAGCTGCACCCTGCACAAATATTTTACAGCTAATAGACCACAGTCTGTGTACCTGCAGCCTGGGAGCGATTGTTACTGGGTCAGGTTAATTACGCAATTAACCCTTCACACTGCCACCACCTCCTTTTTGTACAGAGAAAGAGGGAACTAGGCAATATCAGCAATAACACTATGATGTTTGAATAATCGTTTTCATGTCACCACAGACAGATGTATGCATAACTTACCCTTGGTATATGTAGCAGCCTTGCCACTAGTAGATTAATATGCAGAAGCTTCTGCTGAACGTCTATGAAATATGACATACCTGCTTGAGACGGTTAAGGAGATATCATTTTCTGCTCTCCTGTAGATGTCAGCTAGGGGGTGTAATATATCAGGTGACTTGTATTAAAGTGACCGATCTGAATATATGCCTTGTTTTTATGTAAGTCTTCCATATCTCCAGATATAAAATTATATGGAAAAGTGGATTTTTAAATGTGAGTCTGTTTTACGACTACCTGGAATGTCTTTGAAGCTCAGTGAAGGACTGGTTTTATGGCTTTACGATATCCCAGATTGAGAAGCTAACAGACATCCGGGCACCAGCTAGGTTGGAATTTATAACCATGGAGCTCTCCCACTGGGGCCTGTTGCCTTTTGAACTCAGCACACACACAGACCACATTCCTGAGGGAGGCGGGAAATTGGAGGAGGGAAAATGATTTGGGAGTAGAAATGATACAAGATGGAGGATCCTTAGCAAGATGGGTGACTGCGTCCATCTCTGTATGCATGATTGCTACAGCATCTATTGATGATAGTAAAAAGTAAGTAAAAAGTAAGTTGCGTAAAAAGTGTTCCTTTAATTTTTTTGAGCAGTGCATTACAACTTAATAACCCTTAAAAGTGGTGGGTATATTAGTTCTCTTTTTTTGGCTTTTTTAGCTTTACTTTCTCCTGATGATCCTGCCAATAACACACTTCCTGTCATGGGGGGACAGTTATGTACTGTGGAGAAGAGGCATTTACACTCTAGGACAGGACTACAAGACTACAGAACTCTTCTTTTTTCTTCTAATTTCTACTAAGATCAACAGGTATTTTTTGAACTAATAAAACAGATATAACATAATGCTTCCAATGGTATATTCAATGGTATATTCAACAGACCAAAAAGGGAGCAAATAACAGAAGGCTAGGGTTTACATATGCTTTACACTTGAAAACTTGTTCATTTGAACAAGCAAAGCCCCCATGTTTTTACTAGTGTTAAAGCATGTCTACTTCCTCCTGTCTCCCACATATTCATATTGTCTCATCTCTATATTGGGCTGTCTACTGGGTTAATAGGCCAGTAGGGGAGGTGGATAAGCTTCAACACTATCAAGAAGAACTTTCCCCTTCAGAATGGTCTAGATTTAGGGTATAACAGTGGTATTTGGAGGCCGCCACAGGTCTGTGCAGACACCTATACGTGCACTTTACACCTGATGGCAAATTTCTTTTTATGACTAGTGACAGAGTTGAGGCAGAAAATTGTTAAGTTACCAGCTATTGCGGTCTGGTAGGACTGTGCAAATCTCAGGACTAGCTATCTTGATTCCATACACCTCTTCCTAAACCATCCTGCTGTGTAATGGATGAGAGTCACAATTTCTTCTATGAGCTAATATCCTGCCCTGGAGACCAGCCATTTTTCCCTGATTGCTATCTTCTTGGGCACTGGTCCCCCCATGAGTTCTCCTGCCTCTGCAAACTATGAGAGAGGGCCCCATTGCTGGAAATGTCTCCCACCAAAAGGAGGTGTCCACATTATAGAGTTAGTGATGTGGACACCTGAAGGACCCCAGGAAGTAAACAGAAAAAGGGAGAAGGATTGTCACATACTATGGCTTCAGGTAAAAGAAATGTGCTTTTGGGTATTTTTTTTTTCATACTACAAACCAGTGGTTAGTTAGAGAGGAGTGGGCTGCTAATATCTTAAACCTGGACTTTAAAAGGAACTTCACCCAGGGAATATGGTCCCCAGCCCCACTACCATGCCTCCATCTTTAGCCATTCCGTGCATGCACAGATGTACCACAGGTCTCTGCTGGGTCTATCCACACATGCGCACACATGGCACTGGTTTCTGTATTGGACCTTGTGCTGACGTATGGCGTGTGTGAACATGCTCAGATGTACCTCTGTGGATGTGGCCAGTTCCAAAATAATTTGTTGACAGTGTGTGAGTAACATAATCAACATGGATGCAGAAGTTCTCAGCAATGTTAGTGACACATTGGAATAGTCCCAGCACTAAAGTTGTTGCTCTAATAGGGCTTACATTACCAAAGCAGCATCTGAGGGGTGGCTGTTAGGCAGAGTAGTGGTGTAAGCTTCATTTGGGAGAACAAATGCAAAACCTTATCACATCACTGGAGTACAGGCAATAGCAGAGCCAGCAGTGGTGCCCCTAGTCTGTTCATTCTCATCATCTATCCACTTCACATCTGTACTCTGACTGCAGTGGGGCATTGCTGTTTGTTAGCATTGCGCCCACTAATGATAGCCATTGAGGTCATCCAGTGTTGCACCGTCCAATCCAACAACTTCTCCACTTCCTACCTGTTGAAAACCATGGAGGCTGCAGAGAAACAATGCTCACTTCATTCTCTAATTGCTTTGTACAACGGCCAGTAACACAGCATTACCTACAGAGGGGAGGGTAAACTGCAGCTGCCTACACCCTTGTATGTGCACAAATGTGCTAGACGCCCCAAAGACCTGTACATATCTGCGTGGAATCTTCTGACACACATGCAGCCCTCAGCACAACATACTGGGGTTGATTGGTTGGTGCTACACAGTGGGTTTTATTTGCTAAAGGCAAATAGACTGTGCACTTTGCAAAGTGCAGTTGCTCCAAAGCTTAGTAAATGAGGTAAAGCTTCACTTTGCAAAGAATACGCAATTACATGCAAGGAAAATAAAAAACAGCATTTTTGCTTGCACATGTTTGGATTATATAAATCAGCAGCCCTTCCCCTCTTTTCAGAGCTTCCCTGCAGATCTAGAGCAACTGCACTTGCGGGTGCACTTGCAGTGCACAATGTATTTGCCTTTAGTAAATCAACACCCTTGCCTCATGGGATGTATGATGTGTACATCCAAGGAGGCAGCAGGAGCTCAATGTCATCCTCATCTAAGCAAGGAAAGATCTGTTCTGTAGCAGCACAAAAAAGGTAATGAACCTTTCTAATAATGGGACATCATTATCCAATTGTGGAAGAGGGAAGAGGGTGAAGTTCCACTTTAAGCAATGCAGCCAGATCACCCCCCTGCCTTCAGCTTGCAACTGTATAATGAAGAAGCAGCAGCAGATGTGCTCAACCCTGTTCATTGTGCTCTCTCCTTTCAGCATTTTCTTTGTCATCACATGTGCACTGCAGCTTACCCAATTGGCTCCTAGGTTCCCAATGCTGCCCCTGTCACTCCCAACATGAATGCTGCTGTACAGGGGATTACAGGAGGCACATACCAAGTCAAAATCTGGTTCTTACACTAGCTGCATATTAAAATAAATTACATTTTCTTAAGAATATAGCACTATTTTACTTGCCATTTTCTTTAAATGTGCCTGGAGTTTACCTTTAAATAGCCGTTGTAGTAACATACTAACAATGGTACAAACATGGATTTTGATTAGAACACCAGTCAGACTTGAAGGGGTTTCTAATATTACAGTTAGAGGCACTCATAGTCACATTTATAAACAATGTTTATTATTGCAAGCTGACAATATATTGGCCAGCAAACTATGCGTAGGATTGTGAAAACTAGTCTAGTACCCCCACATTGTCATTAAGCCAGTTACACCTGTAGCTTATTAATGCCAGCTTCGCTCTTTTGTTAATTATACAAACTCTTTCCTTATTAACTATGTTGACATTGTGCCTTATTGACTTTATAAAACTAGCAGGGTAACCATTGATTATGCTAATACTGCCACCCAATGATGATGCCACTACACTGTTTTACAATGTTATTACCAGGAATGTGTGATGCAGAATGAGCCAACATCACATAATCACTGATTTGTTAACCGCTTCCAGTCCAGACACTTTTACCCCCTTCCTGACCAGGGCAATTTGCAGCTTTCAGCAGTATCACACTTTGAATGACAATTGCGCGGTCATGCAACACTGTGTCCATATGAATTTTTTACCATTTTTTTGAGACAGATAAAACTTTATTTTGGTAGTATTTATTCACTGCTGGGATTTTTATTTATTTTGCTATGTAAATGAAAATGTCCAAAAATTTTGAAAAAAAGTGTTTTTCTTATATAATTTTGCAAATAAATAATATTTCAGCATAAATCTTGCCCAAAATGTATTCCGTTATCTTTTTAATAAAAAAAAAAATAAGCCAAATTAGTTTATAACCAAAGATTATAATTTTTAAACATTTTTTTTTACATTTTTATTTTTTTTTATATTATTATTATTTTTTTTTACATACTGTCACCCTAGCAGTACAGTGTCACCATGGTGACACTGTACTACTTTTGGGGGGTGATGAAGATTTTTTTTTTGGTTTGTTTACACTGATTGCTTTTACACCCATATAGGATGTAAAAGCAATCATTTCTTTTTCTCTCTGTCTGCATTCTTGTAGCTATTGAGAAATACTGAGTGAGCTGTGATTGGTCACAGCTTGTCACTTGGTACAAGGCTGTTGTGAATAGCCTTGTACCATGTGACCTCTGTGATCATTCACAGATTTCACACGTAGTAAGCAATGATGTCACAAGTGACATCTTACTTACTACTTTGCATGTGATCACTGATTGGCCAATCAGTGATCACATGATCGGGACCTTGTACAGAGGTCCCATCCGACGATCGGTGTTTCACTGTGTCCAGAGGACACAGCGGGCACCGGATCGCGGTGCTGCGCGCTCCCGGGGCGCGTGCACAAGCAGGGTGCGGGGAGGCCGTTTACAAACGGCCACCCGACCCTGAAGTGCCGCCGTTCGCTGTTTATATACAACGGCCGGTAGGGAAGTAGTTAAGGATACATTCACATATCTGCACCATTCATGCATTACTAGTGATCCCTTTATTGAAAGTCAGCAGAGATGCATCAAGCATGACACAGCAAAACATAACCGGTCATATTGAATACAAGTCTGAACTAATCAACCAACCACAAGCAAATGCCAGACAAGAAAACATTTCAAGGTTTAAAATCCAACCAGTTACTCCTCCCTTACTACTTCCTCCCTTACTCACCTGCTCACTTAGCACCAACATAACATGATGAACAGGTGCTACATTGTAAGTGACACAATTATGTTGTGTTCCTCAGCACCAGTGATTCTAGAAATTTTGCTGTCTGACACCTCCTCCCCTGATACAATAGTCTAGTGCTACATAGTTACATAGTTAGTCTGGCTGAAAAAAGACAAAAGTCCATCCAGTTCAACCATTTAAAAAAAAAACGTTTTAATCCTACACCCACAGTTGCTCCAGAAGAAGGCAAAACCCCCCAGAAAAGCATGATCCAATTTGCTCCTGCAGGGGAAAAAATCCTTCCTGATAGTGCTGTCAACTTTTAAAAGCTGTTTTAGCTGCAGAAGCATTTGTAATTTTGTTTATCTAGTCCTGGTTTTAAAAGAGCCCTGCCACTCATCAGGGCAGAAAACCTGACCTTTCTTTGCTGCAGTTAAAGCAGAATTAAATGCACAAATATCTATGCTTCAACAGTCCAAACCCAGTAGGGTCCCTCGTTGGCACCAGCATTCTTTCTTTGGCTTCTTCTGAGGTCTTGTTTGGCCACTGCATGATGACATCACTCCCACGCATATCCAGGAGTGCAATGATCCTAGCACACAGGTGGTGTATGCACGCTCAGTTTCTACAGGGGAATGCAAACATGCACGTAGGTGCTCACAATTTTAAGGTTTTTTGCCTTCAGTTTCAATTTCACTTTAATAACACTTACAGTTCTTGTCTTCAGCTTACCTGTGCTTTGACCAGGATTGGAAAAGCAGCATATTGAGGAGCTCATCCGTCAGTCACTCTTTCCACATGCTCTCTGTTAGCACATGGGCACTGCAACATAACTGTTTAGCTCTATGTTCTGCCTTTCCCCATCTAAGCTCTACTTAACGGGAATTCCAAGAGGATGATGTTTGGTTAAGTTCAGGTATTGAAAGCAGAGCTGCATTGATTTGCGTCTTTTAGTTTTCTATACTCACTTCCATCTGAACACAAATAACCAAGTTCTTCCAAATTCAAGTTCTTCCACTTCAGAGCCCTAAACTTACAGTTATAATGCAGAGCTTTCACAAACAACCTAAAAACCAATAGTTCTAGGACTTGCACCCATAGCTCTCTCAGTTGGACTGATAATCATTTGTTGCCCAACTGTCCGAGCGGGGCTGTCCTGACATAGCCATAATGTGTTTGGACAGAGTATGTCACAATTCTTTTATCATTCTTTCTGGCTTTCTGTACTTGCACTAATAATAATTGCACACACCCTCCCTAATAGTCAAAACCCTTCAACAAAATTCATGGTCTCCCAGACTTGTTCTCATGGCAATCTACACCAATCTTTCTCCACAACTTGTGGGCAGAGACTCTCACTAAATGCATACACCCATAATTCCATCCTACACCAGGCCAGTTGCATAACAAGCAATTTTGGACTACCCACCCCACCTTGAACAACCTAAATACTACAGTACAGCTGACAACCTAAAACCCAGTCAACACCCCAAACTTGAAAACATCCATGACCCTCACGCCTTCCCTGAATATCTGTGGCCCCTAGCCAGCTCTCTTCCCTTTTTGACTGGTAACCACTGTGATAATTGTGCGCACAGATATGGACAATGACAACCATAATTTGGATCATACTCTGCAAATGTCATTCTCACTCCAAATCAGTCCCCTTACCTTTTTCTTGAATGGCATATGGTGTGTGTGTATGCTGGGGTCACAATGGCATCGGACACAGCTGGATAAACTTCATGGTTGTAAACCCAATTAGCTGGTTTCATGAAGTCTGCCAGGCTCTTGCCTTGGCCTGGTCATAAAGCTATAAACCAGTCAGTCACTGGACATGAAAGCATCCCAGAGTAGCAGTAAAACATACATCCCACTTGAAACCACTTTTTCATACAATTTCATAAATCCCGGCAGGAACAAGGTACAATAAAACAAAGCATATATTCAGAGAGGACAGTTTAATATGAGTCACCTTACACCCCTAGATAACGTCTACCAGAGAGCAGAAAGCGATATCTCTTTAACCGTCACAGCCAGATATGTCATTTCTGGTGTCTGGACGTTCAGAATATCATTCTGCATATTAACCTGCCAGTGGCTAGGCTGCTGCATGCACCTATGGAAGGTTATTGACCATGGTATAAACTTGCGAGGGATTTGCTCCTAACTTGGGTCTCCGCCTAAACCCCCTCCCCAAATGAGGCGATTGGCCCTTGGCTTCAGTAGACACCCCCTGTTGGGTTCCTAGAAAACAGGCTGTCATGCCTGGAGAGAGGAGATGAAGATACTCTCCCTTTTAACATCAGGAACCAACTTTGGGAGAAAAGGTACCCTTTTGTTCAGGACACTTGAGCTCTGCCTAAACCAGGACTTCTGCAAGTATTCTACCTTCTTAAACTTCTTTCTTTTATCTCTCTGCTGTGTTATTGCTCTCTCTATTTTTATATATATATATATATATATATATATATATATATATATATATAAATATATATATATTAGTTACATCTTTGCTGTAAATATTTTTATTGCACCATTTTGACCTTTTTAGTAATAAATCCTATTTTCTGAACAGTGTTGAATTGTTTCTAAAGCTCTTTAATGCAAACTAAGAATCCCTTTCTCTGACAAGTGCTACTGTGTGTTTTAAAACCTCTGGATACATCTGTATGCAGTGACAGTGTGTATACAGACGCTTATTCAAACATCATAGTGTTACTGCTAAGATTTATGAGTTTCCTCCTTCTCTGTAAAAAGGTGGTGGTGGCAGTGTGAAGGGTTAATTGCGTAATTAACCTGACCCAGTAACAATCGCTCTCAGACTGTTGGCACCTAGATTGGAGTCCAGAGAGCTGGAAAATCTTTGTGCAGGGCAGGGGTGGACTGACAACTCATGGGGCCCCCGAGCAATAGGAGATCATGGGGCCCCTGTGTCCTTGCCCAAACTCGAAAAAGCCTATGAAAAAGGTAGCAGGGGCATCTCATGGGCCCCCTACTGACCCCGGGCCCTCGGGCAGTGCCTGAGTTTCCAAATGGTCAGTCCGCCCCTGGTGCAGGCTGCAGCTAAGAGTGGCATTGTTATGCATGTGGCAGCGTGGTTTTAGATTGGCTAGTCCTTCGGTCACAAGTTGGTGAGAAGGACTGGGGTCTGAAGCCGTGCCTGTCACAACCACAACTTTCAGCAGAACCACTCATCGTCTGGAAAATAGACAGTCACACAATAGAGATACTTGCAGACTATCCATAACAACCAAACACCATGCAGCAAATAAAGAATATCTGTGACCTGCATCACCCTAGCAAGCACATGCCAACTCCCCTTGGGCTGCTGAACATCCACAAATAGATGATCTGTAACCCCTAGAGAACTTATTTATAGGATAACTGGGAGCAGGGGATGAAATCCTAAAAAACTGTGTTCTAAGATATTGACAGATGATTTGCCCTGGCAAACTAATGCATACTAACAGTGCTGTGTTGTAACACTGCTATGCATTTAATGAATAAACACAGTTTAATATGTTTTAAAGCCACCGACAAGACAGGAAAAAGTGCAAAATTATTCCAGGAAAGCAAAAGGGGAAAATGAATGAATTTATCATTGTACGATTTCTGCACCTTAAGGTCAGTCTGGCACCAAAATAGCATTCATAAGCTAAATGGAACACAGGACCAAAAATAGATTTCTAATCTTATAAACACTCACTGGGTATAGATCTCAGCCTGATAATTTGATTAATGTTTCACAAGCTGCAGCCTTTTGTAAGGAGGGCATACAGAGATGCAAGATGAACTATTATTCAAGGTGACATCACTGTGCTGGATACCTAGTGGCAATATCTAGTGCAATATTTTGCTTTAACACTCAGTATGAGCTCACAGTATTATACAACAAGATGAACAAACTGATCCGCCTATGACTGGAAACTGACCTGGATTGAGATGATTAGCGGAGAATTTTTTTTTCTTATTTTAAGTAGATTTAAACCCTACCTGGATTACAGTTAGTTTGCAAAAGCACGGTGTATAAAACAATCACCATTTTTTAATAAAATATTTTATTCACCTTTCTTCATTTTTCTTTGCATTTCAGTTCTGCTAACAATCTCTAGTATCTTCTTTCACCTTCCCTCTACATAATCTCACTGTCATTGCTAAGGTTCACCTTCCTAATGGTGAAAAAGCTTGATTTTAGTCTGCCTCAACTGCACATTTGATGAGGTGACAACACAGAAGCAAGACAGTTGTCATCCCTAACAAGAGATGTCTGAATAAGTACCTTCATGGAAGGATCAACAGGCATTTTTTTTTAAAATGAATGCTATATATTAAAGGGATTTCAAATTGCTTTTAAAATCAAATTAACATGTTAAGGCTTATATGAGATTTCAGTGGAATGTTCTGGATTTAGATCTACTTAATATTTTACTAAAACAGATTACCCCAATTTAAACACACAAGCCTGCTACACCATAGCAAGGTAACCAAAATCAGTCCTCTCTCAAGATATTCACATGGAGCCTCAAAAGGAATGTGCAAAATCAGGGGTTAATATTTAAGTTGCTATTTCCTGCCCTGTTAAACTTCTAAATCAGGCTGCCAAAGAATCTGCTGTTTAGGTCTGTGCTTTTAATTTACACTGGAATAAATACCACTGTAGGTCCAGTTCACTCCTAATCTGTTCACTTTATTGCCAGTCAAGCCCTGATGAAGGGGGCACTTGGACCTCCGAAACGCATTGACTACTTATAAAATCATACCTCTGACCTTTTGTCCTCATGCACACTTGACGTTTTTACAGCTGCTGTTTTTGGTTTTTGACATTTTTTCTATAGCCAGTAAACTCCCCAGCATGTTATCTTATGTGTCCATGCACACATAGACTGCAATCAACATTTTTTGGCAGGGACGTTTTTTGACTGGAAAAAAAAACAGGACTAGTGGGTTTCTAGAGGAGTTTTTTAGCTGTAAAAACACTCTAACTCTGAAAAATGCAGTAAAATGCCACAAACTGGCATTTTTGGACTTCTTTAACCAAGAAGACCTCTAAAAATGCAAACGCAGAAAAACGCCATTAAACGTTAATGCAAAAAAGCTAAAAAAAGCTGAAAAACTCAAGTTTTTAACGTGACTTTGCACAGCTAACATTACCAGTGTTCTCATAAATGCCCAGTGTGCATGGAGCCTTACTGGAATAAAGTTGTATCTGGACATTTTATCAGTGGTGTAGCACTTCAATTTCAACTTTTCTTACAATACACTACAAGCCAGTGAGACTGTGGAGATCCTCTGGGGTGCCGCCTGCTCAGGAACCAGATCATTTATTCCAACATAATAACTTAAGATAACAATACCAGTGGAGTGTACCTGCAGGTCCAGCGCTGTGTTTCCACTTTCCTAAACTTCTAAATCAATCCACTTGACTCAAACCTATTTACTACACAAATTAATAGTTAATTTGAAAATAAACAATGGGGGTTATTTACTAAAACTGGAGGGTGTACAATCTGGTGCAGCTGTGCATAGAAACCAGACAGCTTCCAGGTTTTATTGTCAAAGCTTATGGCTAGGTTCACACCTATGCAGTTTGCATTTGATCCGTTTCTGCATTGCATTTTGTGTTGAGTTTTTGCACTTTTGTTTATTTCATTTTTCTTGTTGCTAGGCTTTGAAATGCCAAATGCATCAAAAACGCACTACATGCTTTTCTGCAGCGTTTCCATTGAAGTCTATAGAACCAAAAACGCAACTTTTTGTGTTCAAAAAAGTCCCTGACCCTTTCCAAAATACACATCGGGTGAAAACTCTGAGATGTATCAGAGAAATCATGTTATATGGACTGCAATGTGTTTCTGCAAAACGCAAAACACTGCGGAAAACACTTAGGTGTGAACCTAGGGTACTTGAACAAGCTGAGGTTAGGAGCTGATTGGCTATCATGGACAGCTGCACCAGAGTCTCAGTGCTCCAGTTTTAGTAAATCGCCAACCATGTTTAAGAGTTTTTTGGAATGCTTTTTCAGAGGGCAGTATAGCAGTGGCTAACAGGCATTTAGGAGGCACTACTGTGGCCTCCTGACACCTGTTTTTTATTCATTTATTTTTTCTTAATTGCTGAATGGCAATTGTATATTGTGGGATCACACCACAACTTTAAGGCAAGTGTTTAGCTTGCAGTTGCAGTGCAGCCCCATTGATTTCAATGGCTGTGTCTGACAGGAGGTGTTGACTATTACACTCTGGGGTCCAAAATAAAACTGTTGCAGCTGTAAAGTAAAGCACCACGGCATGTGTACTGTCACAATCCTGCACACAGGGAGAAGTGCGGTTCTCCATTTCACCCCAAACTTAGGCATTTTGGTATTTCTCTTAAACTCCTATGCAAACACCTGAGGGGGGGAGGTGTAACAATAGTGCACACAAGAGCAGAGGTTATCTCCTCATTCCCCCTCCCTCAGAATGCAAGCAGGGTATGATACTGAACCCTGCCTAACAATTCTTTTCCAAATAAGGCTTGGCTGTCAGTTGTGGGAAGAGACACCCAATTGATTTTTTGTAGAAAAAGATGCTGTTAGGCTTTGTGTGTATTCAGAGAAGTGAGGACTTTCGGCTTTAACATCTAAAAGACTGAGAGAAAGCAGAGTTTTGTTGTACCATCGAAACTAAGTGCGAGACCAGAAATCCTTTTGAGCTCATTAGACTTGAAACTGCTTAACCCCAGGCATCTTTGTGGGCAAGTACTTATATACCTAAACTTGTTTCTGTTATCTGTTTGCTGTGCTGTTGTGCTCTGTATATTTATATATATATATATATATTGGTTAAATCTTCTTTCTGTAAATATTTTTTTACTGCACCCTTTTAACCTTTTGGTAATAAATCTTACTTTCTGAATGTGTTGAATTGTTTCTATAGCTCTTAATTGCAATTTATGAATTCCTGCCTCTAAAAAGAGCGCTACTATAAGTGTTTAACCCTCTGTATAACCGGTCTGTGGAGATAGCAGTTTACCGATGATTAACCAATCATCCTAGTGTATTGCTGAGTTTCCTCTTTCTCTATACCAAAAGGAGGTGAAGGCAGTGTGAAGGGTTAATTGCGTAATTAACCTGACCCAGTAACAAATGCTTCCAGGCTGCAGGTACGTCGATTGTGGTCTAATTAGCTGGAAAATCGGTGTGCAGGGTGCAGCTGGGCGTGGTATTGTTACGCACGTGACATTGCAGTGTTAGATTGACTAGTCCTTCGGTCACGAGTTTGGTGAGAAGGGCTGGGGTCTGACGCCGCGTTCGTCACATGTACAACCATATTAGGCTGTAATGTTAGAATTCGGGTGGGCAGCCAAACCATGACTTAGCTGTCGCTTGTTACCATCACCCGGCCTCCCATGTGAAAGAGCCCTAAACCTTTTTTAGGAATTGAATTTTAGGGGTTGAATTACTGAAACTGGTGCACTCAAAATCTGGTGCAGATGTGCATGGTAGCCGATCAGCTTCTAACTTCCGCTTGTTCAATGAAGCTTTGACAAAAAGTCACACCCCATGTTTCCCAATGAGTACCATACATATCTGAGTGACTTGAAAGTAGTTCCTGCACTACTTTGGTCCAACTTTCATGCAACTTGAGGGTCATAGGAATTCAATGTAAACCCTCCAAAATCACATGAAAGTCACACCTGAATGATATACATGTGATTTGTGTGTGACTTTGTACAGCACAAACAAGCATCCTTGGTCAAAGCCAAAGTCGCACTCATTCAAAGTTGCATCAAATCGCATGATTTTGAAGTTGCACAAGTATGGATGGAGTCTTAATGTTAGAGATTCATTATAGCAACTGCAATGTGGAATTCTGGGAGGTTCCTATGCTACCATTCCAATGCTTCAACTGGTTAGTTATTTTGTTAATTCATAGGAAACATTTTAGCAGAACTTGTTGCTATGTTTCTTTTCAGAAAGTGAAATGCATACCTTGTGTTTTTCAGTCTTTAAAGTGGTTGTAATCACTTACATATACCCAGTGAAGTGACTAGCCTCAGGTGATATGCGGAAAAAAAACATTTTATTACATAAGCTATATCTGTTTATTTGCATTTTCTTCTCTATAGCCTTCTAAAACACATAGATCAAATGTTTTTTCTCAGCTCCAGAAGGTAGGAGGTGAGGACCTGACATCACACACTGCAGAGCAGTAGAATAGAGGCCTGAGTGTAATCTGAGACCTGAGTGGAGGAAATGAACACACCCACTCTAGACAGTCTCATTGGGGAACTATGCACAGCTGAGGATGTCAATCACCGTCTGTGTGCTGGGTGGGGTTGTCATCTCCTGGGGTTGTTTGTTGTTCAGTTAAGCTGGCCATAAATGGATCGAATTTTGATCCATTTATGGCCGTTTCCTACTCAACAGAAGTCGTTCTAACAATCAAATTTTGTCAACCTGAATATTGGAAATTGTTGTTGATCACTGTATTCTGGCAGCTTAGGAGTCTCTGCTGTCAGAATACAATGGCACAGCAGCCCCCCTGATCCTCCATCCTCCTCCCTTGTGTGCATAAGAGAATTAGTTAATTGTTTTAAATTTTTGATCAGCCTTCTGGCTGACCCCAAAAAAAAAAAAAAACAACCATGTATGACCAGCTTTAGATTGTCAAAGTCGACTCAAACAGATAACAGAGGGAGGAGAGATTACAGAGGAACTGCACTTGGTGCATTAGATTGTAGACATTATTGAGAGATGACAGTCCTCACACTGATACAACCAGGATCCTGAGCACAGATCTCAGTGTCCAGAGCTGATTGCAAAACTACAGCCAGGGAGATTATGTACATTGTCATGGGCTGTAAACGTCTAGACAATGCTGTGCACAGTGGGCAACATTAAGATCTGTTAATTGATACAGGATAAAGCACTATGTCTTGATTATTTCTTATGGCATTTGAATCGATGGAGGAGGACCACTAGAGAATTGAAGGGAATCCAGATCCTTTAGGATAACAATCCCATCTATATTCAGTCCATACAAGGGACACAAAATGAGAGCACAACTGGTGAAGGTGCACGAGTGTTTGGTTTGCTAACACACCAGAGCTGAATCGAGAAATAGATGATCCGTTTACACCATTGAAATTGCAGAGAATCATGAATGCGATATGGGCATTGGGTTAATTTTTGGAAGATATGTATGATTATGGAAGACTTATATACATATATTTGTTTGTTTTAGTGGAGCACGGCACAATTTTTTTATATTTAATGAGTATTGGCACATCTGTATGGGTATGTGTATGGTGCACGCGATCTGATAATATCCATCTAGGTTAACAATTTATTGGCACTAAATAGATGGTATAGCAGCTCACAAGACTTCACTTTTTATAGAGAAATATGTTTTGTTAATTTTTCATTTCAGAGGTCCACAACCACTTTATGTAAGTGCAGTTCACCACTGTAGTTTGTTACAGAGTTTGCTCTCAGTTACTTACTGTAATTCACTCTATACTAAACAAGAAAAAACTATTTGAGATATATAATTTTTATATGGAAGATCTAAAAGTGAATGCCTAACTCACTGTATGTGATTAAGGCAATCAAAATGCCTTTGCTGAACACCATCACTACCTCTGTCAATGTGGTCTCTTGATATTACCAGGGTGGGACTGGTGCTTCTGGGCAGCATGTGAAACACCCCAGCAGTTACTTTTCTGGGATACAGAGTACAAACTAAGAGACTTCATGTATTTTTCACTGTAAGAACCATTTCCAAAGGCTCACATAGGAGAAAGGGCACATGACTGGTTGGGCTGGAAGGCAGGAAAAGGGTAAAGAATGGGTGGGAAATGATTTAGGGATATGAAGTAGGGACCAAGGAGGAAGTGGTTATAACTTAGGGAGACCTCAAGAAGGAACAGACAGTGAGCTGATCAATTTGGCCCACCCACCTGCTTTCTTTCTAAAAGTGTGGATATGGCTATGATTGGAAGGTATGGGAAGAGGATGGTGGACTTGTGGGGCATGTTTGTACTTGGTCCTTGATAGTTCCAAAATAGTAAGATCATTGGTATTGTTTGGGGGGTGGTTTAACCTTAAAGGTTACACATATGTATGGTTGTATGGAGTTCTCGAAGGAAGTAATTACTAAGGTTTATTCCAAGTGAATAATGGTGTAAAATGACTGGTGTGTATCCACCGATCTGGTTGTGAATGCCTTGTGCCCAGTACAATTTTAGAACGGAACATGACAATTGGGGTGCTGCCAAGGACCTGGCTTTAATGGATGTGTTGGAATTCTTGTCTGCTTTTGAAGAATTGGTGTCTAAATTATGTTATTATCATCTCGCTATATAAATAAAGCTGTAGCCATACGATTCAGAGGAAATTAATTTGTGTCATAGTGTATTATTTATGATGTTTAATGTGTTTGATTCTGAAGGTACAAGTGTGTGCCTATGGATAGCCTATAACTATATAGGAACACTGGAGGGGACCTGGTGTAAAGAAAATCATTGTCTGTTAAACTGTGTATGGTATGCCAAGGAGAAGTTTAAAATGGGTTATTAAATTAAATATAAAATGGGGGGCTCAATTGCTATTTAAATTGTGATTTAAGTCCTCCTACCACCATTTTTTGGAAAGCCTTTTTATAGCACGAGAAAGTCTATGGAAATTTAGGTCTTAGAATGATCTGAAACTAAAGGAGGCACAGCAGCGGCTGAGCTCAACCTTGCTGGGATCGAAGAAGAGAGAACACTGCTTATGCACAGCTTTTCAACAAGGAAACACACTTGCTCCTGTAATGCCCAATGTGTGGAGTATCTAGAAAACGTGCCAGGACTTAATGTGAACAGCATGGGAGTATTTCTGCCAGGCTTCAGGGGAGCCTACAGGTATGGAAATAACATTAAACAAGATTTTGAAAATTGTCACTGTGCCTTTTACCTTATTAAGGCCCCTTGTCTAAGTGGGCCATTTTATGCAAAAGGTGAACTTTAAATGAACAGCCGATTACTACAACTTTGTGTCCTGCGGTGATGTACCAGCCAGCAGATGAAACCACATCGCACACCTTAAGTGTTGATATTAGAGACAGTTGTGGGTTTATAGGAGTGCTAAGATTCATTTTGAATGGCTACCAAAACACATTAATGAACACAAAATGGACATGCAGCACTTTTTATGATGTGGTGGACCACGGACCTTGGTGCAAGGTAGTGCATTACAATGGTATGCAAATAAATGGCACTACAATGTGCTAATGCATGTAACAAGATTTAAAGTAATGTATGTTGCTGCAATGCACTGCAAATGGAGAAGTGTATCTATTAGCATTAACATAGACATACTAATAAAGGTTTGCTAATACTTGAAGAGTACTCTGTCTTTCTGGCAGTGTTTCGTGATACACCTATTTTTAGGGCTTAATATGAAACATGGTCAAAGTCTGCAGCCCCTGCACCCAAACCGAACCCCTTTACAAAATCCAAGGGTTGTACTCCTTGTTATCTCCTGTCATTATTTAAGCTCCAGCAGCACAGCTACGTAATCTAATCACAGAGATTTATGAATGAAAAAACAAGTCCCATCTGCCACCATGGTGCAGAAACTTGTAGTTTTCAATGAAGTTTAAGTACAGGGATTTGTAGTTCTTTTATAGGAAGAGTCTGCAAGACCACTGATCATGGTTGAAATGCTTTAAAGGCTCCAATGCAATAATATAAAAAAATGCACATTTTTAAAATAATTGTATGGCTGTATTTATTATTTATTTAGAAAAATTGGACTTTGTCTAAACATGATTAATCAGTAGAAGCCTGAACTATAAATTAATGAAATACTGTTTCTACAACAGTTATATATTGCAGTGTTTAAACACATGCACATCAAAGAAAAATACCTGTTGGCTGTAAAAAAAACATTGTACAAGTCTCAAGATCCAGATTTACCCAACAGGGGGTATTTGCTAGAAGCAAATAATCAAAAGTTACTTGAAACCACAGATGCAGTTGCTTAACAGTGAATTGTCTCTTGGTACCATTTGGGCTGATCATATCCCAGCATGTTTTACCCTATAAACAGCATGATCACATCCCGTGACAAGGAAAAAGAAGACAAAGGATCTTATTACAATACACACCTGGCCAAAAGCACTGCTTACCATTATACAGATTGCTCCATAAACCCTAGAGCTTTAATGCATGTTTATACGGTTTGCGTTCATAGCTTAACTCCTGCTTAGCATGATTAATGGTGATGAACAGCGAATGTGTGTGTAGACCGCATATTATAATGTATGTGTGCTGTTGCTATTATTTATACATATAAACTTTTTTTTTATAGAGATCACTTTTTAGGGAATAAGTATATGCTTTTTTTCACAGTGGCTGCTCATGTCAGCACAGCTTGGGAAACGGCAACTAATGTGAACAAACTGGACTGCAAATTAAAATACACTAGGCTACAGCTTTTTTTTTTTTTGGGGCCTCCTTAAGCTATGACATTTAATATAGTCCACAAATGGCAAACTCAACACCTCCCCTCCTCCCTGCAGCAGGAAACAGGACATTAAGAGAGGTACGTAGAGCAAAGCCTTCTCTGTGGACTCATTCAGTCAATACCAATAGTACCAAGTGCACTAAGTGTCCTAATGGAGCTGCCTGCAGCTGATTTAAACCTACTTAAACAACTTAGAGTCTGTTCTTCAAATATGCATGAATTAATGGCAAGAATTTCAACTGCTACACTCTGCAGTGTTTGTACCGCCTGAAGATATAATATTCAGGACACCTCAAGCAGTTGTTCTTTAACAGTCAACCCCTGCCAGCAAGAATACGACAGTAAGTGCTCCTTTGATCCCCAGGAACAGCACACATACACTCACTTGAACATGAAAGTCTTTACCGCAAAATGCCTTATAACAGGCTTAATGACAAAGACTTTAGAAGATTCAGGTGGACCATTAACCCATACATGCTGGCAAACAAGAGTTTAAATAGTTGGATGATTAATAAAAAAAAAATTAATATGTAAAATTTCTACATATGACTTTTGCTTGTAATTTAATGTTAAATCCATGCAAGTCTGCAGCAAGCTATTTTTTTTCAACTCCCAACAATTTCAAGCCTGTTTATCTTGCACTGGGTGCCCTTCACTATGTATTGTAATGGTAAATGCATGCACATGTTTTTTTCCCAACTCCCAACAAATTCAAGCCTGTTTATCTTGCACTGGGTGTCCTTTACAATGAAATTTAAATAGTTGATCAAGTCATTTGGATTAAAATGAGAAAGGAATCACAGATTTATTTATTGTGGATGCAAGGAGTATATATGTAGCATTTAACCAAGAGGATAATTTATATGCTTTTCAATCAGTCTAACTTAGGAGGAGTTCAACTATCACTCAACGGCTACCTATACATTGGGTATACCTCCCTATTCTTGTGCTGAAGAAAAAATTTACATTTTTCTTAAATAATTTTAAGATTTGGAAAGCAATTCTTAAAGTGAAACTACACCACAAGTGTACATTGCATGGGTCGGGTAAAGCAAAGTTGAATCCCCCACTGGTCCTTTATAGTTTTCCAAACCCTCGCTTGTTTGTGATGTGATCACGCTTCAGTAAAAACCATTTGTACTCAACTGGAAGATCCATGGTGGGCTGGCAAATATCTACATTCGGACACAAGTCCAAACCCGCCTGAGCTATCCCACCAGGAAGCTAACAAATCAGACAGCCAGTCAGGCATGTCCCACCTGCAACTGTACATATACAAGCAGCATGTATATATGTGCAGCTGCAGGATGAGGAATGCCTTCGCCACCTATGATTGGCTGACCGTTTTGATAGCTTCCTGGCTGACAGCTCAGGCAGGTTTGCACTTGAGTCCAAACAGGTCTGAACTCATCCCTACTGTTGATGATGTATCCCTGATCAACAGTTTTATGTAAGCTTCAACATATTGCATTTTTGTTCTTGGGTTTAGGTATCCTTTAATTTCTTATGGATCACAGGTTCTTTCTCATCACAAAAAGGGTTCTTCTATGGAATGTGGTTAAAAAAATGGTGAACAAGTACTGTACGTATATACCAAATCATAGAGCACTGGTAATCTGGACAGGATAAATCTGAAGTTGGCATGTTTTTCCTTTGTTAGGATTTGCAGATGTTATTGCTTAGCTTCCAGAAATTCATGTAAATTCAGTCGTCATGATCCCTTGTTATTCCAGTAGAATTAGAGGGCTAGTGTAGATTTTTGTGCTTGTAGGAAGGCAGACATGGCTTTGAATGAGTTTTTCCCATAACCATGGTATAGCTAAACCTAGCACATTGTTTACTATAATGAGTTGTGCAAATAAGTCCAAGGAAAAAAAGACTGATGTGCTGCCAACAATCTTTTCTTTACAATTTCTGCAGTAGCTTAGCAGATAATGATACTACGTGATTGTCAAACTTAACTGTATGGCAACATTGCTATTTACACTTGTTCTATAATTACATCTCAGTGTCATAAGGTATCAACACGTCACATTCATACAACATATTTATAACTATATTTTGAATACCTTGTATAGCAAAAGTATCAAACCAAAGAATATTGTAATTCTCCCTTTTCTCCAAAAGTGAAAAGCACTCTACATATAAGTATTCAACATAAAGCAGCCATGACCTGAAGCATGATGTAGCACAGTACAACAGCAATTCATTTTTTTTCTTATTCAAGCCCAAGGAAATGTATTTCATAGTTAATAATAACAAAAGGTTCTCTGCAATGTTCTCACAGACCAATCAAAAATAGTGATTGCTTTTCTATCATTTTCCCTGTCATTTTAGACAACAGCAATCTGTTTTTGCATGTATTGCAGATCTGCAAAGTACACAGCATTCCCACATTGTCAATAAAAAAGCACATCATGAGATGTTAAGCCAGCTAAAAAAAAAAGAAGTGAAAAAAATGAAGTGAAAAACCTTTTATCAAGTCAAGGCCTTCTACCCTGCAGGGAAGAATCAGGAAGGATAGAGTACATTGACCGAGGTCATTCACTAGCACAAGTCACACTTTACCAGCAGGTGCTGACTGTGCAGGAGTGCTATCCCAATATAAGAGGTACTGTCACCTTTGAAATAGTCAGGGTTTCACAGACAGTATCACTTCCTCAGCATCAAGAGAATTTAACTAAATGGGGGTGAATTGCATCTCAGCTTAACAATGAAACATCAGAAATATATGGTGCTGTATGTGGTACAGATAGTGATGCAATTAAAATTTTTGTGGATTGCTATCAAACTGTCCTTTATACTAAAAGTTTTCTACCATGATATCATTAATATATTTTTATTTTAGCATTCTTTTTCTTAATTAAAATATTAGTGTTCTCTTATACTATCATCTGAACCCTTATTATTATAGCACTGTCCTGCTATGTTTGTAGTCATCTCCCATTTGCATACCTGTAGCATTCTGCAGAATACTTTTCATTCTTGGACCATGTGTTTTGTAAAAAGTGATAGATCTTTGTGACACAGTGTCAGAAGATTCTAGTAGTACCTAGATTCCTCACCCATGCAAGTTGAGAGGCTCTGGGAAGTCTGGCTTTACAGTTTTTTTTCCAGGATTGGTAAATCCTAGGATGAGTTCCAAACCACAGAGTCTTTGTAGAGTCTTAGGTGGAATGAAGCCTCCCACTCTGGGCGCACATTTTATTAGCAGCCAGCACACTAATTGTGCAGGTATGTGCAGAGTTTTGTGAAGAAGCTGACTGTAGATCAGGGCTCTAGAGTTTTGAGTACTGCTTCAGGAACAGACAAGGGCCTAAGTCTGAGGCCAGATCAGCAGCACTGCAAGTGATAATCAGACTGGAGGAGTATTTTGTTTTCCTATGGAATAGCAATGCAGAATAGCCCCTGCAAGGGCAACCCTTTTGTGTACTTTGATCTTATTTTCTCATTATCTCAAGAAGATATTGGTGAGTGGCTAATTCCTTAAAAGAATACCCCCCTCCCAGGGGCGGACTGACAACTCATGGGGCCCCCGGGCAAAAGGGGATCATGGGGCCCCTGTGTCCTTGCCCATACTCAAAAAAGCCTATGAAAAAAGGTACCAGGGGCATCTCATGGGGCCCCCTACTGATCCCAGGCTCTAGGGCAGTGCCCGAGTTTCCAAATGGTCAGTCCACCCCTGCCCCCTCCTTTAAATACCACACAAGGCAGGGAACCATTGATATAGCTTAATGTGTGCCACAGAGAAATCACACATAAATGATAAAATGATAATAAAGATAAAAAATAAGGTACAAAACACCATTAAAACAATGTATTTATATACAATTCATCTTGCCGTGTTTACAGAGCCAATGTTTTTCAAGAATGGTTCACTTCTTCAGGCCTTAATTGTCTTTTCTATAGTTATTCTATATTGTGAATTATATACTCTCCAAGCACCAACTGAAGATCTCATTCCTCAGAATATCATATATAGACATGAATATTCTCTCAGCGATATACAATATCTTGAATAGCAGTGGTCATCAACTCTATGGGGTCACCAACAGGGCTAAATCCAAAAGGCTCCAAATATATTGTCATATCCTCATATCCTATATAGATGCTCTCCTGTGATATGTTTACTGTCTCAATATAAAAAACTACTTTCATAAAAGCCACATGTATTATCCAGAAAAGCACATGTATGACTCCAATATAGTGCACGATGTTCCAGGGTGAAAGTGTCTGGACTTGTGGTTAATAAATAAAAAAGCAAGCCTTACAATGCTGCAAGAGATTGTTCTGTTTTAAGAGGCAGATTAGCTAGCTCAGTTACTGCATTACTAGTTACTAGTTTACTGGTTCAGTTACTACATCTGTCCAGAGAGTGAACCATTAATCACAATCTGTGTCTATTTTGAGCCTGAATCTATTTTGTTCAGCTGGCTCCTGACTTGAAAGTGAAAGTGATGTGGCGGCTCTATAGCTGCTGATCACTTTTACAGAGTTGGACTTGGTTAACAAAAAAAATAAAGCAAGCCTTACAATGCTGTAAAAACCCATTCTTCTGCAAGAATGTATTTCTGCTTTAGGTGGCAGATTAACTAGTTCATCTCTCTGGGCGTACTACATATGTCCAAAAAGTAAACGGTTAATTACAAGCTGATGGCTGCAGTAGCATTCATCAGTGTCCGTTTTCTCTGGGCACCACAGGCTGGATACCCATTAAGGCTAGGTTCATATATGTGCAGCTCTGCAAGCTGTGATTTCTGCGTGCATGGAAGCCCAGTGTGAAAGAGATTTCCAGTGCATGCTCTTTTGCCTAATGCCTCAATATCCTCACGCATAGAACAACCAACATTTGAGGCAATGTATTCTTCCAAAGCAAACACACCTTTGCACACTGACTAGTATTCCAATCTTCCTTTTCTATCACTCACTCATCTAATTTGACCCGAGTGATGATGGAGAGGGGCAGGGAAGGGACAAACAAGGATGTTGTGCAACGTCCTTCATATCAATTGATGATGTCATTGGTTGTTAGGAGGCCAGCAGCTGGAACGTTGTAATGGTGCTCAATGAAAACCTGTGGCTTTGTGTATCTAAAAGGTAGGCTTGATTCACCTGTTGGCTGGTATACAGTTTTTGAGCAATTTTTAGGCATTTTGCCAAGACATACCTGAAGAAACCTGAAGGCACCCCAGGGTGCCTGGGCACCTTGGTTGACAAAGGCTGAGCTAGATGGCCATTTTCATTCATAGACACAGTGTAAGGGTCTGTACATGTTTATATACTACATTTAATTCAATTCATTTTAAATAACATTCCAAAGAACTAAGGCAAAGCTGACTTACATGTAAGTGTCTTGTGCTCCACTGCTCACAAATGTAAGCCACCTGCACTACATTGTAAAAACTGCTGGATAGTCTCTTTTTAGTGCATTGTGGTACCTTGGAAGCCTAGCTAAGCTTAATGGGCTGTCCAATGCAAGGCACTTTATACAAAAAAAATACTGAATATTAAACAATTGTGTGTTAACACAATATACTAATGTGAGCAGGTCCTAATTCTGATTTCTGTACGTATCGAACATCTTTTGCATGATTGTGTTCAATATTTCACATGGCATTCTGTATTCTCTTCAACAAGATAATTTTAGGCACTATGGCTCAGAAAACTTTGTGTATTCAGCCATCTTTAATCAAGCATTGATCTTAGGACAGGAGGATTTTCAGCTAAAAAAAGTCTTGACGTTAAAAAAAATGATGTGTTACCGCCAGCTACTCTTAGTGTGAGTCTTCAGCTACCAAAGTATTCCCATCTTGCACCCTTGTGACAAGCTAATAAGATCTTTTGACTGACTGTAAAAGACATGTTTGATACATATACAGATTGTCTAACTGATTTATAATAATTGCTGTGGAGTTAACAGCCTAGACAGACCACAGCTGGTGCATAAATGCTGAGAGAAATGTCTTCCTTGTTAGCAAATGACTAACGTGTTCTCACTCATGGCACTTCTAGCCTTCTCGGTGAATTCTATTCAGGAAAAAAATGAAAATGTTCAAGGAACGTTTACTTGACCTACTCTAAAGGGACCTCACACTTTCAATTACACAGATACCTTTTTTTCAGCTATTTTCTTTTAATGGCATGAGATATATATATTATATATATATTTTTTTTTTTTTTTAATGTGAAAAAGTTAGAAAGTCTCCCTGTGTGATGAAAAACATATACGACTTGGCCTAGGAGTTCAGGAACAGCCTGATAATAGCAATCAAGAGCTTTGTTTTTAATTACTGTCTTTCCATGGCCACCTTAAAAAAGTATACGCTTAATGCTAGCAACCATCTGGATGTTGCCAGCCATTCAAACTGATCCCAATACCAACATTTTCTGATAGCTGAAGCCCTTTCCATAAGCATGTATGCTCCGCTGTAATGATCAAGAAAAGAAGAAAGGCATCCTTGGTGCTGGCTTAGCTGTGGTGATAACAATAATGGCGGAACGCAGTGTTATGCAATGTGTACATTTTCAGTTAATGAGTGGTGCTGCATTAGACAACCCATTTAATGTAAATGGACTTACAATGCACATCAATGCACAAAAAAAAGCATATAGCATATGTTTTGTATTGCTGTGCACTCTAACAACAGTGTAATTAAATTAACTTTGCATCGCAATTCACACAACAAACATCAATATTGTGAACCCTAATGAGCACCCAAGAAAATCCAAGCCAGCTGGTTGTTTGTTGCCCACGGGGTATTTACAGAGGTCAGAAATAAAATAATGTTTGAATTCAACCATAAACTGCTCTATTGGGTAACATTTATCTTTTGTTTCTGGGGACTTTTTAAAGTGCTATACATTTTTCTACTGACTTACGGTACATACACCAGAAAATCCTAATTTATGAATGTGTTCTAAAGAGAGCTTAATTAGGATAATAAACATGTTTTCCTATCACCACGTTCAAAAATGAATAAAAGCTTTGCCAAATATACCTTATTTGTACTAAGATTAGTGTGCAGTCAAATCAGACATACAATATACTGGTGTTGTGTAAACACATGGGCTATACAGTTTCACATATTAAGGTGCAAACAGTGTCTGCAATATGCTATTGTTGCCATCCATTCCTAATTGCTAAGGACAGTCCCAGTTTTGAGGGGCTTGTCCACAGCGATGTAGTCCTACACAGTGGCCATGTGCCCCACATCTGGTTTTCAGGGTCCTGAGGCTCCAAACTGCCCACCATCTACTTGAATTAGTGTTTACTGAGCACAGTGGACATTGTTGAATGCAAAGAGAACACACTGAGCACTGACCACCAATGTAAGGAAGCATAGTGTAGAGGGACAAACTGACCACCAATGTAGGAGGACATACCAACCATAAACGTAAGGGGACACACTGACCACCAACATAAGGGTTTACACCAAGCACTGAACTGTAAGAGATCATGCTGAGCATTGGCTACCTGTGTAAGGGTGCACATCAACTACTAATATAAGGGGACACACTGATCAACAATATAGGGGGATACACTGAGCACGGACACCCCAATGTAAGAGATCATGCTAAGCATTAGCCACCAATGTAATAGGGCACACTAACCCCCAATGTAAGGGGACACAATGATTACCAATGTAAGCTAATACACTGAGAACTGACCACCAATATAAGGGGGTACACTGATCACAAATATGGAATAAAACAATGAGCGTTGACCACCAGTGTAAGGGGACACACTGAGCACCAATATAAGGGGCACACTGAGCCCTGACATCCAGTGTAAAGGGGGGCACATTGAGTTCTTAAACAATGTAAGGAGGCATACTTACCACCAATGTAAGGGGACAAAACTGACCACTCACGTAAGCATGAAGGCTGAGCACTGACCACCAATGCAAGGGAACACACAGCGCACTTACCAGAAATGTAAGGGGGCACACTGAGTGCTAACCACTAATGGAAGAGACACACTGACCCCTAATGTAAGCGAACACACTGGGCACTGACCACAAATGTAAGGGGGCACACTGAGTGCTAACCACTAATGGAAGGGGCACACTGACCCCTAATGTAAGAGAACACACTGGGCACTGACCACAAATGTAAGGGGGCACACTGAGTGCTAACCACTAATGGAAGGGGCACACTGACCCCTAATGTAAGAGAACACACTGGGCACTGACCACAAATGTAAGGGGGCACACTGCGTGCTAACCACTAATGGAAGGGGCACACTGACCCCTAATGTAAGTGAACACACTGGGCACTGACCACAAATGTAAGGGGGTACACTGAGTGCTAACCACTAATGGAAGGGGCACACTGACCCCTAATGTAAGAGAACACACTGGGCACTGACCACAAATGTAAGGGGGTACACTGAGTGCTAACCACTAATGGAAGGGGCACACTGACCCCTAATGTAAGAGAACACACTGGGCACTGACCACAAATGTAAGGGGGTACACTGAGTGCTAACCACTAATGGAAGGGGCACACTGACCCCTAATGTAAGAGAACACACTGGGCACTGACCACAAATGTAAGGGGGTACACTGAGTGCTAACCACTAATGGAAGGGGCACACTGACCCCTAATGTAAGAGAACACACTGGGCACTGACCACAAATGTAAAGGGGGGCACACTGAGTGCTGGCCACCAATAGAAATTGGCATGGTAAGCAATGTGCATTGTAAGTAAATATCTTGATGCCTCTCATTTAAAATCTGTTTTATTTTGTCTTTATACCTTGAATCTCTGCCTCTTGTTCCAAAAGCCTGTGATCCTTTGTTTGAGGGTGTCCTACAAACAGTGGTATGATTTTTTGGGTGAGGCTATACATGAAAGTATGATTTTATGGGTGAGGATAAAAAAGTGGCTACAATCATTAGGGTGTCCCCAAATTTCATTTTGAAAATCTAGTAACCATAAATATGCTAAAGTATGCAACTGCTTTCTCAGTGTTCTGCTTTGCCTACATTAGGTGGACCACCTAATGACATCTGATTACTATCCCAGTAAGGCAATTTGAGTCTGTGCTTTAATAGTGTCTGTCTAAAAGTGCATTAGCTTTAGGTCTCATGCCCATGGTTGTGTGTATTTATGCTTCAAATATAATGGGGGGGGTTCTTGCAGAACGTGGCAGAAAAAATGCTTCTAATACTGTGTATGTACAAGCGTTTATGAGCATATGGTATTGAACGCAAATGCATTCTACTCGCCAGAATATTAATTTATTTTGTCCACTGAAGTACATTCACATTCATACACATGCATATATGTGGTTTACATGCGTACTCATTTACATTATGCTCATAAGCTCCTCACTGAATGTAACTTCTACAGTATGTATGCATTTTTTTTATGCCTCTTTTTTTACGCCTCTAAATAGTGCTTCTAAAATACTGATCTGAAAATTCTGAATCTTGATGTGCATGGCCACATAGGCTAACATAGAACTGCGTTTAAAGGCGTAAAAAATATGCTGTGCATGAAGCCTAACCGTGGAATTTGACTCTCTCAATCAACATTAACTATTTTTAATCCTTATGCCGCTAGCATTAGTAAATCGATAGGAAGGCATATTATATTTACTTGTTTTAAAGTTTTGGGGTTTTTTTACATTTCTTTAGTTACTTTTTGGTTTCTTGGCTAGGCAAGAATGATGTCATAAATCCCTCAAGTTTTCTTTCATCTGAAGAAGGGGCTTTCTCAGCTAAGCACACCCTCCTCCCTGCTTGAGCTAAGGGAAGATGGATTCCAGGAAGTAAATGTTACATGAATCACCTGCCCTTACGCAAGATGGCCACAGCTAGAAATACTAGGGGGGGGGGAGGTTTTCAAAGTGCTTTCTCAACAACATAAAGCATGAAGACATGGATGGATGGGTGAGTTTGCTTTGAATATTAAAAATACATTTTAATATAAAAGTTTTCGGTTTGTGGTGCTTAGATACCGTTATGTTCCGCTTTAAGAAAAGAACATCCTGCAAAAGCTTTCTGCTGCTGCTTCTTTTTCATTTTCAGGATGAAAGCAACTTTCTCTGCTAAAGTCATGTAAATTTTGCTGTATATTCAGGCAAATTTAAAGTAAGTAATTTGCAGTCAACATTACAACACAGTGTTTTTCTGCAATCCAGCTGCATACTTTAATAGACTCAGAATAGAGAGCTGTTGCGTTGATAGTCTCATTTGAAGCCACTTTTGCCTGCACTTGACCCAGTGAACTGAGCAAACGCAGGAGATTAATGCACCCTAGTCTTGCAAAGATAGCAATCAGCCCCTTGATGCAGACATTAACATAAGCAGCCTGACTGCTTCTCTCTGCTATTGTCATGGAACAAAGATCTGCAGCTCCACTGATTTTCACTTGTTTTGCTCAGAAATAGCAAGGACAAAAAAAAAAAACTAGTTCAGAGCAGCCTTTCTGAAAGACTTCTAAAAAACGCGGGGTGTTGTTATTCTAGTATATAATTAATGTTTCCAGTACTACATGAGCTGACTTCACTGAAGTACAATGCAAGAAGTAGGGATACTTTAGGCAATGCTCCCTGCAAACAGGTCTCTCAAAAGTGAAAAAGGACTTTAAAGCAAATAAGCCTTTTGGAGAGGGTTACTTGTATACATTTCCCAAGCAGCATTGCCTAAAGCTTCTCTACTTGTATTTTGTACTCCAAACAAGTGTGTTTTGTAGATGTTCACACACAGACCAGAATTGTACATTGTTTTGGCCTCAAAGGTTCAAATAGTTCTACCTAGAGGTTTGTGCTGTCCAAATGGCATTAACCAAAAGTAGTTGAGCATTTTAAAGAAGCTATTTTGCATACAGGTTGTCATAAAACATCTAAGGAAGCAAATATTTTAAAGGGTAACTCCGCTTTTGTGGGGAAAAAATTATCAAAAAAAAAAAAATTATATATATACAGTATATACACAGTGTATACGATATATATATACAGTATATACGATATATATATGTATATATGTGTATATATATCATATACAATTGCGACACAAGTCACGTTGTAATTGAATGTTATTAAAAACTACTTTTTCTTTTCAATCTGCAGTGCTGTAATTTTCTGTAAAATGCAATGTAATATGGCAACCTGAAGGCATTCTGTACACAGCTGGTATACAGAACGCCCCCCTGAAAAAATAATTTCCTGCTCGTGCAACTGGCTTACTGATTTTCCCGGAGGTCTGCACTAAGATTCAAGTCAGCTACTTCTTCAGGATAAAAAAATGTTGGGATCTGCAGCAAAGATTGTTAAAATCCTTGCAATGTACATTGATCTCCCAGAGTGGAATATTTTTTCTCAACAAAAGTGGAGTTACTCTTTAAATTACACATTATTGAGCTGAAAAGCTGACGAAGGAGGCGTGGTTTGGCTTTCAAAATGCGTTCTGATTGGCCACAACAATCTGGACATCTGAAAGCTCTTTGACAGATCCTTGACAAATCGAGCCTCCCGCGGTAGCTCCTCAACAGCTTGTCTGGATCCCTGCTCCGGTTTCACAGGGCTTCCTTCACTTGTTCTAGTGGGGACTGGACTCTAGACTGGTGGCTCCTCATGGAGCTTGTTTTATGCTTGTCACCAGCAATGTCTGTGAGTAAACTGCTTTTGTTTTCTGACTCTTTTATTGAATAAACATTGCTACAGTATTGGCACATCTCTTTTCCCTTCCCTCTCCTGTATTCTCTGAAGTATTTTAATTCCTGTAGTAAAGCCCTAGCCTGTGCTCTTTGTCTCCAGTAAATTTAGGCCTAGCCTTGGTATTTAATATTGTCAAATTGGAAATCTTATACTTCTGTTTCATCTGCAGTCTCTTAATCCATTTAGTAAAATACCAGCTTGTATCTCTTCTCTCTAGTACATTTTGTCAAATTCTCCTTCATTAAATATGTCCTGCTAGTGGCCAGTTATCACCTTGGGTCTCCTTAATTTACTGTTTTCATATGTTGCCCTTAAAACCACATGAAAAGCCCTGTTAGCAATGTATCTATAGCTATACTAATGTTTTACATTTTTGCATTGGTACTGGTTCTCATAGCAGTATCCAGCATCACATGCCTTTTGTCAGCAGACTGCCAATTAAACCTAAAAATGACCACAATTTAACTACAAAATCTGCCCTTAAAAGACCTTAATGGGATTTGTCTACATTCTACAGTCTACGTAAGTAGTCTACGGTCTACGGTCTACGTAAGTTTACATTCTCCAAAGCCTTGGCAATTTGACACCAGGCAGATTAGCCCATCACTATTCAGAACAATTCACAGTGCAGCTTCTTTTTTGACTTACATTTTTTATCTAACCCTGTAGCTTAATGTTAGGCAACCTAATCATTCAAACATCAAGGCCTTTGATCATCTGAATATCAGTGATCAGACCCTCACAAGGTGTTCTTTTTACTGTCATGCACACACACAAGACAAAATGGGTATATGGTGCTGGAATAAATCTACTTTCGCAGGGTAGCGTGAATTTGATGATATGCAGTGTTCTGACACTCAGCAAGCAGCTTTCATATAGAAAGGCTTCTAAGTCCGCTTCAGACAGGAAATTGGAAAAATTGAAGAACAGGGGTCACAACACCAAGAGGCTGGAGTCTACAATGTATTTATTCCATTCCGATGCAGCTTTAAATGAACCTTTCACCACTATTGTATTTCATGAATTTTTCTCTGCCATTACTAAAAGTGTTTTTTTAGAGCAACATAATATAAAATGACTTTGGACAAACTGATATTTTCCATTTTTCCTTTGAAGATGACTTCTTCAGCTTCTACAGAGTAATTGAGAGATTGTAGACAACACATTATGCACTGCAAGTGATAACTCAGCTATTGTGTACATCGGCCATTATCACAATAGCACAGTAACGTAAAACTCCAGTAAAGCTGCAGTTAATGATAACACATTTTATAATCTCCATTTTTCAACATACAATAGTTCTATAGAAACACTCGAGAGCCACCACATATTAATGCCAGAGACGTCTTTCTTCTAGTTTGTTTGTTTCCTGGTTTTGGAATTGTGGCCAAAATTAAAAAAGTAAAGCATTTGCTATAATTCAATTTATACGTTGAGGGAATATAGTTTGCTTATGTTTGTATGGCCATACAGTATATCTCGAGAACACTGAAGCTACGTAATTGAGGTGAATTGCTATGTAATCATATGTTGGCCAGAGAAAAAGAGGCTGGAAGGGATTGCATTTGGGGGGTTAACTCAGTTATGTGCACCATATATGCAAAAAGAAAAATTATATAATAAAAATCTGACTGTACTGACACAAACTTAAAGTGTATGTTATCCTAAATATTTTTTTCTAGGTGTGTATTCACGTATGTGTATTTTAAAAATCATCTATCATTTCCATTTACTTCTTCCATTTGAAGTACTTGGATGATCCTACCAGTCTCCTTTCTTCCTAGTTCTAAACTGACCACACAAAGCATAGAAGCTGATCTGTGTTAGAGTGGTCAGTTTTCATCCTCTTGATCGGCCATTCAGAAGTACAGGACACTGTGTAGATACACAACATGCCTGTATTGGGTGGTTTGTTCAGCCCCCACACCCTTTCCCCCCTTGCCTGCCTCTGGCACATAATTCCTCCCATTTACAGCCTGTTTTTTTAACACATCTCCTGCTCAAGCACAGTCTGCATCCTGCCTCAGGCTGAATATTCTATGGAGTACAGGTGCAACGTGTGCCCTCACAGTGTCCTGTAACCCCAAACCCACCCAAATCAGAAGGTAGAAATGCATGGGCACACGACAGAAATTTTTAATCTAGTAAAAAAGGTTAGAAAGATAATTTCTAAAAGTAAGTAAAAGCAGTTATGGTGCCTTCATTGGTATAAATGTATTAGGAAGTGTCTAAACATAGTACTTTGAAGTGGAACTAAACTCATTGCTTTAAAGTGGCTGTAAACCTCAGACATGAAATGTGAACAAAGCATTTCCCTCTATAGCATGTACTTTTCTCAATCCAGAGCACTAAGTGTCCTTTTTTTCTGCTGCCTTGTTTTTCTGTTATCAGCGTGAGTTACTTTTGACAGGTTTTCCTGACTTCAAGAGATAAAAGGTGAGAGGGAAGTGATCTCTAATATGATTGATAGCCTCAGCTCTGTTTCTGTGTGCAGTGTGAGAGGGGGGGGTGTCCCTTCCCTCCAATCAGCTATCAGAGCTGTCTGCATTGAGCTCTGCAGAGTTTAACTTCAGATTCCTGCCTCCTGTTTTCTGAAAGCTCATACAAGCTGTATACATTAGGAATTTTGAATAGAGGTAGAGAAGAGATAACTGCAGATAGACAGGTAAAACTTTTGTAGGAGGATTTCTTTATCTCTATGTATCACCTGAGGCCAGTAACTTCACTGGGTATATGTAAGGGTTTACAACCACTGTAAATGTTTCCAAATTAGTTACACTCAACCCACATGAAAGAAAAATATATTTGAAATATATTTTAAAAACATTCTTCCCAAATATATTGACATATATTTGAAATACTACAATTTTGGTCGTAGTCAATATATTTCAATAAATATATATATATACTGTATGTTGAAATGCATTTTTATTACCAAATATATCAAAACTATTTTTAAAAATACATTTTCAAATATACTGTAGACTTAACCTACATTTTTGGAAAGCATTTACAAATATATGTAAAAATATATGTTAAAATCTGAAGAATATATTTTAAAAAATATATTTTTAAAAATATTTTTCATATATTTTGTAACATATAAAAATGCATTTCAACATGCAGTGTGTGTGTATATATATATATATATATATATATATATATATATATATATATATATATATTTTTTTTTTTTTTACAAAATATATCAAAAAAATTTTTAAAAATACATTTTCAAATATACTGTACGTCTATAAAAATACATTTAATATACATTTTTGGAAAGCATTTACAAATATATGTAAAAATATATGTTAAAATGACATTTTTATACGTTAAAAAAATCAGAAGAATATGTTTTAAAAAATATATTTTTAAAAATATTTTTCATATATTTTGTAACATATAAAAATGCATTTCAGCATGTAGTGTGTGTGTGTGTGTATGTGTATATATATATATATATATATATATATATAATTTTTTTTTTTTACAAAATAGTTCAAAAATATTTTTAAAAATACATTTTCAAATATACTGTATGTCTATAAAAATACATTTAATATAATTTTTTGGAAAGCATTTATAAATATATGTAAAAATATATGTTAAAATTACATTTTTATATGTTGAAAAATCTGAAGAATACATTTTAAATAATATATTTTAAAAAATATTTTTCATATATTTTGTAACATATAAAAACGCATTTCAACATGCAGTGAGTGTGTGTGTATGTATATATATATATATATATATATATATATATATATATATATATACAAAATATATCAAAAATATTTTTACAAATAAATTTTCAAATATACTATACGTCTATAAAAATCCATTTAATATACATTTTTGGAAAGCATTTACAAATATATGTAAAAATATATGTTAAAATGACATTTTTATATGTAAAAAAAATCTGAAGAATATATTTTAAAAAATATATTTTTAAAAATATTTTTCATATATTTTGTAACATATAAAAATGCATTTCAGCATGCAGTGTGTGTGTGTGTATATACATTGCAATATATTGAATACGGCCAAAATTTTAGTATTTCAAATATATGTCAATATATTTGGGAAGAATATTTTTTAAATATATTTAAAATATATTTTTCTTCCATGTGGGAAGGAATGGCATAATAATAACTGTCACCATTGCTCATGCTGTCAACCAATCTGTCAAGCTGTCAAATGGCTGGTATTAAAACTGGTCACATGTGCAGTACCATGGCAACTGCAGATCAAATAGAGGCTAAGGCAGCTTCCTTGGCTGAAAAGGATAGGAGGGTTTAGTTTCACTTTAAGAAAATAGGATTCGTTGCTGCATAAGAAATACTGAGCCACAGATTAAGTGGAGGAACTTCCAACATGTAAATAATTCACCAGACAGAGGCTATATTTGAGTGTTCTAATGCAACATTTCAAAGGGTTGGGATGAACATTTGCAGGACCGAAGGATGACATTTTAATGGATATTAAACATAGTCTGTAAAATAAGACGTGTTCATACTGTATGTACAGCAGGAAGGCAACATTGGAAAGGGCACTAGGTCATTATCTGGAATGTAATGACTCAGTTTAAACTAGTATTTCCTAAATGGTGGTTAAGCGTCTACACATAGGCTTTCCTATGCAATAGATTCTCCTGATCATAGTGCTGGTCTATGAATCATAGCACATAACAAGCTAACCCTCAGGGCAGCAGCTCTTTATTTCATTAAGTTTAAAGTGGAATAAACCCAAATAAAAAGATCGAATATATCAGATTTTAATACCAGTCATTAAATGTGGTGGCTGTATCAGGTTTTTTTTTTGCCTTTATTTTCACGTCTGATTCAGTCAGTAACACACTTCCTGTCGTAAGGTGTTTCCACACTGGATGGAGGAGCAATGGAAACACCTTTAGACAGCAGCATTGTCAACCTGGGAAGAGGGTAGTGTTAGATTCTGGTGACCCTGGTGACACCCCAAGATGAAGGATGTCATCTGACTTCCTCTTTTGGCTATGGGACAGGAAGTGAAGAGAAATCTCCCCAATGGGACATAGATGGCAAAACAAAAACTGTTAGAGAGTTATAGCCCTATACAAAATGAGAAAAAAAATGCCTTTAGTTTTACGTTAAAGCCAAACTCTAGCAAACACTTTTTTAAGCAGTTACAACCATTTTTTTTTAACTTTGGATAAAGTTTTAAAATAAATGAATAAAAGCTGATGGTTTGTCTTAACCTTCTAATTGCCACTTTTCTGCACAGATTGGTCTTTTAAAGTGGTTGTAAACCTCAGGCATGAAATATGAACAAAGCATATCTCTTTATAGTGTGTAATTGTCTCAATTGCCTCAATTAGGAGCACCAAGTGACATTTACGTATGTCTGCTGCTTCCTTCCTCTGATATCAGCATGAGTCACTTCTGACACATTTTCCTGACACCAAGAGAAAAATGGTGACAGGATGGACTTCAAGCAGATTGACAGCCTCAGCTCTGTTCCACTGAGCTGTCTGGAAGAGGGTGTGTCTCTTCACTCCAATTAGCTCTCAGAGCTCTCCTCATTGAGATCTGCAGAGTGTAACTTCAGCTTTCCGTCCCCTTTTTCTGAAAGCAGGGATGAAGAAGCCTGAGCTGATTGGATGAAACATGTTGGATGAAATGTCATCATGTCTTTGATGTAAGTGACGTCATCACGTATGGCAGCAGTATCAGCCAGTGTACACTGCATCACAGTCTGAGCAGCGTGTGCTTCCCATTGATACTGAGAGCTCATATACCCGTATGTATACAGAAGGCCTCCTTGATGGAGAATCATTGCCGCTATTGCATCTGGCAGAATGCGGAGACGCTACATGTTCTGGATTGGCTGATTTTGACCGTGGATGTTTGGAGGCTGCTTGGGTGAGCTCATGACTGAGACCCTTGAGTGTTAACTCGGACACAAGGTGGAGACTTGATATATTCCTATGTGGATTCATAGTATCACCTGACGTAGATCTAACATGCTAGAGTGGACTCTATGCATATGTGCCAGTTGGTCTGATCTGTGGAAATGTACTCATGTATACATATATATGCAGGCTATTGTGGAAAACTGCATTACACTTTGTGCCCACACCAAGAGCACCTAGACTGGCTAGGGTGGAAAAAAAAAAAGAAAACTAATACAGCTACCACATTTAAGAACTGATAAGCTGCAAATATAATACATTTTGGTTTGGGGGTCTAATGCTGCTTTAAGTTTAGTTTATTCATGTTCAACCTTTTTTCTACTGACAGCTAAAATGCATTATTATACTGTTACAATCGTTAAATAAATACATGACTTGTGCTATATGTTATACAACTCATATTTTGCCTACTTGTTCTTATAAAAAAAAAAGATCAGCAACTTTAGCGGGACTACTGGACTGTGGCAGGCATTCTGAAATTGGGGGGAACTGATTTGGTGTCACTGACATCCCCAGTGACACCAATACAGTGATCAGTGCTAATAAAAAGCACTGACACTGTACTAATGGCATGAATGGGTTAACATCTGGGGCGATCAAAGGGTTAACTGTGTGCTGGGTGTCGTTTTACGTTAGGTTCTGTGTCTGTTCTTCACTGTAAGCACACTGCTTTGCATGGCTGTGTTGTGCACAGCCATGCAAAGCAGTGTGCCGGAGCTGACAGGGAGGAGAACTGTTTTGTTTACTAACAGTTCTCCCTCCTGTCGGAGATCCTCCTCAATCACTGGACATCAGCGAGTAATCACTGGCTAGGACCTGGTGACTGACAGCCATGGCCTCGAATGGCGGGTGCATATATACATGATTTTGTAAAGCAGGGAGATAAAACAGTCACATCTCTTAGTAAAAATAGCAGACATTACACTTGTTAATCACACAGTTAACCCTTTGATTGTTGCTAGAAATTAACCCCTTCCCAGCCAGTGCCATTAGTACAGTGACAGTGCATAGTACAGGTGAAACTCGAAAAATTAGAATATTGTGCAAAAGTTCATTTATTTCAGTAATGCAACTTAAAAAGTGAAACTAATATATGAGATAGACTCATTACATGCAAAGCAAGATAGTTCAAGCCTTGATCATAATTGTGATGATTATGGCTTACAGCTCATGAAAACCCCAGATCCACAACTTTCACACAAACTAATTAATATACATTTTTTTATGTTTTTTTTTTACCAAAGACATAGAGCAGAATACATTTTGTCCTGAACTGAAAAAAATTTAATTTTGTTATAAATGTATTATGTTTTATAGCAGAAAGTAAAAAAAAATTTTTTTCAATATTTTTGCTCTTTTTTCATATATATATATATATATATATATATATATATATATAAAAATTAAAAACACAGTGGGGAATAACCACTTCTACGCCGCCCTATAGCAAAAATACTGCTACAGGGTGGCACAGGTGCGCAAAATCCCGTAATGGCGAATGGCAGGTGTATATATACGTGATTTTGCACACAGCTGACGCCCTATAGCAGTATTTCTGCTATGGTTTGGAGCTAAAGCAGTTGAAGGAAGTTCAAAAAATAAAAGACTTACTGGCCAGATGACCAGGTGAAAATAAAGGAGAAAAAAGAAAACTAATGCAGCTACCACATTTAAGAACTGATAAGCTGCAAATATAATACATTTTGGTTTGGGGGTCTAATACTGCTTTAAGTTTAGTTTATTCATGTTCAATCTTTTTTCTACTGAGAGATAGCTAAAATGCATTTTTATACTGTTACAATTGTTAAATAAATACATGACTCGTGCTATATGTTATACAACTTGCAGTTTGACTTCTTGTTCTTATAAAAAAAAAAAAGATCTTATTTCGTCCATAAAATGCCGTAATAACAATGGCAAGGGAAAAAGCAGAGCATATTACTTTGTAAAAAAAAAATGTATTCACTACCTAGACTTTATCCATTTTGTCATCATACTCTTACAATGGAATGTAGTAATCTTGTGTTAGAAATAGAGTGCAAACATGATGGGAGGGATATTCAGCGCTACAGGACTTTCCATAACACTGAAAAGAAGTTGGCATCTTCCCTGTCTCCATCTCCAGTAATGCTGAGATTCATCGCCAGCCGTTTCTGGCAATTTTCACAGCTTGATAAGGACTTACAACAGTGTAAGGGAGCACAGTTCATTTCTCTGCTTTTCTGCACTGCCACTTACCACTGTGCTGGCTGCAGTGCATAGGAAGTCAGAGCTCACAGCAGAGCTGGAGAATGCTTTCTACAGCTGTTTACCATCCTTATAGCTCTTAATCTCATTTATAAGACAGGTTAGTCGGCATGCTGGCAGTTCACTGAGAATAGCTGTGAAAATGAATATTAAAACCACTCAGGCAGCACTTTAAGTGGTACTAAAGGCCAAGTCTAAAATTGCATGTGATGCAGGCCATCATTAGCATTAACAAAACTGTCTTTATTTTTCTAAACCTCAGTTACTTTTCTTTTTACCTCTTGATCCTGATTTATTTTCAAATTACTTAACAGACCAAGCTGTCCAGCAAAAGTGGCAGTTGGAAGGTTGAGAGAAACCATTTAAAACTGCGGGGGATCATGTGCATGTAAGTGATCCAGCATTTCCGTGCACAAGCGCATGCTGCCTCATCTGTGCTGTCATTCGGTACAAATGATTTATGTTCTGCTGATCGGCTTGGCAAATCACAGTACAGAGCCTTGTGTTTACTAACAACATAGGGCTCTGCACACGGAGCAGAGATGTGGCTGTTTTTTTCTCTCTGTAAAGCAGGGAGATAAAACAGTCACATCTCTTAGTAAAAACAGCAGACATTACACCTGTTAATCACACAGTTAACTCTTTGATTGCTGCTAAATGTTAACCCCTTCTCAGCCAGTGTCATTAGTACAGTGACAGTGCATAGCATTATCACTGTATTAGTGTCACTGGAGATGTTAGTGTCACTAACTTCCCACCCAGTGTCAGTTAGTGTCATATTGCCTGCCACACTATCACAGTTCCACTATAAGTCCCTGATCAACGCCATGAAAAAAAAAAAAAAATTACAGTATATCGTTGTAGATGCTACAACTTTCACACGAACTAATTAATATGCACTTTATTTTTACCAAAGACATGTAATAGAATTCATTTTGTCCTACATTTATAAAAAAAATAGATTTTTTCATTATGTTTTATAGCAAAAAGTAAAAAAAAATAGTTTTTTTTCAATAGTTTTGGTCTTTTTTCATTTATATAAAGAAAAAATTAAAAGCACAGTGGTGAACAACCGCTTTCGCACCACCCTATAGCAGAAATACTACTACGGGGTGGCACAGGTGTTCAAAATCACATGTATATATACGTGATTTTGCAGTTGTGGGTAGGGGGCACATGCTCGCCCCTAGCTGCGCCGCCATTTGCGGCCTCAACTGTCGATTATCGGGTCCCAGCTAGTGATTTCTCGCCGACACCTGGTGATCGACGAGTATATCTGACGGGGAGAGACCTGTGTATAAACAACTTTCCCTGTCAGCTCCTGCACACTGCTTTGTATGGCTCTGCATAGCAGAGCCATACAAAGCAGTGTGCTTACAGTGGAAAGCACACAGCCCACATAGTGAAACGACACATAGTTAACCATTTCATCACCCCACATGTTAACCCCTTCCTGCCCAGTGCCATTAGTACAGTGTCAGTGCTTTTTATTAGCACTGATCACTGTATTGGTGTCACTGGGGATGTCAGTGACACCAAGTCAGTTCCCCCCAGTGTCAGAATGCCCACCGCAGTCCTGCATTCCCACTATAAGTCGCTGATCACTGCCATTACAAGTAAAAAAAAATAATAAAAAATTCCAGTATATATACCTTCATTTGTAAACACTATAACTTTCACATAAACCAATTAATTTACACATGTGGGATTTATTTTAGCAAAGACATGTAGAAGACTACATTTTGGCCTAAATGTATAATGACATTTTTTTACTGTATATGTTTTATAGCATAAAGCCAAAAATATTGTTTTTTCTCAAAATTGTCAGTCTTATTTTGTTTATAGCACAAAAAATAAAAAATGCACAGGTGATCAAATACCACTGAAAGAAAGCTCTATTTGTGTGAAAAAAGGACATAAATTTCAATTGGGTACAGCATTGCATGACCGCACAATTGTAAGTTAAAGTAATGCAGCACCGTATGGCAAACAATGGCCTAGTCAGGAAGGGGGGTAAATCCTCTGGAGGGCAAGTGGTTAAAGTGGTTGTAAACCCATATATATACCCAGTTAAGTGACTGGCCTCAGGTGATACACAGGGATGAACAAAGGCGGACTGATCATTTGAGCACCCGGACACTGCCCGAGGGCCCGGGGTCAGTAGGGGGCCCCATGAAATGCCCCTGGTACCTTTTTTATAGGCTTTGTTGGGTGTGCTTTGAGTGTGGGCAAGGACATAGGGGCCCCATTATCCCCTATTGCCCGGGGGCCCCATGAGTTGTCAGTCCGCCCCTGCCCTGATACCTTTCATTGTTTTTTTCATAGGCTTTTTGGGTGTGGGCGAGGACACGAGGGCCCCAAGATCCCCTATTGCCCGGGGGTCCCATGAGATGTCAGTCCACCCCTGGGGATGAAACAAATCCTCCCACACAAGTTGTACTTGTTTATCTAAAAAATGAAGACTAAAGAGAGCCCAAAAGGAGGTTACTAGGCGGATCAAGTGGCTTAGAAAACAAAGCTTTATTCAATATCCAAAACATACAAAAACATTAAATACCACCAACAGAAAGCAATATTTGTGTGGAAAAAAAAAAGATAAAAAAGTAATTTGGATACAGTGATGCATGACCATGCAATTGCCAGTTACAGTAGTGCAATGCCTAATAGCAAAAAATGCCCTGGTGAAAAATCTCTCAGAGCTTAAGTGATTAAAGTGAAACTATGAAAGCCATGAATGATAACTGTCACAGCTGCTTGTGTTCTCAAATGTCCAGCCTTTAAATGGCTTTAGTCAGAACTGATCCCATGTGCAGCACCATGGCAGCTGCAGATCAAACAGAGGCTAAGATGGCAACTTCCTTGATTGTAAAGGATAGGAGGGTTTAGTTTCTCATTAAAGGCTAAGTTCAAATTTTACAGAAAATATCCTATGAAGTCAAGGGGCCCAGGTAGATGTTAAATCTGTGATGCTTTCTAAAATATTTAATAATTTTATTGTCATACCTTGTGGGCCATTTGGGCCCCACAGGAAACCTGGATGAAAAACTCTAGAGATATCAATCCCCACATCCTGCTTTGTGGCTAGGACACATAAATTGTTTTGCTCCTGTAATGCTGGGAGTAGTCATCAGATGGTTTTTGTGTCCTAGCAGGACACGTGGATTGCTAACTGGGAGTTTTTCAGTTAGATTTCTGGGGGGCCTACAGGTATGACAATAAAACTGCACAGTTTTTTAACCACTTCCCGTCTGGCCCATGTATATAAACGGTGCAGGAGCGGGTGACCATTTATAAATGGCCTCCACATTCACTGCCTGTGCAAGCTCCCTGGGAGTGCGCGGCACTGTGACCTGATGCCCGCTGTGTCCAGACGACACAGCAGAACACCGATCACTGTACAGGACCTCTGTGTGAGGTCCCGATTCATGTGATCACAGTAACAGTAGTAAACAAGTTGTCATTTCCTGACATCATTGCTTACTACGTGTGAAATATGTGAATGATCACAGAGGTCACATGGTACAAGGTTATTTACAGCAGCCTTGTACCATGTGAAAAGCTGTGACCAATCACAGCTCGCACAGTATTTCTCAATGGCTGCAAGAATGCAGTTAGAGATAAATAGAAATGATTGCTTTTATAGCCTTTATGGGTTTAAAGGCAATCAGTGTAAAAAAAAAAAAAATCTTCATCACCCCCCACAAGTAGTACAGTGTCACTATGGTGACACTGTACTGCTGGGGTGATGGCATGTTAACCATTAGCCGCCCGGCCTATAGCCGTTTGGCGGCCGCAAAAATGCTTCAGCTTTCTGGGTGCACGCCATTTGGCGCGATTGGCAGCGGCGCGATCTGTCACCGGCCGTGTACCTCGGACACGGCCGATGACAGATCTGAGTACTGGTTCCCGTTGCTGGTACCATGTGACCTGCTGTGACCAATCACAGCAGGTCACATGACAGTTGTATACAATGGATGGCTTCATTCATGCCATCCATTGTATACTAGTGCCTAGCTGTGAATGGTCACAGCAGGTCACATGCACATGTCATGTGATTAGCTGTGGTCAAATCACAGCTAAGCACAAAAAAAAAAACCTGAATGAATCAATTTCATTCAGGTAAATGCTTGCTTATAGCAAAGTAATTCTTTGCTATAAGCAAATTGTGTAAAAAAATAAAATAAATAAATGCTGATCACTTCCCCAAAGTAGTACAATGTTGCTATGGTAACATTGTACTACTTTGGTCATAGTGAAATATGAAAAAAAAATCTTAAAAAAAATAAAAAAAATGTAATAAAAAATTAAAAATAATAAAAAAAATATATATATATATTTTTTCATACTGTCACCAGTCAGTGTCCCTGTTTACCGCCATGCCAGTTATATGATGACGCTGTACTGCACTGGTGACAGTATGTAAAAAAAAAAATAGTGAAAATAATTTTTTTAATTATTTCATTTTCCAAAAAATTATGACAAAAAAAATACAACTTCAAAAAACTCGCCATTCCTCTTATGAAGTACGTCGGACTGTCTACTCTGCAAAAAGGGGTCATTTGGGGATATCTGTACTATTCTGACATTCTTGGACCTCAAGAAATTAGATTGGCTGTCAGTACTTCAGGATTGATCAATTTTCAGATCTATACCATAGTTTGTAAACTCTATAACTTTCCTACAAACTAAATAATACATCCTAATTTGGGTTATTTTCACCAAAGACATGTAGCAGAATACATCTCGGCCTAAATTTATGAAGAACAATTATTTATTTGTAAACTTTTATAACAGAAACAAAGAAAAACGTGTTTTTTTTCAAAAGTTTTGGTATTTTTTTGTTAATTTAGCAAAAAATAAAAACCCCAGCGGTGATTAAATACCACCAAAAGAAAGCTCTAGTTGTGTGAAGAAAATGATAAAATTTTAGTTTGGGTGCAATGTTGTATGACCGCGCAATTGTCATTCAAAGTGTGAGAGCGCTGAAACGTGAAAAATGGCCTGGGCAGGAAGGTGTAAAATTGCCTGGTATTGAAATGGTTAAAAAAAAAAAACGAAATAATAAAAATGTAAAAAAAGTTTTAAAAATTATAATTTTTGGTTATAAACTAATTTGGGTTTTTTTTTTTTACTAAAAAGATAGATGAATACATTTTGGCCAAGATTTATGAAGAAAGATTATTTATTTGCAAAATTTAAAAACACTTTTTTTTTCAAAATGTTTAGACTTTTTCATTTATATAGCAAAAAAATTAACATCCCAGTGGTGAAGAAATACCACCAAAATAAAGTTTTATCTGTCTCAAAAAAATGCTAAGGAATTCATATGGGTACAGTGTTGCATGACTGCGCAATTGCCATTCAAAGCGTGATAGCACTGAATGCTGAAAATTGGCCTGGGCAGGAAGGGGGTGAATGTGTCCGGACTTGAAGTGGTTAAATACCTACGAACGTTGACTGCATAAGCTATTTTACAGAAAAGGTAAATGTAACCTTTAATTTGTTCACCTAAATCTGCTAGTTTATGTTACCCTACCCATTGCCCAGACCGGCAATACCGTTGCTGGTATTTTGATATTGGAATAAATCCTCCCATGAACCAGGCCATGGCTGAAGCAGGGTGCTGTGATGTTTTCACCCAGCGATGACTTATTTTAGACCCAGAGTCTAAAATAAGGTATGTAACAAAAACAGTAAGGCTTTATGTAGACATTTTATCGTATGTTGATAAGAAGGGGTTGGGAGGTAAGGAACTTGGTTAGGTACAAATAAGCAGCTTAAACTTCAGCTTTAAGGAAAATCTCTACTTTATGCATTTAGACTAGCCACATAACATAATCCAATCTCATGAAACCCCTCTGACTCTTGATTTAATAAAATCCCACAAACAGGGAGTTGGAAGATTCTGGGATTTAGTAAAAACTCTGTGAGTTCAGTTAATGAATATGTCTCCTGTGAGGAGCTTAAGAGGTTGTCAATGCAGTGACTAGCAGGTCTTGCTATACAGCAATAATAGAAACAAGTAGCCCTGCTGTGCAGCATGATACTAGCGCTCTCAAAATGTGACAGGTCTGTTAAGACTTCTGTAATTCTTGTCAGACATTGAATCAATACAGTTGTTACTATGTTTTGTGCCTCCCTGTCCTCTAGGTAGCCATTTGCATTTCAGCCTGACTTTCAAAAACCAGAATAAAGTAGATCTAAACTCAATCAATAAATATCAAACATCAATCAATAAAATCAAGCAATAAAAACCTGGCAAGGGTTCTAACCACTCAACACTCTATCTGAAACTAAAAAACAAGTTTTGGCTTTAACACCTTCCTGCCCGGCCCATAGCAGATTAACGGCCGGGCGGGACACTCGCCTTTGTGACTGGGCGTTATATGACGTCCTGTCAAAACGAGCCACTCACGCAGCCTCACGGTCTGTCACCGGCTGTCCACGGGACACAGCCGACGACATATCACTACATCGCCCCGTTGCCAGTATCATGTGACCGCTGTGACCAATCACAGCAGATCACATGTCAATTGTATACAATGGATGGCTTCCCGTCATGCCATCCATTGTATACAATTGTGTTGTAACTATGACTGGTCAAGGCAGTCACATTATACAGACAGGGCCAATCACAGCCCATCTGTATCATGTGATCAGCTTTGCCCAATCACAGATAATCACAACAAAAGACTGAATGAATCAGTTTCATTCAGTAACAATGATTGCAAATATCAATGAAATACATTGGTATTAGCAATCATAATATGTTAAAAAAAAAAAGTCTGATCACTTGCCCAGAGTAGTTCAATGTTACTGTGGTAATATTGTATTGCTTTGGTCACAGTGTGCTGAAAAATAAAATAGTAAAAAAAAGAAAAATGTAATAAAAAATTAAAAAAAATAATAGAAACATTTGAAAAACAAAATACAAATTAAATTATTATTATTTTCATCAAAGAAATGTAGCAGAATACATTTTGACCTAAATTTATGAAGACATGTTATTTATTTGCAAAATTTTATAACAGAAATGAAGAAAAGTGCATTTTGTTTTTCAAAAGTTTCAGGTGTTTTTTATTTTATTTAGCAAATATATTAAATATCACCAAAAGAAAGCTCTATTAGTGTGGAAATAAATGATAAAAATATCATATGGGTTCAGTGTTGCACGACCGGCATTTGTCATTCAAAGTGCGACGGTGCTGAAAGCTGAAAATTGGCCTAGGCAGGAAGGGGGTATAAGTGCCCGATATTGAAGTGTTTGAATACAGTTTTATAGCATGTTAACTCCAAATCGTGGTGCTGGAAACCCGTTGTCTATGCCTGTTTTCCACACATACTAGCTGTGCAATCTGCAGCTCATTCAAATGAATGGGCTGAAAATTGCACCGCAGGAATCGCACCAGAATGCAGACTATAGACCTGTGTGACCCTAAAGGAAAATTGTCAGTAGAAAAATATTGAGACTGCCACTGCTGGTGTCTTCTTAAGATAACGCCAGCCAGACAAACAAACACTTACAAAGCGAAGTTAGAAATGGCAGTTCCCAAATTTATTTAATAGTGGTGAAGGGAATTTTTTCACAGGTAATCCTTGTGTCAGCTAATTTTGGATGAAATATAGTGATAGTGTTCTGTCCTCGCTACACTTTTCTGTGTGTAGCTCAATATGCAGCAAAACCCCTCCTATTCTGCAATAAGCCAAATTGAATGTAATCTTGAAGTTTTATTATTAAAACAGGGTGGGTGAAACTATTGGGAAGAACAGATAAGAAGTACATGTATTCAATACGTGAAATACACAAACAATGAAATTATTAAGCTGCAGATGGCAATAAGTCCATGCTCATCAGCAATGCTGCCTGTAGGGGATGTAGGTTTAGTCCGCAACATGTGCTCCAATGGCTGGTTCCTTCTCTCTCAGATTCTAAAATGGAGTCTGAGCTTCCAGGATGCATCTGTCTCTTTTTCTCAGAGTGATGGGAACTTTTATTTACGATTAGCTCTTATCTAAACTGTTTCAAGTTTCTGTAAAACAACAAATTTATTATGGGCTCCATCTAGGGGCCAAATTTAAAACTGGTTGAATTTCCCCGCTGGAGGCAAAACAGATAGTCAGAGATCTTCTAACCTGTTTGACTACTTTTTTTACCCAAGAATGGTTATTCTGGTACATTCATGGACATTAGAATGTCATATGACTGCTGTTTATGCTGTAGTATAATAAATATGCACATCATAATTCTTGGAAGATCACATTCCAAGCTCATTGTTCTTTCTAATGCCTATGCAAGTCACAACATGTAGAGTGGAATTCTTTATAAAGCAAATAGGAATATTTTTACAGGTACTTATAGCTCTGACAATTTACACAGCGCCAGGGGCGGACTGACCATTTGGAAACTCAGGCACTGCCCGAGGGCCCGGGGTCAGTAGGGGGCCCCATGAGATGCCCCTGGTAACTTTATCATAGGCTTTTTTGAGTTTGGGCAAGGACACAGGGGCCCCATGATCCCATATTGCCCGGGGCCCCATGAGTTGTCAGTCCGCCCCTACACAGCGCTTTGCATATATATTGCACATTTTCATCAGTCCCTGCCCTGAAGGAGCGTACAATCTAAGGTCCCTAACTCACATTCATCCATACACATACTAGGGCCAATTTAGACAGGAGCAAATTAACCTACCAGCATGTCTTTGTAGTGTGGGAGGAAACCCACACAGGCACAGGGAAAACATGCAAACTACAGGTAGGTTGTGCCATGGAAGAGATCCAAATTGACGACCCCAGTGCCGCCAGACGGAAGTGCTAACCATTTAGCCACTGTGCTGCCATCTTGTAGTTAAAACAGTATTGAAAAACAAAAATTCATTAAATTTCAGCTTACCAACCCCCTAGGCTCCTTTCAAGACTGTGGATAAGGGGGTACCATCAGTCCTCCTGTAGGGGACCCAGGCCAGCAGGGGGGCTCAGGAAGCTGGGTGAATCAGATGTAGGCAGGTAGGGTGATCAGAACAGCGGAGGGGTGATTATTGAAATTGATCCCCTGTATGGCTCTTTATGCAGCAGTTGAAAGCTGACTTCTTCTCCTCTCCCTCTTTCAGCTGCTGCAGAGAGAGCCATACAGGGGATCGGTTCCAGTGATTGCCCCTCATCACCCTCCCTGTGCACCATATGTTTCCCCCTGCTGTGCAGGCCCCCCACAGTGCTGCCGCCTACCCTCCTTTCCTTCCCACCAGCAGCTGCAGGCACTAGGACAATAGGAAAAGTGGGGGAAGGTTCCAGTAAATATGTCACATTTACCAGCCCCTTCCTTTGATGAATGAACTCAGAGGGGTTCATTTACTAAATCTGGTTCACTCAGTATCTGTGCATGGTATCCAATCATCTTCTAACTGCAGCTTGTTCAATTAGGTGGCTTTAGCAATAAAACCTGGAATCTAATTGGTTTCCATGCAGACATTTCTGAGTGAACCAGCTTTAGTAAAAAAAACCCCAATGAGCAATCAGTACTGATCACTCACTGTGTTCATTCATAACTGAAGTATAGAAAACTGTTTTTTGTGGGGGGGAACCCTGTCAGGTTGGCTGTATGGAGCCCTATGGTTTCTAACAGTAGCCCTGCTTACATTTTGTAAAACTGTTTTCTCAAAAAGAAAAAAAAAATTTTCTGTGACCGCTTAAAAAGTGTTAACTGGAGCTTGGCTTCAATTTGTTAGTCACTTATGTAAAGGTCATCTAAACCTATTAGCAGGGGCGGACTGACCATTTGGGAACCCGGGCACTGCCCGAGGGCCCGGGGTCAATAGGGGGCCCTATAAGATGCCCCTGGTACCTTTTTCATAGGCTTTTTTGAGTTTGGGCAAAGACACAGGGGCCCCATGATCCCCTATTGCCCGGGGGCCCCATGAGTTGTCAGTCCGCCCCTGCCTATTAGTCCACCTAACTAAACCCTCTTCCCAGATTGATAATGCCACTGTCCAAAGGTGTCTCCAATGCTCCTCCATCCAGAAATGAGACACCCTAAGACACAAAGTATGTTGACGGCCAGGTCACCAGGTAGAAAAAAAGAATAAAAGCCTAAGAACAGAAAACAATGCAGCCACCACATTTAAAGATTGTTAAGCTGAAATATATTAAATGTATGTTTTTGTGTTTTATACTGCTTTAAATACAACATTTATTTTACTTTAACATTAACATTTTCCTTATACTTTAGATTTTTGGAGCTAGGGAGTGCACTTGACAGCTAATGTGGTCTGCAGCCTAAGACCATGGAATATGCAGCAGTAATCTCAGGTTGCAGGCTGCACAAAGTGTATCTCCTGTAACCATATAGAACATTACTTGCTAATAAGTAGATGCCCAGCAGCTGAAATAACTAGAACTCTACATCCTCTCTGGGCTATGGAGAGGCGGTGGTTCACATAAAGTTTTACATTAATATAAAGCAAAGTATATAATAAAAAATGTGTCCTTACAGTTGGCCAAATCTACTGTTTCCTGCCCTCCTTTTAATGGTTGGTCTAAACATTTCAATTAAGCAGGTTTTTCTCAGCACCTCTCCTGCTGTCTGTTTTGTGAAGGTGCAGGACACGGAGCAGTAATGAAGAATTTGCAGAGCCAACAGTGATCATGAGACATTTTAAGAGGTTACAGTTGCTGCCTTGCTTATTTTATTCAACTTGAGGCAGAGGGCTCACTTTGTATCAATGTCAGCATGCCTATGATGCTTATCATCAGAAAATGTTATGGTCCATTATTTTGCCATATGTAATGCAGTTTATTTATGCTGGTAATAATTCTATCATTATGTGGATATATCTACTGTCTGGTTCCGGCACTAGGCATTCTCACATTTCTGATTGGTGCTATTTATTACTGCACATCATTCATCTTTGCTCTGTTAATGTATAAAGCACAAGAAGCTGTTTATGAGAGATCCTATCGTCCATTCAGTTCCTTCCCTTTGTCACTTCTCCAAATACTGGAAATAGCCAGTTGATAGTGAAAGCACTCTAAGGATAGGAGAACTGCAATTTAAACTCGATAGGATAGTAATATACTAAGAAATACATCTACAAAGCATCCTTCACTATTTGGGGACTAAATAGCAAACAACATTTTGTAACTCGTTTAAATTGTAAGGGCTTGAGCCAAACTGAACAATATTTACCAGCTAACCAGTAACACTGTTTTGTTTTGTTTTTTAACAAGAAGATAATGACTATTTTTATCTGTTCTAATACTATACTTTGATGTCTGATACTTCTCTTTCAACATTCAGCAGATATTTGTTATTACATAGCTGAGAATAGCAGATCTTTTTTGTGACCTTTTTTCCTAGGCATATCTCATTGTTGCAGCTATCAGGCCCGAATCCTTGCAGCCTTTTTTCATACCAAACTAACAAAATGAAAGTGTAAAACACACCTTAGGCACAGAAAGTAATTAAGGGTGCAGAGACCAAAGTAAGGACAAGAGGCATACATTTCTCACCTATTTTTTTCTGGTCATAGAATCCCAATCCCACATCATAAAATAAATTGATATGGACATTGTTAGACTTGTTGTGGTTGTGTTTGTAATTTAATTAACTTTCCGGTTGTTAAAATGTAACAAGGAATGACTTTTTTTTTGCTTGCTATAACAGTACAAAACCTTCCATTATAATAATAAAAATAATAGAAACATACATACAAATGAACCTTTATCTTATTAAAATACGATGACACTTGAAGAATTCAGGTGTTCTTTTAACCACTTGCCACCCCACTATAATATACAGTTGTGGCCAAAATTATTCAACCCCCAATGCTGTAAAGGGGTTTAGGGACTATAGTGTACATTTGGAATTGTATTCAGAATCAAATCCTACAAGGACGTTGTAACTACCCAAATGCAACTAAAATGACATCAATTGTTTATGTAATACAGTAGTAAATGGTTCTTATGTGGTTTCTTCATTGCCACAATTATTCAACCCCTTAAAGACTACCACTCTGAAGAACAGAGGTTCATACAGGTGCTTTCCATCAGGTATTGAAAACACCTGTGGATGTCACCGAGCAGCAATCAAGCATAATAAGCACCAATTAGGCAGCTTTAAAATGACTGTGATACTCAGCTCCTTCTAGACATTTACTGGTGTGGTTACAAACATGGTGAAGGCAAGAGAATGGTCCAGGAAGACAAGAGAAGAGGTGATTTCTCTTCACAGGAAGGGCAATGGCTATAAGAAGATTGCAAAGATGTTAAACATACCAAGAGACACCTTAGGAAGCATCATTCGCAAATTCAAGGCAAAGGGCACTGTTGAAACGCTACCTGGTCGTGGCAGAAAGAAGATGCTGACTTCGACTGCTGTGCGCTACCTGAAGCGTAGAGTGGAGAGAAGTCCCCGTGTGACTGCTGAGGAACTGAGAAAAGATTTGTCAGATGTGGGTACAGAAGTTTCAGCCCAGACAATAAGACGCACACTGCGTAATGAAGGCCTCCGTGCCAGAACTCCCAGGCGTACCCCCTTGCTGTCTCCAAAGAATAAGAAGAGTCGACTGCAGTATGCCAAAAGCCATGTGGACAAACCACAAAAGTTGTGGGATAGTGTTCTGTGGACTGATGAAACAAAATTAGAACTGTTTGGGCCCATGGATCAACGCTATGTTTGGAGGAGGAAGAACAAGGCCTATGATGAAAAGAACACCTTGCCTACTGTGAAGCATGGTGGAGGGTCAATCATGCTTTGGGGCTGTTTTGCTTCTGCAGGTACAGGGAAGCTTCAGCGTGTGCAAGGTACCATGAATTCTCTTCAGTACCAGGAGATATTGGATGGAAACGTGATGCAGTCCGTCACACACCTGAGGCTTGGGAGACGTTGGACCTTTCAACAGGACAATGATCCCAAGCATACCTCCAAGTCCACTAGAGCATGGTTGCAGAGGAAAGGCTGGAACATTTTGGAGTGGCCATCGCAGTCACCAGACTTAAATCCGATTGAGAACCTCTGGTGGGACTTAAAGAAAGCAGTTGCAGTGCGCAAGCCTAAGAATGTGACTGAACTGGAGGCCTTTGCCCATGAAGAATGGGCGAAGATACCCGTAGATCGCTGCAAGACACTTGTGTCAAGCTATGCTTCACGTTTAAAAGCTGTTATAACTGTAAAAGGATGCTGTACTAAGTACTAAGATTGAATGTCACTTGGGGGTTGAATAAAACTGATAATGCTGTGAGCACAGAAAAGACATTTGTGGTTATTTCATTATAACTGTTATGTTATATTTGTCTGACCTACAAGTGCCTCTTTAATGTAAATGTAAGCAAGATGACTGAATGATCAAAAGCAATGTCAAACTGGCCAAAACACTCAATTTCAGTGGGGGTTGAATAATTTTGGCCACAACTGTATTTACTGCAGTGTGGTTGCACATTCAGGCTTAGTCAAGTATATATACCTAATTGTGCCTGCTCCAGTTTAAGAGCATGCAGCGTGCCCCTTCTGTGACCGGACACAGTGGATCACTGTTACCAGTAACTTGGTATCATGTGATAGGTAAACAACCTGTCATGAATGGCTTTCCATTAATGAATAGCTTGCTTTCTATTGTGTACTGTGATTGGGCCACAGCAATCACATGGTACCAGACTACCTGTGCCATGTGATTAGCTGTAGCCAATCACACCACACCAACCATAAGCAAGATGTTCATGAATGACAAACCCATTTATGACAGCTAAAACTACTGATTATACAGTGATCATTGCTAGCAGTGTAAAAAACAAGTAAATCCCTGATCACCCCTCAGAGTAGCATAGTGTCAAAATGTTAACACTGACCTACTCTGATGACAGTATGTAAAAAAATATGAAAAAAGTAAAAAATTTAGTTTGTTGTTTTTTTACATACAAAATGTATATTATTTCGATTTTTTATTGGATCAGTTTTATAACAGAAAGTAGAAAATATTGGTTTTTTTTGTTTATATAATAAAATAAAAAACCAGTGGTGAAAAGATACCACCAAAAGAAAGCTATATTTGTGTGAAAATATATAAATTTCATTTGCGTACAGTGCTGCATGACAATGTAATTGCCAGTTAAAGCAGTGCAGTGCCGAATAGCAAAAAATGGCCTCTTTATGAAGGGGATAAAGTGGTTAAATGATAAGTTCACCTTTTGGACAAAAATAATAAATGCACATTTTTTTTGCAGGTAAAAAAGTGTGCATTTATAATTTTTATCCAAAGGAGCCTGGAAAGCATTACACCAGTGATCAGTAGATCGCTGATGTCATGCAGGTCTCCTGCAGACCTATCAGAAAATCTGCTTGCCGAGCGGGATGTACGGCAAGCAGATATTCTGACAGGGGGCTTCAATGAACTACCACGGCACTCCACAGCTAAGGCTGTCAGGACTTGCAGTTCATTCATGGAAGTCAATGAATGAACGACGCAGCCATGTGGGCGAACCCCCGCATGGCCACGCTGTCTTCGAATCTGACAGATAGTATGGGGAAACTTCTCCCTGTATTATCTGATGGAGAGAGGGGGGGGTGGCGGGTGCTGCTGTGGCCAATGGTGAACTTATCCTTTAATCACGGAACTGTAAACTGTTTTCTTCTACATCTCATAGCACATGTCTTTAAGTTTTCAGTTGCACCACATAATATAAAACCCAACTTTCTCAACTTTTCTTCAAATAACAATTTTTCATAAAGACATTTATCAGTCATTTACATCCCATATAATGGCCAACTTTTGGGTAATTGTTGATATCTTTAACTTCAACAATGTTGGATAGCTTATCATTAAAGTATGTAAAGCCCACAAATACATTTCTATAAAATAGGAATATATTACAGTTTCTGTTTCTCTCCCAAACACTTAATCACTAAAAGCTTAATATGTTAAACTCTAAAGTAGTATGAGTGATAACAATTAATGTTCCTTAACAATAAAAACATACAGTACATTCTACATTAATAGTTATGCTGACAAAATGAGCGTATGCTGTAAATTGCCCCCAGCATTACTCCTGTTTCTTCTTGCTGGAGGTCACCATTTTGTTGAAGCCCAGAGCAGTCATTTCCATATTGGAAAATTTTCCTCAATTAAAACATGAAAATTTCCAGCTTTATTGTGTGTCTTGGCTTAGCTAGTGGGGAAGACTGACAGAAGCTTTACAGTGCTGACATTCACAGGCTGTAGGTGAGGGAGAAGGGAAGAGAATGTCAGGAAGATACGATGAGACATTATCCTTGTAAGTTTAACTCTTCTGTGTCTCTCTGTGGTCCTGTCACCTCTCCTGATTTTCTTCTGTTCCCCCCTAATCTGTGTTTCTTCTGCACAGTTTGTGTCATTCTAATTGCTTTCTTCCCCCTTCCATAACAGTAAATCTTAAAGCTGTCAGCTGATTGGTCCCTAGTGGATCAGAATGTGCAGAGCAGAGTGACACAGTGCAGTACTGGATTTTAAACAGTATAGGCACTTGTTTTTAATTTTTTACATGGCTATAGCTGCAAAAAGGGTCAGTCTGAAGTGGTCTACAGTATCACGTCTGATCTTTCAGAATTTCCTTTTCAGGCACCTGCTGTCCAATTGTGTTCCTTTGTTGTCACTCTGCCACATGGAAAACTAGTAAAAAGGTACAAGTGGCTGCTCAGTACATATTATGCAGATGTTGTACACTATTGTCATGAAAATGCCATGCAAGCATTGCTGGATGTATTTATATAGACAGCAGTAGGTAAGTAAGTTGGTAGCAATGAGATGTAACAAAGGATGATAAAAAGGTGATACAAATATTTTATTAAAAAAAATTATAATTGTTTATGATCAAGAAAATGTAAAGTATAACTAAATGTAAAACTTTTTCATGTTTTGGATAGAGTAGAGAGGTATCAGAATGTGTGTCAGTTTTTGTTTTGTTTGCTGTCTGTGCCCCCCTTAGGGAGAGTCACCTTCTCTTTTTGTCCTGTTTACATTGATCATTGAAAGTAAAAGAAAATCTTACATTTTGAGTTGTCCGCAGAAAAGTAATAGAGGGGAAAACTTCCAATAAGGACTCCGGATCTGGTGACCTAGGGGTCCCCAAAGAATTCCCTTAATTTGCATGGATTTCCTCTTACTTCCTATTTGGCTATGGGACAAAAAATGAAGGTGAATCTCCCCAATGGGACACTGGGGATATAGCATCTCCCCAATGGGACACATGGGATAGAGCATGGGATAGATGCTCTATCCCATGCTCTATCCAAGGTTATTACTAGCTAATATATAGCTAATATATATTATTTTTATACAGGATTTATATAGCGCCAATAGTTTGCTCAGCGCTGTACATTATAATGGGAGACAGTACATGAGACAGTACAGTAACAATACGATTCAATACACGAGGGGTTCGAGGGCCCCGCTCCTTCGAGCTTACAATCTAGTGTTAAACAGGTTTTGCATTCCAAGTCTATTGGAACGCAAAATTTGTTTGATGCAGGTCAAGTGAATGTCAGAAGAATGTGCAGGTCAAACGCACCTGTTGATTAATTCCGAATGATCTCAAACTGATGTCACTGACACACATCTAAAGCCCATTGAGACAGGCTCTTAGAGTGAGAACCAGGTCACCTAAGAGGAATAAATTTCCAACAGCAAAGTTGGATTATTTTCTGGACAGCATAAGCAGTAGCTGACTGACAGGGAGAGCAATGGGTATGTAAACACTACATTGATCCGCCCGGACCCAACAATCAGCGCTCAGTGATGATGCCTTTTAATGGAAACCACCGTACTTGTTTGGGCTGTGCAATTTAAAATAATCTACATATTTTAAAACAAGCATGTCTGCTTTTATTTAGGCTTTTAAACTGCTCAGAACAATACTTCCTCTCAGAGTTCAGGTTCCTACCGCAGAAGCTCCATGCTATCTCATCCAGGCTGCCCGACCTAGACCTGCAACCGGAGGCATCCCTGGTGGTGGAATAGGAGGAAGGAATGGAGGCTAGCCGCTGGTTGGCACAGCAGGAGGTGAATAGCTTGTTGGTGGTAAACCAATTCCTAGCGGTGGGTGATTTGGAATGGTATGAGTTGGGGGAAGTCCATCAACAAGTCAGCAATTTCAAAGTCATTATATTGCTTACCAATGTACAGTTAATATACAGCATACTCGAGTTACATGCAGTTTGAGAACATCTTATAAAACTTTCTAGAAGAGGTGAAAGGACTAGGGTTTCACTGGGCCCATCCCAGCCCTTGAACTTCTAAAATCCCTACTTTTGTATGAAGGTTTAGTGCAGCAATCAAGAAAGCACAAAACAACCCTACACACATTGTAATCATTTCAAATATGTCAACTACCTGTATGACAATAAAGGGACGATACCACAGATACAGTAAGAGTTTGAGGTAACTGAAAAGGGAAAGGTGGTGACTCATCACAAATTATGATAAAGATTGGCCACTTCTCACAATGGCTGAGCTCCCTTGTGTTGCCAACCTTCCTGCCAGTCACTTTCCCATACCTTCCAATATTCTTTTTCCATGGTTGCATTCCACTCAAATTACATTGTTTTGTATGTGTATACAGTCTACAAGGACAGTGAGGAATAATCTTTAGTTCAGTCAATAAAAATGCAGTAGAATACAAGGACTTATCATGATAAAAACCCCATATTGACAATTGAAAAACTAGTATGCTACTCATGTATGAAGTCACTGTGCTGAATAATTCTTTTTTTTTTTCATTTTTATTCTACCTTGATAACGTTACTTAGGTCGGGTATGGTACATATTTTTAGTCGTGACTTGGGAAAACTAAGAGATCCTAGCCAGAGATCCAGAAGCGTAGCAGATTAACATAGCAGGTGGTCTAATAGCACTCGACATGCAGTCCAGGGTAAACAGCATCATGGACTGTAATGTGCGCCAAACATGTATGATTAATCATGGAGATGTAGAGCTTATCTAGCTCCTAAAGCTCTTGGGGAACTCTATTCTGCTATTAGAGTTGTTGGATGGAATATAAAGCAGTCCAACCTGTGCATGTTACTAATTGATTTCTCTATGTCTGCCAGAGTGAATGAGAGCCAGGCATGTAGAAATGTGCTTCCTGTTGTAGCACGCATATCACATGTTGGTCTTGGACACACATTAATTAAGAACAAAATCTCTACTGTTCTGTGTTTAAAGGAACAGTTGCTAAACATATAATGATCAAATAGCTCTGTGGAGAGATAATCGTGGAATACATGTAATTATCTTGTCACAGTGATGCAGTGTTTGGGGAGAGTCATATATGGGTCGCTTACCAATCCTTACTTTGTCATCCACTAGAAGAAAACCATGTGTACTTCATTTGTTTTCCTCCTTGAAGAACTGTGGAAATACAGGAACGATAACCCCTTAGGCGACCTGTTACTCTACAAAATGTTATGAAATGACAAAGTCACAAGCTATAGCTACAGCATATACTCCCTACTATAGGGACAGACTAGCATGTGAATCCAGCCATGACCAACAACTGCATAAAAAAAAACAGTAAACCTTTATATGGCTACCATGCCATCATTATAAATATACAAAATGACCTACTGTATAACAGTACAGGTTAAAGTTTTGGGTAACCCAGGCACAGGAGATGTCATCATCAATTTTGTTTTAGTTCAACATCATTATCAATTTTATATATATATATATATATATATATATATATATATATATCTGTGGATTTGGGCCCCCCTCTGAAAGCCCAACCCCCGCTGACACCACAGTACACTCTTAATTGAAATAACTGAAATAAATCACCACCAGAAATTGAATACACACACAGACCGAAGTAAACTCAGTAAGAGGTTTATAGCAATCTTCAATATGGCTTGGTTACACAGCATAAACAGAATTGGAATGTGGAAAATCAATTGTTACTTGTGTCTTAAGGAAAAGACAATACTTCTCACAGAATCTCATTTAGTGTTAGCAGGTCTGCTTTTCAGGAACTACCCCAATACCTTCAACCTGAGGTGGTCTTACAGTCCCCAGTGAGAAGATAGGACTATCAAACAGGTAGACTAGCTCACTTTGGGCCCTCAAGACCTAATGGCAAGAAGATAGCCTGAAATAAGAAAAAGCACTCTTTACCTCAAACAACCAGTATTCTTTAAAGGCAAGGAAGAGTCATCTGTGGGTGTGATGGGGCCGTGTTAGTGTACAGTGAAGGGAAGGGTGGACTGTAACTCTCTGAGGAACAGTGTATTAACCACAAGCCTACAGGGCACTTATACCCCCTTCCTGCCCAGGCCAATTTCCAGCTTTCAGCGCTGTCGCACTTTGAGTGATAATTGCGCGGTCATGCAACACTGTACCCATATGACATTTTATCATTTTTTTGTGACAGATAGAGCTTTATTTTGGTGGCATTTAATCACCTCTGGGTTTTTTATTTTTTCTTAAACAAACCAAAAACCACTGAAAATTTTGAAAAAAAAAGTTTCTTAGCTTATGTTATAACATTTTGTAAATAAGTGATTTTTCTCCTTCACTGATGTGCTCTAATGAGGCTGCAGTGATGGGCACTGATAGGCTGCACTGATGGACACTAATAGATGGTACTGATGGGCACTGATGAGGAGGCACTGGTAGGTGGCACTGATGGGCATTGACAGGCATCACTGATGGGCACTGAAAGGCAGCACTGATACATGGCACTGATAGGTGGCACTGATAGGCGGCACTGACTGGCACTGTTAGGCAGCACTGACTGGTACTGTTAGGCGGCACTGACTGGCAATGATTGGCATCACTGACAGGCACTGATAGGTGGCACTGATGCACATTGATAGGCGGCACTGACTGGCACTGATAGGTGGCACTGACTGGCAGCACTGATAGGTGGCACTGATTGGCATTGATAGGTGGCACTGACTGGCACTGATGGGTGACACTGAAAGGCAGCTCAGATGGGTACTGATATGTGTCACTGATGTGCACTGGTAGGCACTGATATGTGGCATTGATGTGGCACTGATGGGCACTGGTACGAGGCACTGATGGACGCTGACACAAGGCACTGATGGACACTGACAGGTGGCACTGCTGGGGCTACACTGATCATCAGGGCACACTGATCATCAGTGCCCTGATGATCAGTGTACATGTCCCCTCTGCGGAAAGCCGATTACCGGCTCTCCTCTCCTCACGAGCTGTCACCAAAGGGGGGGACCCAACCCAATTAAAATACCAGTACAATAAAGAAATATATGCCATTACAAGAAAAAAAGTCCAGAGATATGATTTATGGAGAAACAACAGGAAGGAAGTAAAAGATCTGATGGAGAGCAATCTAGATTATCATTTGGAAGATGGGAGATGAATGAGACCAATGATTATGGAAGGGTTGATAATGTAAATGATCAAAAAGTCTTGGAACAACAGAGAACAATATCACAAATTCCTACAAGAATAGAGATGGTGGAAATGTTCGCAAAATTAGAACTCTGTATGAAAAATTAAATGGCGGTAATCCATAAGGATCTTGGACTAATGCTAATAAGAGTAGAAGAAGCAGAGGAGAAAATGGAGACACAAGCCCAGCAGATTTCCAATCTGGAGAAGCAGGTGTAGGGGATGAGAAGGGAACAGAGGAAGCTTTCCTTTAAAATGGAAGACCAAGAGAATAGAGAGAGAAGAAATAATCTGAGGCTCCAAGAACTACCAGAAGATGTACATGATGAGGACCTTAGGGAAAAAATAAGGAGAGTGTTTAACCTAATAATTGGCAGATCAGACTCAAAATCGAGATTTTCACAGATTAAGATGCCCGCCAGGATTAACATTAGCCATCCCTAGAGACATAATCGTTCGGTTCCATCATTATGAGGACAGAGAGAAAATATGGAAAAAACTGCGGGAGATCCCCAAAGTAAAATTTGGAGAATCGAAGCTGCAATTTTTTTTGCATCTGAGACTCTAGCAAGAAGACAATTATTGAAACCCCTATTGGACCAGATGAGGGAGAAAAGAGTTCGATACAATTGGAGTTTCCCAGCATGCTTGATTGGATGGAAGGATGGGAAGTCGGCAAGGCTAAGATTCCCAGAGGAACTTAGTGACGTCTGTGAAAAACTAGAATTGCAAAATGTGGACATTGAGGGATGGTCAGAGGGGTCAATTGAAAGCGTAAGACCAAGAAAAGAGAAGCAGCAGCCAACCAATAAAAAAGAGAAAATAGACAGAATTTTGGATGGGGGGTGGGAGGTGATGGAGAGGTGCAAGGGTGGGCGGAGAGGGAGGTGGCGGTAAAATCCTCTCTTTATTCTCCCTTTTGCCCCCCCCATGGGGCAATTAATATGAGCACAGTTAAAATGGAAGGTTTTATAAGCAACACATGATTAGAGAAGATTATTTGGATACCACAAAAGTTTTGCACTATGGATGAAATTGGTAGCAAGTTGGCAGGTTTTGAGAGTGTGGGATGGAGTACATAAGCATATGGGATGGCAGTATAATTCATTGTTGATTCCCTTAGTAGGTACAGAGTTTTTCCCACCAGGGAATGACAATATTTCGGGGAAGTGGTTTAAAAATAGGGATGCACGATTGAGGGATATAGTAGATAAGGGGGAGTTGTACACGTTCCAAGACTTAAAAAGAAAAAAAGATTTATTTATTGTAATAGATGAAATGAGATATTATCAATTAAGGCATTTTATTTCAAAGCTCCCTCAGTCACTGAGGACGCCAGAGGATATACTCCCATTTATGAAAATGCTGAGCTCAAGCAGAGTTCCAAAGCATGTCACCTCTAGGATATACAGTATAAGATCCTTATTGAATTGATGGGAGCTGGTCCTCCACTGTTCTTAGTGAAATGGGAAGAGGATCTGGGAACAAAAAAGAGTGAGCAGCAGAAAAATAAAATGTTTAAATGAACACATGGGGCAATTAATATGAGCACAGTTGAAATGAACTATAAATGTTTAACCAGATGGTATTTCACACCGAGTGTGGCACATAGACAGCGAGGTGAGATATCACCATTATGTTGGAGGGGATGTGGATAAAGGGAACTATGGCACACAAATGGTGGGACTGTCCTAAAATACAGATGTTTTGGCATGATATAATCCAAGTTATACAGGAGATACTGATGATCACCTTGCAGAAAGATCAGGGGGGGGTTTATTTTATAGATCAGAGATATCAGTGAAACAATGTAAAAACAGCATATCATACCATCTAATTAGCACGGCCAAGGGACTTATTCCCAGATTTTGGCAGGTACAGGAGCCCCTAACATTGAAGGACTGGATTGACAGAGTTGACTATATACATTAAACAAGATGGAAGAGCTATACCATATAGATGAAGACAAAATGGAAAAGTTTAGAAAGGAATGGGCTAGATGGTATGACTTTAAGACATCTAAAAAATATCTGGAAGTAGTGGGAGCTCCAGATGGCCTGACGTAGGAGAATTGAACTGAATGATCAAGAAGTGTAGTGAAGAGAGAGGAAAGGGAGAAAGAGAGGTAGTAGAGAAGAGGAAGGGGAGAAAAAGAGAAGGAAAAAAAGAGAGTGGTGAGATGAAGATTATAGGAGGAGAGGATTGAAGAAAAAAGATATAGATTTGGATAAAGGAATAATGGAAAAACTTGGACAGAAATATATGGACTGGGGAAAATTGTTGGGCGGGATGGGATTTGGGGGGTTATGGTGGGAGATTACAGGGGAATGGTTTGTATTTTCTTTTGATAAATATGAAAGAGTGTTGTTTTAAGTGCTGGAAAAAAAAGATTCAATAAAAGATATAATAAAAAGAAAGAAAGAATGAAAGCATTCCAGTTATACCTAAGCTAGTGTTGTCTAGTTCTTGGTTGCAATGCCCAGCTATAATCCCTTGGTCCTGTGGCCCAGTGGTGAGGAAGCAATTCTCTGACAGAAGCACCCAGGTGGGTGGGGTGCAAGGCAGTCTGTTACTCCTACTACAAACAAATGTACATTTATTATTTTTTGTAGAAAGGTGATCTTATCATTTAAGCACCCTAAATGATAATATATTGTTGGTTACAAAATCTGTAGTTCATAGTGGTGTGCAGACCTTTATTGATAATTACTAAATAAATAACCACCAACAACACCAACTCCTGTGCACTGCTGCCTCCAGTCACTCAATCACCCCTGGCCCTGCAGCGGCCAGCAGAGTCAGTTGAGCAACCACACTGACTGCTCCCATTAGCCCTGCTCCTCAAAATCTTTGCCAAATTGCAGTCTGTCATAGCAGCACTCACACACAACTGCTGTCAGGGACCATCGCGACGCATGGGTCTGCACATGGGTAGGTGTCTGTCAAGACATGCAGGCAGCAGGGCACTAGGACCCAGGCGCACCCGCCATCTATGACAGTGCTGGGCAGGCACTAGGACCTAGGCTGCGCCTGTCAGGTGCAGGGTGGGCTACTTAAACCAGCCCTGCACAGACACTTGTTGCCGAATGGTCTTTCTGCAATTCCTGTTATCTGATACCTGTGTTGTGAGTACTATTGATCCAGATTGTCTGACCTTGCTATGACCCCCTGGCTTGCCTGACTTCGCTCCTGGATGTTCCCCTTTAGATCTGATCTCCTGTTATTGACCTGGCGTGTGACCCGACCATTCTTTGCCTACTGTTTTGTACCGCACCGACCCCCCGGCTACCGACTCGGCTTGTTTAACTTAGCTTTTGCTCCTCCATCCATCCATCTATCCATCCATCCCTCTAGGACCCCCTGGTCCCCTCACATCAGACTCTCACCCTGTGCGAGCCCCTGATGGACTCCTCTACCACTGGTGGGTATATCCAGTAGTCGCGACCTGGTCTCGGAGCGCTCCAAGTCCATCCCCACCATCAGGGGCTCTGGTGAACAAGTGCTCCGGAACTTAGACTTCGCGCTCTGGGGAAGCCCGACCAGTGGGTTGCTAGAGGTGCTGTCAGGTGGTCCCTTACAACTGCTTTCCCACGGAGTCTGTCCAAGTAGTTTTTTCACTCTCACACACAACTGCCCACTTGACTCCCATTATCCTTGTCTATCCTCGTTCATGCACCCCCTGTTCTTTTGCTAGGTTCACCACACAGCAACCCTCCTGTAAACAGTGACAGGCACAGGTGTCAGCAGGTGATGCAGGGTGACATACTGTCACTTTAGACCTCAACCTAAAGTCTGCAAGCTCCCAAGTATGGCTTGTGTTCTTTGCCAGACATATATTTTGTCATTACGGAGTATATAGATATCAATGTATGTTCCCCATCAGATATGTTTAATAGTTCCGAGAGCAGTATGCAAAGTGCATTAACCTATAGAAAATGAGCAGCTCTGAAAGGTGAATACCAATTGATTGGTATTGTTTACACATGATCTCTGCCTTATTCAAGTAAGCCAGCATGCTTACAGTATTTGCTGTGCTTGGAAAAACTATTTAGACCATATTATGTCCAGGTCTCTCATTTACACACTAACAAATGTTACACTGAAATGTTGTGCTCTGTTATATTTTATTTTCGAAGCACTGACACATTTGAGAATATTATCATTTTTAATGTGAGCTTTACATTAACATAAAGAATTACTGTTTTCAAGATGTTTTTGCGTCTTATGGTGTGAAAGAAAAATGTGCTTCTCAAGGTGGAAAACAACTGCCTGGCAAGGAAATAGGTACCCTTACACTGATCTGCATTGTATTGGACTGCAAAGAATTGTGGCTGAGACATGTGTACACCCCCTTGGTGACTTAAGGGGGAGAAAATGGGGTAGGTGGTCAACCACTTGCTGGCCAATAAAGAAACTTGGCAGGTGGACAGGGCAAGGCCAAGCCTGACTTTCAGAAGAAGCTAAGATTTGCATATCAATTTAGTAGCTTTTATCTCTTCAACTACTTTTTGTTTTCTAAAAGAAATGTTGGTAAAGAGATAGAAAATGATAGAATCATAGAAAAATGAAAGGTGACAGTATCCATATTCAAGATAATTTAAAGTTAAAGTTATGAGACAACAAATATGAGATAAATTTACCAACTGATTGTCATATTCATAAGCCAATAAAACTGTGTAGCACTTGTAATCAAGTGGAAATCTGTTAGGAATAAAGCTGTGCATACCTCCTCTCCTCCACTTCTGGGACTATTTATGTTTACTTTAAATGTGTAGGTCGAGGATTTCCTCTGGATGCCAACACAATTAATAGCAGGTCTGAGTATTCTGTGCCATTTGGTATGGGAATGTTTTGCCATATGCTAGAGATCTATTTCATTAACAAACTGCATCTGTACCTCAACCCATCTCAGCTGCAGATTAAATTTTGCATTATGGCAATAGGCAGGAGTCCCAAAAATCCTATTTATTAAAGTAATTATACCTTGCATTACAGAATAAGATGGGCCTTGACGAAGATGACTTTTCTGAATTTTGTTTTCACAGTCTGCTGTGGGTAAAAGCAATGTTTCATGATTAATGTTAGAGACAGATGCTGTTTCATTCCAGAATGGTGTTAACAGCATGCAATTGTCAAATACATTTGCAGACACTGCTGCGGTGGAGGATTATAATGCATCTTCCAACTTACACAAAGACCTGCCCTGAATTCAAGAAAGCTTTTTGAATATTATCAATCTCGATATTTTATTTACTTACTGATGACTTACACAAATATGGTAGCTCTTTAGTCTGTGGTCTCAGGAAAAAAAAAAATATTATTTCCATGTTTGAAATCTAACTGACCTAAAAGACAGCAGTAAAAAAAATGCTGAATACCAATAAGACAAACATTGGCTGCCCATAGTGCGTTAAAACGTATTTCCAGTTTTGCAGTCAAATTTGAGAAAATTCCACAGTATGCTTGTTCCCATACACACAGCATACCTAAAAAATATAAATACATTTTTTTTTTAGCTTTTAGATGTCATGGCTGACTGCATGGTTATCATCACTTTAGGACCACCCTATAACAGTTTTACTGCTATATGGAAGTCCTTCTGTGTAAAATCACATATATACATGATTTTGCACTTCCACCATAGGGGGCATGCACGCCATCCGCGGCTCACTTCTTCTGTGAAAACTCATGGATGTTCGCCAGTGCCTGACGATCATCTAGTAGGTACCAAGAACAGAGCTCTGCCTGTAAACAAGGCAGAGCTCTTTCCTGACTTGTGGGGAGTGAAAGATTGTGTGTCCCTGTGAAGCTGGGGACCTGATATTTTACATCCCATAGTACCAGTGCCATCTAGTGTACACAAATCACATAGCTAGGCACACACTTAACCCTTTGATTTCCCTAGATGATAACCCCTTCCCAACAAGTGTCATTAGTATGGTGATCAGTGCATATTTTAGCATGGATCACTGTTTTGGTGTCATTGGTTCCCACAAAGTGTCAATTACTGTAAAAATGTCCGCCACAATGTAGTTCCACTATAAGTCACTGATCACCACCATCACAAGAATTGAAAAAAAAACACAGTATGGTATATTTGGAATTATTATGGATTTTTTTTTGTTATTCTTGTAATGGGCATTTGTAGACACTATAACTTTTGAGCAAACAAATCAATATATGCTTATTGGGATTTTTGTCTACCGCAAATATGTAGCAAAATAAATTTTGGCCTAAATTTATGAAGAAATGTGTTTTTTTTACATTTTTTATTGAATATGTTTTATACCAGAAAACAAAACATATTGGGGTTTTTCTAAATTGTCAGTTTTTTTTGTTTATAGCACAATAAGTAAAAAATGCAGTGATTACCAAATACCTCCAAAAGAAAGCCCTAGTTGTGGGATATTTCTTTACAGCGTACAGCGTTGCATCACAGCGCAACTGTCAGTTAACACACAGCGTTGTATCGTAAAAAATGGCCTGGTCAGGAGTGGGGGTAAATCCTCCGGATGTCAAGTGGTTAGACAATCTTGGAGTGAGCCTGCCCCCAAGTTTGCTCTTATTAACATACAATGCAAGAAGCCCAGCCTCTACACCTTTAACCCTTTGTTAGGACAGACAGTGTTTAAATCTCATTACAACTAATAATGAAGATCTGCCTGCCCAGTACAGACTGGGTTACTTATTGAAAACACAGCTGCCAAGCCTCCTCACAAACAAAGAACTACAGAGGATTTTTCTTTGCTGGAGAGTCCAGAATACAGTATTAAAAATAAGCTGCAATTTTAAAATATGTTTAAAGTGGTATTATATTGCAGCTCACCAATTCCTAGATGTGGCGGATGAATTTGTTTTATTTTTTAGGCTTTTTTTCCTGTTATTTTTACTTGGTGATCCTGCCAATAAGTCTGTTGCTTTTCAACAGAACAAGCTGTGCTGCAGATGCAGCAGTTAGAGAGCTGATACAAACCATTTGCAAATAAGGACTTTTCTCTGGTTTTCCTGATGTCTATGCCTTTTCTGGATCACTGATTTTAAATGATTTTAAATGTTCTACTTACATCAGCTAAGAAACCAGTACACTTCCAGGATGTTAGCTTTCACTTGTTCCTACATTTCACCTTCTTGTCTTTACTGTATCCTGCAATAACATAGAGAAATCGGTGAGAGTTGCAGGGGACCAAGGAGATCAACACTTTTTTGTTGGTTTTACAGCAGACTTCTAGGGACAATTTCCCAGAATCTGAGCAGTGTTTGGTGACGTGAGCAGGAGTAAGGTAAACATGTTGCAGCAATGTCAGAAGGAAAGAGTCATGATCATGATTAAGCTCCAAGGGGCAGAGTGAAACTCGCTGGGGGCATGGCCTAGCTGGAATCCGAGCTGAGGCTACCATTCATCTCACCTCATGCACATGGGTCTACCTTTGATGCGCAGCTTATGGATCTTTCCTTCTGACATTGCAGCAGCTTGGAGCTAGGAAGAGGTCCCTATCCATGCCAGCACTCACAGCGGTATAGTTTGGACTTCACCTACCTACCTGAGTGCACATATTTTTTTCTTTTTGGGTCATAAGGTAAATAAGTTGTCACGATCAGAGACCAGGCTTGGATACCAGTAGCTATAGCAGTAGAGGAGCTCCAACCAACCCGCAGAATAAGTATATAAGCAGGTCACCCTGGTACAATGAGGTGAGGGGTCTAAGCACTAACTGAACTTTTGATGGAAATGGGTTTTGCTACAAGTTAGTACCAGGATTGCCCCAGCAGGTGGTGAGCACACCAGGGTCCAGTAGCAGTTATGGTACGTAGGGTTCCAGTAGAAGATTAGTCAGTAAACAATACAAAGGTTGATAACAAGTGGTTGCAGGTTGGGATCAAGCAGAAGTATACTCAAGGAACAAGCCAAAAGTCGATAATGGATGGTAATGGAGGTAAGGAGAGCTGCAGGTATGCAAAGGAGCAAAATATCGTCTGGAGAGTGCATATTAATCTGGCAAACAGAAAGTGCAGAGACATGGCTTTAATCAGGAAGTTCATGAGAGAAGCAAAGAGTTCAAGGTTCATCAGAAACAAGAGACAAGGCAAGGTTGTCTTAAGAGATCAGATAGGGAGCTGGCCAGCATTGCAGGTAGCACAGCAAGAAGAGCCACAGCCAGACACCACAGAGGTCACAGGTTCAGATTAAAACCCTGACATACAGTGAGGAACAGAAGTATTTGAACACCCTGCGATTTTGCAAGTTCTCCCACTTAGAAATCATGGAGGGGTCTGAAACTCACATTGTAGCTGCATCCCCACTCTGAGACAGAATTAAAAAAAAAAATTCAGGAAATCACATTGTATGATTTGTAAAGAATTTATTTGTCTTGCACTGCTGAACATAAGTATTTGAACATGTAAGAAACAGCAAGAATTCTGGATCTCAAAGACCTGTTACTGTGCCTTTAAAAAGTCCACCTCTACTCCACTCATTAATTTAACTTAGTAGCACCTGTCTGAGCTCTTTAAAGACACCTGTCCACCCCACAGTCAGTCAGATGCCAACTACTACCATGGGCAAGACCAAAGAGCTGTCAAAAGACACTAGAGACATAATTGTGGACCTCCACAAGGCTGGAAAGGGCTACGGGGCAATTGCCAAGCAGCTTGGTTAAAATAGATCAACTGTTGGAGCAATTGTAAGAAAATGGAAGAGGCTAAAGACGACTGTAAGTCTCCCCCGGACTGTGGCTCCATGCAAGATCTCACCTCGTGGGGTATCACTGATGATAAGAAAGGTGAGGAATCAGCCCAGAACTACAAGGAAGGAGCTGGTCAATGACATGAAGAGAGCTGGGACCACAGTTTCAAAGGTCACTGTCGGTAGAACACTACGCCGTCATGGTTTCAAATCATGCATTGCACTAAAGGTTCCCCTGCTCAAGTCATCACATGTCCAGGCCCGTCTGAAGTTTGCCAATGACCATCTGGATGATCCAGAGGAGGCATGGGAGAAAGTCATGTGGTCAGATGAGACCAAAGTAGAACTTTTTGGTCTAAACTTCACGTGTCATGTTTGGAGGAAAAATAAGGATGAGTTGCATCCCAAGAGCACCATCCCTACTGTGAAGCATGGGGGCGGTAACATCATGCTTTGGGGGTACTTTTCTGCGAAGGGGACAGGACGACTGCACTGTATTAAGGAGAGGATGAATGGGGCCATTTATTGTGAGATTTTGAGCAACAACTTCCTTCCCTCAGTCAGAGCATTGAAGATGGGTCGTGGCTGGGTCTTCCAACATGACAACGACCCGAAGCACACAGACAGGATAACCAAGGATTGGCTCCGTAAGAAGCATATCAAGGTTCTGGAGTGGCCTAGCCAGTCTCCAGACCTAAATCCAATAGAACATCTTTGGAGGGAGCTGAAACTCTGTGTTGCTCAGCGACAGCCCCGAAACCTGACAGATCTAGAGGAGATCTGTGTGGAGGAGTGGGCCAAAATCCCTGTTGCAGTGTGTGCAAACCTGGTCAAGAACTACAGAAAATGTTTGACCTCTGTAATTGTAAACAAAGGCTTCTGTACCAAATATTAACACTGATTTTCTCAGGTGTTCAAATACTTATGTTCAGCAGTGCAAGACAAAAAAATTCTTTAGAAATCATACAATGTGATTTCCGGGAATTTTTTTTTTAATTCTGTCTCTCAGAGTGGGAATGCACCTACAATGTGAATTTCAGACCCCTCCATGATTTCTAAGTGGGAGAACTTGCAAAATCGCAGGGTGTTCAAATACTTCTGTTCCTCACTGTATGTACAGTTTCCTTTTGGTATGCTTTTTTGGACTGATTAAATGCCCAGCTAAACCCTCTTTATTTATTACTGTAATGTAGAAGTAAATATGCTGATCTAACTTCTTTTAGCTGCAGGGGTTAAAGGTTAGCAAGGATAAAAATACCTTGTGCTGGCAGCCCCTAGGAGAGTCAGATCGCTGCTCTCCCACATAGTGTAGTGGTCCGACTTTTCTGTGATCTGACACTCAAGGAATGAGAGCACTGTTGATTAGCATAGTGTGAGACCTCAGGAGATGCAGGCCACTGCATTGTGTGAAAGCAGCAGTGTGCTACACTAGGTGCAGCCAGCAGCAGGATAATGATTTGAGGGTTAATATGAAAACTATAGTTGTGGGTTTTCATAGAGGTTTATGTGAAATCAAATCTTCCTGTGTTGGTGAATTATATATAAAGTGAATTTTTGCCTTAGTTTAGTGAATGAGGTGAAGCTGTTCAGACTTTAGTTATCCAATCGTGGACATTATTGGGTATTCTCTGCAAAGTGAATTTTTATTTATATTTTCTTCATTCACCAAGTTACGTGAAAATTTACTTTGCAAAGTGAACATGCTCCACACCTTTAGTAAATCAACCCCAGCTTGTATTGCCTATGACAGCAACCTGTTACAGCAGTCTGACTAAATTACTATCTCAGACAGTGCTAAGCCAAAAAACAGGGCAACAGATTTACAGCAGAATTCTCAGTTTTCACAATCTGGATAAAACCCTTTATGTCTCTAGATTTAACCCATTTTTGATCCAGAGATATACATTTTATGGATATTTTTAGTTATACATTTTAAGATGTTTTTCTTGACAAGAAATAGTTCAGCTTATAGAGTTAAATACTTGATGAAGCTAGCGTGCAGAATTCACATTAGATCTCTCTCCGTTGCCATGAATCTCTCAGTAACAGAGTGCCCATGGCATTCGCTTAGTGCCACTGAAGACAACTCTTGTACTGAATGTCACCGTCCAGAAAAATAGGGCACTGAACTGCTCACCAGAGGAATATTCTCACCCCTGGCACTCTAGGTCTGATTGACCTAGTTTTATTACACAAATCCACACAAAGCATGAAAGGTAGATTTGCAATCAAATATGATATGCAAACAAAAAAACACTTAACCTATATATAATACGAGTTTATAGATCTGGTACACAGCAGGTCTCAGGTTATATTTGTAGTATATGTTTGTGCTGGAGTCTGCTTATTCTAGTATTGACTATTAGTGACAGGCATTAGATATAGAATAGGGTTTACACATGGTAGACTAAGCAGGGGGGATTTACTAAAACTGGAGCACTCAGCATGGTAGCCAATCAGCTTCTATCTTCAACTTGTTCAATTAAGCTTTAACAATATAGCCTGGACGCTTGGCTTCTATGCAGAGCTGCATGAGATTTTGCATGCTCCAATGTGTCTGCTTCTTTATATTCCTTGACCAATTTTGAAAGGGCAGAGTATTTTCTGAACATCAACTGAGGTTAGAGTATGGGAATGGGAATAAAAAGAGATGTACACTGGAAACCCCTTTTTAAAGCATTTAATTATGCAGGCTGCTTGTCAATTTTGTGGCTTCATCTAGTACAGGTTAATCAATGTAGTTGGGTTAATATAGTTAACATGCAATGGGCAAAAATTTGGAAGCACTGCACAATGCCATACAGGTACATACAAATAATTTGTGTATGATTTGACTTTGTGTCCTCTTTTACTACCAACGATAGAAACTTTTAAGAGGATACATTTGAGAAAGTACACAAGTTGGTCAAGAATACATATCTTCTGCTATAATGAACTGTCAACGTAGTATATGGAGTATGAAGATATCAGAAAGACCCAACTCCAGTTTTTTTATTCTTCTTTCTGCCAGTATCTGCAATGGGAAGACCCCCCTTACATTTTATCACACCCTTCAGAAAAAAATGTTAATGTGATAGCCAGGGCCGTGGATAAGGGGGTACCACCAGTCCTCCTGTATGGGGCCCAAACCAGCAGGGGGGCCCAGGCAAAAAGCTGATTTCTTCTCCTCTCCCTCCCACTGACTTTCAGTTGATGCAGAGAGAGCCATACTGGATCGGTTCCAGTAATTGCCCACCCCCGTTGCACCCATCACCATCCCTGTGCACCATATGTTTCCCCCTGCTGCCCAGGCTTCACTGTGTGCCCCTACCACTGCAGTGCTGCCAGCTTCCCTCCTCACCTTCCCATAGGATTCTTCAGGATGGAGGGTGGGAGAAGGGTCTTTTATTTGGGTGGGGGGGCCCTGTCAGGTTGGCTGCATGGGGCCCGTGGTTTCTAACAGCAGCCCTGGTGACAGCTATGTGTAATTTCTTTCCAACATTGTACTTGGGTTATGCTGTTTTTCTGGACAGCTGAGAATTTTACCTAAATACCCATAATTCACTTTTTTCCATTACAAATAATGCCAAGGCACTTGCTCAAGGTAAATAGGATTATTAATTAGACTAAATGTGATGCAGCAACATAATGTGACACCTACATTATAAATGTACATTAATAATGGAGCAATGGTGCCAATGTAGCACATTTTCTAATATGAGGGGTAAAGCTCGCCATAAATAGATGCTGGTAGATATAAAGGAGATTGTATAATCAGACTGTAACAAATGTGGCAAGCTTTAAAGTGTCCATTAAGTGACATGGCCTTTGTTAACTTCCAAACCCCTGGAAATCACCTTACCAGTGCTCCCTCACTGCTTCTGCATTTGCCATAGCTGGTAACAATACTCTGTACTTCTGGGTATGTTGTAGCATGTGTCATCTTCCCATGTGACAGTGCTCATTTCTAGCAACTAATCACTAGGCCCAAGCACTGTCACATAAGTAGGAGTGACATCCGTGCTCCACTTAGCAGCAAACACCAGGTGACACTAGGGATTTTACTGCCAGCTGCAACAGAAGCTGGAGTGGTGAGACTGCACCAGCAAGGTATGTACCAGGGTTTTAGTGGGGGGCCTATTCAAAGACACTGTCATTTTGTTCTGAATGGGTAAGGTGACACTGGAGCACACTTATTTCACACAATATTCACGCAACATTCAGAAAAGAATACCAGAGTACAGTAAGGCAGACCATACATTATTAATTTGTTTTCCTTCACTCAGTGATGTGGATGGGGGAATTGATCGTGTTGCGCTATTGTGTTTTTCTGGCAGGGAGCCTTCCTCACCAGCAGAATACAATGAATAGTAGTAACTGGCTATAGCTGGCAGCACTGATCATTTGGGAAAAACCCAACAGACTGGTTGTTTACAAATTGACCAATGGACTGAGATGTGTACAACCAGCTATCCCGTTCATGGATCAAAATTCAGCCGGTCCCTGCTGAACCAGCCAAATTTCGATGCAATGGAAAAACAGAATGGTTGGCCACACAAACAGCAATGTGGTGGAATCCTTTATATGCAATATGATAAGAACATGACAGCTCCAAGACAGGACAGAGGAGCAGTAGACGCGTTTCACACAAACACGTGCTTAGTCATTACATACATCCAATAAAGGATTTTATCCACCACATTGCTGTTTGTGTGGCCAACCATTCTGTTTTTCCATCTGTGATCACGGGTCGGGCCAGCACCTGCGTGTCTGTGGAGGGGTTATGCATATTCGGCACTCACCTGGAGTGGATCTTTTGCTGTCTCAGCCAAATTTAGAACTATGTATGGCCAGTTTAACTGCTGCACACTGTGTCCCATACACATCTGATTATCAGATTTTAAAAAACCATTAAGTATGTTGACTGCCCATACTGTATCTTTAGTGTATGCCAGCATGAGGACAAGCCTATATGATTATGAAACTTTATTCTGCATTTACATTTCTGGTATCTCCTATTCTCTTATCTATTAATGGTATAACCTCTGGCTTAGTTTTGTTCTGACTATTATGTTTGCTAAAATTGTAGTATCCTATCTTCAGCCAAATAAAGCAGAGTTGAATAATTTGCTCACAGCAGTAGCTAATCAGTCACCATCAACAAAAGAAATCCTTGCTTATTAATTACAGTATCATAGATCTGTATCTTGGTAATTGCTTTCTTTGACTTGAATGACTTGTAGGATGTAAAGAGCTACATTCAGACATGTATCTGTCTGGCTAAGAAAGGCTGCATAAAAGTTTAATTAAACTTAAGTGCAAAAGCCTACACACAGCCCGTAGCATATCCTTTTTGTAGTGGTTCATATAGCAGACTGTTCACCCAACAGAATTAGACCATGTATTAATGAGACCCTTTAATAAATGAAAAAACTTTTGGAGCATTTCTTTTATTTTTATCCCTCATTTCCCATGACAAAGTGTCTATTACAAAGCAAGAAATGTCTTTCATAGAGTTTAATTACATACTGTGACTTATGAGCATAACAAAAACTATCGTATGTTGCATTGGATGCAATTGTCGGTTCTCAGAAATCCTCTGCTCTTATCTTCACATATTGTATTCTATATGATTAAATGTTTTGTTATCAGGAAAACCTACAATAATCAGTATGAAGGCATGGTTATGAAAAACTTTGTAATATGAGCTGCATAGGAAATCTGAATTCCCAACTATGTACACAAGGAATGGGAGCCATGGGACCACCTGAAAAAATGTAAAAAAAAAAAAAAAAGTACTATCCTTCCCACACGCAATGGGAATACTCTGGATAAATATGTAACTCCTCAGGCTTTGCTTATACGTTACTGCTGGAAAAGATATTAGAAAATGTTCAGTACCTACAGCAGGGAAAGCTCAGATATAATGCAATCTTTCTTGCTGAATGATTGGTTTTCTTTTCTAGTGAATCAAATGCAGTTATTTTATGGTAAGTAGTAGCTCATCTATCATGAAACTCTGCTGAGTAAAAGGTGAGTGTAAGGTGGCAATTGATTGTATTTAATTATGACAAATAAGGCCTGTTTACAATATCATGTTGCGGTAATATGTGCTAAAACTGTAGATGCAGTGGTGTGCTGTGTTGCCATTAATTTTCAATGGAACCCCAACACACCTTCCCAATGCAACCATGAAACAATGCACCACAACCCATAATGTGCATTATGGTACACTGTGCTACAAGGAAATGCAGCCATTACTAATTTTTTTGTTTATTAAAGTGCATTGCAGCACAATAATTTTAAATAAGCTGTCCAACACAAATTACAAAAACGCATGTTCAGCATCATAGTGTGACCAGAACATCATAATTCAGTGATTAGTAAAACCCTCTGAGATCACTCACCAAAATCTTGGTTTCTGAAGGACGTTGAGGAAGTGATGTCACTTCTTGAATTGCCAGATCACTTCTATTAACTTTTAGCTGGGTTGGTCAAGATCCAAGATCTGAGGGAGGATCACAGAGGGTTTTATTAATCAATGAACAACTATTATTATAATTACATTCTTTTCTCTTTTTATATGTAAATTTACATCCTCCAGAAAAGTTCTCCATTTTGGAAAGTCTTTAAACAGTAATTTTGTAGTAGAGTTCTCTTGATAGCAGCCTTCCTGATCACATGATCAAAAAGACTGGCCAGTCAGGGATCATGAACAAATGGGGAAAGTTTGTTAGTTCGCATTAGGCAATGATAGGTTAGAATTTCCCATACTTGTAAGCTAAATACAATAATATTAATATTATTATTTATATTGCACCATTATATATATCTATATAAAAAATACAGCTGACTGAGAAGAGAGTAGACTGAAACTGGAAGTTCATAAGTGATCTAACCACTGGATCATCTGTGCAATCCATAATAGACTTAAGCTGGCACTCCGTACAATCCATAAAACCGAGAACCTTTATTGGCTACATGTAAAGACACATTAATAGTACGCTAATAATATTAATATTATTATTTATATTGCACCATTATATATATCTATATAAAAAATACAGCTGACTGAGAAGAGAGTAGACTGAAACTGGAAGTTCATAAGTGATCTAACCACTGGATCATCTGTGCAATCCATAATAGAATTAAGCTGGCACTCCGTACAATCCATAAAACCGAGAACCTTTATTGGCTACATGTAAAAACACATTAATAGTACGCTAACATGTTTCGGCTATAACAGCCTTCCTCATAACATCACAGGAGCATCTTTCCTCCAAACTAGAAGCACAAGTCCCTTTATCTCTTTAATCCCAACATCACTCTTATCTTAATAAGAAATAATGGACCATCAGCTATCCCAATTGTCTACAGAATTTAAAAATAATAATTAAGGGTCTTTCAGCACCCTTTTATTAATGTGCTCCTAAACCCATGATAAATTAATTAAAAAGTGTTACGTTCACTTACATGTTTTACTTGCTATTGCATGATTTCCTTCTTAGGGTCATCTGTTCTGCAGGAGATGAAGTTAATAATGTGGCAAAAAACACTTCCATGGCTGTGATGCCTTTTGGGGTCTCACTGGAGCCATCCCTGTGTATATGCTTCTAAGCATAACTAAAGCTGCTGGAGAGCATGCTCTGTATGCAGATTCTTAGTAAAAGGGTACTCGGTAGCAACGGGGCTCCTCCATCTTGCTAAGTTGCAAGCTGGGTTAACCAGTCTCTCTTCCTGCCTGTTTATCTTCTGTCAGAAAGTCAAGCGATCATGGTGTAATTGCATTGGGCCTGTACCTGGACAGAAGTTTAAGGGATCACAGGGTGATAGAGTCATAAATTTAAAAAAAGTAAAAACAAAAAATATTTTTAAGTGACATTTGAGGGAAAAGAAGCATATTGCTTGGAAGTAAAGAAAATGGTTATATAGTGATGAGGGATTCAAGTAAAATGGAAAGTCATTAGTGAAATCTTGAGATTTTGAAACCTTCACTTGTCTTGATCCTAAAGAAGGTAAAAGGTGGTAATTTATAATACCATACATATGACTTTTTTATGTTAAAGGTAATACTGGTATAAAAAAAAAAACTTATGTACAGTTATTGATAAAAAAAAAAAAATCTTATTAAAAGACTGCGACAAACCTTTTTGACAAAAAAGGTTTTGCACTCCCGTATAGATAAGTACAATCCTACCACACATCTATGGATGTGTAAAATCTGCTTAAAGCAAGTCAAATGCAGGTCGGAAGGAGGTCAACTGCAAGCCAGATGTACTTGTCAATAAATTCTGAATGATGTCAGAACTGTTTCAAACCAATGCCTTCCACACAAGCCCAAAACCCATCAACACAGGCTCTAATCCTCTTGTTCTTTTAATTTCACATATGGTTGTTGCTAAATAACAGTAATTTTGATTCTTATCTGCTTTGTGCCAGCAGTAAACAGGTTAATGAAATGGTTATATATTAAAGGCTGAGAGCAACAAACCCATTTTTTTTTACCTATGTAATTATGTAAATAAGTATTTCTTTATCTGAGGGAAACAAAGCATTACATAGGAAAGGCCACTGACTTACATACATGCACAGACGGTTCACGTTTTGGAAGAAAGTCAATCTTGCTTTGGAGGAATTTATCACTGCCGTGTAATTATATTTATCATAGCAGAAGCGGCTCTGAAATTCATTGATCCAATTTGAATTGAAAATCTGGATCCACACAAAGATGTTCAGTGACATCTGCCAAATAACTCATGAATATAAATAAGCTCTCTCCAATTAGGCTGCCTGGGAATGGCGTCTTTGCCAAAGTCACGTAAACATTGGAGGTAAAGGAATCATAGGAAGTCAGGCTAACCCATTTAACTGACCCAAAGGAGCTGGTGAGAATATAGGTCTCAAACAGCCGGAGACTAATAATAGTCTGTGAATAATTACGGCTCTTTAGAATAGCTCGACTGGTCCCCCCTGCGCAGCGGTCTGGACTGTCAGAACACTTTATAAAACAGGTGGACTTTTAAGGTGATGAAGTGCAGTACAGAACAGGGAACTTGTGTATGCTATAACTGATTCCTCGCTAAATTGGGATCCTCAATTTACAATTCTAATTTCTTTAATATTACTAAGATAATATGCAGTGCTGCACACATTAGAACTGACAGCTGCAATTTGTCCCTGTCCTATAAAACTTGCTTGCTATTATCATAGGAAACTAAAAAAGAATTTCTTGCCTGCAGGATATATTATTAAGGATTTGGTTTAAAGAGAAACATAGTGTACCTACACTATAGGATCATTAAATAGGGTTTATAGGATGTGCCAAGTAACCAACAGCTTGTTTCCGCTCAAATCACATGGGCCTATAAAATTATGGAGTGTCACAGACATGTCCCAGATGAAAATTTACATTTAATACAGCTAAATCTAAAAATCCAGTCCACCTAGACAAGCAGTTAGATCAAAAGCATTTCATTTTTACATTCATTTACATTAAAGCTTGACTCTAGGCAGACAGCTAAATACGAAGGTAAAAATACATATAAGGGAACTCTTTTACCCTTCAAAGGACTACTATTTCTATTAGTCCAGTTTAGAGATTTACACAACCCTGCCAGAAAACAACGTTGGTGGATATGACTAGTTTCTGTTATATTTCTAGTATACCTCCTCCCTCTTAGATTGTAAGCTCTAAGAAGCAGGGCCCTCCTATCCCTCTTGTATTGAATTGTATTGTTGCTGTATTTTCTCCCGTTATATTGTAAAGCGCTGAGCAAACTGTTGGTGCTATATAAATCCTGTATAATAATAGTTATAGACGGTAGAAGAGTAGTCTTCTCTCTCTCTATCACCTCCTTGAAAGGAGCATCAGGAGACTAATAAAGTTATCTCCCGGTCTTTCAGCATTGTTGTTGCATGCAGAACAGCTGACTGGCTCCCAGGTCTGCCACTTCATCTCCCAATCTGTGGGCTGTTGTATAGGAGCAGCAAAGAACTAAAACCATGTCAAAATGATGTACTTACTGTATTTTTCGCCGTATAAGACGCACTTTTTACTTCCCCAAAACTGGGGGGGAAATGTCAGTGCGTCTTATAGGGCGAATATGGAGCGGCCGGTCCGGTATTTCCACCGCGGCCGTGTCAGAATACCGGGCCGGCCGCTCAGCTCTGCAGCGGGACCTTACCTGTTCCTCTATCCAGCGGCGCGCTGTCTTCCAGCTTCTGTAGTGTGGGCACTGGGCATGACAGCCGGGTGCCAAGTGCGCATGCGCAAGAAGCGGTGCTTTTTGTGAATGGTAAGGTGGTACCTGGGACACATGACAGATCCCAGAAGCTGCCGGACCAATCACAAAGCGCAAGTGCTTCTCGCTCATGCGCACTGGGCACCCGGCTGTCATGCCGAGCGCCATTACAGAAGCCGGGAAGACAGCGCGCGGCTGGATCGAGGAACAGGTAAGATCAAAGGACAACTCCGCGGAAGTAAGAGCGGGTACCTGTCAAATTCAGGTACCCGCTCCCCCCCCTCCCCAAAGGTCAGCAGTCATCTGTACTGTCCGCAGTCTCTGGTCATCCCTGTGCTGTCCGCAGTCTCTGGTCATCCCTGTGCTGCCCGCGGTCTCTGGTCATCCCTGTGCTGTCCGCAGTCTCTGGTCATCCCTGTGCTGTCCGCGGTCTCTGGTCATCCCTGTGCTGTCCGCGGTCTCTGGTCATCCCTGTGCTGTCCGCAGTCTCTGGTCATCTCCTGTACTGTGTCTGCAGTCCATTAGTTCAGAATCTTTTTTTCCTGTTTTCTGCCTCTAAAACCTAGGTGCGTCTTATACGGCGAAAAATATGGTACATTAGTTGCATTTACAAAAGTACATTTACTAGTTTATTAATGAGTACCTTGCTGCATTAATTTGTGTTCTTTATATCTGCATGGCATTCATCTTTAAATATACTCCCCCTGGATGTCCTTCAAACCCAATAGCAAACCCAGAAGCAACAATCTATACAGAGAATTTCTACAGTTAAAGCATCATTAAAACCCCATCATAAAAAAAGATCAATAAATGCTGAATTACATGCTGTTTATACTCACTCATTCACTATGGGGTTCGTTTTCTGTATTCTGCAAAAACCTGGTTGATCCTGCTGTTCCCTATCTCCCCATTATGTCCATGTCCCCAATGTAGTGTAGTGTAGGCAGCTAGTGCACATGCTCAGTTTTCCGTAAGTTTCTATACAGAACATTTTTCCTTATCATGTCTGAGCAGCTCACATGAATATAGAGTCACACATGTGTGTGTATACACAGTGGTAAATGAAAACCCACTGCCTCCCTTCTTCTCCATGCCCACTAACCAGCTTAACACAATGGGGGTGGAATACTACATCCTGATTGATGGAGGCTTCATCTTCATTGTGTTATTGGCAAAAAATAATATTTAATTTCAAAATATATATTTGTATGACAATTTAAAACAGTTTATGTTTTTTTTTTAATTTTTACTCCTATTTTACTATTCCAAAGGCTTTTATTAATTTTGAACATGTGACCAGCAACAGAGGTCTAGAAGCTCCTTCTTGCTTATGTTTTCTTGCAGACAGACTGGGAAAGAGCTGGGTCATGTGACAACTGTATATTGATTAGGAAAAGGTATTTTGTTATTAATAAAATTACAGTGTCATCATCCACATACAGGAAGGAAAGGGACAGTGTAAAATAAATAGTGTGTGTTTTTTATTATTGTTATTATTATAATACAGGACTTATATAGCACCAACAGTTTAAGCAGTGCTTTACAACATAAGGACAGAGTACAATTACAATACAAAGTAATACAGGAGGATTCAGAGGGCCCTGCTCGATAGTGCTTACAATATAAAAGGGAGAGTCGAGAGATACAAAAGGTAATAACTGTGGGGGATGTACATTTACAGTTGTTAGTTGGGGGCAGGACAGGCCTCTCTGAAGAGATGAGTTTTCAGGGATAGTCTAAAAGTGGACAGAGATGGAGATAGTCGGACACATTGGGAAAGGGAGTTCCAGAGAATGGGAGTGGCTCTAGAGAAGTCCTGGAGGCGAGCATGGGTTACAAGGGAGCTAGAGAGCAGGAGGTCTTGGGAGGAATAAAGAGAATTATGTGGTTGGTATTTTGAGACCAGGTTAGTGATGTAACTAAGGGCTGAGTTGTGGATGGTTTTAAAGGTTGTTGTAAGTATCTTAATTTTTATTCGTTGGGTGAGCGGGAGCCAGTGGAGGGACTGGATCAGGGATCGTCTAAAAGTGGACAGAGATGGAGATAGTTGGACACATTGAGGAAAGCAGTTCCAGAGGATGGGAGCGGCTCTGGAGAAGTCCTGGAAGCAAGCATGGGTGACAAGGGAGCTAGAGAGTAGGAGGTCTTGGGAGGAATGAAGAGAACGATTTGGTTGGTATTCTGAGAACAGTTTAGTGATGTAACGAGGGGCTGAGTTGCTATAACGAATGGCTTTATAAGTTGCTATAAGTAGGTTTGCACCGAAATTTCGGTGGCCGAAACATTTCAGTCGAAAACATCCCTATCAGCCGATATAGAAAAAAGCACTGATACAGGTGCCGGAAAAAACCCCCGCCGCTGCCGCCACTGCTCAGTAGTTCTCAGCCTTACCTGAGAAACCACTGAATGATCCCGGTGTTGGGCATAGAGATGAGTGAAGGAAATATGGTCTCCACACATTTCTATGCTCTGCAGGACCGGAGCAATGTCACTTCCGGTTACGGCGCCTTGTAAACAAGGCCAGTTTTTTTTTTTTTTTTTAAAGCACTAGATCAATGCTTTTTTTTTATCTAATGCTGTACATTGTAGAGGAGAGATGTGGTGTCTTATTGACCCCACATCTCTCCATAAAGAGGACCTGTCTCTAATTATTTCTATCACAAGGGATGCATGCATTCATTGTGATAGGAAAAAAGTGATTCTTTTTTTTTTAAAGGGACAGTGTAAAAAAAAAAAGTTTAAAGTGCCCCCATCCCCCCATGCTTGCACGTAGTGGTGAACACACACGAAGGCCACACCCACATATGTAACCAGTGTGCAAGCCACAGATGTGAGGTATTGCCACAAACATCAGAGCAAGAGCAATAATTCTAGCACTAGACATCCTTTGTAACTTTACACTGCTAACCTGTAGAAATTTTTATGCATCACCCATGGAGATTTTTAAGTACCGTAGTTTGACACCATTCCATGAGCGTGCGCAATTTTAAAGCATGACATGTTGGCTATCTATTTACTCACCATAACATCTTCTTTCATATTTTACAAAAAATTGCGGTATATATACAATGTTTTTTTGTTGTTTTTTTTTTAATCACACTGTATTTTTTTCCAAAAAATATATATTAATTTTTAAAAACTGCCCATTTTGGTTTTGGGTTTCAGCCAAGTGCATCCTGATATTTCGTTTTCGGTTTTGGCACCAGAATTTTCATTTCGGTGCACTACTAGTTGTAAGTATTTTGCATTTTATTTGTTGGGTGAGCCAGAGCCAGTGCAGCGACTGGCAAAGAGGGGTGGCAGACACTGAATGGTTGATAAGGAGGATGAGTCTGGCACCAACATTCATGATGGACTGGAGGGGGGATAGCCTATGCAAAGGTAAGCCAGTGAGAGGGAGTTGCAGTAGTCAAGGTGGGAGATGACCAGGGAGTGAGTTAGAAGCTTTGCAATGTCATTGGTTAGGAAGAAGTGTATCTTGGAGATGTTGCAATCACTCGTTGTGTTCATTCAGGAAAGAAAGAGGATGGTAAATGTGACATATTTAGCTGACCCTTCCCCCACTTTCCATCCTGAACTTTTATATAGTATGATTACAGCTGCCGGTGGGAAGGAAAGGAGAGGAGAGATGTCGACAGCACTGCGGGGGTGGGGGCACACAGGGTAGCTTAGACAGCAGAGGGAAACATATGACTCATAGGGAGGGTGATGTTTGCGGCGGGGGGGTGACAATTACTGGAACCAATCCCCTGTATGGTTTTCTCTGCAGCAACTGAAAGCCTGAAGAGAAGAAGCCAGCTTTCTGCTGCTGCAGAAAAAGCCATACCGGGGATCAGTTCTAGTAATTTCCCCCCCACTGTGCTGATCACCCTCTCTGCTCACATCAAATTCACCCAGCTGTCTGGGCCACCCTGCTGGCCTGGGCCCCACACAGGATGACTGGGTGGTACCCCCTAAACAGCCATGGTCCAGGATTACACCTTGCACCCTGGCATGTGGGGACAGGTTGATAGTTGAGCCATTGATTTTGACAGAGAAGTCAATGGAAGGGGCAAGTAGCAGAGGAAATATTATGAGCTCAGTTTTGGATAGATTCATTTTCAGGAAATGGTGTGACATCCAGGCTGATATGTCTGTTAGCAGATTAGTGACCGTGAGGAGACTGAGGAAGTGAGCTGAGGGGTAGAGGGTGTCAACATCATAGAAATGATATTGAAAGCCATGGGAGACAATCAACTGACCCTAGTATGACTTTAAGCCCAAAGGGTGAAACGGGTTAGAGTGGGGCAGTCTGTAGTTGGGGAGACTATGTGTTTGCACTGGCTGAATAAAGTTTACTATGAATGGCATCATCAGTGTGCAACCTGGTGTTTAAAAAGTGATGGTTAGACGGCACAGAAGTGAGATTCCTGTGGCCTGCAGCTAATATGCCTCTGACTGAGACTAGGGATAATTGAGTGGGGTTTGGAGCAGAGCCTTCCCTAGGAATATGCTAACCAAAAGCAAAAATGTTATATCACAAAGATGTGATAGATGCCTTTTTTTTTACTTTCTTTTTACCCATTTTTTTTTTCTCAAAACTGTCAGTCTATTTTTGTTTATAGCGCAAACGAAAAATGCACAGCTGATCAAATACCACTTAAAGAAAGCTCTATTTGTTGGAAAAAAAAGGACGTACATTTTATTTGGGTGCAGTATTGCCTGACCACGCAGTTGTCAGTTGTCAAAAAATGGCCTAGTCAGGAAGGGGGGTAAATCCTCTGGAGGGCAGGTAGTTAAATAATTAACATTTTTCAAATACACTCCCCAGCCACTTTTTAGGTACAACTGTTCAATAGCTTAGTAGCACAAATTGCTAATCAGCCAATTGCATGGCAGCAACTCAATGCATTTAGACATCTAGACTTGGTGAAGACGACTTGCTGAAGTTCATATGGAGAATCAAAGTGGGGAAGAAAAGGGATTTAAGTGACTTTGAACGTGACATGGTCGTTGGTGTCAGATGGGCTGGTCTGAGTATTTCAGAAACTGCTGATCTACTGGTATTTTCATGCACAACCATCTCTAGGGTTTACAGAGAATGGTCTGAAAAAGAGAAAATATCCAGTGAGCGGCAGTTGTATGAACGAAAATGTCTTGTTAATGTCAGAGGAGAATGGGCAGACTGGTTTGAGATGATAGAAAGGCAACAGTAACTCATGTCAATATGGACTAAAATATCTGAGGAATGTTTACAACACCTTGTTGAATCTATGCCATGAATAATTAAGGCAGTTCTGAAGGCAAAAGGGGGTCCAACCCGATACTAACAAAGTGTACTTAATAAAGTGGCCGGTGGGTGTATATACTATTTTAAAAAACAGGAATGTCAAACTGAAATGAAATAGTGGGTCGAAGTGGGTTGAATATGTTAGGGGAGCCACCTTGTATCAATTAAAGACTGCACCTATTTAATTCTAGAAAGAGATTATAGCACATTGGTAATTAATAGAGATGAGCGAAGTATTCAAAAATTCGATTCGACTGATTCGGCGAATTCGTGGAAAAATTTCGATTCGAGTCGAATATATTCGCTGTGAATTTAACTTAAAAAAGGGTGTTTCTAGGCTTCAGAGAGACTTAATATTAGTGCTGAACACTGTACCTTTAATTTAAATGCCCTTGGAGTCTGCTGGGGAAGAGAAATAATACTGTCAGGCAGTATGACATGCAGATGAGTGCCGTCGATCTTAGAATCACCGCACACTTCACTCATTTGGGCAGTCACGGGGCCAAAACCAGAGTGTGGAGCCACAGTGTGGCGGTGGAGGCAGCAGCAATGGGAGGCCATACAGCACCCTATGACAAAAATGGAAACCACCAGCAGTGTGAGGAGACCTGAAAGTGGCACATGGCAGAGTGTGGCGATAGAGACAGCAGCAATGGGAGACCGTACAGGGACCCATGACACACTCTGGACCTGGCAGCAGCATGAGGAGGCGGTACAGGGGCCCATGGCAGATTACGGGCCTGGCAGCAGCATGAGGAGTCGGTACGGGGGCCCATGGCAGATTACGGGCCTGGCAGCAGCAATGGGAGGCCGTACAGGGACCCATGACACAATCTGGACCTGGCAGCAGCATGGGGAGGCGGTACAGGGGCCCATGACAGATTACGGGCCTGGCAGCAGCATTTGGAGTCGGTACGGGGGCCCATGACACACTCTGGACCTGGCAGCAGCATGAGGAGGCGGTACAGGGGCGCATGACAGATTACGAGCCTGGCAGCAGCAACTTGGACAGGAGGACGTTCAGTTTCTGCACCGTCTGGTGCGTGCTCGCAAACTGTTGTCTCTTGGAAACGGATTCCAAGAAAGACTGCTGACGGAATCCGTGAAGAGGAGTAGCAGGAGAAGGAGCATCTGAACGAGCGGAATATGCCAACAAGCGACAACAGGGGCCCATGACAGATTACGGGCCTGGCAGCAGCATGAGGAGTCGGTACGGGGGCCCATGGCAGATTAGGGGCCTGGCAGCAGCTATGGGAGGCCCGTAATCTGCCAGCACCCTATGACAAAAAATGGAACCCACCAGCAGTGTGAGGAGACCTGAAAGTGGCACATGGCAGAGTGTGGCGATGGAGACAGCAGCAATGGGAGGCCGTACAGGGACCCATGAGAGACTCTGGACCTGGCAGCAGCATGAGGAGGCGGTATAGGGGCCCATGGCAGATTAGGGGCCTGGCAGCAGCTATGGGAGGCCCGTAATCTGCCAGCACCCTATGACAAAAAATGGAATACACCAGCAGTGTGAGGAGACCTGAAAGTGGCACATGGCAGAGTGTGGCGATGGAGACAGCAGCAATGGGAGGCCGTACAGGGACCCATGAGAGACTCTGGACTTGGCAGCAGCATGAGGAGGCGGTATAGGGGCCCATGGCAGATTAGGGGCCTGGCAGCAGCTATGGGAGGCCCGTAATCTGCCAGCACCCTATGACAAAAAATGGAACACACCAGCAGTGTGAGGAGACCTGAAAGTGGCACATGTTTGGGGCATGATTCATGGCGGATTTAGTCAGTTGTGTCAGGAACTGGTGGTTTGAAATCCTGACTAATCCACGCCTGATTCATTTTCACAAACGTCAGTCTCTCCACACTTTGGGTGGACAGTCGTGTCCTCCGCGGAGTTGCAATACCTCCTGCCGCACTAAACACGCGCTCCGATGCCACGCTACTAGCCGGGCATGACAGCCTTTCAAGGGCAAATTCAGCTAGTTGGGGCCAAAGGTCAAGTTTCGTTGCCCAGTAGTCAAGGGGATTGTCTACCTCGGTTGGCAGGGTGCTGTCCAAGTAGGCCTAAGCCTGTTGTTTGAGGTCCTGCTCCAGGTCCACCTGATGCTGCTGCTGCTGCTGCTGCGGCTGGTTAGTAGTTTTCTCACTGCGCTGGTGAAGAAAGCTACTCATCATCGACTGCAGACTGAGGCAGCCGCTGCTGGTGGAGCTGCCACTGCTCCTACCACCCCACCCCTCCCCTGCTGCCATGGCAGCAGGACGCGAGCGCACAGGGCCCACAGTGTCTGAGGATGGACGTTGGCGCAGACAGGCAGAGACCAGCTGACTACATAGGTGGTTTTTATAGTACGTTATTTTGGCCTCCCTCTCAGCAGGTGTGAAAAAGGCCACCATTTTTGAACGGTAGCGAGGGTCCAACAAGGTGGACAGCCAAAAGTCATCCCTCTGTCTGATGGTTATTATTCGGCTGTCGCTACGCAAGCAACCGAGCATGCTATGGGCCATTTGTGCCAAGGAATGCGAGGGACTCCCTGCCTCCATCTCCACAGCATACTGCCACGGTGCGTCTGGGTCCTCTGTCTCCTCCTCCTCCTCCTCTACCAGATGCTCCTGCTCCTCCACTCCTGTCCGCTGAGTGGAAAAACCACCCATTTCACTCAATAATTCCTGAGCACCAATGTCCTCCTCTACCTCCTCCTCTTCTTCCTGCCTGCCCCCACAGGGGTCATGTGGCGTTGAGATCTGTGAGCCAAGTCTACCGCACCCTGACCAGCCATTGTTAACAGCATTTGTTCCAGGACGTGCAACAGAGGAATGACGTCGTTCATCCCATAGTCCTGCCGACTCACGAATAGCGTGGCCTCCTCAAAGGGCCTGAGCAAGCGCAGGTGTCACGCATGAGCTGCCAATGGCTGACATCTAAGTTACACAGGGAGTACCTTTATCCGCTTTTAACATCAGGAAATCGGTGATGGCCTTTCGCTGTTCGTAAAGGCGGTCTAACATATGTAGGGTTGAATTCCACCTTGTTGCAACGTCACAGCATGAGGAGTCGGTACGGGGGCCCATGGCAGATTACGTGCCTGGCAGCAGCAATGGGAGGCCCGTAATCTGCCAGCACCCTATGTCAAAAAATTCAACACACCAGCAGTGTGAGGAGACCTGAAAGTGGCACATGGCAGAGTGTGGCTATGGAGACAGCAGCAATGGGAGGCCGTACAGGGACCCATGACACACTCTGGACTTGGCAGCAGCATGAGGAGGCGGTATAGGGGCCCATGGCAGATTAGGGGCCTGGCAGCAGCTATGGGAGGCCCGTAATCTGCCAGCACCCTATGTCAAAAAATTCAACACACCAGCAGTGTGAGGAGACCTGAAAGTGGCACATGGAATGAGAGACTGTGGACCTGGCAGCAGCATGAAGAGGCGGTATAGGGGCCCATGGCAGATTAGGGGCCTGGCAGCAGCTATGGGAGGCCCGTAATCTGCCAGCACCCTATGTCAAAAAATTGAACACACCAGCAGTGTGAGGAGACCTGAAAGTGGCACATGGCAGAGTGTGGCGATGGAGACAGCAGCAATGGGAGGCCGTACAGGGACCCATGACAGACTCTGGACCTGGCAGCAGCATGAGGAGGGGGTATATAGGGGCCTATGGCAGATTAGGGGCCTGGCAGCAGCAATGGGAGGCCCGTAATCTGCCAGCACCCTATGTCAAAAAATTCAACACACCAGCAGTGTGAGGAGACCTGAAAGTGGCACATGGCATGAGAGACTGTGGACCTGGCAGCAGCATGAAGAGGCGGTATAGGGGCCCATGGCAGATTAGGGGCCTGGCAGCAGCTATGGGAGGCCCGTAATCTGCCAGCACCCTATGTCAAAAAATTCAACACACCAGCAGTGTGAGGAGACCTGAAAGTGGCACATGGCAGAGTGTGGCGATGGAGACAGCAGCAATGGGAGGCCGTACAGGGACCCATGAGAGACTCTGGACCTGGCAGCAGCATGAGGAGGCGGTATATAGGGGCCTATGGCAGATTAGGGGCCTGGCAGCAGCTATGGGAGGCCCGTAATCTGCCAGCACCCTATGTCAAAAAATTGAACACACCAGCAGTGTGAGGAGACCTGAAAGTGGCACATGGCAGAGTGTGGCGATGGAGACAGCAGCAATGGGAGGCCGTACAGGGACCCATGAGAGACTCTGGACCTGGCAGCAGCATGAGGAGGCGGTATATAGGGGCCTATGGCAGATTAGGGGCCTGGCAGCAGCTATAGGAGGCCCGTAATCTGCCAGCACCCTATGTCAAAAAATTCTACACACCAGCAGTGTGAGGAGACCTGAAAGTGGCACATGGCAGAGTGTGGCGATGGAGACAGCAGCAATGGGAGGCCGTACAGGGACCCATGACAGACTCTGGACCTGGCAGCAGCATGAGGAGGCGGTATATAGGGGCCTATGGCAGATTAGGGGCCTGGCAGCAGCTATGGGAGGCCCGTAATCTGCCAGCACCCTATGTCAAAAAATTCAACACACCAGCAGTGTGTGAGGAGACCTGAAAGTGGCACATGGCAGAGTGTGGCGATGGAGACAGCAGCAATGGGAGGCCGTACAGGGACCCATGAGAGACTCTGGACCTGGCAGCAGCATGAGGAGGCGGTATATAGGGGCCTATGGCAGATTAGGGGCCTGGCAGCAGCTATGGGAGGCCCGTAATCTGCCAGCACCCTATGTCAAAAAATTCTACACACCAGCAGTGTGAGGAGACCTGAAAGTGGCACATGGCAGAGTGTGGCGATGGAGACAGCAGCAATGGGAGGCCGTACAGGGACCCATGACAGACTCTGGACCTGGCAGCAGCATGAGGAGGCGGTATATAGGGGCCTATGGCAGATTAGGGGCCTGGCAGCAGCAATGGGAGGCCCGTAATCTGCCAGCACCCTATGTCAAAAAATTCAACACACCAGCAGTGTGAGGAGACCTGAAAGTGGCACATGGCATGAGAGACTGTGGACCTGGCAGCAGCATGAAGAGGCGGTATAGGGGCCCATGGCAGATTAGGGGCCTGGCAGCAGCTATGGGAGGCCCGTAATCTGCCAGCACCCTATGTCAAAAAATTCAACACACCAGCAGTGTGAGGAGACCTGAAAGTGGCACATGGCAGAGTGTGGCGATGGAGACAGCAGCAATGGGAGGCCGTACAGGGACCCATGAGAGACTCTGGACCTGGCAGCAGCATGAGGAGGCGGTATATAGGGGCCTATGGCAGATTAGGGGCCTGGCAGCAGCTATAGGAGGCCCGTAATCTGCCGGCACCCTATGTCAAAAAATTCTACACACCAGCAGTGTGAGGAGACCTGAAAGTGGCACATGGCAGAGTGTGGCGATGGAGACAGCAGCAATGGGAGGCCGTACAGGGACCCATGAGAGACTCTGGACCTGGCAGCAGCATGAGGAGGCGGTATATAGGGGCCTATGGCAGATTAGGGTCCTGGCAGCAGCTATGGGAGGCCCGTATTCTGCCAGCACCCTATGTCAAAAAATTCTACACACCAGCAGTGTGTGAGGAGACCTGAAAGTGGCACATGTTTGAGGCATGATTCATGGCGGATTTAGTCAGTTGTGTCAGGAACTGGTGGTTTGAAATCCTGACTAATCCACGCCTGATTCATTTTCACAAACGTGAGTCTCTCCACACTTTGGGTGGACAGTCGTGTCCTCCGCGGAGTTACAATACCTCCTGCCGCACTAAACACGCGCTCCGATGCCACGCTACTGGCCGGGCATGACAGCCTTTCAAGGGCAAATTCAGCTAGTTGGGGCCAAAGGTCAAGTTTCGTTGACCAGTAGTCAAGGGGATTGTCTACCTCGGTTGGCAGGGTGCTGTCCAAGTAGGCCCAAGCCTGTTGTTTGAGGTCCTGCTCCAGGTCCACCTGATGCTGCTGCTGCTGCTGCTGCTGCTGCTGCGGCTGGTTAGTAGTTTCCTCACTGCGCTGGTGAAGAAAGCTACTCATCATCGACTGCAGACTGAGGCAGCCGCTGCTGGTGGAGCTGCCACTGCTCCTACCACCCCACCCCTCCCCTGCTGCCATGGCAGCGGAACGCGAGCGCACAGGGCCCACAGTGTCTGAGGATGGACGTTGGCGCACAAAGGCAGAGACCAACTGACTACATAGGTGGTTTTTATAGTACGTTTTTTTGGCCTCCCTCTCAGCAGGTGTGAAAAAGGCCACCATTTTTGAACGGTAGCGAGGGTCCAACAAGGTGGACAGCCAAAAGTCATCCCTCTGTCTGATGGTTATTATTCGGCTGTCGCTACGCAAGCAACCGAGCATGCTATGGGCCATTTGTGCCAAGGAATGCGAGGGACTCCCTGCCTCCATCTCCACAGCATACTGCCACGGTGCGTCTGGGTCCTCTGTCTCCTCCTCCTCCTCCTCTACCAGATGCTTCTGCTCCTCCACTCCTGTCCGCTGAGTGGAAAAACCACCCATTTCACTCAATAATTCCTGAGCACAAATGTCCTCCTCTACCTCCTCCTCTTCTTCCTGTCCTGCCCCCACAGGGGTCATGTGGCGTTGAGATCTGTGCGCCACGTCTACCGCACCCTGACCAGCCATTGTTAACAGCATTTGTTCAAGGACGTGCAACAGAGGAATGACGTCGTTCATCCCATAGTCCTGCCGACTCACGAATAGCGTGGCCTCCTCAAAGGGCCTGAGCAAGCGGCAGGTGTCACGCATGAGCTGCCAATGGCTGACATCGAAGTTACACAGGGGAGTACCTTTATCCGCTTGTAACATCAGGAAATCGGTGATGGCCTTTCGCTGCTCGTAAAGGCGGTCTAACATATGTAGGGTTGAATTCCACCTTGTTGCAACGTCACAGCATGAGGAGTCGGTACGGGGGCCCATGGCAGATTACGTGCCTGGCAGCAGCAATGGGAGGCCCGTAATCTGCCAGCACCCTATGTCAAAAAATTCTACACACCAGCAGTGTGAGGAGACCTGAAAGTGGCACATGGCAGAGTGTGGCGATGGAGACAGCAGCAATGGGAGGCCGTACAGGGACCCATGAGAGACTCTGGACTTGGCAGCAGCATGAGGAGGCGGTATAGGGGCCCATGGCAGATTAGGGGCCTGGCAGCAGCAATGGGAGGCCCGTAATCTGCCAGCACCCTATGTCAAAAAATTCTACACACCAGCAGTGTGTGAGGAGACCTGAAAGTGGCACATGGCAGAGTGTGGCGATGGAGACAGCAGCAATGGGAGGCCGAACAGGGACCCATGACAGACTCTGGACCTGGCAGCAGCATGAGGAGGCGGTATATAGGGGCCCATGGCAGATTAGGGGCCTGGCAGCAGCTATGGGAGGCCCGTAATCTGCCAGCACCCTATGTCAAAAAATTCAACACACCAGCAGTGTGAGGAGACCTGAAAGTGGCACATGGCATGAGAGACTGTGGACCTGGCAGCAGCATGAGGAGGCGGTATAGGGGCCCATGGCAGATTAGGGGCCTGGCAGCAGCTATGGGAGGCCCGTAATCTGCCAGCACCCTATGTCAAAAAATTCAACACACCAGCAGTGTGTGAGGAGACCTGAAAGTGGCACATGGCAGAGTGTGGCGATGGAGACAGCAGCAATGGGAGGCCGTACAGGGACCCATGAGAGACTTTGGACTTGGCAACAGCATGAGGAGGCGGTATATAGGGGCCCATGGCAGATTAGGGGCCTGGCAGCAGCTATGGGAGGCCCGTAATCTGCCAGCACCCTATGTCAAAAAATTCAACACACCAGCAGTGTGAGGAGACCTGAAAGTGGCACATGGCATGAGAGACTGTGGACCTGGCAGCAGCATGAGGAGGCGGTATAGGGGCCCATGGCAGATTAGGGGCCTGGCAGCAGCTATGGGAGGCCCGTAATCTGCCAGCACCCTATGTCAAAAAATTCAACACACCAGCAGTGTGTGAGGAGACCTGAAAGTGGCACATGGCAGAGTGTGGCGATGGAGACAACCCACCGACTGTTTTGCTCGCTGCCAAGCTGCCACCCTCTTCTCCTGATGATGCGGAAGCAATAGCCTGATGACGACGAGGCTGCCAAGTGCGATCAGCCTCATCATCATCAATTAGGGTCTCCGCCTCACTACTAGCCCCCTCGGCTGCGTGTGGGTCAGGAGACAGACCTGTCTCTACACCGGCTACCGAGCCACTCTCCTCGCCACTACCGAGCCACTCTCCTCGCCATGTCTCCCCCCGTTCCTGACCGCCCTCTGTTAGCTCTTCCTCACTGTACTGGATGACACCGGGAGCACTAGCCTCTGGCTGCGAATAGTGCTGCCTCGACCCCTTCCTCTGCTGCCACGTCTGCTCGCTCCTAAAACATTGCCTCCTCTGCCACTCCTCTGCATGTTGTCTGACATACTCTTTAATTAAACGATTCTGTGTCCCTGAGTAACAATTCTGTGGCCCTAAGTAACGGTTCTGTGGCCCTCAGTAACAGTTCTGTGTCCCTGAGTAACAATTCTGTGTCTGTGCGAGTAACAATTCTGTGGCCCTAAGTAACAGTTCTGTGGCCCTCAGTAACAATTATGTGTCCCTAAGTAACGGTTCTGTGGCCCTCAGTAACAATTCTGTGTCCCTGTGTAACAATTCTGTGTCTGTGCGAGTAACAATTCTGTGGCCCTAAGTAACAGTTCTGTGGCCCTCAGTAACAGTTCTGTGTCCCTGAGTAACAATTCTGTGTCTGTGCGAGTAACAATTCTGTGGCCCTAAGTAACAGTTCTGTGGCCCTCAGTAACAGTTCTGTGTCCCTGAGTAACAATTCTGTGTCTGTGCGAGTAACAATTCTGTGGCCCTAAGTAACAGTTCTGTGGCCCTCAGTAACAGTTCTGTGTCCCTGAGTAACAATTCTGTGTCTGTGCGAGTAACAATTCTGTGGCCCTAAGTAACAGTTCTGTTGCCCTCAGTAACAATTCTGTGGCCCTAAGTAACGGTTCTGTGGCCCTCAGTAACAATTCTGTGTCCCTGTGTAACAATTCTGTGTCTGTGCGAGTAACAATTCTGTGGCCCTAAGTAACAGTTCTGTGGCCCTCAGTAACAGTTCTGTGTCCCTGAGTAACAATTCTGTGTCTGTGCGAGTAACAATTCTGTGTCTGTGCGAGTAACAATTCTGTGGCCCTAAGTAACGGTTCTGTGGCCCTCAGTAACAGTTCTGTGGCCCTCAGTAACAATTCTGTGTCTGTGCGAGTAACAATTCTGTGTCTGTGCGAGTAACAATTCTGTGGCCCTAAGTAAAGTTTCTGTGGCCCTCAGTAACAGTTCTGTGTCTGTGCGAGTAACAATTCTGTGTCTGTGCGAGTAACATTTCTGTGGCCCTAAGTAAAGTTTCTGTGGCCCTAAGTAACAATTCTCTGGCACTCAGTAACAATTCTGTCTGTCCCTGAGTAACAATTCTCTGGCACTCAGTAACAATTCTGTCTGTCCCTGAGTAAAAATTCTGTGGCCCTAAGTAATTTTTCTGTGGCCCTGAGTAACAATTCTCTGGCACTCCGTAACAATTCTGTCTGTCCCTGAGTAACAATTCTCTGGCACTCAGTAACAATTCTGTCTGTCCCTGAGTAAAAATTCTGTGGCCCTAAGTAAAGTTTCTGTGGCCCTGAGTAACAATTCTCTGGCACTCCGTAACAATTCTGTCTGTCCCTGAGTATGAATTCTGTGGCCCTAACTAGCGTTTCTTTGTCCCTAAGTAACAGTTCTGTGGCCCTGAGTAACAATTCTGTGTCTGTGCGAGTAACAATTCTGTGGCCCTAAGTAACAGTTCTGTGGCCCTCAGTAACAGTTCTGTGTCTGTGCGTGTAACAATTCTGTGTCTGTGCGAGTAACAATTCTGTGGCCCTAAGTAAAGTTTCTGTGGCCCTCAGTAACAGTTCTGTGTCTGTGCGAGTAACAATTCTGTGTCTGTGCGAGTAACAATTCTGTGGCCCTAAGTAAAGTTTCTGTGGCCCTAAGTAACAATTCTCTGGCACTCAGTAACAATTCTGTCTGTCCCTGAGTAACAATTCTCTGGCACTCAGTAACAATTCTGTCTGTCCCTGAGTAAAAATTCTGTGGCCCTAAGTAAAGTTTCTGTGGCCCTGAGTAACAATTCTCTGGCACTCCGTAACAATTCTGTCTGTCCCTGAGTAACAATTCTCTGGCACTCAGTAACAATTCTGTCTGTCCCTGAGTAAAAATTCTGTGGCCCTAAGTAAAGTTTCTGTGGCCCTGAGTAACAATTCTCTGGCACTCCGTAACAATTCTGTCTGTCCCTGAGTATGAATTCTGTGGCCCTAACTAGCGTTTCTTTGTCCCTAAGTAACAGTTCTGTGGCCCTGAGTAACAATTCTGTGTCTGTGCGAGTAACAATTCTGTGGCCCTAAGTAACAGTTCTGTGGCCCTCAGTAACAGTTCTGTGTCTGTGCGAGTAACAATTCTGTGTCTGTGCGAGTAACAATTCTGTGGCCCTAAGTAACAGTTCTGTGGCCTTCAGTAACAATTCTGTGTCTGTGCGAGTAACAATTCTGTGTCTGTGCGAGTAACAATTCTGTGGCCCTAAGTAAAGTTTCTGTGGCCCTAAGTAACAATTCTCTGGCACTCAGTAACAATTCTGTCTGTCCCTGAGTAACAATTCTCTGGCACTCAGTAACAATTCTGTCTGTCCCTGAGTAAAAATTCTGTGGCCCTAAGTAAAGTTTCTGGGGCCCTGAGTAACAATTCTCTGGCACTCAGTAACAATTCTGTCTGTCCCTGAGTAACAATTCTCTGGCACTCAGTAACAATTCTGTCTGTCCCTGAGTAAAAATTCTGTGGCCCTAAGTAAAGTTTCTGTGGCCCTAAGTAACAATTCTCTGGCACTCAGTAACAATTCTGTCTGTCCCTGAGTAACAATTCTCTGGCACTCAGTAACAATTCTGTCTGTCCCTGAGTAAAAATTCTGTGGCCCTAATAACGTTTCTGTGGCCCTAAGTAACAATTCTCTGGCACTGAGTAACAATTCTGTCTGTCCCTGAGTATGAATTCTGTGGCCCTAACTAGCGTTTCTTTGTCCCTAAATAACGATTCTGTGGCCCTCATTAACAAGTCTGTGTCCCTGAGTAATGGTTCTCTGTCCCTAAGTAACTTTTCTCTGTCCCCAATTATCGTTTCTGTGGCCCTAACTCTGTCCCTGTCCCTAGTACAGAGCGGTCTGCCTCTGTTCAATAACTGCAGGCAAATGAAGAATTCCAAAATGGCCGCTATTTATAGCTCGACCATTACACAGTGCTGGCTGGCTGCTGATTGGCTGATGCGATCACATGTAGTTGAGGAATGCATTATGGGTCAGCGCGCCTTGTCTGCGCGCCTTCCCAGACATCCCCGCTCCGTCGCCGCACATGTCAGCCGCCATTTTCTGAAAAATTTCGATTCGCGCGTCCGAATTAGGCTATTTTTCGGATTCGGCACGAATCGAAATTTTTCCGATATTCGACTCGAATTCCACTTCGGATACTTCGATTCGCTCATCTCTAGTAATTAACATCATGGTAACAATTGCAACTTACAGCTATACAGCTGTAAACTAGAAAATAGCTGAGCCATTCTTCAGTAAAAAAATTTTAAACCACCAGAGACTGCACAGAAGGAGCAAGAGGGCCTTGTCTAAACCATGTATATGTAGTTTGATTTCAGATATTATGGAACTGGAAAGCATTCAGGACAGGGAAAATTAAAGAATATGTAAACCCAATATTTCATATGCCTGATATGTGCCTGCTGTATCATGTACGTGTATAGAAAAAAAATACCTGTTTTCCTTGTATTGCTTCCTTTGTGTGAAATCCCTGGTGTTCCTACCAGTCCCTCTCCTTTCCTATTAAAAATGGACTACACTAGGCATGAGAGCACAGTGTGGTCACTTATCTAGCTATGCTGGATAACCCTGCACAGTTATTCACTGGGAAGATCAGTGTACTGCTGTTTCTCTTCAACCAGTTCTTATGCAGCTGAGAACAGAGGGTATGTGAAATATCTATACGCAAATGTTTTTCATTTCTCTTTTAGGGTTCCTGACTACTGGCTTAAAAAAACGCCAGTACTCTTGGCAGAAAGAAACTATAATTGTGAGTGTTTTTTTGTACTATTGCTTATCGTTTAACGTCGTTTAGGTGCATTTAGAGTTTTTTTCTACCAGAAAATATCTCTCAAAAACACAAAACAGAGGGGGGGGGGGTTCTTCCTCCAAACGCTGGACTTAAAATATGTCTCTAAATGACCAAATGGGTATGGACTCATTGGATAACATTAGTTGCTTCTACATACAAAACACTAAACTTCTCTGGGAGCAATGTTTTTTTAAGCCAGTCTGCATGGACCCTTACTCTAGGTTCACAATTCTGCGGATTTCAGTGCCCTTTCCAGTTTGCAGAAACATACTACAGTTCATTTAACATGATTTGCTATGGATCTAGTTCACATCTGTGTGTTTTGAGCAGGTGCAGATTTTTGAAAGGGTCAGTGACTTTTTTTCCTGCAGCAGATTGTATTTTGTGTGTAACAGACTTCAATGGAACTGCACCAAAAGCGCAAGTATTGCATTTTTGATACTTTTTTATGCATTTATGCAATTTACGTATTTTTTAAGAAAAATGTTGTGTGCCCCCCCCCCCAAAATTCATAACAGATCCTTATCTGGTGCATGCAGCCCGGCAGGTTAGGAAAAGGAGGTGAACGAACAAGCACCCCCACCCCCTTCTGAACCATACCAGGCCACATGCCCTCAATGTGGGGCGGAGCTTTGGGGCTGGGGGGCTCCCCTAAAAGCACTTTGTCCCCATATTGATGAGGACAAGAGCCTCTTCCCCGCAACCCTGAGGGGGTTGACTTATCAGAATCTGCAATCTGGGGGTCTGTGGGGGGTGACTTACCAGAATCTGAAGCACCCAGATCCTGCCCCCCCCCCCCATGTGAATGAGTATGGGGCAGGGGCGGACTGACAACTCATGGGGCCCCTGGGCAATAGGAAATTATGGGGCCCCTGTGTCCTTGCCCACACTCAAACCACACCCAAGCCTATGAAAGGTACCAGGGGCATCTTATGGGGCCCCCTACTGACCCCGGGCCCTCGGGCAGTGCCCGAGTGGCTAAATGGTCAGTCCACCGCTGGTATGGGGTACATAGTACTCCTACTAATTAACCAAAAAAAGTGTAAAAAGGGAAAAAAAGTTTTCAACAAGTCCTTTATTAAAAAATTTAAAACAGAAAAAAATTACACTGTTAAAAAAAATTTAAGGAACATTTTCCAAACACATCAAATCTCTGGACACTGCGTCTATTTGTGTTTTAGTTATGTTTTGAAGTTCGTTAAATGTTACAGCTACAAATTCCATAGTTTGCAAAGGGGGGGAGTGGGAACACTGCTCATGAGACCTTAACAAGATGTCTGTCGCATACAGCTTCCATGTCTCTGTTGCGCACAATCATTACAACCCCGAAAATCAAACTGAAAAAATTATGCAGCAGGCTAGTCCATTTTGCTGAAATTTCATCATCAACTCAGAATGGTGCTTAGTAGTTCATATGGCCCCCATGTGCTTGTATGCATGCCTGACAACATCAGGGCATGCTCCTAATGACACTGCGGATGGTGTTCTGGGGTATTTCCCCCCAGATCTGGAACAGGGCATCATGGAGCTTCTGGACAGTCTGAGGTGCAACCTGGTGGTGTTGGATGGAGCGAAACATGATATCCCAGAGGTGTTCTATTGGGTTTAGGTCAGGCGAACTTGGGGGCCATTGGTATCAATTCCTTCATCCTCCAGGAACTGCCTGCATACTCTCACCACATGAGGTCGGGCATTGCTGTGCACCAGCAGGAACCCAGGATCCACTGCACCAGCATAGGGTCTAACAATGGGTCCAAGGATTTCATCCCGATACCTAATGGCAGTCAGAGTGCCATTGTCTAGACTGTAGAGGTCTGTGCATCCCTCCATGGATATGCCTCCCCAGACCATCACTGACCTACCACCATGATGAACGATGTTACAGGCAGAATAACGTTCTCCACGGCTTCTTCAGACCCTTTCATGTCTGTCACATGTGCTCAGGGTGAACCTGCTCTCATCCAGGAAAAGCACATGGCACCAGTGGTGGACCTGCCAATTCTATTATGCAACGGCAAATGCCAATTGAGCTCTATGGTGCCAGGCAGTGAGCACAGAGCCCACTAGAGGACGTCGGGCCCTCAGGCCACCCTCTTGAAGTCTGTTTCTGATTGTTTGGCCTGTTGGAGGTCATTTTGTAGGGCAGTGGCAGTGCTCATCCTGTTTTTCCTTCCACAAAGGAGCATGTACCAGCCCTGTTGATGGGTTAAGGACCTTCTACGGCCCTGTCCAGCTCCCCTAGAGTAACTGCCTGTCTCCTAGAATCTCCTCCATGCTCTTGAGAGAGCTCTGGAAGACACAGCAAACCTTCTGGCAATGGCACATATTGATGTGCCATCCTGGAGGAGTTGGACTGCCTGTACAACCTCTGTAGGATCCAGGTATTGCTTCATGCTAGCAGTAGTGACACTGACTCTAGTCAAATGCAAAACTAGTGAAGAAAATGTCAGTGGCCTCCACCTGTAAAACCAATCATGTTTTGGGGGTCATCTCACTGTTGCCCAACTAGTGCACCTGTTGTTAATTTCATTAACACCAAAGCAGCTGAAACTGATTAACAACTCCCTCTACTACTTAAATGACCAGATCAATATCCCAGGAGTTTAATTAACTTAATGCTATACTCTTAAAAAGTGTACCTTTAATTTTTTTTTGAGCAGTGAAGATCCAACATCAATCAGGATGAATGCCGCTGCTGACCCAAACAAAAGAAAAAAAAGCTTCGCTCCCAGCGAAGGCTCCCACCACCTGACAGCTCTTAAATTATTCAAAGGAAAGAGCCACCCAGTTGCCGGGTGACATTGCCCCCTTATGACATGATCGATCGGGGAATGCTGGGTTAATAACGTCATGAGGTGGCAGGGTCACCGGGTGGCACCATCCCTTTGCTTGGCGGCGGAGCTGTCAGATGGCGGGAGCCTTTATTAGGAGTGGAGGTTTTTTTTTCTTCGGGTTGGCGGCATTCATCTTGATTGATGTTGAATCTACTTCAGGGGATATTTCTTTTTTTGTTTTTAATTTTTGCAATAAAGGACATGTCAAAAACTGTCATCGTGTTTTTATTCACTTTTTTGGTAAATGAGTAGGGGTACACGATATGGGGGCCCCCCTTGTTAAAGGAGGCTTCCAGATTCCAATAAGTTACCCCTGCAGATCCCCACAACCACAGCCCAGGGTTGTGGGGAAGAGGCTCTTGCCCTCATCAACATGGAGATAAGGTGCACCCCCCATTGTTGAGGGCATGTGGCCTGGTATGGTTCAGGAGGGGGGCTCTTGCTCGCCCCCCCTTTTCCTGACCTGCAGGGCTGCATGCTTGGATAAAAGTATTGTATAGATTCTGGAGGGGACCCCACAACACAATTACTTTCAGATGAGCATACAAATGATGAGCATGTAAATTTTTAAATTTTGGAGTGGGATTCCCCTTAAAATCCATACTAGACCCGAAGGGCCTGGTATGATTTAGGTGGGACCCCACGCTGTTTTTTTTTCTGATTATTTTTTAAGTGCAATAGGTTTCTTTATATTTTGCTGTCAGCGGGGAGCTCCGCTGACAGCTGATGACTCATTGGTTGTTATGGACATGGCAGCTTCCTACTCCTTAACAACTATGTTGTTTACTGGTTGCTAAGGACGTCCGCTCCTTATCAACTAAAGTTACACAAACCCAAAATGCAAAATGCATTAAAACTGTAAAAAAAGCATAAAAAATAAGTGTAAAAAAAATGCAAAATGCATTCTGAAAATGCATCTAACACAATCTGCATAGATGTGAACCTAGCTTTAAACTGAATGGTTGTTTTACAAGGCGAAGGTTTACATATACTTTAATAGGAGGGCAGGGAGGACTTACTACTAAGAAAAGGCAATTATTGGCGATATGAAACACAGGGAAAATGTTCCTAATAGGGGCATTGCAATATAGCATTTTTTAGTACAGAAGAGTAGGGTTATAGCATATATTAGTTTGTATCTCTGTTCCTGGAGATTCCTTTAATTTACAGTCCTGGTGACTGGGAAAATCGTAGAATGTAAAGTGTTAATTTTGCAATGCTCTACAGTTTAAACAAGCCTGAAGTAGCTGTTCCCAATTTTACTAATCCAAAGCTGAAAGCTTTAACTGAGTGCTTACAGTAAATCAGTGCTGATCAAAAAAGTAACACAGTCCAGTGTGTTTTACAACTTATAAGTGCTTTCACCGTTTTGGGACTCATCAAGAGAATGGTCTGTCTGGTGCTTAGGGAGACTAGCTTGAGTGTAAAGAACCGTCCCAGGCACTGAGGTGTACTATATGATTGAAAGATGGAAGCTCATAATTGTGGTAGGGGCAGGGCTAACTGTTCCTCCCATATAAAAGTATATCCAGCAAATCACAGGCAACTACAAGTAATGTTATGGGCAGAGCATGATGCATAAACTATGCTGTCAAAAAGTGTGTTGTGTGTGTGTGTGGGGAGAGTAGAGATATATGACGCCCTTAACAACTAAAGCAAAGCAAACTTGAAGAGTCAAACAAAGCAAATTTAAAACTGCATCGTGCAAAGTCTGGTGCAACTCTGCATAGCAACCAATCAGCCTCCAGGTTTCATTGTCAAAGTTAGAAGGTTCGCATATCACTGAGCAAAGTCGCAGAATCATTTTCAGTGTCTGATGACGAATTTCCCCACAAATTATTATCACTCAATTCTGCAAGTGGTTCTAATTTACGCTGTTCTCTAGCTGGTCTAAAACCGCTTTTGACCTAAAGGGACGCTTTTTGGACACCATGGACGTTTCTCAGTTTCCAGGCAGAAAGAACAGTAAAAATGCAGGCAGGGCACAGGACAAAGCACTCGGGACAAAATGTATGTGAAATGGTTTGATACAGTAATGTTTTACTATGTGATTTTAGTGAATGTCACTTTTTGTCATTTTCAAATTTCCCGCCGTTCCATCCCCGTACGTCCCGGCGCTCGCAGGGGGCGGATCCCAGAAGACAGATGCCGGCATCCGCCGGATTACATTGCCGGGAACACTGCAGGAGGGACATCGCGGGAGCGCAGGACAAGGTAAGTGATCGAGAGATCGCAGAACAGCGCCGCATGGTATTCCCGAGTGTAGCTCGGGGTTACCGCTTGTGGTACTGAAACTTTACCCTGAGCTACACTCGGGAATACCGCCAGGGAGGTTAATCAACATAGCAGACAACTGTGTTAGTGCGTGCATGGGACAGCGTGTGGTGTCTTGTGAAGAAAGGCATAGAAACCCATTTATATCTACAGAAGACTTCAAGCACTGTGTGGTGATGAGACGTTCAGCTGCAGTAAGACATTTTAATGGTGTAAACGTTTCAAAGGTGGCTGTACGCCCATTAGTGATGATCCTGGCTATGGTGGTTCCCAGCCCACAGCAGTCATGCCTGTGAACATTCAGTGCATGGAAGGCCTTATAATCAACAAATAACCTGCTGCGAATTTGCATAAGAGACAAATCTTTCTGTGGGAACAGTGAACACAATGGTGACGATGTGAGGCAGGCTGTCCTAGGATGATTCAAGCGTACTGACAAATCTTTCTACGCCAAAACTTTCAAGGTATTAAATGCTTGGATAAGTTATAAGATAAAAATGTAGCAGGGGAGTATGTCGAAAAATAAATGCAGTTTACACTAATTGAAATTTGTTATTATATAAACTCAACAGCCCTCCTACTATAGGAAGAGGAAAATGAAGAGAGTTATAACAATATTATGAAAAAAATCTCACTGCAGTTATAAAATAATAAAACATTAACAAATACTGTACATGAGCATACTTGAAAATAAAAAGTAAACCAAATGAATAATCTGATCTAAAACTAATAGCAAAAGGTGCAACAACGAACTGGATATGTACATTTTTAATTATAGAAAGGGACCCAGATTATAATCTTCATTTCGTTTATCTGGTTCTAGGTGAGTAAAAAAAAACAATTCAATGGTCCTCTGGTATATAAACATTTTTTCCTTTCGGCTTTGTCATGGAACAGTTTCCAAGATTGAGAATGTAAGCCAAATGACATTTGGCCCCTTTCTAATGAATAACGAGTCAGAGGGTAATTGTAGTTGTGGCTGTGAATAGAAGACTTACTGTATGTTCACCAATCTTTTCCTTCACTTTGTATGTTGTCTAACCTACATAGAATGTACCCCAGTAAGACTTAATTGCATTTACAGAGCATTGGAATAGACATGAAAATACTTACTTGAAGAGAACATTGGCATTTTTTTTTCAATAAAAATGTGAACTAGATCAACTTATAGCAGAACTATCTGTAACTATAAGTGCACATGAATTTCTGATTTGTCACAAAGTGAATGTGCTTGGGTTTAGTAATTTCTGAAAAATGTGAATTTAAATCCAAACCCCATTGAAGTCTATTAAAGGGGGGTCTGGAAAATCAGTTCTAACCATTTTCAAGGCTAATAGGTAAGGTATTGTCAAACAAAGAGTGTACAAATGCAAAAATAAATTTAAAACACACTGTTCAGCAAGAAGAGGGTTCTCTTTTTTCTGACTTTGACAGCAACATTGGAAAAACACTGTAGAGCCAAGCAAAGTCTTGAACTTTACTGTAAATCTCCTAATTTCATCCTGTTGTCTCCAGCAGCATCCTTGACCAGGTTTAAATGACCATACATACATAGTATATAATCACCTTGACTAGACCACTTTTTGAGCAGCACCCACACCAGCCCTTTTTTTCCAAGACAACAACATTAAAGGATGAGTTCACCTTTCATCCATATTCAGGGTATAACATGTAACATGTTACGAAAGCACGCCCCCCCCTCCCGAAAAGCACACCCCCCCCCCCCGATCCCCTGACGTGATAGCTAGTGTGGGATCTTCTCCCTCTGCTAGCTGTCACAATTTTTTTAAAAACTTATGAAAGGCTCCGCCAACGTGGCTGCATCACTCATTCGCAGTATTTTGTGAATGGAAAAATTACAAGTTCCGATAACCTTTGTGGCTATCGACTTGTAGTTCCACAGCGCCGTTGGGTGATTATGTTACACTATTTAAACACTTTCACAAAGCCGTATTTTTTTTAACCCAGGAATTAACATTAGGCTGCATTTATTTCACTTTAAAAAGCCCCTAAAATATTGTAGTGACTATGTTCACAGCACCACTTTCACTGGGCCACTTTCTGAGCAGAACTTACACCAGCCAGCTTTAAAAAAATTAATTATTGTGGATGTATTTCTTTGATAAAAGCCCCAAAATAATGTAGTGCACAGTATTGAAACACTTAGACTAGACTTTTTTTTAACAAGACCCACATCAGCCATCTTTAATCAAGAAATCAATATCGAATTTTGTTTTTTGTCAATGAAAAAAGCACCCAAAATACTGTATTGACTTAGTGAACAGTATTTAATCACTTTTACTAAGCCTCTTTTTCAGCAGGACCTACGCCAGCCATTTCACAGAATATTGTAATGCTTATGAGTATTTAAACACTTTTACTAAGCTGCATTTTTACCAGGACACCCACCAGCCATTCTAATCAAGAAATCCACATTAGATTGTATTTTATTCACTGAAAGCCCACAAAATATTGTTTTGACTATGTGCAAAGTATTTAATCACTTTAACTAGGCCGCATTTTAAAAATGTACAGACAAACAGCAACTGCCCTAACCTATAAGTGGCCTTTGCAGCAAGGAGCACATTGAAGGTCAACGCATGTAAAACAACAACAAATAAAAATTCTCAGCTCAACTTACCAACCAGCCTGCAACCAACTGAATTATCCTGTTTAACAGTATATGTTAAAAACAGGGGTTTAGTTAGCACACATTTGCAAACACATGTGCAAGCTGCATAGCCTGTTCACGGCACCACTGTATTTTCAGCAGTCCTAACTCTATAAATTTTGAGAGCCTCCATAATGGAAGCACATGCATAATAAAGGATAGACTGAGGGCAGGAAAGCTTGGAGGGAACTCACCCCTCCTTAAAGGCACAGGGGCACACTGGACACCCAGCTTATAGCATAATGGCAGCTAAGGTGTCCAGTGCGCCCCTCAAAATTTATAGAGTTAAGACTGCAGAAAATACTGGGGTGCCATGAAGAGGCTCTACAGCTTACACATGTATTTACATATGTATGCAAAACTAAACCCCTATTTTTAATGTGAACTAGACAGAAAAATTTGGTTGGTTGCAGGCTGGCTGGTAAGTTGAGCTGGACATTTTTTTTTGTTGTTATTTGACATGTTTTAAACATGATAGACACCATCCAGCTTTAATGAAATAAAATATTAAGGAGTATTTATGTCACAAAAAAAAAAGCCAAAAAAATATGTAGCGACTCCTTGCACAGTATTAAATCGTTCCACTAACCATATTTTAAAAAGGAGAGACACCAGGCAGCTTTTAATCTAAAAAATAGCATAAGAGTGTATTATTTCAGACAAAAGACAGCAAAGTAATGTACTGATCCCATGCACAATACTTAAGTTCTTGTATAAGACTGCATTTTCTGAGTGAGAGACCAGACAGATTTTAATCAAGAAATTAAAATCACAGTTTTTTAATGCGCAGACACAAGCTAGAAATTGTACAGATTTGGTGAACATTTTCAAAGGGAGTAACCAGGCAGGTTTTATTGTGAAACTAAAATTATAGTGTACTGTACTAGCTAAGCCAGCCTGAATATCCAATAGTCAGTGGAGTTTGCTCTTCACTTTAAGGAGTTTAGGCACATTTTTTCATTTGCAGATGCATAACCTGCTTGCACCCTATTACACATGCACTGCATGTGCATAACCTCTGCCTCTCCCTTTAGGCCTACTGTACACTATGAATACAAGGAATTGACTAACTTTATTATGAACTAAGGGAATAGGGGGATTGAGAATTTGCTTCCCTGGTGCAGTTAACAATGTGGTGGTTAGGTACACTAAACTGTAATACAGAAATGTGCAGTGATGTGCTGTAAGCAAAAAGGAACATCAGGAGCAAATTCAAGAAAAAAAAGACCCTGACTCGGAGCAAAGAAAAAGGCTAATGGGTACCATTCTATGACCAAAGGTTTTCTCTGTAACCAAAGACTGCACCTTGGCAGCCTTTACAGCACCAGTGACCACTTATGACAATAATATGTTGCCATCAGGTTCAACAATTGCATTTCTAAGTCAGATATACTGTAAACATTTTGGGTAACTATGTTTGCTAGGTGGTTACTATCCCTGTCTTACCTAGGAGAACTGTGCACCTCAACCCCACTTCCCTTTTCTGTTCAACCCAGATGTCATACATAGATCTTTACACAGTACCTTGGCATGCCCAAAAGTTCCAGTTGGTGAATCTTGGTTTGTCAACACATTTAAACCAGCTAAACACATTCCAGGTACAAAAAAAACAAAAGGTGTTCAAAGTCTTTAGAAAGTGGCCACAGCCTGTAATCAGCAGGGAGAATGAGCTTTGCTGATTGCAGAGCTAGAGGTCTGTTTCAGCAAGGTTGAAGCTAGACCCCTCAGAAATGACAACTGCTTCCAAGGTTCTATTTCTGCAGCATGTTGGCAGGGGGCAGGGTTATCTATACAGGATAGGCTACTTTCTAAAGGAAACAAATTGTAAGACTGCTGAGTCGCTGCTGAGTAGAGTAAGCTGTTAAACTGTTGAGAGATGACTTTAGTTCTTCTTGTTTGAAGTTTGAGGAAAAATTGGTCCAGTTTCTGCAGATATAGACATCAGAGAGGGATTGTTTTGAAGCTCCTTTTCTCCTTTATAAGAATGTCTAAACACTTCAATGTCCAAAGCCTGGTTACAGGTTTACTTTAAAACTACATTTCATCCTTAGCTGTGTGCTTTCTGCGTTCTTAACCTGGCACATATTCTGATACAACGTGGAAATCTAACAAAATATTAGCTGAGCTATATGCCATAGTAAAAGAGACCGGCTCGCAGTTGGATGTTAGGACTGGTTTCCAGCCAAAAGTATGTTAACAAGCAATGGATATCCTTTGCATTAATGTTCATTTGGGTTGAGGCCATCAGGTTACACAATGAAGCCAAAGAGAAACACATTGTACAACAAAGAGGCCCTGGCTTTTTTCCAGCTTTCCATCCTGTGGATGGCACTGCAGGGTCTATAAATAAAATTAAAACACTATCAAAGTCTTATTTTCTGATAATTCATGGCCATAATTAGTTGAAGCAGGCCGCTTATAGTGAATAACCTTATTTGCACCTGCACTGGAAACCTGACAAGATCAGCTTTGACTGCCTGTTACACTACTATGCTTTACAGATAAAATATAACTCTTGGAAACCAATGTTTAATGCTTCGTGCTTTTCAATCTATTACTAAAACCATATGCATCACTACTGAAATTAGGAATATGGCACCCTTAATATCAATTTGGGTATGAGCCACCTTTAAAGTGCTCTGCAATTTACACATGCTGTGTACAGAGTAAAGTAATGCCAGAGCAATTTCTGTGCAATCAGGTTTATATGAGTTTCCAGTTGCCTGTGGTGTAGTACTCTAGTTACCCATTAAACCTAACATTTCATGGCTTAGCAGGAAGCTCTGAATGTACAACACAGATCTAATGTAGCAGGAAGAATGGGCGGCAGATGGCATAAGCGAGAACTTAAAGCAGCACTCTAGGCAATGTATTTTATTCTGCAGTCTAATCTGTTAAGTCTGTAGAGGTGTATGATACTTTAAATATGCATGTACTCTCTGTAATATTTATTCTTTCAATGAGGCTGGAAGAGACATGCTGGCATTGAGGTAGCTAAAACATGAAGCTTGGTAATGATACAGTAAATACTGTAGCATCATTGGTCATACACAAATGAAGGAGATGAAAGGGGTTAATGTACAGGTCCCATACAGTAGAATGATAGAGATGGTGAGATTAATGTTTAGATATGTAGGATAAGGGATATGAGAGGTTAATATACAGGTCACTAGAATCAGGAGGACTTCTCTGTGTAATATTGTAGCACAGAGCATGTCGGTATAACATCTTTATTATTTAATTTAAAAAAATATACCCTTTGTGTCATTTTAAAAGGCCTGTTTATACTAGAGTTAAGCCTCTAGAAATTAATTGTTCAATATTCCATTAAAAACCAGAAGTTTAAGTCCCTGAAACATGTTACCTTGGTATCTTTGGACTAATATGATGGGCTCCTAAATCTGTGGTGTGGTGGCCCTACACTTTGTTTACTCAAGGTGTTTTGTGACCCCCACATATTAGAGAGCTTTCTAACCAGATTCATTGTACTCTACACACGTATCACACAAAGTAATTGAAACCATTATGTATCCAACACCTTTCACCTACATCTGACATTTTCCTGAGATATATATATATATATATATATATATATATATATATATATATTGGGGGTAGCTCAGGTGAGGGATCACCTTCCCTCGGAAAAAAGGTAGTCCAGACAGTAGGGCTTTCGTAAAATCTGACTTGTCAGTTTTATTTAAAAGGTAGCAAGCATCATAAACAAAACAAAAACAGAAAATAAACCCTTGCCATCCAGGCACCATCTATACACAGAAGATTCCTATCTCACTGGTGAAGGGCTTCTCCCTGTCACCAACAAAATCAAAACAGCAGGGGCGGACTGACCATTTGGAAACTCAGGCACTGCCCGAGGGCCCGGGGTCAGTAGGGGGCCCCATGAGATGCCCCTGGTACCTTTTTCAAAGGCTTTTTTGAGTTTTGGCAAGGACACAGAGGCCCCATGATCCCCTATTGCCCGGGGGCCCCATGAGTTGTCAGTCCACCCCTGAAACAGTATGCAAACCTTTTCCTTTCTTGTACAATGCAAACTTTCATCCACAGCTCACTCAGATATGAGTCTCTGAGTCCCAGGCCAAGAGCAACTCTTGCTCCAGTCCTGCCTGATTTATACCACCTGCTGGTGGTCATCAGTGGACCACAAAATCTGGTCTGGAATCAACTCTGCCATAGTGGCCCAGAAAACCTGGACTGGCCTCCACCTTAATCTCCCAGATATGAACGCATGCGAGGTGACACATAGCATCCATCAATCTCCTCACCTTGCATAATGTCACTATATATATATATATATATATATATATATATATGTGTGTGTACTGTATAGCAGGAAAACTTTCATCATTGTTCTTGCACTTGTTATTGATATATTATGATTGTCTTATCTTAATATTTCAGACTTTCACACAGTGCGCTGATGTCATTAATTACTTGAAACATGTAATTTTATGGACCTGATTTAGAAATGCTTTAAACTCCCTTGAGGTCTGCCAGTCTCTTTTAATGCTGAAAGGATAGCTTTCTCTGAAAAAAAAAACTCCAAGTGTTTGCATCCGGGATCAAGACTATTTGAGTTAGGTTAGGGCTATAATGCTGATTAAATCGCTTTGCTACTTAGCTACTTGTTGGCATTAAAGTAATGTGCAGTGCACTGAAATAAATGTGCTGCCAATGAGATGACAGGCTAGTAGTTAAAGCTGAGCTCCAGGCAAACTACTAAATACACCATTAAAATGCATGTTGGAGCCCTGATCCTAGGCCCAATCTCAAGTGTTAAAAAAGATTCTTGTGCTTCTTCTTACTATCTACCAGAAATGCGATACCTTAGCACTGGAGGTCCAACTTCTCCCCGTCTATTAAAGAACGGATCGCTGAAATCACCCATTCATAATGTATAGAGGAACTGACAGCTCTTTTATATGATAGATTTTAACAATATATCTCCACTTGGAGTATCGTAATCGCTTTCAGGAGCACTGCCCAATTGAAATATGTTTTTTTTAAGGTGCTGTCTCATACCCCACTAGCTAGGATCATGGGTTGCTTCCTCCTATTGGACACCCTTACCTTTTCCCCCTACCCCTTCTTTCACACCTCTTCTTTTTCCCTCACTATTTTTGCTTTTTATATCTTTCAATCATTGAGTAGAGGAGGCATTTTCTATTAAGAAGAATAGGATAAAAGTAAAGGTCAGGCATGTATAAACTGATTGAAGTACCGGTAGGGCTTTCTCTAATTTAGAACTGTAAAAGTCCAGATTGGGCTTTCAACAGTGTATATGAGCTGTAAGTATCTAAAACGCCAATTCACTGTAATGCCTAGCTCTTGTTGTAAAACTGAAAACATATTATAACAGGCCTTAAAATAAACTTGGTGGATATATTTTAGGCCTTGTTATGCCCACTGCAGACCACCTGGAAGGTTTAACAATTTCATTTTTTAGGTCAGGCATAAATGTGTTGGCCAACTGTGTATGCAAGGTGCTTACTCTGTCCCTGTCTTACTTAGGAGAACTTTGAACCTCCAAAACACTTCCCTTTTTCTGTTCATCCCTAACTTTTCAAGATGTCATACATACATCTTTACATGGTACCTTGGTATTACCAGAAGTTCCACTTGGTGAATCCTGATTTGTCATTAATAAGCACATAGTATGAGACCAGAGTTCCCAGATCTCTGCCTAGCACCACAAGTGTGGAAATCTTATCTGAGGCTCCAACGTGCCTTAAATCACTACCTAATAAATGGGTTCCCCCAACTCCAATGCCTATAAAGAATATCTGAATGTCCTTTTCATCCACCAGCTGAGTGTCACTTCTGTACCATTGTTTCGAAAGCCAATAATGGTTTAGTTGCTCACGGTGACAGGCTGTAGGTTGTTATTTTTGGCTCTTGCTTTCCCACTTACAAACAGCCAAAAGGAATGGATACTGTCCACCTATCCAGATGAAGTTGGCTTCTGCTCAGAATAGGTGTTCCTGAGGTGTCTGGGCTTGCATAAGTGTAGCATCATGAGTATCTTGCCAGCTTTTTACCAGGAGATCCAAGTGCCAGTATTGGGATTCTTGGTTCACGGATGTAGCAGGGTTTGCTGGTTTTGGTTCTCTCCAGACAGCACTGTCCAGACAGAGCTCAGGGGTCCTGCATCCTCCTAGAGCAAAATGAAAACTTTTCCTACAAGCTTTAACATGTGCTCAGCTGGACACTGATAGGAGTCATAAGAGTGCTCTAACTGCTGATGAGAAAAGATATTTAGCAGTTTATATTTACTAAAATAATTACACTTCCATGTTCTGTGTACTGTGGGAGACCAGATATAGTGAATGCAGGGTCCTGGGTTTAATAACACTTTACTTTACTTTAAGTAGGTACAGTATCTGTTATTTCTTCTGCCACATTAGCAGACTCATGTTTGTGCTCTATCACAAACTGCCAGGGCTGTACAGGACAGATGTGTAATCCTGGATCAAGGATTTAGCAAAAAAAAAAAAAGTAAGCATCTATTTTTATCTCCTGGCGCAAAGACAAGCTGTTTGTGTTTTTTTCAGGGAAAACTGTTGCATATAATCTTTGGGCTTTTCACCAAGTTTTTTAAGGCTGTAAATTTGGGTTGGAGATATATAGGGCTTCTGCGTCTGTCACCTTCTGACTCAAGGAGGACAGTTTTTCACCATTGGCTTTTTTAAGTTCAGCTATCCAATACATGTAGGATCCTCACATAGTAGCTTTAAAGACTTGGACGATAGAACTTCCTTTCTTGTCTTGTTATCTTTTAGTTTAATGTAGTATTTTACTAAACCTTCAATAAAAATGTTTTCAAATAAAAGTCACCAGCCAAAACCAACAAAACTGTTTGGGGGCATGTCCATGTTGGCCTTTAAAGAACTTGTACAAAAAGGGAAAAGCAGGAACCAAAACAGTCTCAAACTAATGGGAATGTTTACAAACAAATGTGTATATCCAGTGTAAAGCAGCAACAGCACCTCTCAATTGAATGTGTGCTGTACAGCAACAGCGGGTCATCTGTATAAGGAGAGCTCCATATACTCACAGCAGCCAGGAAAAACCTATGGTATTGATAGTGAATGTCCAGGAATACAGAAGAAAGCAGACCATTGATGTGTGAATCTGTAGTCAGTTTCAAGCAGTAGATCCATATCAAACAATCAGTCTGGAATAAAACATGTAAAGAAAAGGCTTTTGCCTGCTTGTTGAACTATTCTAATATGGAAAAGCACTTAACGCCATAAAAGAGGAGTCTCAAGGCTTAATATTGTCCAAGCCATCTAGTCATGTTGCAGCCTTCACCAGGGAAGTTTAATATTGTGTTTTGCCATTACTGATGACCCTAAGTTTTGCCAATACTGATGGCCCTAAGCAGGGTAGAGAATACCGTAGAATTTGGTTTTGCCCAAAGCCTGCATTTTACTGCTGAGAACTTGGCTTCCTCGGTATCTGCAGAAAAATCAGGGCAAAATTGCAATGTTGTTACCATTGTATTTAAAAAATAAGTTAACTATAGAAAAAAAAATAATAAATGCCCATTTTTTTGCAGGTAAAGAAATGTGCGTTTCTTTTTTTCTCTAGGAGCCTTCAAATCTTTGTACCAGCAGATCACGGATGCGATGTCAGGCTCCTGCAGACATTCAGTATAGCCTCCCATACAGATGGACAGTTACTGAAGTCCAGGGGGATCAATGAACTATGAGAGCGCTCACCAGTGCCCTCACAGTTCATTGAGAGCTACAAGCCTTCTGCCATGGTGGCAGTACTTGTAGTTCATTTGTTTACAGAACTCTATGAATGAATGGAGCGGCTGTGCTGGGCAGAGACCCACTCAGCCAAGTTGTTTTTGAATTGCATCAGCCAGTGCCACAATGAGGGATCGCGAAGGGGGTGAGTAGGCATGTGGTTTAGGAACATGTTAAATGTTACACCCTGAATATGGATGTAACTTGTAATGTGTTACTAAACATGAACATATCCTTTAATTTCCCCCAGGTTGCAGGCAGTATGCAGAATAGGTTCTTTATCCTTGACCTGCAAGAGTTTCACCAGCAACGGGGGTGGGGCGCCCCAGAAGGTAATGGCCTCAGAGGTACCCAGTGTGTTCTTTCAATGCTGAATAAATAAGAAAGAATATTAGGACCCATAATAGATTGGAGCCAATTTTCCATATACAGATTGAGCTCCCTGCCCTTTACACCCTCTGAGAAACACATAAAATCCTCCAGGTCACCTAATCTGTTGAAATGGGTAGACAGATCTTTCTGTAAAGAATTCCCCATTCAATGGGTTAATCGTATCTTCCATATCACTGATACGTTGTTCAGCTGTAAACATTCTATTCCTAATTTTCTCCATGTCATGTTTCATAATAGACAAGTCTAATCTGACTGAGTCTATCTGAGCAGTAAGTGTAGCTTTGCAAGTGCAGATAGTTTCTATAGCATGTTTGAGTGTGAACTCTTTATTATCCTGAGGTCCCTTGAGTATTTCCATTGGATGAACAGCAGCCAGCAATGTATCCTGAAGAAAGTTGTTAGATTTACCCTAGTCCCCCACTGGGTATATCATCATTTTGAGCCTGTGCTGCACAGGAAGGGGGGGGTATGATCTGTTAGCCTCAGAAAAATGCTTTTTGACAGTTCTAGGAAGCCATGTCTTCTGAGGAGACTGCAGCCGCTTATTTGAAGTAATAGGTGACTCACCCATCGCAGTCATCTTATGTGTCTCCCAGTGTAGGAGAGCGCATGATGTGGAGGGGTCACCATCATATTTGGTTCCTACATGGTGGCTTGGGTGCATGCATGAGATGCCCCTGGTACCTTTTTCATAGGCTTTTTTGAGTTTGGGCAAGGACAACCAGGGGCCCCATGATCCACTATTGCCCAGGGGCCCCATGAGTTGTCAGTCCGCCCCTGAATACATGTAATCATTTTAACAAATACATAACTGCATTCATGTGTTTTTTTTTAATCATTTGCCTGGGGTTCAGCTTTAAATCTTTCGGTAGCAAAGAGGTTTGATCGCTCGGGGCTGTGGTGCCCTGAGTCAGATGTAAGCCTAGTGCTTGACTGAGGTCATATGAGGGTATGGCCAAACCAAACTGAATATCTGCCAACAGACTGCACAGCATTGTACCTAAGCATGACATGCTTACACAAATAAGGAAGAAGATGTGAAACAGATGAGATGAAGAAATTAATGGCCCTCGGTTGTGATTGTTACATGGTCACACATATCTTTGTAACATATTTATTATTAAAAAGGTATAACTAGAAAATTTGTAATAATATGTATGCAACCATTTTATTTTTATACCTATTCTTTGATATAATGCCCCTGCTTTCACCATATTCCTATTTTGCAGATCTTTAGGAAAACAATATGCAGAATGAATGAACTATTGGTTACTTATGTCTACTGAGCCTAATTTTAGTAGCCACATGTATAGGTATTTGGATTTTTTTTTTCCTGAGACTCAGCTGACTTACGCTGAGCTATTGTACATTTATCAAAATGTCATTAAAGTACTCCCTGCCTATAAAAAAGGTTTATTTTTTTTAAATGCTTACTTGTAAGCCTGAGACAAATTCAAACATCAGATGGTCTCTTTTGTAAGCAATGCTAATGGATTTCATTGTCTTGCTGTATTTCTCAAACCCTCACAGAGGAATGAGACTCTTGTGATTGATAACATCTCTCACTCAAGGTGAATGCATCACAAAAAGGGCTCTGAATGTCGCTGGGGAGATTAGACCTGTCGCCAACGCACATGTTTGCCGCTAAGAAAAAAAAAATCAGGCTGAGATTTTCACAGCATTGCAAGGAAAAACAACCACGAACGTCTATTTTTTCCACCGCCTGAAGCAGATCTACAGGGAGGGGCGCCGTGTTTCTACAGGTTAGCTATAAATGATACCTTTTATTGAGTGAGCGTTGCTCAGCATGGTAAAATATAACCCCTGCTCCATCACAGAAGCTAGCAATGCAATCCTCTGGGCAGGAAATTAAAGCTCTTTGAAAAATGATTTCTGTTTAATTATCGTGAAATCATCTCCTATAAACTGCACATGTTCTAAAGATAGCTAATACTAACCAAGCAGAAAGAAACCAGACATGTTTCTTGCCACAAACACAGAAATGCTCCACTGCAAATAAAATGTTCATTGTTAATATAAACAACCCAGACTATAATTATATAAGTGCTGTGGTGGCATTAAACAGTTTTTTAGAATGTGCAATAATATAATTTAAACAGAAGGAATTGTGTTTATGGCATATAGGTGCTGACATAAAAATATGGTGTGAGACTTGTGAGAAGCATTTTTCTTTTCTGTGATGCAATATTGATTATTAGCTTTGTAGTTCAGGTTATTGAACTGACAAAACGCATCGGGGAAAACAGACCCTTACTTAATAGTGAAATGGTTCATGCTAGACTGTGTCTTTGGAGACATCTTAGTCAGCCATGGATAACATAAAATGAGCTGTAATTTCCTTTATAAAAGCTATGGATGTTGGCTTTCATGTTTTGTAGGATTACAGGTCTGGATGGTACTTGGGAAACTAGATTTACTGTCTTTTGTATTCTAAGTGTAGTTAATGAATATTAAAACCAATGCTCACCTACATACACTGCTAATTGATCAACTAAAATGGTTTCTTGTAAACCCCATTCTATAGTATGTAAGGTTACTTATCGAAGTGTAAAGTGGATTTTTATGATGGCAGAAAGAATTTTCAAAAAAGTAAAGGAACCAGCAAGGCCCAGAATGGTATATTTATAAAGCACTTGCCCTTTTACAATACTACACATGCATTTTTTCTCTCTTCTCTTTCCAAAATTCTAAGGAAAATCAGTGATACCAAAATAGGCTAAGCACATACTCACTGTATAGATTTTGCTGCACTTATACCTATCACTGTCCCACATGTACCTCTTCCACATTTCCAATGAAGGTACATGGCAGTTTAGCAGTAGCCAGGGGTGGCTGCCATCAAGAATCAGTAAATTCTTGCCATCGGTTGTAAATGTTGCTTGCTCATACTGCGTGCAAACAGCTACAGCTGTCAGATTTGTATTCTGTACAAATCAATGTCCAGTGCCGCTGCTATTTGTTCATAGTCACTCATCTAAACGGTTAGCTGTGAATAGAGCATCTAACTGACCCTGGACATAGACAATGTGAGTCCAGGTCAGCATTTCTGTGGAGTCTTGCCTGCAAACAGACTGGTCACGGCTATTCAGCCAATTTGTATGCAGTCAAAGCAGGTGCTGCGTCCAAAGTCTGAATGCGGATATATATATATATATATATATATACTGTATACATTTTTTTTTTTCATTTTATGATTGAAGTAGATGGGCTTGTGTCTTTTTTCAACTAGGCTAACTATGTAACTTTCCGCTGCAAAATTGCCATGTGAATGTAGGGTTATCATGGATCCACTGCAATCGTAATATTAGCTGATAACTCTCAAATGGCAGTCTCCCTAAAAAGGCAACTTTTCACAGGGCTCTCTCTTTTCCTGATATGACAGTCTACTTAACAAGGCAGTCTCTCTCTCTCTCTCTCTCTCTCTCTCTCTCTCTCTCTCATCAAAAAAAGGCATTGAGGGTGATTTACTAAAAGGGCAAGACATGTAGTTAGCCAAGTAAATGTATACTTCAAAGAGTGTATGTATACTTTGCACTTAGTTCAGATGAAGCTGAGTTCACTTTGAAGATTTATGTGCAAGGGGAATTAATTACATGACTGAATAATTGAAATGAATACAGCTGACACTTAGAGCTGCCTGAAAAATTCTCACCTCCAGCTGGTGACCACCTATGGTTTTTTCTCAACTGATCAGCAACTGTGATGCCTTCCCCATCACTACCTAGTAGTGCTGAGCACTTTCAGTCCCCTCGAACAATTTTTTACTTGAGATGTGCTCCTTGTGTGTTTTTGTTAGACACAACCACAAATGTTTTGTCTCATCTTGTTTGCAGTTCATTAGTTAGTTTAATGTTTAATACTTTTCATCATAGAAATTACTGCAATTATGGGTTGAAATATGTTTTGTTATAATAAATAGTCAATATTTATTCAGTACTAGTGCTTCTATAAAACTGGCAATTTACGCAGTGTTTTTCATATGTATTGTACATTCACATCAGTTCCTGCCCTCAATGAGCTTTTAATCTAAGGTCCCTAACTCACATTCATACATACACAAATTAGTGCCAATTTAGACAGGTGCAAAAAAATCAGCATGTCTTTTGAGTGAGGGAGAAAACCAGAGTACCTAGAGGAAACTCACGCAGGCACAGGGAGAACATGCAAACGCCATGCAGGTAGTGCCTTGGTTGGGATTTGAACCCTAGTGCTGCTAGGCAGAAGTGCTAACCACTTTAGCCACTGTGCTGTCTGTATGTATATATTTCATGTTTACCACTTTTTTTTAATGCAAATAATGCAACATTCTAAAGAAATATTAACTTACTAGATTGCCTCCCAGCATCTTTATAACCCAAGATCTGGGCCTATATACATATGGATGTTCTACCTGTCTGCTAGTACCCTGCCACCCCAAAAAGAATAGCTGCAAAAAAACTTAAAAAAATAATTTCACAAAAATTAAAAACATACTGACCTCCATCTTGGCTTTGGATGCTTTCAGAAGGTTTTGCCAGTTGTGCACTGCTGGGCTCAATCTCCTGGGATTATGTATTCCCAGCTATTCCAGAAGGCAGCCTTGAGGAATGGAGACATCACCAACACCTGAAAGTGTCTGAAGGATTGACCAAGGTGAGTATTTTTTTTTTAATGAAATCTTTATTAACAAAGTTTTTTTACAACTGATTTTGTTCCATTATTTATGAAAGGTCCATTTTGATGAGTATGTCAAGTCTAAAAAAATAATGAAATAAAATAAAAATTAGATCATATAAAAGCACATTTCTCATATTTTTATTCTTGTAGCCACTTGCCTACCGGGCACTTTCACCTCCTTCCTGCCCAGGCCAACTTTCAGCTTTCAGCGCTGTCACACTTTGATTGACAAATCCAATGTCATGCAATACTGTACCCATATGACATTTTTATCATTCTTTTTAGATAGATAGAGCATTCTTTTGGTGGTTTTTAATCATTACTGTGGTTTTATTTTTTGCTAAATGAATGGAAAAATACCAAATATTTAAAAAAATATTCTGTTATAAAATTTTGCAAATAAGTAATTTTTCTTCTTCACTGATGTGCACCTATTGAGGCTGCAGGGATGGGAATTGATGAGGCTGCAATGATGAGGTGGTACTGATGGGCATTGATGGGCACTGATAACTTGCACTGATGGGGCTGCACTGATGATCAGTGCCCTGATTATCAGTGTAAACAATGTATTCACTGTGCCCTGTTAGATTGGCTGGTTATCAGTTCTTCTTTCCACTCATAGACACAGCGGGGTTTATTTAATCTGGCGCAGCTGTGCATGGGAGCCAATCATCTTCTAACTTCAGCTTGTTCAATGAAGCTTTAGCAATAAAACCTAGAAGCCGATTGGTCCCTACGCAGAAGTGCAGGAGATTCTGAGTGAACCAGGTTTAGTAAATAAACCCCAGCGTGTCTTTCTTCACACAGACACAAGTTCAATAACCACCAAGTCTGTTAACATGTGACCAACTGTGATTGGACACAGCTGATCATATGGTAAAGGGTCACACTTATAAAACATATATAACAAAACACTTTAAATAGTATGTCTAACAGGCCAAAAGAAGAAAATAATAGCAGTTATTTTCAGATTTTAGGATTTAAATATGGTTATTTTAGGATTTATACACACTTTAAAACCTACCTCCAGCCATTTTTTTTTGATTACGCAGAGTGAAAATTGTTAAAACTTTTCTCTTTTTTTTTTTTCTTTCTCTGACCCCATTTGGGAAACTTTTCTTCACGACCTCGATGCTGTTACACCTGCGCAAGAAATAGGAGTGGTTGTCACCGAAATGGAAAAACACAGCAATAAACACATTGTCAGAAGTTCTAACCCTTCCCCACTCTTACAATTGAGTTTTGACTTTTTTCTATGTCCTCAGTGTACAGATTTCTCATTACTTTCTGTCCAGACAGGAAGTAAAGGAAAATTTCTCAAAGAGAGCAATATAACAATGGAATTGGCCTTTAACCTACCAACCCCTTATAGTACCAGTTGCATTTAAAAAATGCAGCTGTTTATTATATACTATTTCCAAATAGGAAAAAATCAACCATGAATAAAATTAATAAGTAAAGTATATTACATGTGGGGGTGGGGTATTAAAATATATCTGCCTTTTGAGGTATCATTCCTATCATAATACACATGGATAGAAGTACATACAAAATGGGACTTTGAGTATATCTCCAAAGGTATAATACAGACACAAGATATAAAATGTTAACACTTTGTTTCAACATGTAACCAATATATCCATTTAAAGAGCTTAAGCCCCAGTTCACACAGGATGCTACTTTGAAATTGTGCGACTTCACTTGAAGTCACACAACTTCAAAATCAGATGGCAGTGTAACTTCATGCACAGATGTCTATGCAGGTCGCATCCAAAATCATCAAAAGTAGTGTAGGAACTACTTTTCAAAGTGATTAGAACAGTTCCATTGCCGATCATTGGATGAGATTTGTCATGCGACTTGAATGGTCAAATTGCATGACAATTCACATCAGTGTGAACCAGGGTTAAAACCAATTGTACAAAATAGCCATCAGTTACCAATGGTTTGTTACATTTTGAAATAAAGTGTTAACATTTTATATCTTCTGTCTGTATTATACTTTTGGAGTTATACTCAAAGTCCCATTTTTGATGTACTTTTATCTATGATGAAAATGAATATCAACCCAAATTTGTTATCTTCACTTATAACTTGAATAGCTAATTTATGAAAACTTGTTATAGTGGAATTTTATCCAAAGCAACCAGTGATATTATATGTTTCTTCTAGTATAGGTTTTACAATGAAAGCCAACAGATTCTATTTTTCTTTAGCTCTACTTTTTTTATAAATCATTGCCAGGCTTTTGTTCTCTGGGTTATCTTTCTCTATATTTAGATGCAGATATAAATTACTTAGTGAAAGCCAGTGAGGTGGATTATAAGATATAAGTCACATCAAGAAGATATATAGCCAAGAAAAAAGGAAAAGTTATGATTTGATTGTGTAAAGCAAGATATAGGATTTCTATCATCAAATATAGAACAAAAATATATGTTGTATGACAAGGAATCACATCTTGTAATAACATTTCTTCATGCAGTCTAACTGAAAATATATTGAGGGAACACATACCAGCATTTGTGACAATGCACAGACAAACAGATGGATGGGGATATGTCTTTTACATTATGGTACTGGTCATCGAGATAATCATTGCAGTGATAAATCACAGAGCGAATCTGTCTGCCTGCAACACCCAAAGACATCAGAGCAGATGGGACATAGAAGCATAATGCTTCATTTTGTTCTGGTCATTTCTGTTCAGTTATTTTCCATTAACACAGACTTCTATATTATACCAATAGACACAACAAATTTACCCAAAATGTTCAGTCAATTTTCACGACAGTTATGTGTTATCAACCAGTCAACTAGTATGTGCAGTTGTATGAAATAAAAAAAAAACTTTTTAATAGAAGTATATGTATATCTATGGGAAGCAGTTTAAACTGAGCTTCAGTACACAGTTAAAATACATATAAGTGAAGTGTTTCACCCACCAAAGGATGTATTTCTGTTCATCCAGTCTTGTTACACAAACCCATCAATGACACCAATACAATACTGTCCTCACTCCATCTCCAGCCTTTTGACTTGACAGTGAAAGAGCAGCAGAAGACTGAGGAGGTCATCTTGCTGCTTAATCTGTACTCCCCCCCTCAACACATATGCATATAGCACAACTGATTGGCTAAGTCCTGCAAATTCCTCTCTTAGTCTTAGTGCCAAGATGCCAAGTCAATTTCAGGTACATTCAGCATTTAAAAAAAATAAACGGAATTATTTATTAAAATGTATGTAAATGTTACATTTATTATTTTTAATATGTTTGACATCATACCTCACAGAATACAGCTTTATTAAGCAAATCCTTTACTTTGATTTATGGAAATGTTTCTTACCTGGATATACTGCCAGTAACTCACTTTTTCGCTATTAGTAGGAGCGTTATCAACCTGCTCTGGGCTCTCTGTCAGTTGGCCCTTGGGCTGCCTATCTACAAGATCTGGTATGCAGCCCAATGGCAGACTGAAGGAGGACATATGGCACCACTGCTGTCTATTGCGAGGCCATGGTTTAGCATTGTCAGCCAATAGGAAGTGCTGTAGCTGGCAGGATCCCCAGCTAAAAAACAATCATAATAGATTTCCATAAGAAAACTGTACACAGTGGGACAGGATGTTTGTTTGCACATGTGTGATTAAAAGTGAACACTTTATAAAGTGAACAGGCTTTATTCTTTTAGTCAATCAACCTCTATGAGTTTGATGTACTAAACAACATACTTATACAGTAGCATATCATTGATGTGCAAACGAAAAAATATTATCCCCATGGAATTTACTGTTACATACACAAATGTATGCACAGCCTGTATTGTATATACAAACAAATAACTAATAAGTGTAGTTTGCTATGGAATGTATGCTCCAACATCCAGTGTATGAAAGGTAAGCCGTGGCTTGCCTAAAATAAAAAAGGTATTTCCTCTAATGTTTTGGATCTATCTGCTGTTAGCATTTTGTAAATATGCATACTATGTAAGAAGAAAACTAAATGGCGTGCACATGGCTATCCTTAACCACTTGCCGTCCGCCTGCTGTTTATAAACGGCAGGGCGGTGGCAGTCCAGGGGCGTGTCATAAACGGCACCCGCCTTTTCTAGCTGTGCGCGCTCCCTGGGAGCGCACAGCACCGCGATCCGGTGCCCGCTGTGTCCTCCGGACAAAGTGAAACACCGATCGTCGGACGAGACCTCTGTACGAGGTCCCTATCATGTGATCACTGATTGGCGAATCAGTGATCACATGCAAAGTAGTAAGCAATGATGTCACTTGTGACATCATTGCTTACTACGTGTGAAATCTGTGAAAGATTACAGAGGTCACATGGTACAAGGCTATTCACAACAGCCTTGTACCATGTGATAAGCTGTGACCAATCACAGCTCACTCAGTACTTCTCAATGACTGCAAGAATGCAGACAGAGAGAAAGAGAAATGATTGCTTTTACATCTTATATGGGTGTAAAAGCAATCAGTGTAAAAAAAAAAAAAAAAATCTTCATCACCCCCCACAAGTAGTACAGTGTCACCATGATGACACTGTACTGCTAGGGTGACAGTATGTAAAGAAAATAAAAATAAAATAATAATATAAAAAAATAAAATAAAAATGTAAAAAAAAATATTTAAAAATTATAATTTTTGGTTATAAACTAATTTGGATTTTTTTTTTACTAAAAAAATAACGGAATAAATTTTGGCCAAGATATATGATGAAATATTATTTATTTGCAATTTTTTTTTTAAAAAAACACTTTTTTTCAAAATTTTTGGACTTTTTCATTTACATAGTAAAAAAAATAAAAATCCCAGCGGTGAATAAATACCACCAAAATATAGCTTTATCTGTCTCAAAAAAATGGTAAAACATTCATATGGGTACAGTATTGCATGTCATTCAAAGTGTGATAGCGCTGAAACCTGAAAATTGACCTGGACAGGAAGGGGGTAAAAGTGTCCGGACAGGAAGTGGTTAAAGGAGATTGTAAAAAGCCTTTGTGAATCACATGCAGATTTGCACGTTACTGAGCATATGCTGATTCTTGAAATACTTATGTATATACTGGCATTTTTAGACAACAATGCAACACACAGGGGTTTTTTTACATGGTTTTTACCACTTATTTTTATTAAATTTATTTAATTTTTCATTAAATTGTTGTGTTCATTCTATAGTACACCCTATAAAAACAGAAGCCACAAAAGCAGTTTCTTTGGCTCTTTAACATTCATGGCACACTGGGTTAGAACCATGCATAGTTAACATTGGTGTACAATCAGCTTGATAGGTTGGCCAATCATAATTGCTATGGGTAGGGACATATGCACTCACAAATCCACAATCCAAACAATGTATCCCTTTCTTGCCCGTTTGCTTTTTTACATTAGCCCCCACATGTGCAATAAAGAAACTAGAGAATTAATTGACTGTAGATCACTAGTGGAGATTTTATCAAAATTGTTCATTTTTAAATGAAAACTGAACCTTAAAGAGATATCTTTGTTTTAGATAGGGTGAAACCACATTTTATTCCTTGCTAGGGCTCTTTGGGATGGCTAAACCCTTTCACTAGAAAAGTATGGAGTGGGCTGGTTTTTTTAACCCAGGCTCTGATGTCAGAAGATTGGAGTGAGTTTTCAACCTATTTCTATGAAGGATCCAATAGAAGGTGCAGGACACAACAATACACTGTTACTCACTTCATATGAATAACTGGCGAACTCATATCATCTGGTGATCTCAGATGCTCAACTAATAGACCAAGCAAGAGAGGCATTAGAGATCTCCCACTGGGATCACAAAACATTCCAGGGTAAAAACTCAGTCCTATTCCACCTAAAAGAGGAACACTTATTTTGGGTGCAAATCTGCAGGAGGTGATATTCTATAAAAGTGATATAAAAGCAAAATGAGACCAAAGGACCTAATTAGAATCCAACTGTTAGATCTCTATTGTAGTATAGTAAAGCCCGAATCAGATATCAGTATAGACAATATACCCACTTTTCCATTTTGATTGTTTCATATAAAAATAATGAAAGCATTGTCCTACCAATCTTGAGTCTTACGCATATAGAAAATATTTTCTTTAATTTTTAATATCTCTTAACATATCTCTTTTTTAATAAATCTTTCATATTTAATATCAGAAATAAATTCTGTTGAGGTAGGTTTTTATGACAGATGAGATCCTGTTGGGTTGATTTTACTAAAATAGTAGAGCATGTTCACTCTCCGCACAAATTTTCACTATTGTAGGGAATTTTCACTTACTTTAGGACTGTGACATCACTGGAAGTGGAGGAGGTCTGAAGCAACAACAGGCTAAGCATGTAGCCTGCTGTTGCCTGTTGTTGCTCCCAATCCTCCCCCTCTTCCGGTGACGTCATATCCGCCTTGCGTTCCACGCGTTGGCGATGACTTCTTGGTTCCTGAGCCTATGTATGATCTTTATCCTGTGAGTGTTTTTAGCCATATGTGAATAAATTGATCCATTTTAATATTACACTTAGGTAGCAGATCCCCCTTTCTTTTTTTTTTGCTTCCACTTTAATACATTTCTTGCAAGTCACAATATACAGCAACAGTATAATTGTGCCTAGGTGCCAACAATGTGATTATGACTAGGCTCAGTAGAGGTGGTCAGTCTCCAACAGAAGGAGGAAGTATTTCTTCATCTCCTTTTCGCCAGTAATCAGACAGCAACGTAACATTGTAGCAGGTCAAAAGGTGCAGAAGGTGGCTTAAGTTGGCTATACACACATAAGGTGCAAAATCTGGTGCAGATCTGAATAGAAACCAATCAGCTGCTTTGCTACCTTTCACAACTGCAACAGATTTTTCTCTCTCCAGTTTTAGTAAATCTCCCACTTAGAGTTCTTAACAGATTCCTCCATCCATGCCTAACAGCCTCAAATGAATGAATCTCCAGCTACAGCTATTGTGTTCTGACAGCCAACGCCACCAATGGTCAAAATATTTTTTATCAGTGCCTGCTTCTTATTGGATTCAGGAGCTGTTTGGCATTGCCTGACTCCTTCAATTGTTCTGTTGTAGGGAGCTGACAGGGCCACCCACTGAGCGAATTCATCTGGTTAATCAGGAACAGACTGAAATTTGCTAAGTGTTTGCCAAGTCAAGAACATGAACCATGATTTTTGTCACTAGTCCAGCATCTCAGTCAAGACAATACATATTGACACGATGACAGTGCTTCAGAAGAGAAGTTTTACACTTACACCATAGATACATTTAATGCAAAACCGGTCTGACGCTAGGTCCACTTTAAGCTTTTTCATCTATGGCAATGTTGCAACCTATGGCTGAATAAAAATTGACTGACCCATGTGATGTCATTGGCATTCAGATTTTCCTTATCTGTATATTTACATTGCTCATTTTGCAATCATTTGAAATAATTACCTCCACATTTTTTCCTCTGTAGTGCAGGCCAACACTTTCCCCCAATGTTGTACTCTGTCAAGAGATTCTTTTTTCCTAGGTGCATTATTTTACATTTAGAAACATTGATCTGCAGTTTCCATTGCTTTGACCAGTCTTCCAGCAATGCCAACCATGTTCCATGTTACAGACACCTCTAGGGATATTAACCCTATTAAACATCATTGTGTCATCGGCAAAAAAAATACCTTGCTCAACAACCCTTTAGTTACCGTATATTATGTACATAGAGAGTAAATAGAACAGGACCTAGTACAGAGCCTTGTGGTACACTACTAATGACTGGTTTCTGTTTCCGAATTAACCCCATTTACAACCACATTCTGGAATCTATCCTTTAGCCAACTACATATCCAATGACCCACCCGAGGGCTAGCTTGTATAACTTTTATATTAGATTACTATGTTAAACTGTATCAAATGCCTCACTGAAATGAAGATATGACATGTCCACAGAACCACCCTGGTCCAAAACATTGGTAAAATAGTCCATAAATTCAGATTAGTCTGACATGATCAGCCCTCAGTAAAGCCATGCTGATTTGGATCCAGCAAATTGTTTGTTTTTAAGTGATCAATGTCCTTCTTTTCAGGAGTGATTCCATTAACTTGACTATGTGAAACTTTTAATTTAAACCAGTTTCTACCCTTCTTGTGAATAGGTACAATCAGGGCTTTTTTTCAGTGGGAACATGGGGGAACGCAGTTTGTCCACCTCCAGCACTAAATGGGGTGCTGGGGATTTGCTTGGGTGGGGGGGGGGATTATTTGCAGCTGGGAAGGTTTATTGTTGCTGGTGGGGGGTCTATGTTTGCTGGGGGCATCTTATGTTGCTAGGGGTCAATTGTTGATGTGAAAGATTTACTGCTGAGGGAGGGGTCTATTGTTGCTGGCTTCTAGGGGGTTTACTGATGCTGGCTGTTGGAAGATCTACTGTATTGTTACTGGTGGGCGTTATTGTTATTGGAAGAACTATTGTTATTGACAGGGATCTATTTTTGCTGGTTGGAATCTATTGTTTCTCAGCTGATCTATTGTTGCCTGGGGTCCATTGTTGCTGGGGGGATCTTATGTTGCTTGGGGTCAACTGTTGCTGGGAGGAAATTACTATTGCTGGGGGGGATCTATTGCTGTTGGCTACAGGGGATTGTGCTCAGAGGTGGATAGCGGACAGAGAGAAGGTGTGACTTGGAAAGGGGAGTTCCTGTACCTATTCTCTGAGAAAAAAAGCCCTGGGTACAATATTAGCTGTCAGCCAATCAAGGGGAGCTTCTCCTGTTAGAAGAGATTGATTAAAAAGATCTGTTGGTACAAAAACTGTATCTCGAAGTTCTCCTAGAACTCTGGGATGAACACTGTCGGGGCCCATTGCTTTATTAAGACTTAACTGAGCCAGTTCCTCTGCTACCTCTGTCTCTAGAAATCCCAAAAATGAACCACAAGGTCATGCTTCTTAGGCAGCCCATTCATCAATCATGACCCTATTACCCCATCCACACATTTGGGCTGAGCCTTTGTATTTCAACAGTTGGGGAGACATCCCTGCCATCAGAAAACACTGTCAGCACTACTGACTGATCAAGCGGAAATGTTTCAACAGATTGGCTACACAGAGGTCGATTGGTAGATCGACTTTTGTGCAACCAGCCTGCCCATACACAGATCAAAATGTGGCAAGTTCCCTGCTGAACCAGCTGAATTTCAATCCATGTATGGCCAGCTTTACACCAGCACCCAATAGATTTTCCAGTGGCAGAGACTTGGAGTGGTGACCCCTGTGAGACTCACCGGCAATCTGATTGGCTGCTGTGGTTTACTTGTCAATGTAGTTTTGTGCAATATACCGGGCTCATGTATTTAAAAAAAACTGTAAGAAAACTGTATGCATTGCATATAGAAACCCAATTCCACTTTGTGAGCATTCGTAAATAATCACAGCAGAATCTGCAAATCATACTTACACATATTTAAATGCAGTCCATGAAGAAATATTTGGTGGATGTTATTCAGTTGTGAGATACTGATAAAAACTTCAAATAAAAACATGATTGCTTCTGTTTAGTAAAGCTGGTTTGTAGTGCAGGTCTTTCACATAGTATGAAAGGTTATGTTCTTTCATATTCATTTTGGCTTATTATCCCTCAAATTGGACTGTCAGCCAGTCAGAGGTTTCTGAATCAAATGCAAAGAACCTAAAATTGGATTTTGCCCACAGACAACTCTTCTTGTTTAAGATAAGGAAATATCTTTTTTTTTTCTGATTGCGTATAGAGAGAAAGGAGAAAAATGTTCTGTCTTTTTTTTGTTGATGCAGTGCAAAGAAAAAACTCAGCTTGTTCCCTTTTATAGCTTACATTTACTAAGCCACACCACATATAAAAGAGATCACACAGGAAAACACAGCAAATCCTATTATATATTTGATGATATGGAAATAAATGAAAGTCAAAAGAGTCTGCTTCACAGTGCATTATCTTAAATGATTATTTTTTTTTTGTTCAGCCAAGGCCCCAGGAGATCTGGTATAATGCATGTGGCAGAGGGCAGGCAGCCAGTGCCAAATTATGACACATGCCTCACACATGCTATAGACACAGAGGGCTTGATGAAGGAAAGACTGATATAATTAGCACAGCTCCCATTTGTAATTATTGCTCAACACCCCGTCCCTGTTAGCAATTGATTTATTAAAAATCAGTATTGGAAAAAATATGATGCTGAGTGGTAATTACAGTTCCTTTTGAATGACAGAAGTAGTTTGTGAATGACAGCATGAGTATCTCCCACCATTCCCTACCTTATTCATAAGAATAAACCTGTCTTACATTCATTACATTAAACATCTATGGGATATATTCTTATAGCAGAACTTCACCCAAAAGTTCTGAGTTCCATTTTATGTCCTGCTTCTCCCCTCCACTACTACATTTGCATTTGGCACATTATTTTTTTTTTGTGGGGGTACCTAATTTTGATAGGTATCTTCTCCCACTTAACACCTGCCTGCAGCCTCTTTGGACACGTCACAGGTCCCCGAAAGCTGCGGGACCAGGGGCGGACTGAGCATTCGAGCACTTGGTCACTGCCCGAGGGCCCGGGGTCAGTAGGGGGCCCCATGAAATGCCCCTGGTACCTTTTTTAAAGGCTTTTTTGAGTGTGGGCAAGGACATAGGGGCCCCATGATCCCCTATTGCCCGGGGGCCCCATGAGTTGTCAGTCCGCCCCTGTGGGGGACCATTCAAAAAGCGTAGCATGGTTTGCACATGCACAGTTGGAAGCCAGCTGTGAAGCTGCAAGAAGTCACAGCTGGCTTCCCAAACTAGACATGCCAGTGCCGCGGATCCAAAGACTGATGAAGAACCGCCCCAGGTGAGGATGGCGCTGAATCCTTGGACAGGTAAGTGTCTTTTTATTAAAAGTTAGCAGCTACACTATTTATAGCTGCCAAGTTTAATTAAATTCTTTCTAGGGTGAGGGTCATTTTTAATGCAGAACCTCACCCCAAAAAAACAAATTGTTTGTATTTGGCTCCAACCCCCTCCTTTTCCCACAATAATAATAATTTTTTTATTATTATTTCTTTGTACTTTTTTTGTGCTGCAGAGCAGCGCCTCATCCTTTTTCACCTAGACAAGAATGACACTGTGCTGATCCATGTGTGTACAGATATGCTGAAGGTCTCTGGCTGACCCACAGTACCTAGCAAAGACCTCCAGAAGATCTATGCATGCACAGTTTCACCCACACATGCTCAAGGACAGTGCAATTAGGAAGGTTAGACCGAACAAAGTCCTATACCTTCCTAATTGCACTGTGTCCACGCATGTGCATGAGCACGCTCATGCATGCACAGATCTGCTGCAGGTTCCAAGGCCTGTGATGGACTGTCAAAGATTCTGGTGCTAGTAAAGGGGGATGCCAGCAGTGAGGGGACTGAAATATGTCTTTAGAACTGGAGATCAGGCAAACAGTTACATTTACAGATACAACACGTACATGGGGGTCGTTATGCCAAAGAATTTGTAAGTGCGTTCAGAAGCAGAGCCAGCTTGCAAATCTAACTTTTCAACAGTTTTACAAAAAAAGCATACTATGCTGTCCCATATAGGTATATTCCAGCCAGGGTTGTAGCCTCCCTAGCGATCTGATTATGTCAGTATTTCTGTGCTCAAAGCGGTACATTTTTTTTGCATGGAAATATGTATTTTTTTATTGTAGGCCTGTAATTTTTAGGAATAACTCACTGAAATCTGTCCGAACAAGAGTCTAGTAAACATCCCGGGTATGTTAAAATTTGAAACACAAAATCATAAATTATAATTTAATAAATAATCATAAAAATAATAATATAATAATAAATTAATTCAATAATATAATCAAACCAAAAACACTGAAATTTGAAATATAGCGCCAAGTTCGCACATCACTGAGCAAAGTCACAAAATCGTTTTCTGTGTCTGATGACGAATTTCCCCACGAATCATTATCACTCAATTCTGCAAGTGGTTCTGATTTACTATCACTGTTCTCTAGCTGGTCTAAAACCGATTTTGACCTACAGGGACGCTTTTTGGACGCCATGGACGTTTCTCAGTTTTCAGGCAGAAAGAACAGTTAAAATGCAGGCAGGGCACAGGACAAAGCACTAGGGACCAAATGTATGTCAAATGGTTTGATACAGCAATGTTTTACTATGTGATTTTAGTGTATTTAGTGAATGTCACTTTTTCACATTTTTAAATTTCCCGCCGTTCCATCTCCGTACGTCCTGACGTTGCAGGGAAGAGAACCCAGAAGACAGATGCTGGCATCCGCCAGAGGACATTGCCGGGTACACTGCAGGGAGGACATCGCAGGAGCAAAGGACAAGGTAAGTAAAGAAGAGATCCTGGAGCAGCGCTGCAGGGTATTCCTGAGTGTAGCTCGGGGTTACCACTTGTGGTGCTGAAACTTTACCCCGAGCTACACTCGGGAATACCTCCAGGGGGGTTAAACGATGCAGCCAGTGTTGGCTTCGTCCCTTGTTATTGTAGGGACAAAGCGTCTGTTGGAACCAGTGCCCCAGAATGCCACGGGAGGGAGAGCTGCCCTGTTTTCTTTTGAACCACGCATGTACTGTACACTTTCTTGCTTTGCAGCCGCTGAGCTCACTATAGACTGTTCTCCAAGCAAACTGAATGTTCACCGTGAAATATGAATATTTACTGAAGTGAGTGTATAGTGTGGATCTGTTTATACAATATACCAATCATGTTCTAGCAAAAATCATGTTTTTTTTCTTTCTTTCACACATGGTTGGGTATGTAAGGTGAATACAGGTTCATGTTATTTATTGAAGAGGAACTGAACTCTGGAAGCTGTGCCCAAAAAAAAGAGCAGGCAAGACTAGTCATCAGGATCATGTGCAATATCGTCTCCCTGCAGCTGATCTTTCCCTTATTACTGATTTACCATGCCTTGTTCTGCAATATGTCTCTCTGTTTAGGCACAGGGTTTAGCTTCCCCATGTCAGAGCATTCAGCATGGAAAACATCGAACATCATGCATTGTAATGAAATCACTGGTTCTCACATGATTAGCAGTCAGTGGCAGCAGTGCCTTAACGTGGGAGTTCACCATAGGAAAACACTATGAATATTAAATAGCCATATTACACATTAGATTGTAAGCTCCAAGGAGCCTCCTAACCTTCTTGTATTGAACTGTATTGTTGCTGTATTGTCTCCCGTTATATTGTAAAGCGCTGAGCAATCTGAAAATTAGAATATTACATGCAATCAATAAAACAAGAATTGTACATAGAACAATATCGGACCTCTAAAAAGTATAAGCATGCATATGTACTCAGTACTTGGTTTGGGTCCCTTTTGCAGCAATTACTGCCTCAATGTGGTGTGGTATGGAAACTATCACTGCTGAGGTGTTATGGAAGACCAGGATGCTTCATTAGCGGCCTTCAGCTCTTCTGCTTTGTTCGGTCTCATGTCTCTCATCTTTCTCTTGGCAATGCCCCATAGATTCTCTATGGGGTTCAGGTCAGGCGAGTTTGCTGGCCAAACAAGAACAGTAATCCCACGGTCATTGAACCAGGTTTTGGTGCTTTTGGCAATGTGGGCAGGTGCCAAGTCCTGCTGGAAAATGAAATTTGCATCCCAATAAAGCTCCTCTGAGGAAGGAAGCATGAAGTGCTCCAAAATCTGGTAGACGGCTGCGTTTGACCCTGGACTTAATGAAGCACAGGGGACCAACACCAGCAGATGACATGGCTCCCCAAATCAACACAGACTGTGGAAACTTCACACTGGACTTCAAGCATCTTGCAGTGTGTGCCTCTCCATTCTTCCTCCATACTCTGGGTCCTTGGTTTTCAAATGAGATGCAAAAGTTACTCTCATCAGAAAAGAGGACTTTGGACCACTGAGCAACAGACCAGGTCTGTTTTTCTTTAGCCCAGGTAAGACGCTTCTGATGTTGTTTGTTGTTCAGGAGCGGCTTGACAAGAGGAATACGACATTTGAAGCCCATGTTCAGGATCCGTCTGTGTGTGGTGGCTCTTGATGCACTGACTCCAGCCTCAGTCCACTACTTGTGAAAGTCATTAACACTTTTGAATGGCCTTTTCCTGACAATCCTCTCCAGGCTGCGGTCATCCCTGCTGCTTTTGCACCTTTTTCTTCCACATTTTTCCCTTCCACATAACTTTCTATTATCGTGCTTTGATACAGCACTTTAGGAACATCCAACTTCTTTTGCAATTACCTTTTGAGGCTTCCCTCCTTATGGAGGGTATCAATGATGGTTTTCTGCACAACTGTCAGGTCAGCAGTCTTTTCCATGATTGTGATTCCTACTGAACCAGACTGAGAGACCATTTAAAGGCTCAGGAACCCTTTGCAGGTGTTATGGCTTAATTAGCTGATTAGAGTGGGACACTTTGAGCCTAGAATATTGCACCTTTTCACAATATTCTAATTTTCTGAGATTGCGGATTTGGGGTTTTCATGAGCTGTAAGCCATAATCATCACAATTATGACAAATCACGGCTTGAACTATCTTGCTTTGCATGTAATGAGTCTATCTTATATATTAGTTTCACCTTTTAAGTTGCATTACTGAAATAAATGAACTTTTGCACAATATTCTAATTTTTCGACTTTCACCTGTACAGTATTTGATATTCAGAAAGAGTAAACTTCTACTTTAATGTCACTCTGCAGAAATACTACTGGAGGCACCCTCACAGTCACATACCAGTAAGTGCACTGGCCAAACAAAAGGTACATTTTGCAGAATGCTGCCTAAGCACAATTAACTATTCTAAATGTTTCCTATAATATAGCAAATCTTAATTTTTTTAAATTCAGTTCTACTTTGAAACATCTAACCTTCTCTGAGCATTAGACGTACTGTAAGCTCTGTAAGTAATTTGCAACACAAGTCAGCACAGGAGCTCCTTGCTGTATTACAGCCCTTTTGTGTATATTGTCTATGAATATAGCCAGAGAAGAAAAGGAAGAAAGCAATAGGCATACAGTATAAATAATGCATTCAGCACAGCTTTACTGACTGCAGATCCTGATGGGCAGCTCATTACAATGTTTGTTGTTTATGAATATAATTTCACAGAAGGCAAAGCTGTTAAAAACAGTAGTATGTTACGTTACTGGTTCACACTAGTGCAATTTGTCATGAAATTTGACAGTTTCAAATCGCATGATAAGTAGAACACTATTGCCGGCAATGGAACCATTCAAATCACCATGATTCATGTCACAGCAACTTTGAAAAAGGTTCCACTACTAGTTTTTTGTGACTTGCATTGACTTCAATAAAGTTGCAGCCGCAATGAAATCATAGGTACAAATCGCACTGATCTGCGGCTTTCAAATTGCGCCGAAGTAGCCCAATTTCAAAGCCACACTGGTGTAAACCAGGTCTAAATATCTACTAGTATATAAATGAATATAATGAATCATTTACTAATATCATGCAATAACTACATGTAATACTTATGACCTTATTCAGTTCAAAGTAGAGGTCCAGTCAAATCTTATCCAAGCTTAAACCTACTCCTACACCAATTCTAACCCTATACTAACTACCCTGTAGAGTAAAGATGCTTATACCTACCTATTTCCTGAGTGCTCCAATCTGTTCACATGATTTCCCCAGTGTCAGTGAAAAGGAGAGATCACCGACAAACAGTTGCAATGCCTATGTGATTACCTGACCCATAAACCTGCTATGGGACATCGGTTGTCAGCTATCCCTCTTCTATCCTGAAGCTGGTGCTGGGAGTGGATCCAGCTACTGGACCGGAGTTCCCTGTGAATAGGTAAGTATAAACCTCCCTCCTCTACAGGGTAGTTAGTAGTTAGTTAGGGCTTTGAATAGGGGCGGGAATAGGTTTAAGCTTAGATAGCATTTGACTGAACATCTAGTTTAACCGCTTAAGAACTGCCCTATAGCAGGGTGGCACCTGTGCGCAGAATCACGTATATATATGTGATTCGTGCCGCGCTCTACCTGCACCACCGTTTGCGGCCACGGATGTCAATCAACGGGTCCCTGTAATTACCCACCGGCGCCCGATGATTACCGAGCATCTCTGACGGGGAGGAAGATTGTTTTGCTTACAGTGTTCCTCCCTGTCAGCTCGAGCACACTGCTCCGGATGGCTGTGCACAGTACAGCCATCCTGAGCAGTGTGCTTACAGTGAAGAACACACCCTCCACCACCATAGTCAAATACTCCCAGTACACAGTTAACCCTTTGATAGTCCCTCACATTAACCCCTTCCTGCCCAGTGCCATTAGTAGAGTGTCAGCGCTTTTTTTTGGAACACTTCACACTGTATTGGTGTCACTGGGGTGTCAGTGACACCCCAAGTGTCAGAATGTCCACCGCAGTACTACTAAAAGTCGCTGATCGCCACCATTACTAGTAAAAAAAAATCCCATTACCTATACCACCATTTGTAAACTCTATAGCTTTCACGTAAACCAATTAATTTACATGTACTGGGATTTTTTTTAGCAAAGAAATGTTGCAGAATACATTTTGTCCTAAATTTATGACAAAATTAGATTTTTTAAAATTTTTGTACTGGACATGTTTAATAGCAAACTGTCCAAAATATTGTTTTCTTTTCTCAAAATTGTCTGTCTTTTTTTGCTTATAGCGCAAAAAAAAATACACAGGCAATCAAATACCACCAAAAGAAAAAAAAGGATATAAATTTCATTTGGGTGCAGCATTGCATGACCGCGCAATTGTTAGTTAACGAAGCACCATAGTGCAAAAAATAGCCTGGTCAGGAAGGGGAGTAAATCCTCAGGAGGGCAAGTAGTTAAACCGAATAAGATCATAAGGATTATATGTAGTTATTGCATGATATTAGTAAAATAATTAATTATATTGACTTACATACTAGTAGATATTTAGCTCTGGTTCACGCCATTGTGGCTTTTCAATCACACTTCTTTAACTTCCTTAGCGGTAATCCCGAGTGTAGCTATACCAAGAGCGGTAACCCCGAGCTACACTCGGGCTTACCATGCGGCGTTGCTCAGGGAGTCCCTGCAGCACTTACCTTGTCCTTCGCTCTCACGATGTGTCCGCTGCAGCGTCCCCGGCCATCTCCTCTGGCCGATGCCGGCATCCGGCTTCTGTTTTCCGGTCCCTGTGACGTCGGGACGTACGGCGCTGGAACTTTTTAAAAAATTTCATTTTTGCTGTCATTGCTGTTTCAATGCATTTCACATACATTTTGTCCCTAGTACTTTGTCCTGTGCCCTGCCTGCATTTTGAATGTTCTTTCTGCCTGGAAACTTAAAAAAGTCCATGGCGTCCAAAAAGCGTCCCTTTACATCAAAAGCGGTTTTAGAACAGCGATAGTAAATCAGAACCACTTGCAGAATTGAGTGATGATTTGTGGGGAAATTCGTCACTAAAAACGATTTTGCGACTTTGCTCAGCGATGTGCGAATTTGCCTCTGTATTTCAAATTTCAGTGTTTTTGGTTTGATTATATTATTGAATAAAATTTATTATTATTATATTATTATTTTTTATGATTATTTATTAAATTATAATTTATGATTTTGTGTTTAAAATTTTATCCTACCCGGGATGTTTAATAGACTCTTGTTTGGACAGATTTCAGTGAGTTATTCCTAAAAATTACAGCCTACAATAAAAAACTACATATTTCCATGCAAAAAAATGGTATCGCTTTCAGCACAAAAAATCAGAAAGAATCATACTGCCAAGGAGGTTAAGCGCAACACTGGGAAATGTAAAAGCTAGCCTGCGCTGCAAGGGTTAACTGCTTGTTTAGTCTAGAGGAGTGGGGAAGCACCTAAACTTACCTGATCGTTCACTCCCCTTTCAGATGGCACACTCCCACATTCTGTCCCTCGGCATCATCGCCTTCAATGCAGGGCTACAGACTCTTCATTGTTCTTGATGATGTTAGGACCTTAGACCGCCTCAGTGTGCCGCTGCGGGGACCAGTCTAACAGCATAGAGGAGGAAGGATCAGGTAAGTAGTTCTTCTTGTCTATGTGCCCTAGACCTAAACAAGAATATAACCCCTGCAGTGCGGGCTCGGCCCCACTGCAAGGGATAATTTTACATTTCCCAGAGTTAGACTTTAAATTGTTGGTCAACCTAATTAGTATATCACCTTATTTTTTTATAATGGAAAAAGGTTTGACATGATGCGTTAATGCATTTAATGTGTTAAATTGATACTCTTCAAAGAAGAGTTTGAACATGAAAACAAGACTGTAGTTAAATGTTTAACATAAGTATAGTGAATGTCATGTGTAGAGTGCATACTCTATATTGCATCCAGCTATTCACAATGAAAACAGATACAAAGACAGTGTTCAAAGTAAGATTTAAAGTGTATGGAAACCCAAATATTAAAGTTGAGTAAATAGCTCTCTTTTGCTTTGTGAATGTAGTAGTGCAAAATTTTTTATACTGATGTAAGTAAATGTTTCAAGAACATCTGTTGATCCTTCCAGTTCCTGCTCTGTCTTTGGGACCTTTTCTAATAGGGTGAGCACCAGGTCCCACTTTTGCACTATGGGAATCTCCCCATGCTTTCATATCCAGTCTGTTTTGGCTGATGCTGACTGCTCTGACCATTTAGAAGCTGAAACACACACACACAGGGTGCACTACATCAAGTTGATGGCTCCCAATGACACATGGATTCATTATTATTTATTTCAGGTACTTATATAGCACTGTCAATTTATGCAGCGCTTTACATATATATTGTACATTCACATCAGTCCCTGCTCTCAAGGGGTGTACAATCTAAGGTCCCTAACTTACATACACATATTAAAGCCAATTTAGACAGGGTCCAATTACCTACCAGCATGTCTTTGGAGCATGGGAGGAAACCGGAGTGCCCAGAGGAAACCCACGCAGGCACAGGGAAAACATGCAAACTCCTCACAGGTGGTGCCATGGTTGGGATTTGAACCAACGACCCTAGTACTGCCAGGCGGAAGTGCTAACCATTTAGCCACTGTGCTGCCCACATTTTAAAAATCACAAATCACATTCACCAGTCCTGCATGGGATGAGGCATGGACAAAAACAGTTCCAAACAGTAGTATAGGCAATCCACGCAATCCCCGGGAAGTCAAAATTGTGGGAATACTTGGAAAGTCTTGTTTTTTTTAGCCATAAGCTGAGCTGAGACCTGGAAACCTTGTATATGTAACTGCCCTTGTTGCTGGACAGCTTGGTTTGTTGCTCTTAGTGGAAAAACAACATATCTAATGTTGGAATCCATGGGTAATAAATGTTACAGGGGGGAATGGGCAAGGGAGAATGTCACCAGCACACCGTGGATCACCAATATGGGTTCAAAAGTTTTAATTAATGATCACATAATTACAGCAAGGCAACATTTCGGAGTGTCGGAGGACCCTTCATCAGGCATGTGATGATGGGAGGGGAATGGGGACTCAGAAAAATAAACACTGTCACATATATGTAATATTTCTTATCTTGCCTGTTGGTATGTTTTAAATCCCATAAAGATCAAATACTTTATTAGGATATAAATAAGAGCGCTAAAACTTGGCAAAGGTGCTAACACTTCACTGATCTATCCCCCACAAACACACGCACACACACCCACACACACACAAAATACTTTGGCTTAAGATACACTTAAAACAAAATAAAAGGAAAGTAAAGATTCATATGCAGATTAAGTAAAATATCCCTTTATCTTTATAATGTCTTAAAGATGAATGGCCATATCATTGAATTACCACTATCCAGTCAATATAACTAATCTTAAACTCACTTCACTGAGCCTTTTTTTTATTATTAACACATTGTGCTACGTTACAATTGATCTGGATTTATTTCTATACTGTTGTCTTTGCTTTTGAAGCACCACAAAACATTCTTTGTTTTGCTTATTAATACTGTTCTATAAATCAAAGGTTATGTCCACAAGTTATTTGTGCCTCTCCAATGGGGCACAGGTCAAGTATATTACAAGAAACCTCATTATTGTTAGGATGAGCCATTTCAAAGGATGTCAGACGTTGTTAGTGATGCATTGTTTAAAATAAATGCTTTTCAAAACACATAACCAGCTTCCGATCTCAGTAACTTGGAAATGTTGAAAAAAATACAAGGTCTCCTCCTAATGGTGAACAAACAGAATGCTCATGGTTTTTCAGTACTTGTGTCAATGTACTGTATTCTGGAAATGACATTCACACCACACTCTAGTTTTAAAGTGGCTGTAGCAAACATTTAAGAAATACATGGTTTTTAACATTAGTATTTTAGAGAGTCTTCTATTTCCCCTTTGCAAAGCCATACACTGCTGATGTGTCTGCAAACACAGCAGTAATATGCACAACGCATAACCCCCTAGACCCTGCTTAGTGCTATACAATAGGGATCATTTTAGCAGCAGTATGGTATTTCAACATCTTCATAGAATTATCAACATCATTTTGTGCATACATATACTGTATACAGCTATTTTAACCACTTTCAATCAAAAATTACCTATTGGGTTGATAGGTGATCAAAAGGCACCACATCCCTGTTTAATTTAAAGATAATGGACATACAGATGGGACTTGTAAGGTGCCGACAGAACACGAATAATCAGTTAAAATCACATTATTTATTATTGTTTGTATGTTAAAAATGGACATACATTTAATAATAACTTTTAATAATTACTAATACATTAATTGCAGCAGCATCCAATATTCCAATATTAATTAGAACCTCTAGACAACACCCCTACATTTTGTCACTTCTTTCTAAACATATATATATATATATATATATATATATATAATTTTTTTTTTTTTTTTTTTTTTGCAAGAAGGGGGAGGTGTTTTCCCTTTTAAGAAATTTTGAAATAAGCTTCATCATTAAGAAGAACAAGAACAAAAGCCTCCAAGTCTGGGGGAAAGTACAAGGAACATAACCAGTGGCTATTTATACGTATATGTTGCACCCACACAAAGTATTTATTTTTCTAAAAGTGCAATGTAGAAAAGATGGTCTAGTGCAGCATGTTCTTTTAAAACTATTTTTTTTGTTCAGGCCAGGAACTGTTGTGGCCTTAAATTTATAAACGCATTTACATTCAGATTTTAATAATAGATTTTCAAGGCCTCCACCTCTTTTAGGCATTGATGTATGATCCAGGGCCATAAATTTGGCCTTGAAAGGTTCATAACCATGATTCATTGCAAAATTGTGTGCTACTGTAGAGTGTGTGTGTCCTTAATGTCACGAATGTGGTTATAAATGTTTTGTCTTTCCCATGCTTCTGATGTAACATCACATAGATGACAGCCATGGAACAATTAGCAAAATGTTTTGGAGTGAATCATTCTCCATTAGGTAATCTAATCTGGATGAATACAAATATAACTTCATTCATTGCATTTTCCAGATTTTAACCACTTCAATACCACCAGGCACGTTTACCCCCTTCCTGCCTAGGCTAATTTTCCACTTTCAACGCTGTCACACTTTGAACAAATTTTTATCATGTTATTCACACAAATAGGGCTTTCTTTTGGTGATATTTAATCACCACTAGATTTTTTGCTAAATAAATAAAAAAAAAAGCCAATTTTGAAACAAAAAGCGTTTTTTATCTTTTCTGTTATAAAATTTTGCAAATAAATAACTTTTCTTCATAAATTTAGGTCAAAATGTATTTTGCTACATTTCCTTGGTGAAAATGACCCAAATCAGTGTATATTTAGTCTGTAGGAAAGTTATAGAGTCCACAAACCATGATATATATATATATATATATATATATATATATATATATATATATATATATATAAATCGATCAACCCTGATGTACTGAAAGCCTCATCTCATTTCTTGAGGCACGAAAACTCCAGGATAGTACAAATACCACAGATGATCAGGGTGCCGTGTCGTGGCTCTGTGGCTTACGTATGTATTTGCAAATGTGTGCTAACTAAACCCCTGTTATAAACGCATACTGTTAGATAGGTTAATTCGGTTGTTAGCAAGCTGGCTGGCAAGTTGTCCAAGAACATTGTTCTCTCCCCCTTTTTTTCACTATGTGATGCCTGTTTATGTGTCCTTGCTTCATAAGCCAGTTATAGACTTGGGCGGGTGGCCACTTTTATGCATAGTACAAATATCCCCCAAATGACCAATTTTTGGGAAACTGACAGTTCAAGGTATTTAGTAAGAGGCATTTTAAAGTTGTAATTTTTTGGGAAAACCGACAAGTCAAGATATTTAGTAAGAGGCATTGTAACGTTTTAATTTTTTTGCACAATTTTTTTGAAAATGAAGAAATGAAAAAACAAATTCCTAATTTTTTTTCACATAGTGTCACCAGTCCAGTACAACTTTACTGGTGTGAAGTGATCAAGGACACTGACTGATGACAGTATGTAAAAAAATAATAATTTTTTTCAATTTTTCTTTCTTTTTCTTTTTTATTACATTTGTTTTAAAGATTTTTTTTTTCATCACACTGTGACCAGAGCAATACAGTGTTACCATAGTAACACTGTACTACTGTGAGGAAGTGATTAGCATTTTTTTTCTACACATTATGATTGTTTATACCAGTGAATTTCATTGATATAAGCAACCATTTTTACTGAATGAAACTAATTCATTCAGTGTTTTTTGTTGTGATTGAGCTTGGCCAAAGCTACTCAAATGGCACATATGGGCTATGATTGGCCCTGTCTGTACCATGTGATTGCTGGGACCAATAACAGCTAACAACACAATTGTATACAATAGATGAAAAGAAGGAAACCATCCATTGTTTACAATTGTTATGTGATCTGCTATGATTGGTCACAGTGATCATATGACACTGGCAGTCAGGCCGATGGAAGTAATCAGTCATCAGCTGTGTTCGGTGGACACAGCCAGTGACAGATTGCCCCACTACGTGGCCCCGCGGCCACATGAACTGCACCTTCTGAGAAGACGTCTTATACAGTCTACTCAGAAGGAGGAGCATCCTGCCTGACCTTCTATCTGCTATAGGCCAGGCGGGAAGGTGTTAAAGAAAAGTATGGCCAAACTTGTTTTGGCTGAACTTCTCTTTTGGGTCAAAGGAGCATTTTTTACAATGTTCACCTGTGACTCAGAGTCAGTTGATAGGGGGTTATTGCCCAATATCAGTTGATAGGGCAAAGTTATTTCCTGTTCAGAAAGGTTCACCCAGTTTGACAGTTGGCTCCACTTTTCAGGGCATGGCTGAGAGCCATATCCAACAGAGCTCACCTTCTTACTAGCCTGGCACTCCAGTGAACACAGGTGGAGCAGAGCAGAGAGCAGTGACTGACAGTTACTACTCTTCAATGCCAGTAGACTGAGAACTGACTGATCACTCAACTAACAGTCTCATAGCTGGCAATGGCTGCAGCATGGAGGTGAGCATCTAAAATTTGCTTTTTTTTTACTAACCCCAAACTTCTCCTTTAAGGCTTCCTTTGATCAAAGGTGCATTTATATGTTTTAAATTAAAATAACTATGTATCAGAAAATCTTTAAAGATTTTGCTTTTCTAGAGGTAATTTCAGAATATACTTTAAGACACTGTCCTTGAACTGGATCATTTTTAAGAAGATACCAATGTTTTGAAATAATATGCCTAATGTCTGTATGTTGTTGGTATTATCTAATGGTCAACCTGATTTAGGGCAACACACAGCTGGATTTCCTTTCTGCTTTAAATTGAGTTCTTCCCTAGTAACAGAAAATGAAAGCCATGCCCTGTAGAAGTCACACCATAACTTTTATTTGAAGAAGCTGGCTTCCAACACAGTCCCATCCTTAGCCATGCCCTGTATCAAGAGAGCCTGACTATGCCTGCCCTTTCTGCTAGCTGTGCCATTAACAAAAGCTATACTACAGCTGCTATGAATGAAATAGAATCTGTGAATGGTGGATGGACAGATTATTGATAGCTCTGTCTTTGCAGGTTTTTCTATGGTATATTGTTATCTCTTTTTTGCTTATTCCTCAATGCATGCTTCTATTCTTTAAAATAAAAATGCCGTTCCAATCTCTCCAAAACCATGAAAAGGTTTGGTTGCAGTTGGCCTTTTACTAACAATTATTACTTTGTGTACTTATTTAAATATTCTGGTACTACATCCTATGAATTTACTACTGCGGGATGTATGGCCACTTTTTGCTTCTAATTTCTTTTTTTCTCCATTCTCAGATTTTAACTTTGCATAGATGTCATCTATATATCTTTTCCATGGTTTATAGGTCCCTTGCCTTTTTCCTTTATCTTATAAATGTTATTAACATTTTTTTTTTGCATTTTCTCTACATGTCCTATCTATCTTATTATATTAATATTTATGCATGCTACAATTTGTTCCTTAGCATATACAGAGGTTTGCTTGCTATTTGTTCATCTGTTCATATTCCCCACAGACCCATCTCATATTTTACATGAGATTTCCTAATTTCCATGTGTGAAACATTTCTACAGTCATTTGTGTTAAAAACCAGGTTTTCAACACTGCATTTGATTTTAATATTAGTCTATTGCAGAGTAATATTTTGCCTGCTTTTTTACATTTAATTAACCATTAGCCGCCCGGCCAATGGCCGTTTGGTGGCTTCAGATGTGTATCTGCATTCCGGGTGCATGCGCCGTTTGCGCTAATGCAGAGCGGCGCAGCAGTGCGATCTGTCATCGGCCGTGCACCTCGAACACGGCCGATGACAGATCCGAGTACCGGCTCCCATTGCTGGTACCATGTGACCTGCTGTGACCAATCACAGCAGGTCACATGACAGTTGTATACAATGGATGGCTTCATTCATGATGCCATCCATTGTATACTAGTGCCTAGCTGTGAATGGTCACAGCTAATCACATGCACATGTCATGTGATTAGCTGTGACCAAATCACAGCTAAGCACAAAAAAAAAAAAAAGCAAAAAAAAAAAAAAGCTGAATGAATCGATTTCATTCAGGTAAATGCTTGCTTATAGCAAAGTAATTCTTTGCTATAAGCAAATTGTGTAAAAAAAAAAAAATACTGATCACTTCCCCAAAGTAGTACAGTGTTACTATGGTAACATTGTACTATTTTGGTCATAGTAAAATATGAAAAAAAATCTTTAAAAAAATAAAAAAAAATTAATAAAAAATTAAATATAATAAAAAAAATATATATATTTTTTTTTCATACTGTCACCAGTCAGTGTCCCTGTTCACCGCCATGCCAGTTATATGATGACGCTGTACTGCACTGGTGACAGTATGTAAAAAAAAAAATAGTGAAAATAATTTTTTTCATTTTTTCATTTTCCGAAAAATTGTGACAAAAAAATACAACTTCAAAAAACTCGCCATGCCTCTTATGAAGTACGTCGGACTGTCTACTCTGCAAAAAGGGGTCATTTTGGGATATCTGTACTATTCTGACATTCTTGGACCTCAAGAAATTAGATTGGCCGTCAGTACTTCAGGATTGATCAATATTCAGATCTATACCATAGTTTGTGAACTCTATAACTTTCCTAAAAACTAAAAAATACATCCTAATTTGGGTTATTTTCACCAAAGACATGTAGCAGAATACATCTTGGCCTAAATTTATGAAGAACAATTATTTATTTATAAACTTTTATAACAGAAACAAAGAAAAATGTGTTTTTTTTTCAAAATTTTTGGTCTTTTTTTGTTAATTTAGCAAAAAATAAAAACCCCAGTGGTGAGTAAATACCACCAAAAGAAAGCTCTAGTTGTGTGAAGAAAATGATAAAATTTTAGTTTGGGTACAGTGTTGTATGACCGCGCAATTGTCATTCAAAGTGTGAGAGCGCTGAAACCTGAAAAATGGCCTGGGCAGGAAGGTGTAAAATTGCACGGTATTGAAACGGTTAAACTGTATATTTATTTTCTACATCTGTAATAATCAAAATGAAATATTTAAAGTGGAACTATACTCACTTCCACCCCAGCACCATTGTGTTCTTGAGCACTCTCACCACCCGCTGACAATTTCCGATGGCCTTCTTCTGGGTTTGTATCTTCACCCAGTTTGATTGACCAGGCCAGATAATATCACTCCTACACATATGCCTGAGTTCATTCATCTTTGACAGATGTTGAAATTGTAAGTTGAATATGGTACAGGCAGGTAAGTAACATTAAATGCAGAAGAAACTTAGTATGCCGTTTCTGCAATAAAAACAAATACTGCCTGTTCACATTTTTTTTACATTCAAATTCCACTTTAAATGTATTCATTTTCTGACCTTTATATTTTGCTGTTCTTACAAGCTACGTTGTATAATCACATAGCACATAGCTTTTACCTCACTTGTAAACACTTTCCTCAGTCAAGGAAATCTTTTAAGCAACTCTGTGTTCTACTAAGGGTTCTTTCAATTAAAACAAATGTTGGGCGAATGTGACAAGTATTTACCCAACCTTAAATATATATATATATATATATATATATATATATATACACACACACACACAATCAGTCTTCTGAGCTGCTTTACATAAATAAATAAATAAATAAATAAATAATATATTAACCAGCGAATCCCCCACGCTAATCACACTCCCATATAAAATGTGTTGATTTCTATATTATGTATTTTTAAAAAGTGCAGCACTTCACTTAAATCAACCTATGCTTTACACCACAACTAAATATGCTAATTGTGTGTAATAACAATAACACAGATGGAGCTAGTATACTAATTCCACTATATGATACAGTCCATAGATAGTCCCATGTCAACTTCTATACTTCTTCAAATATAAGTGAACTTCAATTAAATATCTTTGCTTCTTTCATCACCACTTTGTGCCAAACAATGCTTTTAATAAGGTGGCAAACACCCTCTACCAGATGTGCTCTCACCTGGGTTATTTGACAAAACTGCTAAGTCAGGTCATATAGTGCTGGTGTCCTTAATATAGGACTGTTATGTGTGTTCGTACATGTATAGGTAGAAACCACCAAACATATGCTTATTCTTTTTAAAAAGTTTATTCACCTTATAAAACTTCCAATATTTACACTCACATTTAACAGGTGTTTAAGTGCACCACACTATTCCATACAGACAGTAAACCAGAGATGTACTTCGATCGGTGGGGGGATTTCCTCCTGATAAAGAATGTGGCCCTGTGGCGTAACACGTAGGGTAGGGTCTTGATGACACAATGCTTGAGGTTCATGGCGATGCAGTAATTGTAAGCTGCCTGCACACAATACCAATCTACCAATTTAAGTGAAGTGTGCCACTTTTTTATATATATTATTTACCCATCCTTGATGGGCTCCATCTAATGACCATAATACTGGATTTTTTTTTCGAATACCTCAATCAGGAAGAATACCACAATACAGTCTTTTAGCCATTAGATAAAGGTGACCATCATAGGATTTTTTTTTTATAAATAGACCCATAAGTACATATTGTGCCACATTCTTTATAAACCAGATTTGTTTTCACTTTTTTTTATATCAAACAGCATAGATATCTCTTGTGTTAACCTATCACTATAATTTGTCATAATTTTAGCTCTGGCACCTTTATTTTACATTGTGTATCTGCAGATCTTATCGTTACTACTTTTACAAAATTGGTAGGGATTTCAAATATCTGGTAATGTCTTGTATAATACTACTCTTCTTGCAATATTAAGGTTCTAATCTTGCTGCCAAAATTATTTTCAATGTTACAAACAATAACAAGCTCTCAATCCAGCTAGCAAGCACAAAACAATTGTCTTTTCAATATTTAGGTTACATTTTTTGCTCTGTACATTTGAAAATATATTTAAAACCTCAAAGCCATGCCAAGGCATCACTGCAAACGGTTTCTTTAAACGAATGTATATATGTACCCAAATGCAGATATACTGTATATATAATATAGCAATGAATACATTGAAAACAGATTTAACGTCCTCCTTAAAAGCACACCAACATTCCAGAGATTTAGACTCACTCAAGGCAACTGTAGACCCCTTAACTCCCTCATTATAAATTCATTTCAGCAGCTGTCAATGTTTAGTTTATTATTTTATTTATTAAGCCAGTCCTCCTTGATTTAGCATTCTACACTATAGGCTGGTTCACATCGACCTCACACAGGAATGCATGCCATGTTCCCATATAATTCCTGCACATTCCTATGCATTGCGACTTTGTAGTCCATGCATTTGAATGGGCTGCAAATTGCAACAGAACACAGCAAAAGTAGGGCATGCACTCATTTTAGAAGTGGCCTCACAAAATCATATAGTACCATGTGATTTGGTGCCACAATTGCACTTTGTTTGTGATCTGCATTTGGGGTGCATTAACATTGCATTGACATGCCATCAAACACCTGGAATTTTTTTTAATTGTTTCATGATTGTTTCTACTTTTCTTTATGGTGATACAGCCAACCTGTGTCAGCATGGCTGCTTCTATTCTCAACAAAGGGAACTTTTGACAAGGTGGCAGCACAACTAGGTGACAGTTGTCACCCTATTACAGGAAGTGACTTATCAAGGACCTTTTTTGCAGGATCACCAGGTATTCCGTTAATGGCGGCTGCATATTTAAATAGATTGAAAACAGCTTTGAAATTACATCACCATGTTTTTTCATATGCAAGATTTTAATGATGGGGTTTAAATCTATATTAAGTTACATTTTTAAATCAACACCTCTCCATTCTAGGTTGAAACCCAATCTTTAATATATTAACCTCTTTGAACAGTTATATTGTACGTTGTAGCTTCGCTTTTTGAATAAGCTAAACTATATTCTGGAACATTTTCTGTTTTCCTTTTTCTTACTCATGGTCATTTTATTTGACATTTTCATTTATGCAAAAACAAAAAAATAATCATTTATACTTGCTCTTGTTTTTCTCTTAAACATTTTACTCCTTAATTCTGTTGCCTTTTTTCACACTCCAATCAAACCAATCTTCATTTCCTGTAAAGTTTCATAGCCAAACATTCTTTCTGTGGAATATGTTATTTCTTTTTTACTTTCTGCCATCTTACCTCTACAGTGTTTCTTGTTCATTATCTACACTTTCTGCTTGTGCATTCCTAATAATTTGTGTATATTAACATAAAAATTCACTTTACTTTCATTCCTTACCTAATCTGAATACATGATATCTTTTTTATCTGTATTTAATAAGTACCATAAAATAGTCTGAATCACACTTTTGTATTTTGGTATCGGGTAATGCTAGCGTTGCTTTATGGATACTTTTATGTTCAAATTGCTTTCAACTTATTGTCACACATTTACTTCATTGAGCATCAGCGAGCATCGTTCCATTATTTTTGCAAATTATTGAGTGTTTTTGTTGGCCTGTATGCCTCTTCTTTTCCATATCAAATAATATTTTAACATCATGTTTTGGTATATTGTGTTGTATCAGCTTGTGTTTTTTCATATAGCTCAAACTTTTTCCAGATCTGTATTACAGATAAACTGTATTTTATTTATTTCCTTTGTGGAAAGATATTAACATGTTAGCACTTGCTTAAAGTAGAACTAACGACAAAACACTTTCCATCTTTTTGGATAGAATAAGGGAGGGTTATAACCTCTTTCAGTTTTTTTTCTATTTGTGTGGCATTTGGGAGTTTTTTATTCACTTCCTGTTTCATAGCCGAAACAGGAAGTGAGAGCAAATCCCTCCAAAGTGAATGGAATACCAAGGTGTCAATAGGGTCAGTAGAACTTGTGTCCATATTGGAATATTTCCCTGTATTTATGTTCTAGTGTTAACCCAAAATTTGGGATTTTCTTTTACTTTTACATTCAATGATTATAGTAAAAAGGATAAACTGTGTGAATCTCCATAGCAGGGACACAGAAAGCCATAAAAACTGTCTGTATTACATTTTTTTACTATACTATATGAAATCTTATTTTATAAATGAACAATGAGAACAGAGTGTTCCCCTGGGAACCGTGACACTGGTATAATACAACATCATACTGTCTATGGGATTATATTTATGCATTTAATGTTTCAGTCTTGAGCATATTATACACTCACAGGCCACTTTATTAGGTACACCTGTTCAATTGTTTGGTAACACAGATTGCTAATCAGCCAATCACATGACAGCAACTCAATGCATTTAGACATCTAGATGTGGTGAAGACAACTTGCTGAAGTTCAAATGAAGTATCAGAATGGGGAAGTAAGGGGATTTAAGTGACTTTGAAGGAGGTTGGTTGTTGGTGCCAGATGGAGTGCTTAACAGAGAATGGTCCGAAAAAGAGAAAATATTCAATGATGCCAGAGGTTAGAGGAGAATGGGCAGACTTGTTCAAGATGATAGAAAGGCAACAGTAACTCATATCAATATGGACCATAATCTCAGAGGAATATTTACAACACCTTTTTGAATTAAGGCAGTTATGAAGGCAAAAGGGGGTCCAAACAGCAAGGTGTACCTAATAAAGTGGGCGGTAAGTGTATGAAAGAATATATGGAATATCTGGGCTCTAAACATAAAAGTCAGTAAGTATGGAGTCAATTATGTTTAAAATAATGAGCTTGAGCTTTTTAAAAAAGAAAATTCTATAAAGCAGTTTTTAAAAAATGTGACACTGAGCCTGGAGTTTTATCTTATGCATTATTAATAAGCATTATTTTATATTTACCCAGAAAAAGAAACATGTTTTTAAATTTTTATTCATTTTACTTTTTACTCTTGACCATAATAAATACATTAAAAAAATACATTTATTTTAACGTTAATTATTGTTATTTTAATTACGTCTTTTAAAGCAACTATATCTTTTACTAAATATGAAAGATTCAGCAAATAAACAATTTACCAGTGCATAATCAATGATCAAATACCTAAGTGCCAATGAACCAAGTTTTTTCTCCTCAGGCACACCCTTCAAATTTATTTCAAGCCTGAGTAGCACATTTATAATGGAATTAGTGTACTTTAAAGCAGGTTTTTCCACTAAAAATATGTTTTGCTTTACTACATGATTCTATGAAGAGTCCAGTCTGATACTGTCATCACATGATGCATATCAAAACATAAAGGATAACAATATTTAAATAGTGTAGAAGGGTCCATGAAGAATATGTCTAAATCTAAATCTAAGCCAAAATCTTGACCTGTACAATACCAGCAGAGCAGAAAATCAGTGGAAAATCTCATTCAGTGTTGTAAAATGTTGTTACACTTGTGGTCAGCCAGGCATTATACTGAAATCGAAAACCCCTTTGTAGTTCTCAAAGCTTTTGACACTAGCCACATCAAAATTTAAAGGCCGATACCCTTGACGTTTTAACCTCTTCCATACCACACCTGCTGGATTACTTTATTGTCCTTGGGAAAAATGGATTATTTTTTTACATTCTGCTATATTTTTCTGTTCACTAGTTTTTAATGGAGGTTTATTGGTTGATAATTGGAGTTGTAAGGGATTATGGCACATTACAGTGGGGTACCATTGTAAAAGAGTAATGTCTATTTAAACCACATCCCTTCTTCTATATTTTTTGCTTAAATTGGAAGAATTTTGTATGATCAGTACTGTATGAGGGAAGGGAGCTGTGTCCCTCAAATAGGGACACAAGGGTTGTATGAAATAACTATGTCTATGACACAATTTAAAAATTGGGTTAGCTGTGAAAGGATCATATATAAGCATTTACACAGAGAATTCCTTATTTTGAAATCCAAGGCTTGCTTTCTCCACATTTAGATGGACAGTGCTGAATTAGCATAGTGTTAAGAACCAGGAAGAAAAGCTCTATCATTTCTCATATGTGGGCATTTTGCCAACAAACTCTGAACATAGCAGTTTTTGGCAACAAGAGTTTTCTCAATAGACATTCAAGCTAAGCAGATATGGAGTTTTTCAGCTCAGTTTGAGTTTTTCAGCTCATGCTGTGGTTTTCAATTAACAATGAAAAGTGACTGACGTCTCCCTATGGTTCCAGGTTGCAGTGGAAAACATTTGGAATAAAACATTGCAAAGATCAATGCTCGTGTAGAGAGAATAGTAGTATGTAGCAACCAATCATATTTCAGATCTATGAAACATGAATTGTGACTGGCTGCACACATGTGTAGTCTTTGCCATTTGGAAAACATTTTTTTTATCCCAAGCAATATATTTTGTAGATCACATAAAAGAACTATAGGCAATAATACAAAAATTACAAATGAAGCATCACAACCAAACAAAACAAGCAGTATGGTTTTCATTTGCAGCTTATTTCTTTTTCTATATATACATTGTAGTCATGCCATTGACTGGGCCTCTGACAGGGTGACATTGATGATTTTCCTGCAGGGAAATCACTGCTGCGTTTTCACAGATCCCGGATGCCACATTGCCAGATCCAAGGTGAGTATATTTCAGCTTTAAAGTGGAACTTTATACAGAAAATTAAGTCTTGCTAGATCGCTTCAGACTGGCCCCTTTTGCAGGTATAGCTACATACAACATTAAAAATAACTGCCTACACTGTTTAAAATCTAATAATACACTGTTGCACATGCTCAGTTGCTCAGCACACACTAATGTTGGTGGAATAATTATTAATGTGGAATGTATGTTCTTGCTAAAGAACATTATTTTTTGTCAAGTTCTTATGGGTAAAGTTCCATTTTAAGTAAAAACAGTTTTCATGTTTGAATATGATTTTATCATGACTGTACTAATGGCAATACAATGGGGAACAAACTGATAAGTAGGATACTTCCATACGCCAAGGAACTGTCACAGATGCCTTGGGAGATGAATGCAATGTTTGAATCTAAAAATCAAGGCACCACACTAGAGTTTCCGAGTTTAAAAAGTAGGATTTTATTCCTTTTTATTTAATCCTACACATTTTGGTGGCCATAAGGCCTGCATGGCCCTTGAAACGCATTGGTTTTTGCACGCCATATAAGTTTGGAATAAAATCTTACTTTTTGGACTCTAAAACGCTAGTCTAGTGCTTCAATTTTTAGATTCAAACATTTCACAGTAAAGAGCATGGCAGTCAAAAGAGATTCTATTTGATCATAATAATCAATGGACATTGAAATGTTGCACCTTAGTGGCAAAATGTGGTTTAATGATGTGTAGTGATTGGACTTTACTGCAGATTTATTAAATAAATAAAGCACATGACAGTGTCTTTGAATCAATCTTTCCGGCAATCTTTCCCACCTATTTCAAGGATGTAATATTTACTTTGCCCGAAGCCTCCCAGGATCAAAACATAAAAATAACATCTCTCACTCTCTGACTTATGCTTGCTTTCTGTTCTTTGCTCCTAATCTTCGAGGCGTTGAAGCATTCATCCATTTCTTCTGTTTATTCTTGTATACTGGAAAGAGCACAGCATGTGCTAAAGCCCTTATTTGTGCTATGTGCATGGATCAGCTAATTGTTTACTTGTCTTTTAGTTGGGGTATGCTCTTTCAAACAAAACACCGGTGGATGAACTGTAACTTAAATTGAGCTTTACTGAGTACTGTCAGTGCTTTTTTAGCTATAGGTTTGGCAGGCTTGATTGACAGAAAAGATTAAGTGATGGCTGAGATGCAACTTTTTGACACTTGTTTAGTAACAAACAGTTTTCTGACTTTAGGTGATGTTTATGAAAGCATACATTGAAAAGATTTCATTGCCAAGTACCATACCATAAGTATTTAACGTTGAAAAAGTGGACTTGTTATGTTTCACAAGGAACAAAGAATTATACACAGAAAGTATGCTAATGGCGTAATATAGCAATAAAATATATGGAATTAGAAAAGCTGATACACCCTACAAGCGGATTACCTAACAAGAAAAGTCACTCTTTAAAACCATTCCTCACATACAGACAAAGATTGATATCCCTGTTTTAAAGATAACCGCGCTCTGAGAATATTCTGAACATTTATAATAGATGTTCTGATAAACAAAAATGATGTAACAAATGGCTCAAAGTGCAATAATTAGCTGTGATAACTAATGGTGTGCAGTACACCAAACTAGTCCTCAACTCCACAGAAAATACACCTTTACTCATTCCTCATTGAACCATCTCTCTACCAGGAGAAACGTTTTCAAGCTGCCATCTAGTCCAACTTTAATAAACTCCCAGGTGTAAGTAAAAACTGTCAATACAAAGTACCACTGATTGTACAGACCACTATTTTTTTTAATACAAAATAAAAAATATGTGTACTTAAAGCGGTTGTAAAGGCTGAAGGTTTTTAGCCTTCATGCATTCTATGCATGAAGGTAAAAAAACCTTCTGTGTGTAGCTGTGCCCCCAACCCCCTCAATACTTACCTGAGCCCCATCGCGATCCAGAGATGTGAATGACAGCCTCTGCTGCCCCGGGTCTCTGCCTCCTCAATGGCTGAGACAGCAAGCAGGAGCCATTGACTTCCGCTGCTACCAATCACAGCCATTCAGCCAATGAGGAGAGAGGGGGTGGGGCCAAGCCATGGCTCCATGTGAGAATGGACACACGGAGCAGCAGGTACCCCCATAGCAAGCTGCTTGCTATGGGGGCACCCGACAGACAGGAAGAGCCAGGAGAGCCTGTGGGGGACCCGAGAAGAGGAGGATTTGGGCTGCTCTGTGAAAAACCACTGCACACAGTAGGTAAATATAGACATGTTTGTTATTTAAAAAAAAAAAAAAATTAACCTTTAGAATCACTTTAATTCACAAGCATAAAAAAACTAACAGAAAACTTCAATCAGGAAACACAGTAGCTAAGTGGTTAGCACTTCCACCTGGTAGCATTAGTTGGTTCAAATCCCAACCACAACACTACTTGCCTAGAGCATGTGTGTTTTTCCTGTGCCTGTGTGGGTTTCCTTCGGATACTTCGGTTTTCATCCCACACTCCATAGTCATACTGGTATCTTAATTGTCTCCTGTCTAAATTGGCCCTATCGTGTGTATGCATGAATGTAAGTTGGAGACCTTGGATTGTAAGCTCTTTGAGGGCAGGAACTGATGTGAGTGTACAATGTATACTGTACATGGGAAAATTGTAGGCACTATATATGTACCCATAATAAATATATTTACAATTTCCCAACCCCTGTGGAAATGGTATAGAAGAGTTGTGCGTATAAGCTTTTGTATTTACATTTAGGGGTATATTTATCAATTATAAACTTGCCATTTTGCTTAGTAAACAATCAATTGATATATGTGAGTGTGAGGCAAATAGATTTACTGTGCATTCAAAACTCACATTCACCCTTTTTCCAACAGGGTAAATGTGCATCAAATGAATGCAACTGCCAGTGAATAGCAGAAGAATCTTGTTTATACAGTATTGGTGAAGATGTAAATGGCCTGCAGGCGTATATATGACAAAACTAACTGTCCATGTTGCTGAAACTATAGACACAATTTCAGCACCATGGAGAGTGTTTGTTGGTAGAGGGGTAGAGGGATTAGAATTTTTTATTTTTATTTTAAACCACTTGCCCTCCAGAGGATTCACCCCCCTTCCTGACCAGACCATTTTTTGCCCTGCGTTACTTTAACTGACAATTGAGCGGTCATGCAATGCTGCATCCAAAATTAAATTTATGCCCTTATTTTTTACCCACAAATGGAGCTTTCTTTCAGTGGTATTTGATCACTTCTGTGTTTTGGTTTTTTTTGCTCTACAAACAAAAAAATACCGACAATTTTGAAAAAAAACCAGCAATATTTTTTACGGGGGGACTGCAGCGGGCATTCTGACACTGGGGGGGGGGGCTGACTAACTGTCGCTGACATCCCCAGTGACACTTATACAGTGATCAGTGTTAATAAAAAGGATTGACACTGTACTAATGACACTGGGCAGGAAGGGGTTATGGGCGATCAAAGGGTTAACTTTGTGCTGTATGTGTTTTACTGTGTGTGCTGTGTGTGTTTTACTGTGTCCTGTGTTTTATTAGGGATACATGCTGTTTTGTATTTTTCCTGTGCAGAGGTATGTCCATGCTGACAGGGGAGAGACCTGTGTTGTTTACACACAGATCTCTCCCCTGACAGCTTTACCAGACGATCGCCATCGGGTAAAGCTTTAATGTGTAACCACACTGCTTTGTATTGCTCTGCATAGCATAGCATAGCAGAGCAATACAAAGCAGCGTGCTTGAGCTGACAGGGGAGAGATCTGTATTGTGTACATACAGACCTCTCCCCTGTCAGTGTTCTTCGGCGATTGCCTGGTGCCGGAGGGGAATCACCGCCCGGAACCCAGTAATCGACAGCTGTAGCCTCCTGCATGCGCATGCCCCCTATCCAGAAATACAGAATCATGTACATATAAGTGATTTTGCATAGCCCTACAGCCCTGTAGCAGTAGTTCTGCTATAGGGCAGTCAGGAAGTGGTTAACTATTCGCACTTGTAGGATTATTATTATTATACAGGATTTACATAGTGCCAACAGTTTGCGCAGTGCTTTACAATATAAAGGGGACAGTACAACTAAAATACAGTTCAATACAGAAGGAACAGAAGGGCCCTTACAATCAAGTGTCCATAAAAAAAATCTGTTGTTAGATCATTATTATTATTATTCCAGCTGCACCTAATTTTAATTTTTTTTTGCTGTTTGTGTTCCAGTTAGGTTGGGGAGACTTTTTTATTTGTTCTAAAGACCATTGTCACCACAACATGAGTGAGAGAAAATCCAACATTTTACAGCTGTTACCAGAAGATGATGTGGGTGTAAATCTTCCAATGGGGACTGAGTTCTAGTTACAGCAGTCTAAGAGGGAATCCAGTCACTTTTCTTCTCACCTCCTGCTGCACCTAGGACAGGAAATGAGAGAGAAATCACCAAAAAAAGGCACAGCCAGCCAAAATATAAAAGTCATAGGGATTTTAATCCCTCCCTACTCTATCCAAAATAAAAACAATAGTTTCTCTATACATACACTTTAAAGCATAATCAAAGGCAAAGCATATTTTAGTTTTGGACAGAGATTAGATCACTTTTTTTTTTTATTGCTGTCGGTGTTCCCAACACAATTTGTCCTTACCATTATAAATGTGAGTTTTTTTGTTGTCCCCAGAACAGTAATAGAGAGGAAACTTTCCAATGGGGACACTCATTCTGGTGGTTCTGGTGACAACCAGAGATTCACTGACTTTGATGCTCACACTTCCTGTTCTGGCTATGGAACACAAAGTGAAGAAAAATCTCCCCAAAGGGTCACATATGGCAAACAACTGTCAGGGGTTATAACCTTCCTTTGCTCTATCCAAAATAAAAAAAAATGTTTTCCCTTTAGTTCTACAGTACTTTAGGTCTATAGACAGCAATATGTGGTTCTCACGTGTTACAACCTGATTGTATATTCTCCTATAGAATTATTGACAACTATGAAGTATAGGGCCTTGTCTTAGCAATCCTTTAAATTTATGACAAGTGATACGAGTTCTTTGTAAATCTATACGATATTGCATAATTAGATGCTAATTTGTACAACCAGTTTAAAGTAGTATTATACTGAAAAATAACAAATTATTAAATTGCAGCTCACCAATTCTTAGATGTGGTCTCTGTGTTAGTTTTCTTTTTTTAGTACATAGAATTATATCTTACATTTGATGGGATGTTTAAGGCAACTTTAAATTTCACAAAAGAAACCAATTTAAATAAAAGAATCAACATTTAATTCGTACAAGTGATTAAAACATATTTTTTTTAAATTATGGTATGTTGCACTATATATCCGGAGGTATCCCCCATAGCTGATTTCCATCTTGCAACCTCAAAGTTAGAAATTAAATATGATAGTATACATTTTTTTGGACTTGGAAATTAAAAGGGGTGCAGAAGGTAATATTAATAAAACAATCTTTCAAAAACCGACCTCCATGAATAGCCTGTTACATTGGGGAAGTTCACATCGAGCAGCCTTGAAAAGAGGAATCCCCACTGGTCAATTTATGAGAGCAAAGAGAAATTGCTCAACAGAAGGGGCATTCCAAATGATGAGTCAAAATTGTTTGACAGATATATGAGATGTGGCTATCATAAGACTGATTTGATTAAATCCTATGAGAAAGTGAAAGGGGTTCCGAGAGAATCTCTGTTGGGTCAGAAAACCATAAAGGTGGATGACCAGCAAGGCATGCGTATCATAGGTACACACTCAAATTAATCAGGGCAGATTTTCAGCATCATAAAGAGATATTGGAACATTTTGCATGAGGACAAATATCTATCACAGATCCTATCTAAAGACATCAAGATAACCTACAAACGGGGTAGGAATTTGAGAGAGATGTTAGTACATAGTCATCTAAAAAAAACCTCTAAAACATCAATGAAACACACTTGGTTACCTGATAAACCAAAAGATAGATTCAGGTGTGGTCACTATAAGGCATGTACTTTCTTGAGCAATACCAAGGAGTTTGTTAACCCTAAAAATGGGGAGATTATTAAAATAAGAGATTTCTATAATTGCAGCACAGAGGGGATGATTCATGCTTTAAAATGCCCATGTCACTTAATATATGTAGGAAAAACAATTTGCTCCTTTAGGAGACGAGTTCTTGAACATTTGAACGATATTGCACGAAACAAGGATTGACCAGTAGCAAGACATATGATACAAAAACATGATGGTAAGGCTGACCTCTTTTGGATTATTGACAAATATAATCTGGGTCCTAGAAAAGGAGATAGGAAAAGGAAAAGGAGACCAAGGGAAAGAGATCCCTTGAGCCAAGGGAGCACTTTTTGAATGCACATGGTATTCACTCCTCTCCCCCCTTTTTTTGGAATGGTCTGTACTGCGTTTTACAGTGTATCATTTGCATTCCTCAAGACAGTGAGGCATTTTTGTCTGAATATGGTGATGTATGGGGCTTATCCATGAGAGGCTGACATTTAAGACTGTGGATGAGTGTGCCTGTATTACATATCTGTAGCAAGATAGATTATACTATCTAATTAGTTTTGTCCATGTGGTAACTCCATTTCCTTATTAGAGATTATATATTCAAGCTGATAGGCTTATGATCAAACTACAGTGTCTCTTTTTTATGCCATCACTTCATCTAAAACAATATGGTATTTAATTTGCTCTGGTGTTATTAACCGTTTGGATGTAAGGTAAATAATTGCAATGGTATCCAGTCATATTGTTGTGTGCAGTACATTCCAGTCCAATAGGCATTAATTAGAGCTGAGCATACAGTTTTTATATATTTGAATAAAGGTTATATATTTTAGATTCATCAGTTGGCCAGATGGTGCATACAGAAACGTACCCTCGTCCAGTATAGATTTTTTAACCTCAAAGTTTGACTGAAGATACATTCAGCCTGGATTCCAACGCGTTCAACTGCATTAACATAGATTCTTCTTAAGGGATATGATACCACTCTATAATAATAATTATTAATAGTCAATTTTAGCAAACATTTTTATAACTATTTAGTACTGAACCAACCCGTATGAGGTAAATAACTTACATAACCACCACAGACGACACACAAATCTATCTCTCAACCCCCCACCTCACCCCCTCGGTCTCTGCCCGAATCACACACCTACTGAGCGACATATCAGACAGGATGTCGCTCCACTTCCTTAAACTGAACCTCTCCAAAACCGAGTTTCTTGTCTTCCCCCCAACCCGGACACCACCCCTCATTGACTTCTCCATCACATCCAACAATGCCACCATCAAACCCGCCCCGCAGGCCAGAGTACTTGGTGTCATTCTGGACTCCAACCTATCCTTCCAGCCCCAAGTCCAATCTTTAACAAACTCTTGCAGACTCCACCTCTGCAACATCGCCAAAATACGCATGTTCCTAACCCCATAAACCACTAAACAGCTCAACCACTCCCTCATCATATCACAACTGGACTACTGCAACTCCCTCCTAATTGGCCTGCCTCGCCGCTGGCTATCCCCGCTTCAGTCAATCCTGAATACGGCTGCCAGACTCATTCACCTTTTCAACCGCTCTGTCTCCGCCACCCCCCTCTGCCAATCCCTCCACTGGCTTCCGATTGCGCAACGGATCAAATTCAAAATCCTAACACTGACGTACAAAGCTGTCCACCATACTGCCCCGAACTACATCACTGACCTAATATCCAAGTACCGCCCAGCATGCACACTCCGTTCCTCACAAGACCTCCTTCTCTCTAGTTCCCTGGTCTCCTCCTCCCACGCCCACCTCCAGGACTTCTCCAGGGTGTCACCCATCCTCTGGAACTCCCTGCCCCAACCCATCAGATTTTCACCTACTCTCCTCTTCTTTAGGCACACCCTGAAAACCCACCTCTTCAGGGAAGCCTACCCCACCCCCTGCTAACTTGCCGACCTCCTCCACTCTTCCTACCACTCCATCCCCCACAGCTTTCTCCTCCTGTGCCACCATCCCCTCCCTCCTAGATTGTAAGCTCAAAAGAGCAGGGCCCTCAATTCCCTCATGTTTTGCATTGTATTGGTATTGTTCTGTCTCCCTTTGTAATGTACAGCGCTGAGCGAACTATTGGCGCTTCATAAATACTGTATAATAATAACAATGTCAGGAGATGAATACCCTCAACAAATGAGGCCATAAAATTAGGGAGGCCATAAAATGTACTATGAAATTAGGGATGATAGCAATCACACCCTAAGCTACACTGAATTACTTTGTTTATAGTGTTCTTTTTTATGCTTTTTTCTTTTATTTTCACCTAGTGATCCAACTAGTATGTCTTATTTCTCAAATGATTTTACAACTTTTTTCAACATATTTTAATTGACTTCACAGTAGCAGTTTGAGGGTTGAGACAAACCATTTAACACTGACAGTGATGATTACAATAGTCAGTTTTATTTAAAAATCTAAATTATGCCAAAAATAAGAACATTTTTGCTGTAACTGCTTGTAAATATTAATTGAAATTAAAATGAACACTCATGCGCTATACTTGCCTGTGTTTAGGTGGGTTTAGGAGCATTTATATGTGTTTAGGTGTGTCAGGCATTTTTTCTGCCCAAACACATTTCTCCTGAACGTGCAAGTGATGGGGTTTTTTCTCTGCCTCTAAACACCTGCTAATGCCGATGTGTGCATGGATCACCTGTTGGGGCAATTAAAGGCAGACAAAAAGTCCACCACCCTTAAAAGTTGCATTTTTAATGCCCAGTGTGCATGAGGTCGAGGACAGAAAGTGTGTTACTGGCAGGATCACCAGGTGAAATAAATAAAAAAAAAAGAAAACTAATGCAACCACCAAATCTAAGGATTAGTAAGCTGCAATATATTACATTTTTGTTTTGTTGTTTAATACCACTTTAAGATTAACTTTCTAAAAATAAGCATTGCATATAATATGACTGCAGTTATGCTGGAGGTTCCATAATATATGAGAATAACAGCAATTTAACATTGCTTTGTATCATACACTATAGGCACTTACCACTGAACAAAGCTCTCAAAGCAAAAAATGGAATTCTGTTTATATGTGTATCAATACTAGACTATGTTGCAGGGGGTCTATCATTATTTAAACATTCCACGAGTGTTAAATAAAAAAAGGAAAATCTTTTTCTCATAAGAGTTATATTTTTTACAAGTTTCTTAATAAGAGGGGCTGGATTTTAAGTAGGATGAATAAAGCTCTAATGACAGTATACGTGTACGCTATAGAATAAATTCAGCATGTGTTACACTTGTATTTGTAACATGGTAATGTGTGGTCATATAATACAAAAATGGGTTTCTTTTGAGCTAATGATTGGACAAGCCACTGTACATATGGAGTTGCCTGGTGTGTATAATACAACACAAGGCAGTGTTTAATGCTGTAGCCACCCAACAGGTATGTTAAGCCTATTACACATTTCTGCAGTCACATCAAAGTCACAGTTTACTTTAGAGATATTCATAGCTTTTACAAATAATCCACTATTTTACTCCCAGCATCTGATAAAAAGAGACTTGCCGCATGCCTCAGCGTGTAACGCAGCCCCAGCAAGCTTCTGCTATTGTATTAGGATTGACATTTTAATAAAGTTCTATTACTACAATAATAATAAAAATACCAAACAAAAATATGAAAAGAGCTAATTCACTGAATGAAATGGAATTATATAAATGAAACATTTTGTAGCAAGTCAATTCTGGATGTATTAAAACGCACAGCAGTATGTGGTCAGATGAAATGAAAAGGAGGATGAATGACAGAAAAAGTGTAGTATGACTCTTCAAAGGAGAAAATATTGTAGTAACAAAAAGGTTTCTTTCTGAAAAGGAAAATAAGATTTCTATAAACCAATTTATTCTCTGCTGAAGTAAATATACTGTACATCCACATCATAGCTACCTCAGTCTGTTTGGTAAACCTCAAAGAAAGCCTTGTTCAAAGGGCATCCTACTATAATAGAATGTATAATGAATAATTTATTTCCCATATTTATATAGTGCCAACATTTTATGCAACAGTTTACACTGAACAAAGAATGATTAAAGCAGTATTAAACCCTAAACCAAAAATGTAATAAATTGCAGCTTAAGAATTCCTTGATGTGGTGGCTTCATCAGTTTTCTTTTTTTAGCCTTTATTCATAGCTCCAAAGGTCACAATGGCAACCCCACCCATGTTCCTGGGGGGCCTGTGCTTCCTCCCTGTCACATTAGGTTTTACAAAACCTAGAGCATCAGATTTTGCTCCTCTACCTTTCACTGGAATTTGTCTGCTGCAAGAGGAAGGGGATCGGTTCCAGTAAATGCCACCCCTGCCACCCCTCCAGTCCAGGCTGCCCAGCCAATTTCCCTGGTCCCCCACCACCACCACCACCACCCTGCAGTGCTTATGGCTTCCTCTACTCTCCACTGGATGCTGGGCTGCTGTAGGGAATGTTTCAGGATGGAGAGAGAGGAAGCGGCCAGTAATTATGTCAATTACCAGCCCCTTCCTTTTCTGAATGAACACAGTGAGAAAATCAGTACTCATCACAATCAAACCGATCAAACTGTGTTCACAGTGCATTAGTTTGTGAATGAACAGGAAGCTCTGTACAAAGCTATTCCTGTTAATTCCTTATGTGCTGCTGAGGCTGCAGAAATAGAGACTGAGGCAGGATCACCAGGTGAAAATAAAGTAGAAAAAAGAAAACGAACAGCCATCTTACAAGATTTCGTAAGCTGCAATTTAGGATTTTTTTCATTTGAGTTAATACCACTTTAATTTCAGTCTATGCCACTGAAAGAGCTTACAGTCCAGTGTCCCAACCAAATTCATAAAAGCACACAGACTAGAGTCCATGCAGTTACATGCATATTACCCTACCATCCTGATGAATGAGAGAAAACCCAAGCAAACCCTATGCATACAGTGTCTTGAACTGCTAGGGAACTAACTAAGCAGTTGCCAGGACCATCTGCTAAGATTTTGGACAATGTGGAAAATATGCTAGATGACCAGTGGAAACTATGATTCACCCTTTAGTACATGAATAAGAGCATTTTACAATGGGTAAAGCCATGGCTGTATGTAGCAAATTGTACTACATTTCCTTGTCTTGACACCACTAAATGTTATCACGATAACTAGTGGTGCAAATTATTGGGAACAACAAAGAGCAGCCAGAAGACTTATTTTTGGCTCTACCAGCTCTCAATTTATGGACAGGAGATTTAAATGTGTTTTTATTAAATGTTATGTAATGTTATGTATTCACAGTCTTATGAGTCACACTGAATAAGAAAGAGAAAATAGGCAACGATGATATCTTATCTCAAGGAGAATTCAAAACTGTGTTTATTTCAACTGGTGAAAGCACTGCAGTAAATTTTACAGTGAAAAATAAAACAGCATTAGTAATGTACAGGTCAGCCATTCACTGCTAACTGTAATAATGTTGCAGTACATAGGGAGATGAGAATTTACATGATTATGTCATCTTTGAGTTGGCATCTCAGTACAGAAAGTAAATGATGACCCTGGATGATACCTGAACATAAATGGCTCCATCCTTGCTATGATATACCGGCCTCCTGGATCCATACCCCACTTCCTGGATGACTTCTCCTCCTGGCTACCCTTCTTCCTCTCCTCTGAGCTACCCACCATCATTCTTGGGGATTTCAACATCCCTGTCAACCTTGACAACCCGGACACAGCCCGTCTCCTCCACTTAACCTCCTCCTTTGCACTTGCACAGTGCATACAATCCACCACCCACTCCGACAGTAATATCCTTGATCTTGTCTTCTCCAACCGCTGCGCTCCCCACAACCTCACTAACATCCCCTTCCCTCTCTCTGACCACAACCTGATCACCTTCTCTATCTCCTCGTCCTCCAACGCCTACCCCTCCAAATGTCACACTACTACCAGCCGTAACCTCCGCAACCTTAACCCTGCCCCCCTCCACTCTGCAGCTGATCAACTCCACAACCGCATCCTCCCCCTGTCCTGCCCCGACTTGGCTATGACTGCCTACAACAACGCGCTGTCAGCAGCCCTTGACTCACTAGCGCCTTTAACCACACGCAACATCAGACTCCGACCGCTCCAGCCCTGGCAGACTGATCACACCAAAACCCTCAAACGACGCAGTCGTGTCCTGGAGCGACTATGGCGCAAAACAAAATCCCAACAAGCTTTCACCTGCTAAAAATCTGCCTTCCGCACCTACACCTCCTCCCTCCACGCAGCCAAACAAGCCTACTTCCTGACCCTCATCAAGGCCCTCTCCTCCAATCCTCGCCGACTCTTCTCCACCTTGAACTCTCTACTCTCTCCACCCCCACCTCCACCCAGCACCTCACTCACCGCCCTTGAGATTGCCAATCACTTCAAAAACAAGATTGACACAATTCGCAAGGACATTGCCGCAACTCACACGCCCTCTCAACCCGTCCCCTCTCACACAGCTACCCCCTCATCCCCCCTCCCCCTCAACATTACCCACAGGGACTTCGTCACTGCTCAAACTCCCTCCAACCCCGTTCCCCCTCACTCAGCTACCCCCTTATCACCCCTCTCCCACGGCCCCACCACTGCTCTGACCTCCACTCCCACCCCACCCTACATTCCTCATACTGAAGCTCCCCCAACACTCCACACCTTTGACCTTACTACCATCGAGGAAGTCTCCAAGATCCTCACTGATGCCCGCCTCACCACCTGCCCCCTCGACCCTATCCCCTCACAATTCCTACGACCTCCCTCCCCCTCCATCCTACGCTCCCTCACCCACATCTTTAATCTCTCCCTCTCCTCCGGCACTTTCCCCTCCCCACTGAAGCATGCACACATCACCCCCATACTTAAAAAGCCCTCCCTGGACCCCAATGACCCGAACAACCTCAGACCCATCTCCCTGCTCCCACTTACATCTAAACTCCTCGAGCGCCTCGTCTACACCCGCCTATGCTCTCACCTCAACAACAACAACCTCCTCGATCCCCTACAGTCTGGCTTCCGCCCCCTACACTCCACCGAAACCGCCTTACTCAAACTCTCCAACGAGCTTCTAACCGCCAAAGCTAATGGCCACTATTCAGTGCTCCTACTCCTTGACCTCTCTGCGGCCTTCGACACAGTTGACCACCCCCTCCTCCTCAAAATACTACACTCCCTCGGCCTCAGAGATTCTGCTCTCTCCTGGCTCTCATCCTACCTGTCACAACGCTCTTTCAGCGTTACCTATAATGCTACCACCTCCCCCTCACTCCCCCTCTCTGTTGGGGTCCCTCAAGGCTCTGTCCTTGGGCCCCTTCTCTTCTCCATCTACACCTCCTCCCTTGGCCAACTCATACACTCTCACGGCTTCAACTATCACCTCTATGCCGACGACACACAAATCTATCTCTCAACCCCCCACCTCACCCCCTCGGTCTCTGCCCAAATCACACACCTACTGAGCGACATATCAGATTGGATGTCGCTCCACTTCCTTAAACTGAATCTCTCCAAAACCGAGCTCCTTGTCTTCCCCCCAGCCCGAACCCCACCCCCCATTGACTTCTACATCACATCCAACAACGCCAATATCAAACCCGCTCTGCAGGCCAGAGTACTTGGTGTCATTCTGGACTCCAACCTATCCTTCCAGCCCCAAGCCCAATCTTTAACAAACTCGTGCAGACTCCACCTCCGCAACATCGCCAAAATCCGCACGTTCCTAACCCCAGAAACCACTAAACAGCTCATCCACTCCCTCATCATATCACGACTCGACTACTGCAACTCCCTCCTCACTGGCCTGCCTCGCCGCTGGCTATCCCCGCTTCAGTCGATCCTGAATACGGCTGCCAGACTCATTCACCTTTCCAACCGCTCCATTTCCGCCACCCCCCTCTGCCAATCCCTCCACTGGCTTCCGATTGCGCAACGGATCAAATTTAAAATCCTAACACTGACGTACAAAGCTGTCCACCATACTGCCCCGAACTACATCACTGACCTAATATCCAAGTACCGCCCAGCACGCACACTCCGCTCCTCACAAGACCTCCTTCTCTCTAGTTCCCTGGTCTCCTCCTCCCATGCCCGCCTCCAGGACTTCTCCAGGGTGTCACCCATTCTCTGGAACTCCCTTCCCCAACCCATCAGATTATCACCTACTCTCCTCTCCTTTAGGCGTACCCTGAAAACCCATCTCTTCAGGGAAGCCTACCTCACCCCCTGCTAACTTGCTGACCTCCTCCACTCTTCCTACCACTCCATCCCCCACAGCTATCTCCTCCTGTACCACTATCCCGTCCCTTCTAGTTTGTAAGCTCGAAAGAGCAGGGCCCTCAATCCCCTCATGTTTTGCATTGTATTGGTATTGTTCTGTCACATGTTCTGTCCCCCTTTGTAATGTACAGCGCTGAGTGAACTATTGGCGCTTTATAAATACTGTATAATAATAATAATAATAATCCTTCCACAGAAAAAAGCAGATGAGGTATTTTCAAGGGTAGTACCAACATTACTATCAATAAGTAATTATTATTTGTATGTGTTACACTTACACACTGCTTAACATCCTAAACATGAAACAATACTTGTAATGTTAGGTTATTATAAGCCATTAGATTCACAAAACAGCCTGCAAAGTAGCATTTTTTAGGAGATGCTAGCAATGGTAGCCTCCATATTACCATACTGCAGGTTCATTGTGTAACCCCTCATTTTCAAAGGCTCAATGCACACTTGTTATAAGTTAATCTTAGGTAGCCATGAAAAATGAATCGTTATATTGGGGCTTCATCTTATTAATTCAGGAACTTTCAGCATCATGTCTCGCCGTTTAAATAATAATGATGTAGTATAAGCAATTTGTATTTTTTACACTGTCCACTAGTTATTGCAGCTGGTCTCTTTTCTGATAGCCAGAAAACATGCACTGCTAGTTGTAACTCAAATACTGCTGAAATAATGCTGACCATAGTCTTTCATTGCTGATCATAGACTGGGGGAATTCAATAGAGAAAAATAATAAAAAAAACTACCTGCACCTAATTCAGGTAAGCATCTGAGCTAGTTTCAGTAACAGTACTGACATGTGTGACAAATTCAGTCAGTTCTTACTACCGCCACTTTAGGAATGGCATTATGGTTGGGAAATATTCTTGAAGAATCACCACCAATTTGCAGATAAGACAATTGCTGGTAATTACAGTAGGACAGGCTCTGTGCTGGCATACAAAGGTACGCCTGGGCTCAGTGCTGCATGTCTGTGTTGGGAAGCTGTCATGAATGTGGAAATGACAAGCCACAAGGGAGACAAACCTGATGGGGAGGCAGTCTACATGCCCGCAGCACCTGTTGGGAGGTTGGAGTCTGATGGGGAATTAAGGGATTAACTGCCCATCTGATCTGAAAGATGAGGATGATGGCATACAAGCATAAATTAAGAACAAGCAGAAGACTGGGGCAGGCAGCAGGTACAAATTATATACCAAAAAAAGTAAAAAAAAAGAGAAATAAGTTGAGTACTACAGGATAACATCCACAGTACACAAATGTAATATCTTGACAGGTCAAGATACAAGCAGCATAGACCAGGCATGGTAGTGGCAAACACCTAGTTGCAACAGGTTTGATCGCCTTGGAAAGATAACATAAGTTACACATCTGTGGGCTGATTATTGCTTTTATGTTGTCACAAGTTCTGTCACTTTAGCTAGATAGTTCTGTCTGTAAGTAAATGTGGGGAAAACAATAAATTAATTTATGTGAAAAAGAAAACAGTACTTAATATTGTCATTACATGTATTAACTGCTATCATACTGCAGCATTTTTAATAATTTTTGTGATAGTAGCTTTTAATCTATTTTCTTTAGATCGGCATATCTTTCAAATGAAAAGAGTGTATTCTTTAACCTCTTCCTACCACAAAATACATAATTGTGGCAAAAAAGAGGGTGGGCTTTAACACCAACTTGCCACACATACAGTAAGTATTAATCTGCTGAGAGCATGCTCTCTGTGCGCTCCCAGCACAAAGACCAGACTGTCAAAGACCAGCTCTCAGTCTGTACTAATGATCAGGAACTGGCGGGATCGGCTCCCAATCATTTGATCACTGTGACAGCCAGTCACAGTAGTTACATGCCTAGGTATACCTTCCTGCCTCCCAGACATACAAACCCAGTTAAACGAATGGCAGGGCGGGCAAGAAGGAGTTAAAAAACTGTCCATATTTGACTTTCTAGGGTATCGTATAACTGGATCCATAGGCTGTTAGGCTCCAATATTAAAAGTGTTGGTAGGCTTCTTTTCTTGATGGGGTCCAAGACAAATAGCTATATTGTCCTTTATGTACACAGTGTTGTTAGGGAAAGTTTTTCTAAAGCGCATCTAAACACAAAAATAAAACAAATGAATAAATTGCAGCTTTCCAATACTTAGCTATAGCGGCAGTATTATATTAACTTCTATTTAGGCTCTTTTCCTTTTATTTCTACGTGGTAATCCTGTCCCTGGGTGACTATGTTCACATCTCCATTATATCATCAAGGGAGCCATGGTTGCCTCCCAGGCTGGATTATCAACATTCCTTTGTTGATCTCCATTACATGGTGGACTCATTGGATTAGTAGTTTAGACATAAAAGGACAATGCATTTCTGGCAAGATCAATAGATCCTTTTGGTATTTGGCATTGCTGGAAGATTGGTCAAAAAGTGGAAATGGCAGTTCAATGTTTCTAAATGTAAAATAATGCACCTACGGAAAAATAATTCCTTGAGAGAGTACAACATTGGGGGCACAGTGTTGGCCAGCATTTCAGAGGAAAGGACTTGGGGGCAGTGGGGAAAGTGAATAGAATTCTAGGATGCATCACTAGAGGGGTCACCATTAGCAGGAAGGAGGTCCTAGTTCCCCTATATACAGTAGATCTATAGTTAGAACTCATTTAGAATACTGTGTGCAGTTCTGGAGACCTCACTTACAAAAAGATATTGAACAAGATAGAACAAGTCCAGAGATGGGTAACAAAAATGGTGAAAGGTCTGGGGAATAAAAAATATCAAGAGTGACTTCAGAAACCTAACTTGTACAGTCTGGAGGAAAGAAGGGAAAGGGGAGATATGATTGATACCTTTAAAAAGATCAAGGGGGTGAATAAGGTTCAGGAGGGCAGTATTTTCAACATGAAACCAAAATCAAGAACATGGGGACATGACCTTAAACTAACAGGAGGAAAGTTTAAAACTAATCTCAGAAAGTACTATTTCACTAAAAGAGTAGTTGATGCTTGGAATAAACTTCCAGCAGAGGTAATGAGCCAGTGAACAGTAAATAGGTGGCTTTAGTTACCCATGAATTCCCTTCACTATAGAAATATTTTTTTTTCCGTTTGGGCATGAAGATGAGCTTATGAAATTACCTTGCTCTTGCAGTTCTACTTTTTTTGTATGACACTGAAGAAAAAAATCACTCTTTTTCTGAAATATGACTACTGGGAACTATAGGTAATGACCACTGTACAGACTAACCTCTAATACAGATAAAGGCTGTGAACAGCACAGCTCAGCTCCTGCAGTGCTGGTTTCACAGATTTTTACATTCAAATTAGCTTCTTGAAATGATGTAGCAAAGTGAAAAAAACGGTAATAAAGACATTACCTTGCTACAAAGCTAAATCTGCTTCATGAAATATTAGACCCTTACCTGCTAGCAGAATCTGCCCACTGTGGAATGATAGTTTGGTTACTCTGCATAAATGAGAACACAGAATAAAGAGACTTCAAAGTGATCTGCAACTTCATTCAGTTACAACTCATTTATGTAAGAAGTTATGATCAAAGCGGCCTCTGTTGATCAACTCTGTAGCTCAGACGAGGTAAAAGACAACACAGGGAAAATGCAGATGCTTGCGATAAGATTAGAAAGGAGCACTCCGTTCATACTTTTAATGTCATTAAAGGAAATCATGAACATATTTATTCTGTTTAATATAAAAGTTTATGTAAGACCCTGCATTTACATGAGTATCTAATGAATGATTGTACCTCCTTGCAATTTAAAATTATGCAGATATTTGCATACATTCTACTCATGTCAACAAGTGTTGTCATAGTAAAATGAATCTCCTTTGATTAGCTTCTTCAAACACTCAAATTAAAGAAAAATAACTAATAAAATATACAGGCATTTAGTCCAAACTGATATTTCAGGTTTTAGAGGATGCTGGAGAATTAAACCACTTGATAGTTTTTGTATCTCTCAGAGACTGTCTGCACACTTGCTATGACCATTATGGGTTTGCACACTCTCAAATGGACAGGTACAGAACTGAGAGCTGTGGCAAAAGTTCTCAATGTTTGAATATCCAATGCATGTCAGAAGTAAGAGCCTGTTCAGGCCGAGATCCATCTATAACAAAAAAATATTTTTTGGTTGATTGGCTATTAAAAGTTGTAGCTTTTAATTTGGAACCCTATGATTTTTGGAACCAAAAATGGGCAATCCAAAAAAATGAGTGCATGCAGATATCACTGTCCAAATCTTGTAGACTTCATCTCCTTAACATCTCCAAAATATGCCCCTTTTTAACCATTGAAACCACTAAGCAACTTTTTCACTCCCTTGTTATCTATTGACTTGACTATTGTAACTCCTCCCTCATAGGCCTACCTCTTCGCAGGCTATCTTCTCTTCAGTCTATCATGAATGCTGCTGCCAGGATCATCTACCTTACTAACCATTCCATATCTGCCATCCCTCTCTGCCAATCCCTCCACTGTCTTCCCATTGCCCAATGAATCCAAAACATTAACAATCACATACAAATTCATTTACAACTCTTCCCCAAGCTACATCACCAATCTTTTCTCCTAATATCACCCAAATCAACCTCTCTGCTTCTCCCAAGACCTCCTGCTCTCTGGCTCCCTTGTCTCCACCTCCCATGCTTGCCTCCAGGACTTCTCCAGAGCCTCTCCCATCCTCTGGAACTCCCTACCCAAATCTGTCTGGCTATCTCCTACTCTGGCCACAATCCCTGAAAACTCATCTCTTTAGGAAAGCCTATCCTGCCTTCAGCTAGGAACCAAATATTTTGTTTCTCCCATCAGATCATCCCTCACAGTTATTACCTTTTGTTCCACCAGCCCCTCCTTATTAGATTGTAAGGTCCCAGGAGCAGGGCCCTCCTAACCCTTTTGTTTTGAATTTGTATTGTTGCTGTATTGTCTCCCTTTATATTGCAAAACAGAGATGGTAGACCCTCACAAAGCCCTAATCTCAGCATCATCAAGCCAATCTAAAGTTACATGAAAGAATGACAGCAATTGAGAGAGGAAACATACAGTATGGGTGAAACTGTGGTATTTTCTCCAAACAGCTTGAAACAATCTACCATGCAAGTGTACATAAACAAGAAGTAGAGCCAAAACTCTTATGGCCCTACTTCATCTGTAGGTCACAAGAGAGCACTTCGTTCTGCACTCCTGTAACCCGTTTGAAACTGACAGTTGGCTAAAGTCCTATGTTGGCTGATGTCACTCTGTAGACTGCCACTGTAGACTCTGGAGAGATCCCAGCTTTAATTTTGTGATCAACCCTGATGCCTTTGGAGTGTGGAAGGAAATCAGAGTACCCAGAGAAATCCCATGCAAGCTCACTGAGAACATGCAAACTTTGTGTAAATAGTGCCCTGACTGGAATTCAAACTGAGAACCCCAATGCAACTTGAGCATAGGTTCCTTTTAACAATAGACAAGCATAACTTGACTTTTTAGGCATCCATTACACCTATCTCTGTTGGAGACTTTAATTACTTTTGCTGCCCCTTTTGGGCCTTTTTTTGGGGGGGGGTGAGCAAGTACCTGGTTTTGGCAGGTACGCGCTCCCACCAGTAGGATTGCTGTGGCAGTCCCCCAAAAGTTCACCCCCCTCCCGCTCACAACCAACAAAGCACAGGTCCTAGAAAGCAGCAGGACCATTCTCAAAGAGCAGCATGGTTCACACATGCACAGTGGGCAGCTGGCTGTGAATCTCCAAGGAATCACAGCCATCTGCCCACAGTAAATATGCCAGCACCAGGGACCCAAAGACTGGCTAAGATTTGGTTTAAGTGAGTGCTGGACCCCTGGACAGGTGAGTGTCCTTTTATTAAAAGTCAGCAGCTACAGTATTTATAGCTGCTGACTTTTAATATTTTTTTCAAACAGGGCTAAGATCCTTATTAAAGGGTTATAATTTGATCCCTACTCCCTTTTGAACCCCACCCCAACTCCACTGCACTGCTGACAATGCTGCCATTTCTTAAATGGTTTTACAGCAAGTATAAAAGCATGAATTTGTAGGCAAGGGAGCATGCACCACTATTGGTGGTCCCACTGATACATGCTGCAATCCTAGGTCTTATTATTTATGACTTCAACTATACAGAGAAAAGAAAATTGTGGATAGATAGATAGATAGATAGATAGATAGATAGATAGATAGATAGATTGATCTCTGCTGTCAGACATGTGTACTCCAAACGACATTTGAGTTGGCATCTTTGCCATTCCATGCCACTGTGTTTCCACTCACTCCAGATTCCTTGCCCTGGGGCATTATAGGCAGATGGTCTCTCTCTTACTCTGTTTAAACCAACCTTGAGCTGCAAATGAAAAGGAGGCTCATACAGAGCAATAAATTAGGTCAGTCGGCTTTGCTTCCCTGGAGAACAGATAAAAAATATATTAATAGCAAAGCACAGGGCAAAATGCAAATGCACTGTTTAGAGTTTTATACAGAGAAAATTACAGACATAACAGGCCCAGGAGTATAGATTTTTTCCTAAGGCACAGAGAGATGAAAGGACTTGAGGTCATTTAGACCTTACATTGGGAATTATCCACTTCAAAGGCATTGACCTTGCTAATTTTAGCCACTCCCTATACATATTTAGTATGCTTATACTGAGGGCTATTTAAGTAGGAGGTTATGAATCTTAAAGTGTTTCAAAAGCAGATTTTAACACAGAGACCTGATAAATAGGCCAGTGCTTCAGTGTTTGTGCAAATTAACATTCATTTCAAGAGGAGGAGGAGGACTAACAAATGCTTAAATCTGAATGCATGTATAAAATGTAAGATTTTTTTATATAATTCCCAGTCTACTAGATCAGATCCATCGTGTTTTTTTCTTTCTATTTTTTAAGCTCGGTCTCTGCAACATATAGGCATATAGGCAGAGCAGGAATACAGATTTGCATACTCATATTCCCCTGTCTGTTTATCCCTAGGAACAGAAAAGTAAAAGTAAAAAAATACACACACAGGTTCAAAATAATTATTTTAAATAAAACAAACTCCATTCAGCAAGATGTAATTGTACGAGGTCAAAAAACAAAAATGTCTTCTATCTTTTCTGTGCTATGTGTCTTCTACAGCAGAATGCAAATGCTACAAATATTTACTGTAAACTTCAGCTAAATCAGCCTACTATTGAAAGGAAATTTCATTTCCACCCTCTTCATTTTTTATTTAATCCCCTCTTACCTTTTAGGTTAGGTTATATTCATAAAATGTACTCACACACTCAGCAACTCCTGCTGTGATTTGCCGCTTTGGGCTGCAAATTGAGTATCATGCTACCATCTTTGTTTCTGTTCTGACATCATCAGGAGCCACTGTCTCTTCCTCAGCCAACCCCCTGATGAAGTGTGGGTAGGTCTACCCTCCTTAGGCTGCTGTACTGAAACCTATGCCTCTTGGAATGTGTAACATGTATATCCTAGGCGGTGTCATGAAATGACATTCTCACATAGGTGAGAATGGGGGCAGGGGTGGACTGTAACGCAAAAAAAAAAAAAGTTAAAGAAAAAATGGGGTGTGGAGGGATGGAATTCTGCTACTTAAACTTACAACAATGGAAAGGCTATACTAACACCTAACTATCATGTTAAAGAGGAACTGATTCCTGGTAGCTGTGCTTAAAAAACATCAGGCAGATGACAAAGGACTAGTCACTAGTATTGCATGTGGTTGCCTGCTCCTGATTTATTCCCCTTAACCATGTCTTGTTCTACTCTGTATCTCTGTAGGGAGATTGTCATGAGAAATAAAGCCCTGACTTTATCGAGATGACCAAGCCTCAAAGCAAGGACTAGTTGGCTGAGAGGCACCGGTATATATGTATGTTTTTTTTCTTTTTTTTTCTAATTTACTTTGCTATTTACAGCGTACAGTGCAGGGAAGTTGCTAATGATACTCATTTTATGCATAACCATGGGGAAAATTACATTACAGTGCCGAACAACTAGGAATGAGGGAATTTGCTCATTTTTGCTTCATTGGTAAGTCTGGTTTGTTCAAGTGAACAGACAACCCCTTTTTGGTTCACTCCCAGCTTACAGAGAGCACAGTGGGCCCCCAAAATCAGAGGTGCAAACTAAACTGATAAATCGAACAGAAGGGGTGCCAATCTCAGTGTAGAGGGTTAATAATTTATTGGTAACAAAGGGTGTAAAAAATACTCACAAACGTAAGAAGTAATTAGGCATGGTAAAAGAATTTGTTAGGTAAGCCGTCAGTCTGCAGTGATGTGTAAATTGGTCCTGGTCATATAGGATGAGCAGAGATGTAGCCATCAGCTGTCAGCAGTGCAGAGAGTTTTGAAATGGCGCCAAAACCAGTGTGGACCGTGAGGAAGTCAGGACCCCGACGAAGGACCAATGGCAACACAGGAACAAGGTCAGGTGACTCATTTTGAAGCACTTCCTTCTTTTTCAGAGGAGCCATTTTCAAAACTCTCTGCACTGCTGACAGCTCATGGCTGCATCTCTGCTCATCCTGTATGACCAGGACCAATTTACACATTGCTGGCAGACAGACGGCTTACCTAACAAATTCTTTTACCATGCCTAATTATTTCTAACGTTTGTGAGTAGTTTTTACACCCTTTGTTACCAATAAATTATTAACCTTCTACATTGAGATTGGTGCCCCCTTTTGTCCGGTTTATCTTCTGCAGAGTACTGCTTCGCTCTATGGGGAGCTGCCTTCACCCATCATCCTCTATCTAGGACCTCTGGACTATTGACTTTTATGTATCGTTTGTCCCTTTTTCGCCTTATCGCTATAAATTTTTTATCATTGTATTTTTCTATATAATTAGATTTCCTCTGCGTTATCCGCATTTTGTATTTAACGTAATTTATATTTTTACACGTGTGGTCCCCTCCCAGCACCAATTTGTTCTTTCTGCAAACTCCAACAGGGATCCCATTTTTAAGACCACTGGGGCTTAAGGGACAAGCATCCCATCCCAATGTGATTTTAACAACACCATAAAGGATGTTGAATTGTATCATTGTTTATGCATTCTTGTGATTGCACATATAGCCTTAGCATTGAGGTTGTCAAAGAAATGAGCCTTGCTTGATGGACATAATGATGTGTGGCAGCAACATGCCAGCTAATAATGGTTCTTGCAGCCAACACCAGTGGAAAGGTCAGATATAGCAGTCTATGCTGGAATTATCTATATCTGTGGGATTTTTACATCAATTTTGGTCGGTTTTAAACATATTATATCTACCCTCTCACCATAGGCTCCAGGAACAATCTTGTGGCTGCCCATTATAAATGGTGCCAGTGTTTAACAACAATGGCCATTTTCAGAGACTTTGATAAAAAAAAAGGAAGTTCTAATTTTGTCTGCAGATGTTCAACCCTCAGGCACCAGTATTTTGTAGCCTCATAACTGTATTTGTTTTTACTTTGACTACAAGTGAAGCACACCTTACCACAACTTCAAAGTCAATTTTTACTTTAGGATAGAAGTGAAATGTACAGTATATGCACTGTCGATTCCAGATTTTAAAATGAAACTAAACTCTGGTATAAAAAAATCTATACAAGCATATATTATTAACTCAGAAAACTGCCTTCTATTGCTTTAATCCTTCAAATTCCATTTTTTTATGCTGCTGTAATCTGACTTCCTGTTAGAGGATGGCTATGTTCGTTCTCCATGGTCCCACTGTATTTCCACTTGGAGAATAAGGATATTATTTAGAGTCATTTTAACCTTATTTCTAGGCAAATATTTTATGGGGTTAGAGCATTTAATTTTATAAGTAGAATGGTATATTTGGACAGGAAAGGGTTAACCTCTGTCAGATTTTTTTTTTTGCTGTCAGACTCTTTGTTGGGAAGATTTACTCCCAATTATGTCCATCATCCTTGAGTTTGATTCAGAAGACTTTTCTAAAGAGAGAAAGCACTAAAATCTGACAAATTTTAACACTGTTGTACATGTACCCATCTAAGATGTTTCCAGTCTTTGAGATTGATTTACTATGGACAAATAGGTTGTTCACTTTACATGGAAAGTTGCATTTTGCAGTGGAATTTCACCAGAGCCTAGTGATTGTGGTGAAATTTCACTTTGTAAAGAGTACCCAAACATGTGCAAGAAAAATTGAATTAGGAAGTATTTTTTATTGAAAATGACTATGCTCTAGGGATATTTTTTTGCAAAGTAAATAGTCTATTTGCCTTTAATAAATTAAGCCCTTTGTGACCACTAATGTATCTAAAGGACAGGAAGAGCGGCATATTTTACCCAAATGTAACAGCAATCTGTCAGAGGTTTTACCCCTTTTTATTCAAACACATGACCTACCACAAATTACCTAGGAGATTGGGAACCTGTGCTCTGGGCCAAGTACCTTTGAAATGTAGCAATAATCCTCTGATACAATGAAGTTGGCTACTCGGTGACATCCATTGGAAGAATTATTTATTGCTATGTAGAGCTACTCCTGTAGGAGCCACAGGGACACTGTCCAGGTCTTCCCCAAAAGCTTTGACCTGCAGCCAGGCACATAGGCTCATTCACACGCTTCTTCAATGACCAGTCTAGGGGTGTTGTTTTTATTTTTGGAGGACTTGGATAGGGAGGTAATTTGGTGAGATACTTCAAAAACAAGGTACAAAGGTAGTAACAGGTGCATAAATGGTGCAGTCCATGTAGTATGAAAATAGATAAAATGTGTGCCAGGTCAGGCAGAGGGTAATCCAGTAGGCACTAGGGCAGGCTGTGATAGAGTGAAGCAGAACTCTGGAATGGGAGAACAGAGGCAAAAGACACAGCGCTTCTAAGTGTAGACTGTGTGACAGTTTATTGGTTAAAAAGGTAAGTTTAACAGTTCACATCTTTGTAAAAGTAAACAGGCTCATAAGGATAAATGTGCAGAACAACTGTCGCCAGATGTACAGATTGCTCTGAAAAGCATCCCGGCCAATCAGCAGGAGGCGCTGCAAGGAGGAGAAGCGTGGATGGTGGAACCTGGCTGTGTCCCTGGTATGTCCAGAGTTAGTGGCATTGGCATCTGGCATCATCAGGATGCGACACGTTTCTGAGCATACGCAGGGACCAATGTGGACTGGCGCACTCTTTCATCAGATATAGATTGAGCATAACTTCATACTTCAAAAACAAGAACTATGTACAGTTGAGGACTTTTAGGAATTCTTTTGGATAAGCTATGAGAATGTCCATGCTTGAAACAAACAGTAGACTTCAGCTTTAAGGCAGCAGTAGTAGTAGCAAACTAGAGCAGAGTCCTTTTAGGTAGGAGATTAAGTGGACAAAGCTCTTTGGAACATGAGCCGATGTCACCTTTAGTTAGACCCACAGATGACTGCCTAGCACCAGGGGGGTTTAGGTAGTACACAATCTAAGATCCTTTAGGGGTGTCTGTACTCACAAGGCCAAGAGCAGATGGTTGCCTTTCTCTGTGATAGCAGACCAGATCATAAGTAGATGGCCCCTCAATCGGCTGGGTCTCAGCATTCAAGCCCTCAGATCGTCCACCTAAGGCCCATGGCAGTAGATCCAGCAGCATTGCCTGGGAGGACAGCATGTCCTCTCCAGGCTGGAACAATCTTATACAAGAAAGACCCAGAAATCAGTGTGCTCACTGAATATATACTGTTACCCAGCATGCCAACAGAGTCTCTCCCTCTGGGATAGGCCAGGGCTGTGTCATTATTCATGCTGCCATTTGGATAGCTCCACACATTATCCAGAAGCTTCTCAAGCTTTCTGGATGCAGAGGCAACAATCAGGTTGATCACACTGCATAGACCTAACTAGCAGAACGCAGCAACAATGATTACAACCACACTATCTGCAGTGTGACAACTATATTTACCTATCAAAATACAAACTAAATCTATCTATCTAAATCTAGCACCTATCTAGGAGGGTGCTACAGCTACAAAGCAGTATACAGTAATAACGTGTTGGAGAATGTCTCCCTCACATGCACTAGTATGCTTTTTAAAAATACACTAACGCCGTGCTTAGATGTGAAATAACCTCATAGGAAAGAATGGGATTTCAATGCATTTGTATGCAATAAAGTAAGGGCCCTTTCGTGCTCCATGAAAACAGACACAAAAAATTTAGCTGAAGTTTTTACTTTGGTATTCAGACAGCCACCCATATATACATGTCACAAAAATACATTTTTTCAGCAGTTGGGCTACAGTTTCTCATTCAGTCAGTCGGTCACTCAGGTATGCAAGCAAGAATTCTTCCAGAGTGAAAATAAATCTTTTTAGGAGTTTTACTTTACTGCCTTACTAATCCACGTAATCAGTGGAGTAGTAAGGTTCATCTACTAGTTTGTGCAAGTGCTGTAAAAAAGGATGTCTATGTCTCCTATAGTTTGTCGTCATTCATTGCAAACGTTAATGACAATACAGCCAGGAGAAATCAGACATTACATTACTGGATTTGTAACCGGCAGATAGTGAGTAGTTGAAGTGTTACTAAACCCAGGACCCTGAATTCACTATATCTGGTCTTCCACAGTACACACAACATGGAAATGCAATTATCTAAGTAAATATAAACTGCTAAATACCTTTTCTCATCATCAGTATATAGCAGTCTTGTGACATCAGCAGAGCACTGGTTACAGCTTGTAGGGGGAGTTTTCTCTCTGCTCTAGGAGGATGCAGAACCCCTGACCTCTGTTTGGACAGTGTTGATTGGCCCTGTGCTGATCACATGCACTTTCCCAAGAAAAAAAAAAATATCTAGCAATACACACCAAACTGAGCATGCGCAGAATGGCTATGGGTTCAGTCTGTCTAATCAGCATGGACATTTGAACAAGAGGAGGGGCAGAGATGTCAGGATCAAACAACCTTTTTACACAATGCAGATGATTAACCCCTTAGGTTCCACAGTGAGTATATCAAGCATGCTTTACTGAATATACAGACTGGTTTTACTGTTGTGACTTTACATAGTTACATAGTTAGTCTGGCTGAAAAAGACAAAAGTCCATCCAGTTCAACCATTAAAAAAAAAAGGTTATAATCCAATACCCACAGTTGATCCAGAGGAAGGCAAAAAAACCCAGCAAAGCATGATCCAATTTGCTCCTGCAGGGAAAAAAATCCTTCCTGATCCCCCGAGAGGCAATCGGATATTCCCTGGATCAACTCTACCTATAAATGTTAGTAACCAGTTATATTCTGTGTATCCAAGAAAGAATCCAGGCCTTTTTTAAAGCGCTCCACTGAGCTGGCCAGAACCAACTCTTAGTAACACTTTAAGCCACAGTATTTATTTAGATTTTTGGGAAAAATAAATTGTGCTTTGCAATACCTATGCATTCCTAACAGCAACTCCTTCAACATGCTGGTGATACTGATGCTGCTTATTTCAAAATGTAATTTAAAAAGGTTTGCTCCAATAACGCTAGCAAGACACTTTTCACCTTCAGTATTTATATCTGCACAAATATAAAGATGCATGTTCAGGTCAGGCAGCGGTACAAGTGTGTGTGAGAACTAAACAAGAAGTATCTGCGAGCTTCAAAAAAATGAACACTGTGAAAGTTAGCAGGAAAACTTACAAATAACAGAGGATTTTACAGTCTAGCCCCTGAGGGCAACTTAGGTGGAGTGAAACATTCCACTTAGTGGATTTTAAGAATTTCTTTTGTCTGTATGGATTCCTACTATCTTCTAAAGCTGCCGTATTACTTTGCTATTATTTTGTAAGGATGAGAGCTGATCCTATTTTATAACAGTATGTGTTCTGATGATCTGACATGCTGGTCCTTTGTTGAATGCTACTGAACATTCTGTTCTCATTGGTATACTTATTAACATTACATTATAAATCCTCCTATTCTTGTATATAATTCATATCTTAGGGATTATGGTTAAACATACTTCCATTTTGTCTGAATCTCTTTGTATCTTTGGATCTCGCGCTTTGCTTCAATAGATCAGGTTCTGCGTCAAGAAAAACTTACCAGTTACAGATTAATGGAGCAGCTTTTGTCTCCTCCACTAACACGTTCCTTGTCATAAAAGATTTGTAGCTTATTTTAGTTTGTAACAATTCCTAAAATAAAGTAACAGAGTACTGTTTTTTTCTTCTTATATAGGCTTTGTCAACAACTGTCATTTTTTTTTGTACTTCAAGCCTGTGTACACAGACCAACTGGAATCTATTTTATGTGTAGTCAAAATATATTTGAGAAGTGTTTAGATACCTCCCACATGGAAGAAAAATATATTTGAAATATATTTTAAAAATATTCTTCCCAAATATATTGCCATATATTTGAAATCTTAAACTTTTTGCCATATTCAATATATTTATATATATATATATATATATATATATATATATATATATATATATATACTGCATGTTGAAATGCGTTTTTATTACAAAAAATATGAAAAATATTTTTTAAAATACAATTCAAATATACTGTATGTCTTTAAAAATACAAATCTACATTTTTGGAATGCATTTACAAATATATGTAAAAATATATGTTACAATGACTGTTTTATATGATAAAAAAACTGCAGACTATATTTAAAAAATATACATTTTTAAAAATATATATTTTTAAAAATATATATTTTTAAAATATATTCTTCAGATTTTTTATCATATAAAAAGGTAATTTTAACATATATTTTACATATATTTGTAAATGCAGTGTATATATATATATATATATATATATATATAGATTGAATATGGCCAAAATTGTAATATTTCAAATATATGGCAATATATTATATATTAACATAATTGTTAATGCTTCCCTTAGTTGGTGCAGTTGAAAAGACGCATGGTTTCCAAACTTATACTTTAAACTAGCAAAAAACTGGAGAAAACTAAAATATTCCCACTTTGGGAGTATATTTGCTAAACTTGCAACTGTAAACAATAGAAATGTTTAGCTGGCCATGCATAATAGTAGTTTTTGTTAATTTTTACTAAAATATAACGTCTGCTCATCCGCATAATAACCCATCCTCAAAACCTTTGAGTCCCATGAACTGCACACGTTAAGTGAGAAGGCCACTTGTTTTGTAGTGTTGGAAATATTTCAGCACTCATCCAAGTCCAGATAAACAGGACCAACTACTAATATATTTTAAGAAGTGCAGTTAATTGTGAGTGCTCATACTCATATAGGAGATTGAGTTTGCTTGGCAGAATAGAATTAAAATATAAGTACACCTTTTCATAACATGTAACATGTTACACCCATATTCAGGGTGTAACATGTAACATGTTATGATCAGACCAGCCCCACTCCCTTCAATCCCCTACTTTGACAGCTAGCGGGGAATCTTCTCCCCCCTCTCTAGGTGTCAAATTAAATAAAAGTGTTCGTACGTGGCTCCCCCACCCCACTGCGTCACTCATTTACTGTGTTCTGTGAATGAAAAATTACAAGTCCCAACAGCCTTAGCATTGTGGAACGCTGTGGTAGTTCATTGAGTCTTCCTGTCAGTAAAAAGAAAGAGGCCTCCTGCGCTGCCAAGAAAAGGTAATATCTGTCAATCGAAATGGCTGCTAACACCTAGCTATAATCAAATAGTGAACAACAATGAGTGACAGAAATGGTGCTGCGCTACTTCACAGTGAACAAAACAATATACATCAATAAATCAGTGGACAATAATGTAACTCCAGGGGGTGAGAAATCCACAAACAAATATAAAAGAAAGTGCAAATACTACCACAAAGGTGAATGCCACAATAAATTAATCCCATGGCAATAAATATAAAGATGGTGCATAAAAAAGGAACATCAAGTGTGCAAATGCGATGATATAGAACAATTCTACATCAGTAATAATAAAGCGACATAAATAAAAACTGATGGAGAGAAAAAAGTTTAAATGTGCAGTGGATAAATAAATCAATATAAAAGTGGTATCAGAATGCGGCAACGAGAAATGAACGTAGCCAAAACTATCAAATGTGCAGTGAATACATTGATCAATACCAGTAAAAATAATGTGGCATCAAAAATGTGACAACAAAGATACACGTGGCCAAAAAATGATCTATTGTCACAAAGGACAATGCAACCAACGAAAAAATATATAAATATTGATATAAAAATGAATATAAATAAAGTCCCCAATAATGGACCACAATAAGTCCAAAAAACAGTCCCAGACACAGAGGCGTTTATTTACTAAAGCTGGAGAGTGCAAAATCAGACTCACTTCTGCATAGAAACCAATCCGCTTCCAGGTTTCATTGCCAAAGCTTCATTGAACAAGCTGAGGTTAGAAGCTGATTGGTTTCTATGCAGAAGGGAGTCTGATTTTGGACTCTCCAGCTTTAGTAAATAAACCCCATAAAGTCTCAAAAAATGAAAATCCAGCACAAACAAAACGATGTGTGTATCTCCAAAAACGTAAATCAACAGTAACCACAAACAGAGGAACGATCCTTCACCACCTAGTGTGCGCGCTCCCCTTTGAATTGCGACCCGCAAGGAGTCATACAGCATATATGCACATGGATGATCTCCAACTGGATAGATCTCACTTATAAGACAAATGAAGGTTCCTCTCCATGGCATACAGCAATCAGTAATCACGGTCTTCTTAAGGGTCTATAGCTTTAAATCTCCTCCTCCTCTTCCAAAATGCTCAAAGAAAGGGATCAAAAAAGAGATTCCATAGTGTAGTAAATCATAGTTTATTAGATGCACAAAAATAAAAAACTACTCACAAGATAAAACCGAGTCTGCAGACCCAACAAGCAATCACTGTATTTAGAACAGTATAGAGTGTTTGAGGTTTGGGAGTACCAAGATGGCGGCTGCCATCCGTACCGGGATGACGTCACCACGCTTCCATCCTACGCGTTACGTCACGAGTCATTGAGTCTTCTTGTCAGTATATCTACTTGCTCGTATATCCCTTACAGGCAGGCAGATATACTGACATGCCTGTAGGAGACCTGCATGGCACCAAGGATCTGCTGATCGCTCGTGCAATGCTTTACAGGCTCCTGCAACAAAACATAATAAATTAACATTTTTTTTAACTGCAATAAAATGTGCATTTATTTATTTATTTTTTTGTATGAATGTGAACGTATCCTTTAAAGTGTACGTAAAGCCAAAATGACTGCATCAAGTTTTAATTGCAGTCTGTGTCCACACAAAGGAAAGTAGTCCTCATTATGTGTCCTGGTGATCATTATCTCCAGTAGAGAAAATAGTGGAAAATCCAACGTTTTTGCGTTGTCCCAGGAACAGGGAGTAAGGCAACATCATGCAATGGGGACACAGTTCTGGTGACAATTAAAGTAGGGTACACACTATGAGAAAGTTGGACAAACAATCATTTGATTTTACACGAAGGTGCGTGTTATGATATAACTGGCAGTGGTATTAACTTGTACGAAAATTTTCAAACAAAGGGAAACATTCTTTTTTGTGTTTGATTTATATGTTCATTGCCACCTTCTTCCGGGTCGTTCTTTGCTTCTGATCATGAGTGTTTTTATTCTATTTGATTATTTACGTATGATAACTGTTGAGTTCACATACTATAAAAATGTTCTAGCTTGCGCCTTTGTTTTTTTTCGTCCAAACAGTCGTAATTGGCTGTTGAAAGCACTATACTTACAAACAGATAATCGACCAATTGTTCCTCATACCAAATTTTGTCTTTCACTTTTCTGATGGTGTGTACCCAGTTTAAGAGGGAACTTTCTCTTGATTTGGAGAGATCGCCTTTTACCTTCTGTTGGTTCTCTGGGATGGAAAATGAAGAAAAGTTTCCCTGTTAAGACAGAGACAAAAAAAAAAGTAAACCTGGTAAGGGTCTTAACCAGTCCCTGCTCTATTCAAAACAAAAAAAAAAGTTGGTTGTACATATACTTCAACTTTTTGTTTCTTCATTTGCAAGATTAAATCTGCTCATTTACACAAATCTGTTTTTTATAAACATGCCCTTATATAATTGTGACTGACAAGGCCAATTAAAGTTAAAAACATATTCTCTATTATTTATTTACAGTCGCAAACTATGTATGTGTCTTTCACAGCAAGACTTGGCTGCTACCATGCACAAACCTTCCTAAATACATCCTGGCAGGTTTATGCCTATGTACATGCTGAAAGTGCCATTGTTGTAAAACATACTGTATGTTCTTAATCCATGTAATTATTGTGTTCATTATATTAATGCCTTTATGTGGATCAAACTTTCCAGAAATAGTGACAGTGACAAGGGTTACACTGATGTGAGCAAATACACTAGTCACCTTTTATTTTTTATATTTTTTTTAAAATTCTTTATTTATGTAGACAGCACCACACTCACAAAACAGTGCAAAACATCTCCAGTATATACGTCAGAAGGGAAGGGGTAACATCCCCCGAGTACAGAGATCACAATGCAATAACCAGCCAGGAGTAATACAAAAATTATTTTTTTTTTAAGTTCTAATTCCTCTTTAAAAAAAAAAAATAAAACAAACACAAAAGTAATACATGTGCATAATACAATCATTACATGCATTAATCGCTTATAGCTATCAGCATATAACATTTTTCACAATAGGGGTTGATTAAACACTTTGCTTCATGAATTACCAGGGTTGTAACTTTGCCACAACATTTTCCATATATATATCCTACTAATATTTAAAAAGTTAATCACTGTTGACTTCCAGAGTAGAAAGGTTTAACAGTTCATAAATTTCAAACTAAGCCCAATTTAACCTTTCTGACATCGATTTTGCCTGCTTCTTAGAAGGATTAGCATGCATAATATTATTCCGTTAGAGGCATTGTCTTTTTTAATTAAAGATTTTGAACACACAGAGGAGATTGAGAGAGGCTTATATATGAATCATCACAATCCCGTCAAGTTTAGGATGGTTTCAGATTTACAATTGTGTTTTAAGGTATCATGAGTTCATTCAGGGGCTGTGCCACTGTTAAGGAACACAGTGCAACAGCCCATCAACAGTTTTGAGTATTACTTAAAACTGTTAAAAATGCATTAGCAATGGTATTTAATGATTAAATCTCTTCTAGGTGTACCCACCATTGTTTCTCAGCCTAGAATGCAATTTTAGGATAGGTGCATGTGACATCCCCTTTTCTCCTAGTCATGTTTTTGTAAATAACTGTGGCAGACATATAAGAAAAAGAAGACTGAGATTAAGGCCTGGTTCACACTGATGCAGTGCGGAAAACACACAGGAATCGCTGCATTTCCTGCATCGCACCACATAGCAATCACATTGTGTATATGCAATCTGCTGCCAGAGTCAATTTAAAGTTAATGACACCCAAAAAGCAGGTCACACAATGCAGTGCATTTGCCTGAATCAGATCACTTGGGTATGACCACGCATACGATCAGATTCCAGTGCGGCAAAAAAAAGGCGCCGGCACTTTTTTTGTGCGGATGTGGTGTGATAAGAGCCGAACAAAATGATAGACTCAAATCTCACTACACAGAATTGCATGTGATTTACACAGGAATGTGGTGAGATTTCTTTGTGAATCACATGCGATGTGACAGTGTGAACCGGAGCACAGTATTTCAGCTTACCATTCCTTAGGCACCATTCGCAATTATGCAGGTGAAATGGTGTGAGCGCATTTAGGGCTACCCAGTGGGCTTTCCAATACTCGAAAAACACACAATAGAAGTGCATGACCCTTTTTTTAAATCAAGCCACACCAAAACATAATTTACATGTAGTAAAGTACACGTTAGCAAGATGCATTGGTGTGCCGTTGCATGCCTGCAAAAGGGATGCAAGTTTTTTGTGTGTAACGTACTGTTTTTGTGTGTGCACCCACAGTGTACAAATGTAAACCAAGCTTTAGACTAGCTTCTCCAGCTACAGTAAACATTATTTAGTAAAGAGTACTTGATAATCCATAGAAAGCAGTCATACTCCATCTTGAACTGATCTGACTTCAGAGTGAATGATGTAGGTCCCGTAATGCTGATCTACAGCTCCAGCACCCCACTTCCCTCCCTAAAGATTCCCTTGGGTGATTTTTTTTCTTAAAAAACACTTTATGCATACCTTTTTTCTTGCAGTCTTCAGGTCAGTCAGATGAAGTCACAGGTCCTTCCTCTTCTCCTTCAGTAGGCCGTGGTGGACTGTTTTTACTTTTGGACCGAGCAACACTCATGTAATCATTTGTGAGCATGCTCAGTCCAGAAGTACTCTCATGCTCAGTTCAGAAGTACCCAGGCTGCATGATGACGCACCCTAGCAGATGTATCCATAAAAGCCTGGGCCTATAGGAAGTGGGTTGGATGACAATGACCACCATTCAACCTGCAAGATGAGTGGTGCTGGACCTCACAGTAGTAAGTTTGCAGAGTACAGCACCAGGGAAAAGTATTGCAGTGGAAGCTCCTTTTATTTCACAAGTACAAGGCAACATATTGTTTAAATATACCGTATATATAATTGGGGTTCCACTTTATGGTGTTAGCATCACTGAGGTCTCAATCTTAAACAAGAAGCCATCATTGAGTATTTGGGCTATTTGACAAAGGCTAATTTTTCCCATGATACTTGCATATTTCTTTATTTATGTAAATATATAGGGTTTATATGGTACAATAGTATATGCTGTATAATTGTTTATATCCAGTTTAGAAGCTAAGATAAAATCTATTGTTACTACATGTGAAGTTCCTACACCACCAAAGTGACATTCACTCTTCCTTGAACATCAGCTTCCCATATACTTATTCTTTAAGATGGGACAACATTCCATCATACTTTTGATCATATAATATTTAGAAATAAAACAAAAATCTAGACTGATGTCTGGTGGGAGATGTACATGCAACAGTAATATTAACCATTGCTATCTCTTACTGTTTGGACAGGTATGGAGACATGGTTCCAAAGACTATAGCTGGGAAAATCTTTGGCTCTATCTGCTCATTAAGTGGGGTCCTAGTTATTGCACTTCCAGTGCCTGTCATCGTGTCAAATTTCAGCCGGATTTATCATCAAAATCAAAGAGCTGACAAGAGGAGAGCGCAAAAGGTCAGTAATCTATTAATATATATTTATTTAATGTTAAAGATTTTTTTTTTAAATGTGCGTTATCCCTACAGGGAACAAACTGGTAAAGCCATACTCGTAACACCTCCATATTTGTAACAGGCAGCACAGTGGCTATGTGGTTAGCACTTCCGCCAAGCAGCACTAGGATTGTCAGTTCCATGGCACTACCTGCCTGGAGCTTGCATGGGTTTCCTCCGGGTACTCCAGTTTACTCGCACACTCCAAAGACATGCTGGTAAGTTAATTGGGTTCTGTCTAAATTGGCCCTAGTATGAGTATGTATGAATGTGAGTTATGGACCTTAGACTGTAGGCTCCTTGAGGGTGAGGGACTGATGTGAATGTACTATATTCAGTATATATATATGTGTAAAGCACTGCATAAATTTACAGTGCTAAGAAAACAAAATCAACAATATTTTTCAGTGTTTGAAAAAAAAGATTTACAATGTTGTACAAGTAAATGAATCCCATTTTTGCATTTGGTGGAAAGAGTTACAATATGGCCACTGTTTATTAATTAGGCTATGGTCAAAAAGGAAATTAGAGTAAATCTATAGCCAATTTTGTTCTTGTTTTGAGTGGGGTAGGGAAGAGATAGAACCTGTTTCAGATTTTACTGCCATACAAGGCTCCTTTAAAGTGATTTCACCTCACTTCCTGTTCTGGTGACACATTTTTACCAGGCAGAAACTCTCTATCAACAACTGGTTAAGTGGAGGAATACTAGAACCCCTGTCCATTTTATTGCTGTATGGTTCCCTGTTTCAGATTTCCCTTGCTTCCTGTCTGGTTCCAATTTTTCTAAATGAGCCCTGGATGGCAGTAAAACCTGAAAGGGTCTAATCTGACCTCACAATGGGCTCCATTCACAAAAGCAGATGCGGTATTTCTGACACATTTTCCCTCAATATCACATGCGATCCTGAAACTATCAGTTCACTATACCGTTTCGTGGTATTTGCCGAAAAACGGTCAAAACGCTCAGTTTTTACTGTTGTCTGTGCTTCCATTAGGGAGCTAAACCCTCTCTATTTGTCCTGTTTACCATTATCAAGGAAAGTGAAAGTAAAAGAAAATCCTGAATTTTGGGTTGTCCCCTGAATAGTAATAGAGGGGAAATCTTCCAATGGGGACATCGGTTCTGGTGACCTGGGGGACTCCAAGGGGTAAATGACAGCCCACTCCCTTTCTCCTCCTCCATGCCCACTAACCAGCTAAATACAATGGGGGCAGGATATTACATGTAGATTAACTGAGGAAGCACCTCCCTCTTATTCTAAGACACATGTTGGAGGGACATGAAACAGCCTGTGAGTGGCAGAAATCCGCTCACATCATGTGATTTCCACAAAATAATAAAGATTTGATTTCAAAAGGCCAAAGGCCAGTTTTTATTTTGAACATGTGACCAACAGTAGAGGACTAGAAACTCCTCCTGCTTCTGTTTCCCTGCAGACAGGCTGGAAAAAGAGCTGGGTGACATCTGTATATCAATTAGGTAAAAGGTTTTTTTGTGTTTTTTTTATTAAAATAATTACAGAGACATCATCCACATACAGAAATAGAAGGGACAGAGTAAAATAAACAGTGTGTGTTTAGTATCACTAAGTCTTAAAATGCACGCATGCAGTTATTTCATTCATGCATTTTTTGCACCCACAAAACCAACTTCCTTCTCTTAGTACATAATTATGTATTTTACTGCAATCACTCATCTGCATCCCTGTTAGTTGTTGGGATAGGATATCAGATACATAGAGAGTGCAGCTGGTCAACGGATCTGTAGGTGTAAACTTGTTGGTCAGGCTGACTCTGCTTTTGGATGAATTTACTGAACATGTAGATTAAAGTCTTTTTTATTATTTATGGAAAGCCTGGTGCTCTTTTATTCAAAAAACAATATTTAAAGTAGGGGTGCTCAATCCATGGCCCACGGAGCCTTCTGATATGGCCTACAACCTCATTCTCTGGGATTGCGGGTGAGCAAGCCCAGATTATGGATGGCCAACCTGCCATCCCAGCACATCAGAGTGCATGGAGCTGGTGCTGGCAGCAGAGGGGGCAGGAGCCGCATAAACCAATGTTTCCTATGTAGCGCTGGCTAATGTCCCAGGCAGAGTGATACCAAGTGCACTTTGCCTAGGATAAGGGGTGGACTGACCATTTGGAAACTCGGGCACAGCCTGAGGGCCCGGGGTCAGTAGGGGGCCCCATGAGATGCCCCTGGTACCTTTTTCATAGGCTTTTGTGAGTTTGGGCAAGGACACATGGGCCCCATGATCCCCTATTGCCCAGGGGCCCCATGAGTTGTCAGTCTGCCCCTGCCTAGGATCTTTCTAGAAACCTAGCAATGCCAGCAGAAGCTGCAAGAGAAAAAGGTCATTTTATCAAACGTCACATAGTCTTGCAATGCGCAGATTAGCACTTTTAAAAAGGATTATTAGTCTGATTTCACACTAATTAACCGGTTCAGCGCAGTGCAACTGCAGCTTTCCTGAGGGTTAGCTGCACTGAGCCATAGACGTCTATTATATCATGTGGGTTTGGTGCACTTTCTGAAAGAGCACCGAAACTCCTGAATGCAGGAGTTTTGGCGTGCTTTCAGAAAGTGCACCATACCTGCAAGATATATTGGAAATCTATGGCAAAGCACAGCTAACATGCAGAAGAGCCACAGGTACACTGTCATGGACCCATGGTGTGGATAAACCGCAGTGCATCAGTGTGAAAGAAGCCTTTTAGGGAGCTCAGGACAGTAAGGGGTTTATCTACATTTGCAATTTGAGGGCAATAAAACACCATAGATGAGATATGTTTATATCTTACACCACCAACTACTGGTGTGGTGTCAGGGCTCGCAATGGCGACTCTGCCCCATGCTCAAGAGGACCTGTGCAGCCTCCCTGTCACATTCTGTTTTACCTTTGCACAGGAAGGGTGAGGGGACGGCATATACAGGAACCCATCCTCTCCATTTTCCTCCTGCAACCTGCAGCTGGCTTCTCCTCCTCTCCTTCCTGCTGGCATTCATCAGCTGCAGGAATAAAATGTTAATTATGTTATTCAAAAGTTAAAAAAAAACTGAATTCTGAAACTATTTAATTTCAATGTGGCCCGCAACCTGTTACCCAATTGCTTAAGTGGCCCTCGCTCTTCAAAAGGTTGAGCACCCTTGCTTTAAAGTAAACACTGCCTTTATAATTCCAAATGCAGAACCCCTGGAAATGCACTTTAACATTTTTTTTCAAGAATGCAAAGGATAAAGTGACCCTGTCGCTATAGAAAATTGTTTAAACATACCTTAAAAGACATTTCCTACTATCTTTTATGCTGCCCGCTCTGATGCTGTGCAATCTTTTGAATTCTGAAGCCAAAGAGAAATTATCACTTGCGGTAGTGCTGATATCCTGGGCCCCCACAGATCTCACTGGTTTCTCCATATGACCTTCACACATTATAGGATACAGTAGCGATGTGGAGGTCACCAGGAGGAACCAATGAGAGCTGCAGGGGATGCAGGCGATTAACACTCCTAATATGTCAATTTTAGTGTGGACTTCAGCAGCAGGGTTCAAAGCATCAGAGTGAAATTTGGCAGCGTGCTCAGCAGAAAGGGGAATATGTACAGCATTCATTTACAGCTATGCCTTACTTTAAACAACATTCTATTGCAACAGGGTAACGTAAATAGATTTCAGAATTCTTCTGTATCTACTCTGTACAGCAATAGCTGCATCACTAACTTGACACTAACACGATGTGTCATGCTAAGCATTTCTCACTTGTCATCAGTTTGGCTAGTGTTAATCTTCCCAGCATAGTGACATTTCTGTTATGTGGTACATGACTGTTCAGAAAACTGTTCAGAATTATGATAAAGCAAAAAGTAATGAAATCAGCGTTGCATGCATAAAATGGATCTGTAAATTCCCAAAAATATATAACTACTTGTACAATAAATAATTGTGTTTTTTTCCTTATACTATATACAACAAATACAATAAAGGCAACCCATTTGATTTTGAGAGACATAACCTGATAGGTATCTATTGTACGTACTGGGGTTAATTTACTAAAAGACAAATACACTGTTCACTTTGCAAGAGAATTTGCCCCAGGGCTCAGTGAATGTTCCAAGTTCCACTTTGCAAAGTATACTCAAGCATGTGCAAGGAAAAAACAAACAAACAAACACACTTTTGCTTGCAAAGGATTAGATCAGCGGTCTTCAAACTGTGGCCCAGGGGGCCAGATATGGTCCTTTGCTTGCTCTTATCTGGCCCTTGGGGCACTATTTCATCCACTGATACCAACAATGGGGCATAATTCCCCCCACTAACACCAATGAAGGGGCACAATTCCTCCCACTGACACCAACAATGGGGCCCACTGACACCAACGATGTGGCACAATTTCTCCCAATGACACCAACAAAGAGGTCTAATGACAGCAATTCTTCCCAATCGCATTGGTGTTATTGGGCACAATTCTTCCCAATAACACCAATGATGGGGGCAAAATTCCTCCCACTAACAACAAATATGGTGTCAGTGTTTTTTCCCACTGACATTGGGACCTTTTCTACTCACATTGGCCATAGCTCGCCCCCCCACCCCTAAAGTCTGAAGGACAGTAAATTGAACCTTTGCTTGGAAAGTTTGGAGACCCCTGGATTAGATGGTGGAAATCAGCAGAGCATTACCTCCTTCACTAAAATCTGGTGCAATTTCCCCTCAAAAGTCCTTTCCCTTGCAAACTGAACAGTCTATTCTCCTTTAGTATAGCAGCCACTTTGTCTATGGAGAATGGGGAATATGTACTACCTTAATTTACAGCTATGCCTTACTTTAAACAACATTCTATTGCAACAAGGTAACGTTAATAGATTTCAGAATTCTTCTGTATCTACTCTGTACAGCAATTGCTGCATCACTAACTTGACACTAACACAATGTGTCATGCTAAGCATTTCTCACTTGTCATCAGTTTGGCTAGTGTTAATCTTCCCAGCATAGTGACATTTCCGTTATGTGGTACATGACTGTTCAGAAAACTGTTCAGAATTATGAGAAAGCAAAAGTAATGAAATCAGCATTGCATGCATGAAATGGATCTGTAAATTCCCAAAAACATATAACTACTTGTACAATAAATAATTGGTTTTTTTTCCTTATTCTATATACAACAAAAACAATAAATGCAACCCATTTGATAGTAGTTGCACTTTGAAAGAGAATTTGCCCCAGGGCTCAGTGAATGTTCCAAGTTCCACTTGGAAAGTATACTTAAGCATGTGCAAGGAAAAAAAAAAAAAAAAACACTTTTACTTGCAAAGGATTAGATCAAAGGTCTCCAAACTGCGGCCCTTTGCTTGCTTTTATCTGGCCCTTGGGGCACTATTTCATCCACTGATACCAATGATGGGGCACTATTTCATCCACTGATACCAACAATGGGGCATCATTCCCCCCACTAACACCAATGAAGCAGCACAATTCCTCCCACTGACACCAACAACGTGGCACAATTTCTCCCAATTACACCAACAATGGGGTCTAATGACAGCAATGATGGTGGAAATCAGCAGAGCTCTACCTCTGGTGCAATTTCCCCTGAAAAGTGCAACCTCACTTGCAAACTGAACAGTCTATTTTCTTTTATTATATCACCCCATTGTCTCTGGACAAGTCTTGAAGTCACCATGGGCTCACAATGAAAGGCAAATAGGCAGTTCAGTTGTACTTTGCAAGGGGAATTTTCCCCAGCGCTTAGTGAATCAAGCAAGGCTCTGCTGATTTCCATCATCCAATCATGTTCAGGCAATCATTTAAGAAAATTACATTTTTCTTGCACGACTGAGTTTTTATTCAAAGTGAAACTCTGTCACATTCACTAAACTGCAGGGTGCAACTTTCTTTGCAAAGTCAACAACCTATTTGCCTTTAGTAAACCAACCCCAGTGAATCATTTTCACATAGTTCCCTAATTGCAAACTTCTGCCTCAAAACTTTTAAGTTTTTTTTGCCAGAAAAAAGGAAGAGCCTATAATTAGATGCACAGCCTTTGCCCCCGTCAGTTGAGTCACAAGAGCTAAAACTCTAAATGAACGCATAACCCAGCTCCCTTTCTATAAAACAGTGAGCTCACAGCAGCCATATTGATCTGTCAGGGAGAGCTTACATTTTTGTGTACAGAGAATTCAGTTTTCTATCTTTTAGTCATTTGTTTATGTATAATTTTCAGTGTTGCCACTGGTACATGTCCCCAATGGCAGTGGCAAGCTTCCCACTTCTTGTGTTTGACATTAGCTTACGTGTTAGCCCTAGAGATGATCAGAATGTAATAAGAGGCTTAGCCCTATCATAGAGGTTCCCTGCAAGATTCTTGAAACTGAACCCAGGCAGATTTGCTCAGTCCTATGGTCTGACAAAACCAATACAATAAAATGTTTCAATAACTTGCATTTAGAAACACCCAAACTCCATTAATTTTACCATAACTCTTTCATCTTAGAATCTTGGAACAGTTGCTAAATTTGTGCCTTTTGCAATCCTCTGTATAACAAAACTCAGACTGGGAGAAGGAGGGGCAGTCAATCAGTTGTGCAGTGGTCATTTGAAAGCAAGGTCGCGCTTAGAAGAGAGTAGACATGTGTGATTTGTTTCGTTCCGAAACAGAATTTGAATGGATTTTTCATTATTCTGAAATGGGGATGTATCTGAATTCCAAATCACAACAGTAATGAACAGTGGCGTCCCGAGGCGGGTGCGTGGGGGGGGGGGGGCACGCCTACCGCACGGGGTGACACTGGACCCGCTCCATGCAAAGGTAAGTTGTAAAGCAAGCTGACGATCTCTGCAGGATGGATCCGATCCATTCTGCGGGGATCATCAGCTTTCTTTAAAATGTACCTTTTCGTGGAGCGGGTCCGGTGTCACCCCGTATAGGTTGCATGCCGACGATCCCCGCAGGATGGATCGGTTCTGAGGATTGAGCATAATGGATCGGAGTCCGATCCATTATGCTCCCCAGTCCACAGATCTGATCCATCCTTCAGGGATCGTCGGCATGCAACCTATACGGGGTGACACCAGACCCGCTCCACGAAAAGGTAAGTTGTAAGCAAGCCGACGATCCCTGCAGAATGGATCAGATCTGCGGATAGGGTAGAATAATGGAGTCCGATCCATTATGCTCAATCCGCAGATCCGATCCATTCTGCGGGGATCGTCGGAGGGGGTGTCACCAAGTGTTACTGCAATGGGTGACACCAACCCTAGGGACACCCCTGGCAATGAATGTGTGCGAATCCTACGAAATAAGGAAGCAAAATTCATCTGAAATAATGCAGCATAAGGCAGCTTAGGTAAAATGCACCTTTGCCTGTGTAGAGGGATCCCCTGAACTCCTGACCAACAGCAATAGCACACGAGCCAGAGCCGGGGAGAAGAAAGGACAGGTCCGCTCCATAAGGAATGAGAAGTTCCCCTCATTAGAGTGGGGAGCCCAGCTGTCAGGTGGGGGGCTGGCAATCTGCACAGAGTGTCTGCAAAAGTTGGCTGAGCTGCCTTGCCACCTCGAAGATGCAGCGATCAGGGGAGAAGGGAGCACAGGGATTGGGGAGGTCGATAGGAGATCCATATGCATTGGCAGGATGTCTCTGTTGGCTCAGCCCTCTTTGGCATGTCATGTCTTAGCCTAGCTGGGAGTTTCATCATCAGCATGAGGAGCGCAGCAGCTGTCAGAGCCGGACACCAGCCAGAACCCCGCTGACTGGGAGATAGCCCAGGACGGGATGAAGAACATCCAGCACAAAGGTACTGACCAGGGGTCCAAAGGAAGTTGGGCAGGGTGCCAGAAGGAGATGGCAGCATGAGGCCTGGACCAGTGATCTGTTACTGGATGATGGGGCTTTTATTGGATGATCAACCCTGATCCCAATCTATTGATCATTGCACATGGGTCTGATATTGGGCAACCAATGACCCCAGTTGTTAGCATTCATTCATATCTCAGAATTGTCGGTGACCCCACATTTGGCAGTGACCCCAGTGTAATGTTCATTGATCTCAGTATTGTCAGTCACCCCAATATTATTAGTGACCCCAGAGTTATTGATGACTCCAGAATTAGCTTTGACCAGTATTATAATTTATTGATTTCACTGTTATCAGTGACACATAATTTGCCAGTGACCTAAGTATTATTAGTGACCCCAGACTCTAAGGGGTCCCCATGATAGTCAGTGACCTCAGTATTACCAGTTACCGAAATATTATTAGTGACCCCCAGTATAATCATTAATTGATCTCAGTGTTATCAGTGACTCCAGAATTTTTGGGGCCCACAGCAATAGCAGTAAGCTCAGTATTAGTGACCTCAGTATGATCATTTCTTGACCCCAGTATCATCAATGAGACATCAGTGAGACAAATATTCCTATGAATTCATCTCAGTTTTATTGGTGATATTGATGTGTTCTTAAAGTCTGGACCTCCCCATACACTCAGCAATGATCGCTGTAATAAGTTGGAGAAGTCTATGTCTTGGCACACACAGGGACAGTCACCATTGATGGGACAGTAGGGGGAGGTTAATAGGGCTCCTGTGTAGACAGAAATCCTTGCACCGGCCATAGTTATTAAATCACCCTACCCTATCACATTCATGGATATCTCTTATGAGATTTGTTGTCTAACCAGATAAAGTCTTTCCTTCTCATGAACTTCCCTTTCAATGAAGTCTAGGGTGAAGAGCGTTCAGTGTAGGCATCCTACTGTTGACCGGCTGGCCTTTTCTCTGAACATGCAATGTCTGTTTAAACTTCCAATTTATGAAGTTAAAGTTTGGTTATGCTAGCTTTAAACTTTTCTTACAGTTAAACAATTGTTTTCTTTGTATTAGAAAATATGTCTGTTCAAACTACCCTTAAAGAATTCATGTATTCTCTGGATCTTGGCCCAATAAACATTTCTTTCTTATTGACCATGTGATTTGTTGGTCTGGTTTTCTTCCACTAGTGGTAGTGTGTTGTTCCATCTATTTGTAATGGATAATTTATTGGTCCTCCACTTTGCTGATAGAGGCTCATCACTCATTGAGGTAGTATTTTCCCCTTAGCTGTGATTACGTTTCATCTCTAGAGTAGGAGGTTGATCCTCAGGACCTTCCCCAAGTCTTGGCTCTTTTCATCTAGCCTTGTTTCAGGTGGTGTTTTTTTTCAGATACTCTTTTGTATGATTTTCACATCTGTTTGCTCTCTCAGTGGTTATTGCCCATTTTTCAGTTGGACTGCTTTTTAATGTCTGAATTCCTAAATTCCTGAACCCCGCAATGAAAAAGGATCTTAGGTGCACTTGTAGACGTAGCAATAGCATGCAATGCCAAGCAAAGCTAGCAAAATACTCTCATGCACTAAAAATAGCATTCATTCAAGAGATAAATCAATAATTCTACCTCTTTAAAAAAAAAAATTGGTTCAGCCTCATCATGAATATGCTGTTCCATTTTGGTCATCAATTCTCAGGAAAGACGTTTTTGAATTAGAAAGAGTTTGTCGAAGGTCAACAAAATAACAAAGAAGAACAGAGGATCTCAGCTATGAAGATCGATTACATAGATAACCAGGGGTGGGCAAACTTTTTGACTTGAGGGCCGCAATGGGTTCATATATTGGACCCGGGGGCCGGACCAAGAGTAGATGAATGATGTGTATGTGTCATCTATAGTAAGTATAGTAATATTCCCCCATAGTAAGCATAGTAATTAATCCCCCATATAGTAATTCATCCCCCATAGTAATTCATCCCCCATAGTAATTCATCCCCCATATAGTAATTCATCCCCCATAGTAATTCATCCCCCATATAGTAATTCGTCCCCCATATAGTAATTTGTCCCCCATAGTAATTCATCCCCCATATAGCAATTCATCCCCCATATAGTAATTCATCCCCCATAGTAATTCATCCCCCCATATAGTAATTCATCCCCCATAGTAATTCATCCCCCATAGTAATTCATCCCCCACATAGTAATTAATCCCCCATATAGTAATTCATCCCCCATATAGTAATTCATCCCCCATATAGTAATTCATCCCCCATATTAATTCATCCCCCATATAGTAATTCATCCCCCATAGTAATTCATCCCCCATATAGTAATTAATCCCCCATAGTAATTCATCCCCCATAGTAATTCATCCCCCATAGTAATTCATCCCCCATATAGTAATTCATCCCCCATAGTAATTCATCCCCCATAGTAATTAATCCCCCATAGTAATTCATCCCCCATAGTAATTCATCCCCCATATAGTAATTCATCCCCCATATAGTAATTCATCCCCCATAGTAATTCATCCCCCATAGTAATTAATCCCCCATAGTAATTCATCCCCCATAGTAATTCATCCCCCATATAGTAATTCATCCCCCATATAGTAATTCATCCCCCATAGTAATTCATCCCCCATATAGTAATTAATCCCCCATAGTAATTCATCCCCCATAGTAATTCATCCCCCATAGTAATTCATCCCCCATATAGTAATTCATCCCCCATAGTAATTCATCCCCCATAGTAATTAATCCCCCATAGTAATTCATCCCCCATAGTAATTCATCCCCCATATAGTAATTCATCCCCCATATAGTAATTCATCCCCCATAGTAATTCATCCCCCATAGTAATTAATCCCCCATAGTAATTCATCCCCCATAGTAATTCATCCCCCATATAGTAATTCATCCCCCATATAGTAATTCATCCCCCATAGTAATTCATCCCCCATATAGTAATTTATCCCCAATATAGTAATTCATCCCCCCTATAGTAATTCATTCCCCATATTAATTCATCCCCCATATTAAGTCCCCAAGTCCCCCCTGTGTCAATTCACTTACCTTTGCTCCACGCGTTCCTCTTGTTCCTCTTGTTCCCGCGCCTTTCGGTGTAGCATGAAAATCTGTCTCCTATGAGGATCTGTCCCCCTCGACGTATCTGCGCATGTGCCAGTTTCAGGCATTAGCAGCCGATCGGCGATCTCCGGCACATGCGCAGATACGTCGAGGGGGGACAGATCCTCATAGGAAACAGGGCGGACTGTGAGAGGAGCCTAGCGGGAGCCTAGCTCCGCGGGACGGATTAAAAGGTCCGCCGGGCCGTATACGGCCCGCGGGCCGTAGTTTGCCCATTGCTGTAGATAACAGTTACTCACTCTTGTGAAGAGGCACTTAAAGGGTTAGTTCACCTTTACCAAAAAACTGCCTATCCATATAAGGAGTGTCTGTAGATAAAAACAAACTGTATCGTTTTGCGAAAGTTTAATAAGGCCCTTGTTATAGGTGTAGGCCATTTTCGTACCTGATGAAGTCTGACAGTAAAATGCCACAAACCAGCATTTTTGGAACTTTTTTTGACCAAGAAATAAAACATTTTTTCGTGAAAAAACCACGAAAAACACAAAACACAAACTCGGAAAAACGGTGCTAAGCGCTAATGCAAAAACACTAAAAAAAAGCTGAACAACTCACGTTTTTAATGTGACTGTACACAGCTAATGTTACCAGTGTTATCAAAACGCCCAGTGTGCATGGAGCCTTAGATGTTTTCCCCAGGAAACAGAATATAAAGAGAATGCACACAACCATACCTTGAACTGGGTGCACATCTTTTTGCAAACTTATAAACTATGTAAGTAACAATAAAGAAAATCACATATTTGTACCTATCTTATCTGCTTGCCACCCACACACGGTGGTTGTACTGTGAGTAGCTGCAGGCCAGGTGACATACTTGTCCTGATGTCCTGATAGAAGATATTCAAATTCATGTATAAAAATGTTCAGCGCACATAAATCTTAACCTAAAAAAACAAACATCTGACAATAAATCATAGGTGTAGGAAGCAAATCTTGCTTTCAAAAAATACACTACTAAATATTGCAGCCTCAGACATTACCTCTACAAAGTGCATAATAACCACTTGTGGACAGGTGCAGGCACAATCACGTATATACAGGGGCAGACTGACAACTCATGGGGCCCCCGGGCAATAAGGGATCATGGGGCCCCTGTGTCCTTGCCCAAACTCAAAAAAGCTTATGAAAAAGGTACCAGGGGCATCTCATGGGGCCCCCTACTGACCCCGGACCCTCGGGCAGTGCCCAAGTTTCCAAATGGTCAGTCCGCCCCTGCGTATATATGTATGTGATCATCCTTCTTCTGGGTTTGGGGTGTGCACATGTGAGTTTGACAACTTATGTCAGTCAGTTATGTTGGCAGAAGTCAGTTGATTGGCTATGGCCAATCACACACAAACCACAGAACTCTGTGTACAGGCAACAGCGTTCTGGCTGTTTATTCTCCCTGCTGTTGCCATACAGTAAAGTAAACGTGGCACATATAACACGCATTACACTTTGTTAGGCACACAGGTAACGCTCTAATTGCTCCTAGATGTTAACCCCTTCCCAGACAGTGCCATTAGTACAGTGACAATGTACAGTATTAACACTGATCACTGTATTTGTGTCTCTATTGATGTCAGTGTCAGTTTAGTGCCCCTCCCGGCCAGCATCAGCTAGCAGCAGATTGCCTGCCACACTATCACAGTTCCACTATCAGTAGCTGATAACTAGAGATGAGCGAAGAAATGAAAAATTCGATTCGACTGATTCGGCGAATTCGTGGACAATATTCGATTCGAGTCGAATAAATTCGCTGTGAATTTAACTTAAAAAAGGGTGTTTCTAGGCTTCAGAGAGACTTAATATTAGTGCAGAACACTGTACCTTTAATTTAAATGCCCTTGGAGTCTGCTGGGGAAGAGAAATAATACTGTCTGTCAGTATGACATGCAGATGAGTGCCGTCGATCTTAGAATCACCGCACACTTCACTCATTTGGGCAGTCACGGGGCCAAAACCAGTGTTTGGAGCCACAGTGTGGCGGTGGAGGCAGCAGCAATGGGAGGCCATACAGCAACCTATGACAAAATGGAAACCAGCAGGAGCGTGAGGAGACCTGAAAGTGGCACATGGCAGAGTGGGAGCAATGGGAGGCGGTACAGGGACCCAGGTCACACTGTGGGCCCAGCAGCAGCGTGACCAGGCGGTACGGGGGCCCATGGCCGATATGGGGCTTGGTGGCACCTATGGAAGGCCTGTAATCTGCCAGCAACCTATGACAAAATGGACAACCGCAGGAGTGTGAGGAGATTTCAAAGTGGCACATGGCAGAGTGGAAGCAATGGGAGGCCGTACAGGGACCCAGGTCACACTGTGGGCTCAGCAGCAGCGTGACCAGGAGGTACGGGGGCCCATGGTCGATATGGGGCCTGGCGGCACCTATGGAAGGCCGCTAATCTGCCAGCAACCTATGACAAAATGGACAACCGCAGGAGTGTGAGGAGATTTCAAAGAGGTACATGGCAGAGTGGAAGCAATGGGAGGCCGTACAGGGACCCAGGTCACACTGTGGGACCAGCATCAGCGTGAACAGGCGGTACGGGGGCCCATGGCCGATTTGACCTCATTCATCCCATAGTCCTGCCGACTCACGAATAGCGTGGCCTCCTCAAAGGGCCTGAGCAAGCGCAGGTGTCACACATGAGCTGACAATGGCTGACATCTAAGTTACACAGGGAGTACCTTTATCCGCTTTTAACATCAGGAAATCTGTGATGGCCTTTAGCTGTTCGTAAAGGCGGTCTAACATATGTAGGGTTGAATTACACCTTGTTGCAACGTCACAGCATGAGGAGTCGGTACGGGGGCCCATGGCAGATTACATGTCTGGCAGCAGCAATGGGAGGCCCGTAATCTGCCAGCACCCTATGTCAAAAAATTTAACACACCAGCAGTGTGAAGAGACCTGAAAGTGGCACATGGCAGCAGAGTGTGGCGATGGAGACAGCAGCAATGGGAGGCCGTACAGGGACCCATGAGAGACTCTGGACTTGGCAGCAGCATGAGGAGGCGGTATATAGGGGCCCATGGCAGATTAGGGGCCTGGCAGCAGCTATGTGAGGCCCGTAATCTGCCTGCACCCTATGTCAAAAAATTAAACACACCAGCAGTGTGAAGAGACCTGAAAGTGGCACATGGCAGCAGAGTGTGGCGATGGAGACAGCAGCAATGGGAGGCCGTACAGGGACCCATGAGAGACTCTAGACTTGGCAGCAGCATGAGGAGGCGGTATATAGGGGCCCATGGCAGATTAGGGGCCTGGCAGCAGCTATGTGAGGCCCGTAATCTGCCTGCACCCTATGTCAAAAAATTAAACACACCAGCAGTGTGAAGAGACCTGAAAGTGGCACATGGCAGCAGAGTGTGGCGATGGAGACAGCAGCAATGGGAGGCCGTACAGGGACCCATGAGAGACTCTAGACTTGGCAGCAGCATGAGGAGGCGGTATATAGGGGCCCATGGCAGATTAGGGGCCTGGCAGCAGCTATGTGAGGCCCGTAATCTGCCTGCACCCTATGTCAAAAAATTTAACACACCAGCAGTGTGAAGAGACCTGAAAGTGGCACATGGCAGCAGAGTGTGGCGATGGAGACAGCAGCAATGGGAGGCCGTACAGGGACCCATGAGAGACTCTGGACTTGGCAGCAGCATGAGGAGGCAGTATATAGGGGCCCATGGCAGATTAGGGGCCTGGCAGCAGCTATGTGAGGCCCGTAATCTGCCTGCACCCTATGTCAAAAAATTAAACACACCAGCAGTGTGAAGAGACCTGAAAGTGGCACATGGCAGCAGAGTGTGGCGATGGAGACAGCAGCAATGGGAGGCCGTACAGGGACCCATGAGAGACTCTGGACTTGGCAGCAGCATGAGGAGGCGGTATATAGGGGCCCATGGCAGATTAGGGGCCTGGCAGCAGCTATGTGAGGCCCGTAATCTGCCTGCACCCTATGTCAAAAAATTAAACACACCAGCAGTGTGAAGAGACCTGAAAGTGGCACATGGCAGAGTGTGGCGATGGAGACAGCAGCAATGGGAGGCCGTACAGGGACCCATGACAGACTCTAGACTTGGCAGCAGCATGAGGAGGCGGTTTATAGGGGCCCATGGCAGATTAGGGGCCTGGCAGCAGCTATGTGAGGCCCGTAATCTGCCTGCACCCTATGTCAAAAAATTTAACACACCAGCAGTGTGAAGAGACCTGAAAGTGGCACATGGCAGCAGAGTGTGGCGATGGAGACAGCAGCAATGGGAGGCCGTACAGGGACCCATGAGAGACTCTGGACTTGGCAGCAGCATGAGGAGGCGGTATATAGGGGCCCATGGCAGATTAGGGGCCTGGCAGCAGCTATGTGAGGCCCGTTATCTTGCAGCACCCTATGTCAAAAAATTAAACACACCAGCAGTGTGAAGAGACCTGAAAGTGGCACATGGCAGCAGAGTGTGGCGATGGAGACAGCAGCAATGGGAGGCCGTACAGGGACCCATGAGAGACTCTGGACTTGGCAGCAGCATGAGGAGGCGGTATATAGGGGCCCATGGCAGATTAGGGGCCTGGTAGCAGCTATGTGAGGCCCGTAATCTGCCTGCACCCTATGTCAAAAAATTAAACACACCAGCAGTGTGAAGAGACCTGAAAGTGGCACATGGCAGCAGAGTGTGGCGATGGAGACAGCAGCAATGGGAGGCCGTACAGGGACCCATGAGAGACTCTAGACTTGGCAGCAGCATGAGGAGGCGGTATATAGGGGCCCATGGCAGATTAGGGGCCTGGCAGCAGCTATGTGAGGCCCGTAATCTGCCTGCACCCTATGTCAAAAAATTAAACACACCAGCAGTGTGAAGAGACCTGAAAGTGGCACATGGCAGCAGAGTGTGGCGATGGAGACAGCAGCAATGGGAGGCCGTACAGGGACCCATGAGAGACTCTGGACTTGGCAGCAGCATGAGGAGGCGGTATATAGGGGCCCATGGCAGATTAGGGGCCTGGCAGCAGCTATGTGAGGCCCGTAATCTGCCTGCACCCTATGTCAAAAAATTAAACACACCAGCAGTGTGAAGAGACCTGAAAGTGGCACATGGCAGAGTGTGGCGATGGAGACAGCAGCAATGGGAGGCCGTACAGGGACCCATGACAGACTCTAGACTTGGCAGCAGCATGAGGAGGCGGTATATAGGGGCCCATGGCAGATTAGGGGCCTGGCAGCAGCTATGTGAGGCACGTAATCTGCCTGCACCCTATGTCAAAAAATTTAACACACCAGCAGTGTGAAGAGACCTGAAAGTGGCACATGGCAGCAGAGTGTGGCGATGGAGACAGCAGCAATGGGAGGCCGTACAGGGACCCATGAGAGACTCTAGACTTGGCAGCAGCATGAGGAGGCGGTATATAGGGGCCCATGGCAGATTAGGGGCCTGGCAGCAGCTATGTGAGGCCCGTAATCTGCCTGCACCCTATGTCAAAAAATTAAACACACCAGCAGTGTGAAGAGACCTGAAAGTGGCACATGGCAGCAGAGTGTGGCGATGGAGACAGCAGCAATGGGAGGCCGTACAGGGACCCATGAGAGACTCTAGACTTGGCAGCAGCATGAGGAGGCGGTATATAGGGGCCCATGGCAGATTAGGGGCCTGGCAGCAGCTATGTGAGGCCCGTAATCTGCCTGCACCCTATGTCAAAAAATTAAACACACCAGGAGTGTGAAGAGACCTGAAAGTGGAACATGGCAGAGTGTGGCGATGGAGACAGCAGCAATGGGAGGCCGTACAGGGACCCATGACAGACTCTAGACTTGGCAGCAGCATGAGGAGGCGGTATATAGGGGCCCATGGCAGATTAGGGGCCTGGCAGCAGCTATGTGAGGCCCGTAATCTGCCTGCACCCTATGTCAAAAAATTTAACACACCAGCAGTGTGAAGAGACCTGAAAGTGGCACATGGCAGCAGAGTGTGGCGATGGAGACAGCAGCAATGGGAGGCCGTACAGGGACCCATGAGAGACTCTGGACTTGGCAGCAGCATGAGGAGGCGGTATATAGGGGCCCATGGCAGATTAGGGGCCTGGCAGCAGCTATGTGAGGCCCGTAATCTGCCTGCACCCTATGTCAAAAAATTAAACACACCAGCAGTGTGAAGAGACCTGAAAGTGGCACATGGCAGAGTGTGGCGATGGAGACAGCAGCAATGGGAGGCCGTACAGGGACCCATGACAGACTCTAGACTTGGCAGCAGCATGAGGAGGCGGTATATAGGGGCCCATGGCAGATTAGGGGCCTGGCAGCAGCTATGTGAGGCCCGTAATCTGCCTGCACCCTATGTCAAAAAATTAAACACACCAGCAGTGTGAAGAGACCTGAAAGTGGCACATGGCAGCAGAGTGTGGCGATGGAGACAGCAGCAATGGGAGGCCGTACAGGGACCCATGAGAGACTCTGGACTTGGCAGCAGCATGAGGAGGCGGTATATAGGGGCCCATGGCAGATTAGGGGCCTGGCAGCAGCTATGTGAGGCCCGTTATCTTGCAGCACCCTATGTCAAAAAATTAAACACACCAGCAGTGTGAAGAGACCTGAAAGTGGCACATGGCAGCAGAGTGTGGCGATGGAGACAGCAGCAATGGGAGGCCGTACAGGGACCCATGAGAGACTCTAGACTTGGCAGCAGCATGAGGAGGCGGTATATAGGGGCCCATGGCAGATTAGGGGCCTGGCAGCAGCTATGTGAGGCCCGTAATCTGCCTGCACCCTATGTCAAAAAATTAAACACACCAGCAGTGTGAAGAGACCTGAAAGTGGCACATGGCAGCAGAGTGTGGCGATGGAGACAGCAGCAATGGGAGGCCGTACAGGGACCCATGAGAGACTCTGGACTTGGCAGCAGCATGAGGAGGCGGTATATAGGGGCCCATGGCAGATTAGGGGCCTGGCAGCAGCTATGTGAGGCCCGTAATCTGCCTGCACCCTATGTCAAAAAATTAAACACACCAGCAGTGTGAAGAGACCTGAAAGTGGCACATGGCAGCAGAGTGTGGCGATGGAGACAGCAGCAATGGGAGGCCGTACAGGGACCCATGAGAGACTCTGGACTTGGCAGCAGCATGAGGAGGCGGTATATAGGGGCCCATGGCAGATTAGGGGCCTGGCAGCAGCTATGTGAGGCCCGTAATCTGCCTGCACCCTATGTCAAAAAATTAAACACACCAGCAGTGTGAAGAGACCTGAAAGTGGCACATGGCAGCAGAGTGTGGCGATGGAGACAGCAGCAATGGGAGGCCGTACAGGGACCCATGAGAGACTCTGGACTTGGCAGCAGCATGAGGAGGCGGTATATAGGGGCCCATGGCAGATTAGGGGCCTGGCAGCAGCTATGTGAGGCCCGTAATCTGCCTGCACCCTATGTCAAAAAATTAAACACACCAGCAGTGTGAAGAGACCTGAAAGTGGCACATGGCAGAGTGTGGCGATGGAGACAGCAGCAATGGGAGGCCGTACAGGGACCCATGACAGACTCTAGACTTGGCAGCAGCATGAGGAGGCGGTATATAGGGGCCCATGGCAGATTAGGGGCCTGGCAGCAGCTATGTGAGGCCCGTAATCTGCCTGCACCCTATGTCAAAAAATTTAACACACCAGCAGTGTGAAGAGACCTGAAAGTGGCACATGGCAGCAGAGTGTGGCGATGGAGACAGCAGCAATGGGAGGCCGTACAGGGACCCATGACAGACTCTGGACTTGGCAGGAGCATGAGGAGGCGGTATATAGGGGCCCATGGCAGATTAGGGGCCTGGCAGCAGCTATGTGAGGCCCGTAATCTGCCTGCACCCTATGTCAAAAAATTTAACACACCAGCAGTGTGAAGAGACCTGAAAGTGGCACATGGCAGCAGAGTGTGGCGATGGAGACAGCAGCAATGGGAGGCCGTACAGGGACCCATGAGAGACTCTGGACTTGGCAGCAGCATGAGGAGGCGGTATATAGGGGCCCATGGCAGATTAGGGGCCTGGCAGCAGCTATGTGAGGCCCGTTATCTTGCAGCACCCTATGTCAAAAAATTAAACACACCAGCAGTGTGAAGAGACCTGAAAGTGGCACATGGCAGCAGAGTGTGGCGATGGAGACAGCAGCAATGGGAGGCCGTACAGGGACCCATGAGAGACTCTAGACTTGGCAGCAGCATGAGGAGGCGGTATATAGGGGCCCATGGCAGATTAGGGGCCTGGCAGCAGCTATGTGAGGCCCGTAATCTGCCTGCACCCTATGTCAAAAAATGTAACACACCAGCAGTGTGAAGAGACCTGAAAGTGGCACATGGCAGCAGAGTGTGGCGATGGAGACAGCAGCAATGGGAGGCCGTACAGGGACCCATGAGAGACTCTAGACTTGGCAGCAGCATGAGGAGGCGGTATATAGGGGCCCATGGCAGATTAGGGGCCTGGCAGCAGCTATGTGAGGCCCGTAATCTGCCTGCACCCTATGTCAAAAAATTTAACACACCAGCAGTGTGAAGAGACCTGAAAGTGGCACATGGCAGCAGAGTGTGGCGATGGAGACAGCAGCAATGGGAGGCCGTACAGGGACCCATGACAGACTCTGGACTTGGCAGCAGCATGAGGAGGCGGTATATAGGGGCCCATGGCAGATTAGGGGCCTGGCAGCAGCTATGTGAGGCCCGTAATCTGCCTGCACCCTATGTCAAAAAATTTAACACACCAGCAGTGTGAAGAGACCTGAAAGTGGCACATGGCAGCAGAGTGTGGCGATGGAGACAGCAGCAATGGGAGGCCGTACAGGGACCCATGAGAGACTCTGGACTTGGCAGCAGCATGAGGAGGCGGTATATAGGGGCCCATGGCAGATTAGGGGCCTGGCAGCAGCTATGTGAGGCCCGTTATCTTGCAGCACCCTATGTCAAAAAATTAAACACACCAGCAGTGTGAAGAGACCTGAAAGTGGCACATGGCAGCAGAGTGTGGCGATGGAGACAGCAGCAATGGGAGGCCGTACAGGGACCCATGAGAGACTCTAGACTTGGCAGCAGCATGAGGAGGCGGTATATAGGGGCCCATGGCAGATTAGGGGCCTGGCAGCAGCTATGTGAGGCCCGTAATCTGCCTGCACCCTATGTCAAAAAATTTAACACACCAGCAGTGTGAAGAGACCTGAAAGTGGCACATGGCAGCAGAGTGTGGCGATGGAGACAGCAGCAATGGGAGGCCGTACAGGGACCCATGAGAGACTCTGGACTTGGCAGCAGCATGAGGAGGCGGTATATAGGGGCCCATGGCAGATTAGGGGCCTGGCAGCAGCTATGTGAGGCCCGTTATCTTGCAGCACCCTATGTCAAAAAATTAAACACACCAGCAGTGTGAAGAGACCTGAAAGTGGCACATGGCAGCAGAGTGTGGCGATGGAGACAGCAGCAATGGGAGGCCGTACAGGGACCCATGAGAGACTCTAGACTTGGCAGCAGCATGAGGAGGCGGTATATAGGGGCCCATGGCAGATTAGGGGCCTGGCAGCAGCTATGTGAGGCCCGTAATCTGCCTGCACCCTATGTCAAAAAATTAAACACACCAGCAGTGTGAAGAGACCTGAAAGTGGCACATGGCAGCAGAGTGTGGCGATGGAGACAGCAGCAATGGGAGGCCGTACAGGGACCCATGAGAGACTCTGGACTTGGCAGCAGCATGAGGAGGCGGTATATAGGGGCCCATGGCAGATTAGGGGCCTGGCAGCAGCTATGTGAGGCCCGTAATCTGCCTGCACCCTATGTCAAAAAATTAAACACACCAGCAGTGTGAAGAGACCTGAAAGTGGCACATGGCAGCAGAGTGTGGCGATGGAGACAGCAGCAATGGGAGGCCGTACAGGGACCCATGAGAGACTCTAGACTTGGCAGCAGCATGAGGAGGCGGTATATAGGGGCCCATGGCAGATTAGGGGCCTGGCAGCAGCTATGTGAGGCCCGTAATCTGCCTGCACCCTATGTCAAAAAATTTAACACACCAGCAGTGTGAAGAGACCTGAAAGTGGCACATGGCAGCAGAGTGTGGCGATGGAGACAGCAGCAATGGGAGGCCGTACAGGGACCCATGAGAGACTCTAGACTTGGCAGCAGCATGAGGAGGCGGTTTATAGGGGCCCATGGCAGATTAGGGGCCTGGCAGCAGCTATGTGAGGCCCGTAATCTGCCTGCACCCTATGTCAAAAAATTTAACACACCAGCAGTGTGAAGAGACCTGAAAGTGGCACATGGCAGCAGAGTGTGGCGATGGAGACAGCAGCAATGGGAGGCCGTACAGGGACCCATGAGAGACTCTGGACTTGGCAGCAGCATGAGGAGGCGGTATATAGGGGCCCATGGCAGATTAGGGGCCTGGCAGCAGCTATGTGAGGCCCGTAATCTGCCTGCACCCTATGTCAAAAAATTAAACACACCAGCAGTGTGAAGAGACCTGAAAGTGGCACATGGCAGCAGAGTGTGGCGATGGAGACAGCAGCAATGGGAGGCCGTACAGGGACCCATGAGAGACTCTGGACCTAGCAGCAGCATGAGGAGGCGGTATATAGGGGCCTATGGCAGATTAGGGGCCTGGCAGCAGCTATAGGAGGCCCGTAATCTGCCAGCACCCTATGTCAAAAAATTAAACACACCAGCAGTGTGAGGAGACCTGAAAGTGGCACATGTTTGA